>NC_056072.1:22436250-23045312 GCF_016772045.2 Ovis aries
TGCTCCCTGGAAGAAAAGTTGTAACCAACCTAGATAGCATATTAAAAAGCAAGACATTACCAACAAAAGCCTGTCTAGTCAAAGCTGGACCTACTTTTCAAGGTCCAACTAGAAGCTGTCTTCACTCCCCAAGGGAAAACCCAAGTGAGAGAGGGGGTTAGGAGTGATTATAGAAATGTCAGACCACTTTGCCTAGAGAAAATGAGGAAAATGGGAGGGGAAAGGAGACTGACTCACAAAAGATCCATTTAAAAGGCTCTTTTTCAGCAAACTGTCCTTTGTCTGCTCCTACTGTGGTTGCATGGTACAGAGCTTTCAGGGAGGTGGGTATCTCTCTGCTCTCTGTCCTTAGATAGTTGTCTGTCTAAATTGTCCCCATTTTATGTCATTTCTATAGTGGCTGCATTGCAAGGCTTTTTTCCTATTTCTCCTCTAGTGGCATTACTCTCCCCAAAACTCTTTTCCAGCCTTGCTATTGGTAGTTGTGAAACATGAGATACATTGAATATGAATTTGTTTGTCTTCAAAACACACAGTTTTATGAGAAAAACAAAAACAAAAGGGTGGCCGTGCTATTTTGAACAAAGCTTCTATAACCGTGGAATTAGGAAGGTGTACTCCAGTGAACTAAACAGAATATGTATTCATCTGCATGGGGAGTGTCTGAGGATCTCAAATTCACTGATAGTTGCTATATGCCCAGACAGTGTAAGCTGCTGCGTGGTGTGTTCAGGAAATCCCAACAATCCTGGGTCACCACAAGTGGCTCAGTCCAAGCAGATGTTTTAGGTTGCATGATACCCACAGACTTGGGTTGAAGTTAAGGCAAAATTTCCCAGTCCTCAATACAGGGAAAAAAAAAAAAAAAACAGGAAGAGCAGTCTGTTCCCTAAATCAACCAAAAGCACAGCTTGCTCCCTGCCGCAGTCCAAAACTCTATTACCAGACAAAAGAAAATCTAACTGGGAAGAGGAATCTGTTTCTAGCAAAAACTTGTTATTCACTCCAAAGTCAAAATTGTGAATGAATTCATTCATTCAACAAACCACTATTGACTTTTGGATTGCCCAGTGTTTTCCATTGTCTACAAAACTGCTTGTCTCAATTTATATACCTAATGGGAGGCTAACTATAACTTACACTGTCTGTCTGAGGAATGAAGATGATTCCCAATGATTGGAATGAAAATATCTGTAGAATGGTTATTTGAATCTTTCTCCAGAGAGAGACCAATAGTTCAGAGACTGAGCTGATGAAAGGTATAAACAGGCTTGGACAGATCTCCCAGTGCAGGGGGCGGGGGAGGGGGGGCGGAAATACTACTAAATATTATGTCCACTAACATACTTTTTAAGAGCAGAATTAGGAAAAAGAAACTTCTCTACCAGTCTCTTCTTGCTGTCATGAATTTCTATTCTCAGGAATTAATCAAATTAAGAATCCAAAGGAAATCTCATATGAATAGATTCTAGATTCAGAAGTATTTTACATTAGATTACACTGCAGTGTCTGATCTGTTTTACTTTGGGGAACAAAGAGTGGTCCAGTGTGTGAGTTTGGAAGTAGATGTCAAGGTACAGCTTGTTCTTTATTGCTATTGCCAGCCCAAGGCCTAGTTTAATACATTAAAAAACTCAGATTTTTTTGGAACCAGAAATGTTTGTATTCAGTGGGTAAAGAGCAAGTTGAACAGAGAATTTTTGTGCTGTATAATCTCATATCATCAGTTTCCGTTTTCCAAACATGCACTTCCTATTTCCTTGACACCAGGATCACTGAAGGAAACTCGAACCAATTGCAGGCCTCTCTGATGGTAGCAATTAGGGCAATCTCTCATCTGTGTAATGCTTGAGTTTTACCTATCTCCACAGTTGAGACCCCACGTTTAGGCCCCAGGGATTGGGAGGTTTATCAGGTTGCTCCTGCAAGCTTCTCTTATCTCCCAGGAAGGCCTCCTCCAGGGATTGTGTGGAAAGGCTAAAAGGAATTAAACTGGGGACAAAGCTCCTTCCGGAGCCAGTACTCTCCTTGTATTACTCAGCCTCACCTTCTCATCCTTGCACAAAAACTATCCTACTTCAGCTTCCTGTGAGTTACTCTGTATTTTCAGTAGCCCTTTCCTCATCACCAGAGTGCCTCCAGAACCCCCAGCTTCTCTGAGAAGCCTTCTTCCAGGCCACAGGACACTCTGTGATCACGGGGCTCCGTTCCCTTCACCCAGGCTGCCTCTCTCTGATTGTTGGCTTGTTGAATGTTCACCTCACCTTCTAAATCTGAGCTTAGGTGGTGAGATTTGACGTCTGAGTTCCTCAGCTGACTAGGGTTCTTTTTTCCTGTGCTTTCATGCAACCATTTGATCCTCTTGGTGGCCGAGCTCATACTGGGTGAGCGTGTATGTGGATGTTCATCTTCCTTTGTGACTTCCATGGGCACAGGATGCTTATTTTTATGCCTCTAGTGCTTGAGAGAGGTAAAATGCTCTCAAGAGAAGGAATTTTTCAATCACTGGATATCCATAATCACTGGATTATACAGACTTTAACAACAGGCTTTCCATGAGAATTTAATAAATAATATGAGAAGATGCTCATTTTTTTTTGCATGAAGGGAAAAAAAATATACAAGACCATTTATACCAGGATTCTAAATTCTATATACATAAAGATGTATATTTTAATAATTGTTGTATATATACATATATAAATATACACACAGAGGGAAAAAAAGATTAGAAGAAAGTATACCAAAATCTCACTTGGTTATTTTGATAAAAACTATTTTTTCTTACTATTTTTCTCCAGATACTCTATAATGAATGTATGTTACAGTTATAATTGAAGGGAAAAAATTACTATTTAAAAATGAATGTCAAATAGGACTATCTTAAGATGTCATGCACACATCTAAGCCAGTTAGAATAAAATTTGGTGAAACAGAACATTGTTACGTGTCATATTCTAATCAGAGGAAAAATAATACAGGACCATACATTTTTAGTTACTGTTCATAGTGGACTTTTTTTATAGTTTCATCAGTAGAACAGGAGGTATTTAAACCAATTTGTTTCTTATAAGATAGAAAGTAATGTATTTTTAAATTGAAGTCTATTGAGATCACAAAGATATGGGATTTAGTCTAGAACATATAACAGGTCCCCTGGGAGTTTGTCTTCCCTTTCCACCCACTATGGCCTCCCTCCCCCCACCCCCTGAATGATATGCAAGAAAGGTAAGATTAGATTACTCAAGCATCTATATTCTCTGTGCTCTGAATGATGTGGTGTAGCTTTAAAAGGCAGAGCAGGGAAATGATTAAACTGTGAGACTAACCTTAACGGTTACAAAAGAAAAAGAATGAGGCAGCGTTTTTCTTCTTACCAGAAGTCTGTGGCGTTAATCCCATGTTTATACACCTTTTGTGGAAAGGTCCTTTCAAGATCCTCACAAGGTCATGAAACCTATCCCTTTTCTTGCTCCTCACTCTCAGGGAAGAACCAAATCAATCAAGCAAAGGAGCTGGCCAGCCCAGTCCTCTGGGTGGCTTTTAGCTACAAAAACAGTTCAGCGGTCAGTCATGGGCTTTAGAGTCTCACAGCCAGGGCTGAAATCTTAGCTTCAGATCTGACTTCAAATTAAGACTGATGAACTGAGGCTCAGTTTCTCCATGTGAAAAATAGGATATATGCATTTCATAAAAATAACCACTTCATAAAACTGTTAAAGATTACACGAGATAATATGAGTCAAGTGATAAGTACAATATCTGGAGCGTAAGTGCTCAGTATATGGCAAAATATGGCATCTACTCCAAGTTCTACCCCTATCCATCGCCCCCTGCCTTTTTTTTAAAATTGTTTTTTCTTCTTCAGCCTCAGTGTCTTCCATCTGATTGTATGGATTTACTATCACAAATAGTCCTTTACTTTTTCCTCTCTCTGGCTTACTGTTATTTCTGTATACTGATCTCAAGTTTGGGTCTTAAATTAGATCCCGGTACTCTGAGGCCTCACTGCTGGGCAGTGCCTCCTTTTGCTCCATTTTCCCTTCTGTCTCAAGTGCCAAATTGGCTTTTGGGCTCAGTGTTCTACACTCCTGGTCCAGATTTAGCTTGCAGACCATTTTATAATGGAAACACTGCAAGTTTTATTTATATAAATCTTGAGTTTAAGTTCTCCTTCTTAGAAGCTGTATGATTTCAGGTAAATTGCTTGCATTTTTGAGGTTGAGTATTCATTTTTCTCCTGTCTAGTGGAGGGACAATGCTACCTGCCCTGTACCCACTACCTGGGGGAGGAGGGTCAATTAAAAGGATTAAATGTAAATAATACACATGAAGCTCCTAGCAGAGGGCTACATACAGAAAAAAAGGTTTTTCCCTCCTTCTTCCTTCATAAGTCACCACTGTACATTAGGTCTTCTTCCCTCCAGGACCATCCTGTCTTGTTTGTATTAGTGAGACATGCTAAGGAGCAGACTGATGCATTAAAATGCTGCTTAATTCAGGGCAATCCGCTAATTAGGAATTCATGACCATTTTATCAGGGCCCAGGCTGAAATTTACCTTGTCAGTTTAATCTTATGGGAGAGAAAGGAAGCCAAGGTGCAAAGAGGAGGACTGCAATGGTCTGACCCACTCTGTACTGAGAGCTACTTTCATGAAGGGAGTGAAACTGGCCTTGCTTCATATTAAGTAGTATACAACTGACAAAACTCGAGTATGTCAAGAAGGCTATCACATTTATTAAAAATAAGAAATCAAGACATCGTTTTAATGTCTTTCAGCCTCTGGATACTTTTTTTCCCCTAGGGAACAGAGACATCCCTGAATAAAAAGATCTCACCAACTCCATAAACTTGGTGGTTATACAAAACCCATTTTTTTCCAAGTATGTCAGACACACCCTTCCAGTTATAGGAATTCCACATTTCCCTCTTTAAGCTTCAGAGCTAAAGACTGAGTTTGTTACTGACTTTACATACACCTTCCATGCTTTTCTGCTAAGGAAAGGAGGAGCTTGGAATTTCTTCCACACAATCTTTAAAATTTTCTGAGCATGTAACAGAGAGATTATAGGAAAATTGAAGGTTAGAATTAAAGTTAAGCCTCATGTGAACATAGTTTTGATGGGTATCTCAGAAATTCCTAGCACAGAGCTTTAGAGGGGAAGAGAGAAGAACTTTAAGATATTAAGTTTGCAGAGTCATCTCCCATGAATGCTCCATATGTGCTTTGTCTGCCTTCTTCCACATGCTTGTGACCTCCAACCTCTCCTTTGGTAGATGCTCCCCCTACCACCTTAGAAGGGTGCCAGGTGGATGTGGAGGAGACTGAATGGTGTCAGGCAAAAAGAGAAAGGAGCAGCAGAGGAGGAGATGGTTACATAGCATTACTAGATCAATGGATATAAATCTGAGCAAACTCTAGGAGATAGTGGAGGACAGAAGAGCCTGGCATTCTGCAGTCTGTGGGGTTGCAAAGACCTGGACACGAGTTAGTGACTGAACAACAGCAAATGGGCCTTGGTTGTCTTTTCTATAAAATCGTGAAGAATAAAAACCCAGTTTATCGGGACTATTTTGGAGATTAAATTAAATCCTCAGATTCTCAGGATCTGTAATACAGAATAGTAGCCTGAAATATCCTAATGGTGAAATGACTGGGAAATGCTATGTACTTTGTATTAGTACCATCAAGTGTCTGAGGAGCTCTACAATACTAGACATCCATTTAGTTCTCTCAACCTGTGCTGGGCAATGCTGAATAAGCAGGTACAAAAATAAAGCACTCCCTTGCTATCTCTTTATTCTTACCATGTACCCTAAGTTCCTGATTTGGAGTACAGAGTGAAGGAGCTGGTATCACTGCAAGGGGGGCAGAGCAGAGATCTTGCCAACACCAGATTAGATCAAGTCCGGCAGGGATTCTAGGTCAAAATAATTCCAGAACTCTGGATGAATGGTGATTGTCAAAGTCTTTTAAGAGACATTTTCCCTGCAGGTAATCCCTTATGAATAACAATTTTTAAAAAGTCTATTTGCCAGCAGAGTGAGAGTGACAGAACTTAGATGAAGAAAGCATTTAGTTGTATTTAGAATGCATCAGAAGTAGTTAAACTCCCCTTTTCAGTGAATAGAAAGGCAGAAAGTATGGTTTTCCTGGAAAAATGTTAGGGATGTGAAAATTTTTTCCCCAGTAATGAAGAAAAGAAAATGCCCTGGAACATGACTACAGAGATAGAAAGCAAACACCAAGTAAAGGACTGATCATGGTGTCCTTAGCAAATAAATGAATGAATAAATAGAAAACCACATAAGAGAAGATAATAGATTTCAGTATTGTTTGTTTGTGAAAGAATGGATAGAATACCTTTTGGCCAATCACACAGGCAAATTGGAAAATTTGATAATCAAGCATTGCATTTGTTTTTATATTCATGGCATCAGTTCAATTAGGCAAACTTGGGAATGCCTGTTTTGAGAAACTGATCCAAAAATAACCTTGTAAAATCAAGTTAGAGAAACATTATATGCCCTGAGGGTGCAGGAAGTGAAAGAGAAAAATATGAAATTAGAAAGTGACCTATAATAGTCACTTCATTGGTAAAGGTGATATAACTTCCATTACCAATCGAGACCTAGTTTGATGTCTAATTTCACTGGCTGTCTAACTATCAAATTAAATTAAGTACAAGTGAGAAAATACTTGGTTAGGGTAAAAAAAAGTGCTATACTATTTTGCTTTCTCTCGACTGAAAACCAAACCAAGTAGCACGGACAAGGAAAAAGAAGCTCAAATATTTTATTGGAGAAGGAGTTAAAGGGTTTTACCCCCAAACTGACCTGGCAGAAGATAGTTGGCAAAAAACACTCGGATTTCCTGCTGCTTATTGGTGGTGGTGGTGGTGGTTTAGTCGCTAAGTCGTGTCCGACTCTTGCGATCCCTTGTTATATATCCAGAATAGGGAAGTAGTTTTGTCATTGTTGTGGTGGTGGTTTTTTCATTTACGGCACTAATATCTGAGTGCTGATTATGTGCCAGGTTCAAGTCATTGCTGTATGGGATAAACAATGCCTCCTCCCTGGTCTGGGCCTAATGCTTTGGCATCATTCTCCTTTCACAGTTTGCAGAACTAGCAGAAGAATTTGTTGGGTAGTCCATTACTCTTTGTAGATATTTGAAGACAAGAGTCCCCAGCAGGAAACCCTCCCCAACCAAGGCTGCATCCAAAGCATCTCTAGTCCCCGGTGTATCCTACATGTAACAGGCAAATACCGTGAGGCAGAAGCTTTCCTGACCCTTTCGTTTGCCCTTGTGCTAAAATATATCCTGAATAAATGGGAACTTGAAGATACAAGGCCGTTGTGAAGAAGGGCACCAGAGGTTGTGAGAACTGTAAAAGAGAAGCTCTGCACCGTAGTCTAGAAGGCTGCTGGTCCCAGAGCAACAGACGGAGGCAGCCTTCTCCATGGATAAAAGTCTGACCAGGGCAAGTTACAATCCTTCTCTGGGCCCCAGTTTTTCTGCCAACAAATGAAGGCTGTGGAAACAGATGCTCTTATTCAAATACTTTGTTTTTCTATGCAGCTCACTTGCTTCAGCATTTGAACTTCTCTTCTACACAGTAGACTCTATGGGAAGGAAGGTGATGATTTTTTTCTAAGAGATTCACACACACAGAAAAGGAATTTTACAAAGAAATCCTTCATCCTTCCTCACCTGCACTTCGTTCTCCCTTTCCCTTGCTTTTGCTCAGCTGGCACCGGCTTGCTCTCAATTTCTTTTTACAATCTCATCGTTCCTGGTGTGACAGCATGTCTCTGGGAGCAGGTGCCAGCTGGAACAGTCTTTTAAAAACATTTCTCTGCTGTATCAATCTGCATCTTCAAGTGGGTCCTCCTTCCTCTAACTATACCTTTAAATCTTCCCCCTCCCCTACTTTGTGGATCTGGCCTCCTACCTAAATCTGGCTCCTTCTGTTCTAAATTTCACACACATTATTCGGGAAACACATTATTCTGCAAAACTGTTTATACCTATTATTTGGATGTAAAATGCCAATTGTAGAGAAGTTGTTCTCTCTTCTATTAATCACTTACTTTTCTCAGTAGACATCTCCCCACTGATATGTGGATTATTATGTATCTAGGCATAATGACAGCTGTTAAAGGAATAACATGCAATACACTTTGGAACTTATGTTTTAGACTGATGGGGAATATGACTACTACTGAAAAAAAAAAAATCATATTTTTAACAAGACCCTTACAGAGAAGGAATGTGACACAGCCAATGTATCTGTGTCTTTTGCTACATTTAGCTCTACATGGAATACAGTAATATACCTTTTTTCTTCATATGAACTTTCCCTTCCATTAGGTCTCATCAGTAATATTTAAAATATAGAAATCCTTTTCATTAAAATATTTATTTCTTCCTTTAGAAAAAGAAATCAAAATTTTTTAGGCCTAGTTTCAAAAAGCAACATGCTGTCCGTAGTTTATTTTGGTGGTTGTTTTTAGGGATGTGAAAAATATCACCACTGCAACTAGCAAGAACTATAAATGATACATTATTGCAAGTGTTCTAAAAAATCAGAACAAAACTAATTTATTATAGTTCTGTCTTCATTATACACCACATGTTGGTGAGTTAAACACAACAAAATTATTGTCTTTTTTTTTTAAAGTGTCTACTAAAGATAAAAAGAATAAGGTAACAATTAACATGTAGTTTGTTACATAAAAAATCTGATATACATATTTCTATTGCCTGTTAGCTTGTTCTAAGCCTTTTAACTATTACAAAAAGAAAAGTTGTTGTTCAAAAGCAAACATTCAATTTAGTTGATACAACATTACAGTACAGTCAACTAACATCATTCAACAAAGGTAACAAGTCTAGCCTTAGCTTCTTGAGTTAAAAGTCTATAGACCAGATTGCTACAGAAGTTTCAATGCTGCTTCACAACCTTGTGTTAGCTTTTTGGAGGACACGGTACTGTCTGCTGATGGCTTCAGAAGAAGGGGTCATGCTACTGGTAAAAGCACAGGGGAACCCCAACCTGTCATTAATCATTTTATTGAGCATTGTAGTTAGAACAGCATTATTGAGTTTAGCACAACAACTAAAACAAAATAATAATAATAATAATATAATAACCATAATCATAATAATGATAAGAATAAAAACCAAACACAAACTGGAAGCCTAGAGACGCTGCCAGCTGTGTCAAACCCTTGCGATACGCTATACTAAAAAAATTTGAAATATCCACCCGTCCTCTCCACTCTGCCACAAACTAGCAAAGTCAAAAATACAAAAGTCTTCAACTTGTTACTTTTGCAGAATAAAGCAAAAACGTCTTTGTGCTCCTTACTACCAGAAGCAAAATATCCACTGAGTTACCACATGTAATAGCTTCTGGATGTGTCAACTTGGGTTGGCTTGGTGTCTGCAGTACCATCTTTGTCTTTCTCGCTGTCACCTTCCCAGAGGTTAATGAGCGGTGGGTACAGCTCATTTAGTGGGATGGAAGAGGTTTTTTGCATATACTTTTTTAATGAATGATGGTAGTTTTTCCTCTTAAATCTTTTGGCAACATACACAGCAATGGACGCAAGGCTAATGACGGCAAACATGGACCCCATTACAGCAGCAAGGGCTGTACTGGTTTCTTGATCAGAAATGTCCAGCGCAAAGGCAGCATTTTTGGTTGTGACATTAACACATGACTTTTGAGTCTGCTGATGAATATTGGACACTGTGAGACACACTTCATAATCTGTGGAAGGCTGCAGATGTGTTAGGTTGTATTCATGAACATCTACCGGGACCCTGGCAGTGTATGTTATGTGGGGGTTGTCAATCTTCATGGTGGCAGATGACCATTTTAAGTTTGACGTCATGACATTGGAATTGACTTTCCAGGACACTAAAATGGAATGAGATTCTGTCTGCTTGACATATATTTTCAGCACCTGGGTACCATCCAGAAGGGTTCCATTAACCTTAATCATCACCACTCGAGTGTCTGCCCCTTCCACATTCTGGGCAACACAAGTGTATCTTCCTGAGTCTTCAATCTGTATTTTAGATATTTCCAATGTACCTTCACTACTTAGCTTATATTTCTCTGAAAGGGTTTCCACAGTTATCTTATTCCCCAGGGGAGTGACCCAGTATATTTCAGGTTCCGGCTCAGCCATGGCCCGACAGTCTAGGAAAACTGTTGTGCCAATATCCATGTTTAAATGATTTGGAAATGTGTCATGAGATATCATTGGGAGGCACTGCTCATTGGAATCCTGGATTAAAACTTCCTTTACCTGTTGCCCTCTGTATTCAGGTGGCATGGCACAGAACATAGACAAGGGCTCCATGAAGCGGATGTTTGTCTTATTGGAGTTAATCCAGTGGATGACACAGTCACACCTCAGGGGATTGCTGTGGATACTGATCTCACGCAGATTAGGAAGGGATTCTACTGTCTTTTGATAAACAGCATTCAGAGCGTTGTTGTTCAACATCAAGCTCTCTAGGGCAGGAACACTTCGAAAAGCCAAGCGGTGGATGTAAGATAATTTGGGGTTATTGGTGGCTTCTAACTTTGTGAGTTCAGGCAAGTTATCCAGGGCATAGCGATCCACAGAAACGAGCTCCCCCATATTGTTGATCCCCAGTTCTTTTAACCGAAGCATATTTTTGAAGTCCCCTTCCTGGATTTTGTGGATGGGGTTTTTGTTGAGGTCTAAGAATTTCAAGTTAGGAACTTTTTGCAGGGCAAGTTGAGGGACTTTGACCAGTTTGTTATCATAAAATGACAGACTCTCAAGGCTATCCAAGCCCACCAAGGCATTTCCAGGAATATCAGTGAGATACATTCCAGCCAAAACTAAGCTTCTCAAATTTGAGAGAGGTTTGAAGTTCATATCCAGAATTCCAATCACGGGGTTTTCCCCAATCATGAGAATTTCCAGGTTGGGTGTGGAATCAAACCAGCGGCTATCGATCACTTTCAATTTGTTGGAATTCAGGTGGAGCCTTAAAAGATTTTTTAAGCCTGAAAAAGCATTGGCAGAAATAGTGCTAATCTGGTTATGGTTGATGTATAGTTCTTGAAGGTTGCTGAGGTCTTGTAGACAATAATCATTCATTTCCGTAATCTGATTTTCCTCCAGATGTAGAGTGGTGAGCTGGGTCAGGTTTGCTAGCCCTACCTCCTTAATATTTGTAAAGTTGTTTTGCGAGAAATCTAGCTCTGTCAGGTTGAAAAGCTGCTGTAGCTCATCCACAGTCTTGGCGATGTTATTGCTCTGTAAGAGAAGCACTTGAGTGTCACTGGAAAGGTTGCTGGGAATCCTTGTTAAGCGGAGATCATTGCAGTCAACAGTGGTGGCTTCTCTGTACGTTGACTGAGGGGTAAACCAGGGCCTAATTTCACATACACAAAGTTGTGGACACTCACTACTTTGTAGGGAAGACCCAGTTAATGAAGTCATGAGCAAGCTCAGCACCATCTGGTAAGCTGCTAAAACAAAGCTCATCCTAGCCATGCTGGCTTGCCAAGCAAGTTGAACTCCTGACAATTGTTAAGTTTTAACAAAACACGAGCACTATATAGTGGTATGAAAGACAGCAAGCAAAAAATGTAAACATTTAAGCAAAGTCTCTGTTGAAAACTGTAGAATTCCAGAGTCTGAAGTGATGATTTCCTGGAGTTTCAAAAGGCAGGAAGCAATCTGGAGTCTCTTTACCTGTATCTCTCAATTCCAGGCATGTGCACAGCTCTATGGCATAAGTTATTTCAGCCAAATCAAAGTCTGGAGATGTGCCTGAAAATCAGATTAGGACAAATGTTATGTTTACTCCATATACATTCTACATTACAGCTTTTCTTTGTCTACTAAAAAGACAATCACATTAAATCTAATAACATTCAAAGTAATTAAACAAGCTTTTAATTTGTAGAATACTTTTAATATATTATTACACATACTAAACTAGTTTTAGTGTTCCTTCACTTTTACAATTAATTGGGACTTCTTGTATTATTGAGTGAAATCATTAAACACACAGGTACACACATATACACACACACTTAATAAAAACACTTGGAAAAGCCCACAGATGTCATTTCTTCCAAGATGAAGGTAACTGTAGAAACTACATATATGGCTCAAAAAAAAAAATTAAAAGGTCATTCCTCTTTGTATTTTAATTGTATTCTTCATTTGTTTTCACGAATTTTTTCTTTTCCAAATGGTAGACATATTCAGCCACAGCTGATCTAGCTCAATTATTCTTATGCAAAAATTTAATTTAACAGAACTACAAAAGAAAAATATCAGTTTTTCTTGTATTCTCATAGACACGTCTGATTTTGACTGAATGAAACTGTAAAAGGACTCTAGTCCACCACACTACTGGCCTTCATTAAAAATACAAATACACTTGTACATCTTTATATATAATTTCACATGCATGATTTCATCCGTCTCATAGGAAATGACATGGTCACTTAATAGCTATACAAGGGTATGTTATTCAACCTTATTTAACATGTTAAATAACAAGGGCATGTTATTTAACCTCTTAAAGCCTCAGCTTCTTCAACCATAAAGCAGGATTGGTCATAAAAGTATCTCTCTCATAGGATTATTGAGAGAACTAAAAGAATCTATGTAAAGCTCTTAGTGTAGTGCCTGGCAGATATTAAATGCTTATAAAAGTTAATTATATTTGTTATCTTATTATAGCTCTCATCTATTTAATTTTAGCTATACAGTGGTTATTGGAGGATAAGTAAAAGAAGGAAAGCTGGAGATGTTTGATTTTATTTAGCCATGTATCATCTACTGATTTTGATAAGGTCTTCTGGAGTCAAATATGCATTGCTCGCCTGCTTGTAAAGATCATACAGTAGCTAATGCTGCTGGTTTTTCAGATTACATCACACGTAAAAGTCATGGATTCAGTGTCTGTCCTGCTCTCCCAAGACCAGTCCAGTCATTTGCTACGATATTAAAAGTAGAGATATATATTTCCTTACACTTGCTATAATGCAATTCAGCTCTGAGTACTGAAGGTACTTCAGTGACTAGTGTTCCCTTTATCTTCAGAAGATTACTATAAGGATTCAATAACGTAGAGCATATAACATGTTTGAAGCCTAGTGTTCAATAGACAGTAAGGTCTCAATTCATATTAGCTGCTATTACTACCCTCATTCTTTACAAAACACAGTTATCCTTGTGAGGGACCAAGAAGCATAATGCTACAAATAGTCATGCAGTTCGTTCTCTATTTGTTATATATATATATATATATATATGTAGAAAGAATGAAAAATTGTACATTTTTCAGGTTGTTTTATAAGATACACAAACCAAGTTACTGGTCTAACAAGATGGAATTTTTTTTTTTTTTTTAGGTATCAAATCACTTTATTTTTTTTCTAAAAGGTATTTATTTATTTTATTTTATTTTATTTTTTACTTTACAATACTGTATTGGTTTTGCCATACATTGACATGAATCCACCACAGGTGTACATGAGTTCCCAACCCTCAACCCCCCCCCACCTCCCTCCCCATATCATCTCTCTGGGTCATCCCAGTGCACCAGCCCCAAGCATCCTGTATCCTGTATCGAACCTAGGCTAACGATTCATTTCTTACATGACAGTATACATGTTTCAATGCCATTCTCCCAAATCATCCCACCCTCTCCCTCTCCCACAGAGTCCAAAAGACTGTTCTTTACATCTCTGTCTCTTTTGCTGTCTTGCATACAGGGTTATTATTACCATCTTTCTAAATTCCATATATATGTGCTAGTATACTGTATTGGTGTTTTTCTTTCTTTCTGGCTTACTTAAGTCTGTATAATCAGCTCCAGTTTCATCCACTTCATTAGAACTGATTCAAATGTACTCTTTTTAATGGCTGAGTGATACTCCATTGTGTATATGTACCACAGCTTTCTTATCCATTGGTCTGCTGATGGACATCTAGGTTGCTTCCATGTCCTGGCTATTATAAACAGTGCTGCAATGAACACTGGAGTACATGTGTCTCTTTCAATTCTGGTTTCCTCAGTGTGTATGCCCAGCAGTGGGATTGCTGGGTCATAAGGCAGTTCTATTTGCAGACAAGATGGAATTTTAAAAAACCATCCAGTACAGATCTGGGAAATCAGAAGTGGGAGAAGGAGGCTGTGTGCTGCATAATGCTAGATGCTCACTGTCCTCAGTGGGGTAAAACATACTGACATCCTCCTCCCCTTGATGTGGATACTTGAGCACATATCATGGATCTGCAAAACTTTTCAATGTTTAACACTACCTGATTGTGACTTTTATCAAGAAATGCCATAAAATAAAAACATACCTCAGAGAATAGCATTTTCCAAATATTATTAACTCCACAAGTTTATTCTACTCTTGTTTCCATTTACAGTAATCTTAAAATAGGGACAGTGGTCACAATAGATGTTCAGTTAAGAACATTTTGCCACAGGTTTTTCCTTAATTTTAATTCATAATAGAAAAACCAGAAGAATAAATATACCTTTAATAACTCTGAGATGGAATTTCACCTAATTTTTAAATTCTGACTGAACTGAAGAAAACATGGCAGAAAGTAAAACATATATTTAAGTTGTGTGAGACTCCCAAAACAGTCTGTTATCATTGAAGAGTATCTTTTATGGGGCTATCCTTTGAATATTATCATGCGGAATCCCTCCATTTTAGTTTATATGATGAGGTTATTATATCAAAATATTCAAAATTCTCCTTGACACATACACAAACTTCTTTAAACAAACACACCACACAAGCTCAGAATGTCAGCTATCATATCAAACATGGAGGGAAGATATATTCTCTCAAACTAGCATTCAGCTCCTTTGGGAGCTGAGAATAAAACTTCCTTAACACAAAAGGAGGTGTTTAGGATGTTTCTATTTGTATACCATTGTAAATTCTCTTTATTGTATTCTCCCAGACTTATTTTTGAACATTATACATAGAACAAAGCTTCATAGAGTCCCTATACCATTTTAAAACATAGGTTATGTCTCAGGAACCATACATTAACAGTGTTTAAAAGTAAAGCCATTATTGCAACAAGAGAAGAAAACTACAGACCAATATCTGATGAATATTGATCCAAAAATCCTGAACAAAATACTAGCAAACTGAATTCAATGGCACTTTAAAAGGATTATACACTACAATTAAGTTAGATTCATACATAGAATGCAAAGATGATTCAATATATGAAAATCAATCACTGTACACCATATTAACAGAACGGATGACAAAACCCACATGATTATCTCCATTGATTCAGAAAAAGCACCTGACAAAATCCAGCACCCTTTCATGATAAAAACACTCAACAAACTAAGAGTAAAAGAAAACTGCCTCAACATAATAAAACCTCTATATGAAAAGCCCACAGCTAAAATTAGCCTCAATGATGAGAGTTTAAGTTTTTCATCTAAAATCATGAACAATGCAACAATTGCCACTCCTATTTACCTTAGTAATAGAACTCCTAGGCAGAGCAATTAGACAAGAGAAAGAAATAAAAGCCATCCAAAGAGGAAAGGAAGATGTAAAACTGTCCCTGTTTGCTGATGATATGATCTTCTATGAAGAAAGCCCTAAAGATGTCATGCAAAAATCCTCCAAGCTGTTAAAACTAATGAACAATTTAAACAATACTGCAGGACACAGTGACTTAGCAGCAGCAGCAGCAGCAGCAGCAGCAGCAGCAGGACACAAAATCAGTTGTGTAGCTATACAAGTTAATGACCCACCCAGAAAGGAAATTAAGGAAAGAATCCCACCTACAATAGCATCAAAAATAATAAAATACTTAGGAATAAACTAACTCAACCAAGGAGGAGAAAGACTTGTACACTGAAAATTATAAAATACTGCTAAGAGAAATAAAAGAAGATGAAAATAAATGGAAAGAAATTCCATGTTCATAGACTGGAAGACTTACCACTGTTAAGATACTATCTACCCCAAATGATCTTTAGATTCAATGCAATCCCTATCAAAATCCCAATGACAATATTTAAAGATAATTAAAGAAAAAAATCTTAAAATTTACATGGAATCTCAAGGAGCCCTGACTAGCCAAAACAATCTTGAAAACAAAGAACAAAGATGGAGGCATCACACTTCCTGATTTTAAAACATACTACAAAGTAATAATGACCAAAGATAGACATAAAAACCAATGGAACAGAGAGCCCAGAAATAAGCTCTTCCATATATTATCAGAAGATCTTTGACAAGAGCGCCAAGACTATACATTGAGGAAAGGATAGTCTGTTCAATAAATGGTATGGGTATCCAGATGCAAAAGAATGAAGTTGGGCCCCAAGAGGATAGTCACTGTCAAAAGGACAGAAAAGAACAAACTTTTGATGAGGATGTGAAGAAATTAAAACTCTTGTGCACTACATGTTGGAATGTAAAATGGTGTAGCCATTATAGAAAACAGTATGGAGGGCTCCTCAAAAAATTAGAAATAGAATAACAATATGATTCAGCAACCCCAGTTCTGGGTATTTATCCCAAAGAATTCAAAGCATGATCTCAAACAGGTATGTGCACACCAATGTAAACTGTAGTGTCATTTATAATGGCAAGAAGTGGAAGCAACCTAGATGTCCACTGATGGGTGAATGGAAAAAGAAAACATGGCATATACATAAAGTGGGATCTTATACACCTATAAAAAGGCTTTAAAAAAGAAGGAAATCCTGTCACATCTACAATATGAATGGCCCCTGGGGACATTTACACTAGATGAAATGTTAGTCACAGAAGACAAATACTCTAAGATTCCACTCATATGAATTATTTAAATAATCAAAATCACAGAATCGGAAAGTAGGGAGGTGGTTGCTAAGGACTGTAGAGAGGGGAAAGAGATTAGATTAAAAAAATTTTTAAACTTCATCTTGGAAAACTAATACTCAGTTTTACTCTGATACTCAGAGTATCAGTTTTCCAAGATGAAGAAGTTTTGAGAGCTCCGTACAACAGTGTGACTATACATTTAGAAAATGGAAGATGGTAAGTTTAAGTGAAGGACAAGGAAGCCTGCATACTTCAGTCAGTGGGGTTGCAAAGAGTTGGACATGACTTAGCGACTGAACAACAACATTTAATGTTAGGGCTTTTTACTATAATAAAGTAAGTTAATCATAATACAGGCCAACTTTTATCACCAACACACAAATTAAGATCTTAAATTCTGCAACAAATAACAAATGGCTAGCACAGATTATTTTTTAAAGTAAAACTGATTTGTTCTAGGGCTGATTGGACCAAAGTTGGTCAAATGTGAGAAGACCGTGTTTTCCATAAACAAGCATGGCAGTTTAAAGGAACGGTCCCTTAAATAATAACAAATCATAGCTTTAAAGGCCCAGAATTGGCCAGTGATGCCTTTCAAAGAGTCCATGAGCAATTATATAATTAAATTTGATGCTTCTTTTTTATATGTTTGGAACACTCTGCTCTGCATATAAAATTTCAAAGGAAATGGACTGCATGGTCATCACCATCAGTGAAATTGGCACTGATTCCCATTTCCCCCATTGAATCATGCAGATGGATGTTAGTTTAACAAAATCACAATAGTTGATAGGAATTTGGGCTAGAATCTTTATGCATGAAGTTCTTAGGGAACTGGGCAAAAGAAATAAGCAAGTCACAGTAACATGACGGTTGTACAAATTCTAGTTACACTAAACACAGATAGCTCTCAAATTACAGAAAGGATTCTGTCCTGGGGGAATCAAGTGGTCTGAATTCAGAATCAGACTTCTTCACTTACTTACTAGAAGTGTTACCTTATACAAACTACATACATTTTTTTGTGTCTCAGTTTCCATGGCTTAAAGTAAGACTAATTATACATACTTCATATGTGGAAACTAAATAAAATAATCTATGTGAAAGTATTCAGCCCAGAATCTGGGAAAGAGTCCAGCACAGACTGAGACCACAAATCCTTATTTGAATCTCTGGAGCCTCATCAAATTTCCCCGTTAAATTTCATTCTCACTCTGCAGTGTGATTGGGAGGTAATGAATAAGCAAATCTCTTTAAGACTCTTGGGTATGACAGGTATTTAGAAAAAGAGTTATTTTTTCTAATTATTTCAAAAATAATTATTGCTTACCATTTCCATTCTATTTTTACCCAGTATTATTGGAATTAATGTTATAAACCCAGAGAGCAAATATTGCACTGGGGCTAAATTAAAACTTGTTGCAGGCAAGCGAATTGTGAAACACAAATCTCTCACCTGGAAATTAACATCATCTCATAGACACTATTAGTTACATCAGTGAAGAACTAAAACTTTGACCTCCTAAAAGCTGAAGAAAATGCCTTTAGCAGACATATGCTTTTATGCAAAGTTTCTTCGGTGGCGAAATTCACACCATGTACATAATGTTCAGAAAAATCAGTCTTTTAGCTCTGTTGTTCCCCACATAGATCCAGGGCTAACACAGCATTCAGGTTTGATTGTCTTCTTTGCGGAATGGCTTGAATAATGGAGAGAAGGGATTTTTATTCCAGTAAGCTTTCCTTCTGGTTAGACACAAAAATTGTCTGCATACACATTCTCTCTCTATCCATTCTTCTGTTATGGGGGCTGACGTGGGTGTGGTACGGTAGAGCAAACCTCACTCTATGGATTGACCTCCCATAAGGAACTCCCCTATGTCTGAAGGCCACCTTGACTTCTGCTCCAGGTACAAGTGCCTAATGATTCACAAAGTCTGTAAGCTTTTTGAAACAGGAATTTAGCACAGAGTTAAGAGTGAAGTTTCTGGAGAAGCAGACCTGGTGTCAAATTCAGCTCTGTAACCTTGAGCAAGTTACTGAAGTTTTCTAAGTCTGGTTCCTTTTTTCAGAAAATGGCTATCATAAAGCCTTCTTTGGTAAGAGAATTAGGATGAGATGTTAAATAGGGAGCTTTTGGTAGAGGATCCTACACATGGCAAGTGCTCAACAGGTGTTAGCCATCACTACTTACAGGTTTGGTGTCTCATATTGAATCGGAGTCTCTTAACGGGCATTGAGGATGAAAGGGTGGTGGAAATCAGTACAGTGCCATTTTGGCAGCAGCAACTGCAAGTTCTGAAAAGGACTTGGCCAGAGGCCTTCTAACAAGGCAGATGGCTATAGCAGGTAGAACCAGAGAGAAAGACAGAGATTGCAGGGGTTTCTTTATGAAGGGTATATTTTATTTCCCTTAAGAATGAAAGAAGGTCTTGCTAATGCGTTCTGAACTCTGAATCTGCAAGAACTGCTTTTAAAGGCATTAGTTTCTTACACTTTCTTCTGGCCCTTGACCCTTTCTGACTTTTAGATTTCTTTCTCCAACCATTTCCCAAAATTACGCTCCTTGTTCGCACATTATCCAAAATGAAGCACCCTGTAGCATGTGTTAGTGACCGCAGATGGGGGGTGCATATGGGAGGAAGAGCTATAATCATCTCCATAATGCATTAAGGCAACAATAAAGTGTATCCCCTTGTAAGGATGTAATGGAGCTCGCAGAGGCTCTTTTGCATAAGGAACTGTTCCTGAGAGCCCACATTATTCATCAGCAAAGAGTGCAGCAGTGTGTGTGAATGGGCTGAGCAACAGAACGAACACACCAGGGAAACGATTCTTCATTTTGGCTTCACCACAAACTTTTCAGATGACCTTGAGCAAATCCAGTACTCTGAGTCCTATTTTATTTATCTCACAGAAAGTGGGTCAAGAGGAAAGACAGTAGCAGCTTCCGAGACCAACACAATCCTCAGGAAGTCATCTCATCAGCCCATTCTCCAGTGTCATGAAAACTACATTTCCTGCCATTTCAGAGAGGTAATCCTTTTTCCTGCCCTTCTTTCTTTCCTTTGTTTCTCTTTTTTGGTTATTAAATTGTTATACAGGCATGGTGTTTGATGATTATGCCAAGGATCTCAAACTGCAGTGCCTTCAGGAGTCAGGTGGGTAAAGTCAGTTGAGTAGAACACAGAAGGAAATAATGGTCATGTAAAAAGGTGGAGAGTGCATGCACTCCAAAAGGCATCCACAGATATTTATATCTGTACAAGCTAAAACAAAACTATGTGCTTTATGAGACCTTTAATGGCATGTGGCCAGTTTGAAATCTCTGAACTATTTAAATATCACCATAGGTAACAATATCACCAATAATGCTTAACTAATGGGAGTACCTGATAATTAGATGTCAGTTTTCAAATATTATCAGCAAATACTTCCCACATGAAAACCTATAATTAGAAGCTCAGCGTATTAAGGTGTGTGTGACTCTTTGTTCTGAAGAAAACTTCTTTTGATGTTGTTCAGTCGCTAAGTTATGTCCATTCTTTGCAACCCCATGCCAGGCTTCCCTATCCTTCACCATCTTCTGGAGTTTGCTCAAATTCATGTCCATTGACCAGTGATACTATCTAACCTCTCATCCTCTGCCACCCTCTTCTCCTCTGCCCTCAGTCTTTCCCAGCATCAGAGTCTTTTCTAATGAGTCAGCTCTTCACATCAGGTGGCCAAAGTATTGGAGCTTCAACATCAGCATCAGTCCTTCCAGTGAATATTCAGGGTTGATTTCCTTTCAGATTGACTGGTTTGATCTCCTTGCAGTCCAAGGGACTCTCAAGATTCTTCTTCAACACTTTAGCGCTTTTAAAAAGAGCATTTCGTTCAGTTCAGTTCAGTTGCTGTCACGTCTGACTCTTTGTGACCCCATGAATCGCAGCACACCAGGCCTCCCTGTCCATCACCAACTCCCGGAATTTACCCAAACTCATGTCCATCGAGTTAGTGATGCCATCCAGCCATCTCATCCTCTGTCATCCGCTTCTCATCCTTCAACACCTTAGTGCTTTTTAAAAAAGCATTACATTTACAGAAATTCATTTTACACCCCTTTCTTTTGGAACACCTACTTTAAAAGGCAGGACCTTAGAGATACCCTAGGTGATCCAGCATGACCCAGTTAATTGGCAGAGGAACAAAATAAAACACAAGTGCCTTTCTCCTCCATTCAGCAGTTCCTGATCTGACCACTTTAAAATTCAGTGTTGGTTTTTCTGGTTCCTAGAGAAAATTGTGATCATCCCTTCCCTAATTTTATTTTCTTCTTATATATGTTATTCTTAACTAATAAGGACTCAAAAATCCTCTGGCATGCTTAGGCAGTACAAATGCGGTAGTGTGTAAAGCAGAGGATGGCCACACATATCTTTTGATTACCCCAAATTTTCCTTCCTGTTTTGGGCTGGGGCAAATCCATCACACTGCAGGTAAAGCATCAGCCAGCACCTCTGGGAAAAGCTCAGAGGTGCAGCTGGTCTCTAAGTTGAGGGTATAAGCTAGAGGCACAATTTATTAGGCTCTTGAGAGGAACTGGGCATCATCAGCACATTAGCCCTTGTAGGAGGGTTGGCCAGGCATGGTAAACAGAACAGGCTAGGACACATGACTGAAGAATTACAAAAGAAAAAAAAAAAATTTAAAAGACCAAAAGAAAACAAAAGCCAGAAGCCCAGAGCCGGTTGGGATGAACCCAAATCTAAGTAGGTGGCTTGGTATGGTTGGGAAGGGGCTTGTGGAAGAGTCCTGGGGAATAATATCTACTTCAGAATCGATTTGGTTTCAACTGATCAAAGGCAAACAGCCTCATCTCCCTTTGAAATATGAGAAATACAAACTATGAAAGTTGGATAAGGCCTTGGAGATCACCTGGCACATCTCAAACAAGCTCTCATTTCATAGAGGACACCTCAGAGAGGTGAGATCATATATTTGGAGGCCAAGCTTGACTGCATTCCTACCCTCCAAACACAGGGCTGTTTATGGAACCCCACATTGCTTCCACTTAGTCTTGGGTTAGTTGAAATTCATATTCTGGCAGGGTCTAAATGGGGAGGGTCCAAAACTCTCTGAAGAATGTTGGCCTCCAGCACTCCGTTAATCAGTTACCATTTATTAGAAGCAGAGGAAAATGTCATTCGATTTAGGAAGAGTGCAGTGGCTTGTTTAGTAACCTCCATCTTAACCTTTGCTTAGGTGGATCACAGACAGGATAGCTCCATCAATCATGCTAATGGCCAGTTTATTCCAAAAAATTAAGCCAGGTCAGTTAGACAATGTCTATTGATGTTTTTAAAACATGCTAGTGAATTGATTATAATGGTTGATCTGTTCTACATAAGCACAACCAAGTCACAAGTTTAATTTGTAAAATGCAGAAATTAAACTTTTTAAAATTTGATGATGGACTGTGTATATTGCAAACTTTGTAAGAAAGGGCACAGATATTCAAATATAATAAGTGCAAAGAGTCAGACACGACTGAGCGACTGAACTGAACTGAAAGTGGATTTGAAAAATTAGTAAGAGTTGGAACTGAGCATTCAAGGTAGGAGAGGCCTCATGAATACTATAATAATAATATGACTATAGCTAACTTTATTAATAGACTTACTTTAATAGAAGACTTACTATGGACTAACCACTATAGTGAGTGCCTTACATGTATATGCTATAATGTATGATCATCCCTATGTGTTATAGAGAGGTCAAGTAACTTGCCTAAAATCTCAAATAAGACTGAGTCAAGGACATAAAGCTCAGGCCATAATCTTATCTGGTTGTGAGTCTTTTCTGGTTTGGAGGCAGTTCAAAAATCAGAGTGATACAGGATTGGTGCATTAGACCAACAGTTAGATGACCTGAGTCCTTAGCTCTGGTTATGCCTCCAACTCAGATCATGCTGGCCATCTTTCCCACCTGTAAGGGATGAGTTGGGGCCAGGTATAGATGATTTCTTAGGACTCTGGTAGCTCCAGGATTTTAGGTACTTGACACTTATTTTCTGAGTTTCTACTCATAGTAGCACCCATATAAGCAGCCCTTCCTATGACAGCAAAACACTACTTAATCCTGGCTTTTTAAGAGAAATTATACTCAACAATTTTTTTTAAGAAATGGTCTAAAGAGGCAGACGGAGCTAGGTCCATATCCTGCCACTATCTATATCACCTTGGACAAATTAGTCCAACTCTCTGAGCCATGGTTTCCTCATCTGTTGGAAGGGGATCTTCGTCTGTCTGCCTCACATGGGTGCTATGAAGATTTAATGAAAGAGCATGTCTTGAGCAGTGCCTGGGAATCTCAATAATCACACATTTCCTCTGGAGTTCTCAACTTAGAAAATACAGTCAGGTGCCAAAAACTGAGTTAATATCTACTCTTCCAACAAGGAAATGAACACATTTCCTGAAAATTATCTGGAACACCTTTCTCTTCTTTCCTTTCCTTTCTCCTCTCTCTCTCAAGCCCAATCTGTATGTAGTGCTTTACTTTTGCCTTACATCATCTCTGGGAGATAGGAGCTATGATCGTCCCTTTTCACACAGTAGAAACCAACGCAGATATTCAGTAGTGTGTTCAATATATGCAGCTAGAAAGTGATGGAACAGGATTTGAACTGATGCAGCCTGGCTCCACAGCCCATGGCCTAACACACCCACATGTAACATGTGACCTCCCACATGATCATCCCAAAGAAGCCCAGACTTTGAATCAGAGGAGTATGACTGTCAATGAAGTATCAAAAGTATAGAGTGGCTGGCTGGGAGCATTTTTGCTCTTAAAGGCAATACAGATTCTTCCCAAATGACTGGAGCTTAATAGATCTAGGCATGTATCATCTCTTTGCCAAAATGCTCGTGTACCACTGAGACATCCTCTATTCCTCAGTTAAGGAGAGAACAGTTTTCTAGAATTCTAGAAAGATTTTAGAACAAAGGCACAAGAATAGTTCTGCAGTTTGGTTTGGATTGAATCATTACAGGAGACTTTGGTAGGTACCACAATTTTATTCTATTTTACCTTAATATGAAATACAAGTTTAGAAGCAGCTGTCCTTCTCTCTCAGACAAAACAATGGGCAGGACTCAGAAAAGGCTCAACCTGCAAACTCTCCAATTATCTCATTACTGTCTTCAAAGTTCAATGCTCATTTCCAGAACATACTTTCAAAGGCAATATCATTTTTAGAATTAAGAAAATATTATATTTATTTTAATAAGACAATGCTAATTAAGTCTTTGCATTTAGCAGTTTAATGGTAAACCTCGAAAGAATTCTCCTTTGGAAGCACTGTATTTAAAAGTACATATACCTCTCTATACTGAGAGGTTGAATGACAACCAGAATATTTCCATTTCTAATTGTCTTAGAAATGTTCCAAATGAATTAAATCCTTTACCAAACAAAGAAATAAAAAATGAAGCAAGGGATGGGCATTTACCAACATACTTACCTATTGATCTTGGTTACTCCGGGTGCAGAGATGTAAATAAGAAGCAAAGGGAATTAAATTGTTAGCCCAAAAAAGATAGGAAGCATCTTTTCTAAAAAAATAAATTATTTTCTAACCTTGTAGACACTTCTCATTTTTACACCTAATGTTTGTTGTGGGTTCGTGTTGACTGAGTAGAGGTCACAATATCAGTCCATACTTACTAACAGCAGTTAGCTGTTACAATGCCACAGGCACTGCACTAAGCACTTGACATAAGTTATTTCATTTAGTGTTCACAACCCTATGAGGTAGGAAACATTAATTTATCTATTTTTATGGATGATGAAATGGAGACTCAGAAAAACGAAACAAGCTGGCAAAGATCTTGGAGCCAGCAGCGTGATGCAGGATCTGTGTGAGGCCAGAGCCCAAACCATGCTCCTCTACTGTCCCAGCCTGTCTGGGCAGAGCAAGTCCTTGGCAATGTTTTATCTGCCAGGGCCAAAGTGAGCTTCACAGTAGAGACCCTGTTTCCGTCTTGTTCACGATGACACTGGCCTGGCATCTACATAGTGGGCACTTACTAAATAAAGAAAATATCTTAATCAATTAAAACATGCTTTCCAAGTGCCCAAATATGACAATGATATTAAGCCAGCAATTTTCACAGTCCTACTGGGTCTCTTCTAATTTGGGCTGATACAAATCCTATGCTTTTATTTTCTTTTACTTTATTTTTTGGCTGTGCTGGGTCTTCGCTGCTGTGTGCAACCTTTCTCTAGTTGTGGCGAGTGGGGGTTCCTCTCCATTGCAGTGTGCGAGCTTCTCATTGTGGTGGCTTCTCTTGCTGTAGAAGGAGCACGGGCTCTCAGTGCCTGGGCTCAGTAGCTGTGATGAATGGGCATGTGGGATCTTCCTGAACCAGGGATAGAACCCATGTTCCTTGCATTGTCAGGAGGATTCTTGACCACTAGACCACCAGGGCAGCCCAACCTTGTGATTTTAAAAGTCATACTTTTATTTAAATTAAGAAAGAAAAAGAAAAATCTTTCAATTTAGCACATAAACTTCTCCCCATCCATCCTAATGCCCGTGATTTAGGAAAATCTTGCTCTCTGATTGATCTTTTTTCCAGACTCTGATGAAATCTGGATTTAGTCTAAATGCAAAAGAGGTCTAATAAACTGATGCCTAATTTAATTAGATTAATTTAATTACACAAATGCTCATTGGGTGTTGACTGTGTCACAGGGCCAGACAGACCAGACCCTGGGCTTAAATAATTTATAATCCTGTGGGGAAGAAGAAGACAAAATATACAAATGACTCTGTAAAATAAGATACACGTCAGAAGGAAGGAAGGAATGAAGAGATGTATAGATCCTTGAGAAGGAGAGATGAGAGTTGCCAACCTGTGACAGCTCCATCAGCAACATCCAGTCCAAACCTCTGATGACAGAAGTGTTCTGTGTTGGCTCTTCCCAACAGGGTAGTGACTGAGTACTTGAAATGTAGCTGGTATGACTGAGGAATGGAATTTAAAACTTTTATTTAAACTTATTTCAGTTGCACTTAAATAGCCAGATGTGGCTAGCAGCTACTATATTGGGCAGCAGAGCCCTAGATTTATAGACTTAGTTGTTTATTACCCAGGGTTCTCTTTAAGAATGCAGATTCTCATGCCTTAAAAACTTTTGATGACCTTGGTCTGGGATAGGGTTTGGGTATATAAAGCTCCACAGGGTGCTCTAAAGCACACCAAGTTTAAACATTCCAGCCTCAGGCTATCCTGGGCTCTGCCCTGTCAGCAAGCACAAGCTTAGAGAGTCTGGCAGGCATGTCAGCCAGATGATATCTTTACATGGTCACTGTAAAGTCGCTTGGCTTGGCTTTGCTCTAAGTCACTCTGTTTCCTTCCTTTACCTACTCATCCAAGTATTTTGGAGGTGACCCAAGCTCCAAGCTAATGTTTCACTGAAGTCCGAAGTTGTGTTTCATTCCTCTTGGTAGCTGCTGTGCCTAACACAGTGCCTGCCTATGAGTCTTCTATAAATGTTGACTGAAACAACCAAGATATATCACAAAATATATTTTCAACAATCTTCTACTTAAGGAGACTGCCACTCCAGAGAACAAAGTCCACTTGAAACAGATGTATGTATGGATGACGGACTGCAAAAAGCAAACACAAGAAAGCCAATGCACTCTTTAAAAGATTCATAATTTGACTACAGAAGGAAAGTTATGAAAAAAGAATACTTTTGTCCAGAGTCTCAGGATAAGGCAAGCAAGACTCCTGCCTTCAAATTTGGTATCAGAGTACACCATTGTTCTTCTTACCATCTTTGAAAATAGCAGTTACCCAAGACCATTCTGTATAAAAAATAATAGAAAATAACCTAAATAAAAAATGTCAAACCCTGTAACAAATGCCATCATTCTTTGTCTATTTCTTACAGATAAGGCTGACTGTAGGAAACTTTCAGAAATTAAGAATTTTTGATGGCGTTTATTACATAGTGCCTAGTAGAGTGCTCAGCATTGAGGGGGCACTCAACATTGGTTGTTGAATGAATTAGCTTTCAAGTGCTATTGTGCCGTAACTATTTTGTGTTTTAGGCATTTTAGTTGGCTCTCATCAAAAACATTTGTCATTTCTAGATCACACCCTTGAGTCAGATAATATTAGAAGATATGAAATAAATTTAAGTTTAAAAATCAGCAGAGCAAATTCATATTATGGTAGAAAAGGTGGAAATTGTTTTTGAGAACTCAGGAAATTATATTTCCCACCTAGAAGAAAGGGGAGGGAAAACATGTCAACTGATAAGGCAACTCTTTAGAAGATGTAAACTCAGGCTTTGGAGCCAACAGATTGAATGAAAATCTAGTTATACATACAGGAGCAGTGTGAGCATCCTTTCTTCATGAGGTTGTTAAAAGGCTCAAATGAACTGTCCTCCCTCAAAAAGGTAAGGGTAAGTCCTAATCCCAGGACCTCAGAAAGTGACCTTTTTGGAAATAGGGTTGTTGTAGATGTTAATTAGTTAAGATGGGGTCATAGTGGTGCAGGGTGGGCCCCTAATCCAATGTAACTGGTGTCCTTATAAGAGAGAAGATGATGTGAACCGAGGGACATGCATGAAGAATATTGTTGTCATTTAGTCACTCAGTTGTGTCTGACTCTTTGCGATGCCATGGATTGCAAAGCACAGGCTCCCTGCCCTTCACCATCTCCCAGAGTTTGCTTAAATTCATGACTGTTGAGTCGATGATGCTTTCTAACCATCTCATCCTCTGCTGCCCCCTTCTCCCTTTGCCTTCAATCTTTCCCAGCATCAAGGTTTTTTTCCAATGAGTCAGCTCTTTGCATCAGGTGGCCAAAGTATTAGAGCGTAAGCATCAGTCCTTCCAGTGAATATTCAGGGTTGATTTCCTTTAGGATTGACTGGTTTAATCTCTTTACAGTCCAAGGGACTCTGCAGAGGCTTCTCCAGTACCACAATTTGAAAGCATCAATTCTTTGGCACTCAGCTTTCTTTATGGTTCAACTCAAATCCATACATGACTACTAGAAAAACCATAGCTTTGACTATAGAGACCTTTGTCAGCAAAGTGATGTCTCTGCTTTTTGTCATAGCTTAACTTCCAAGGAGCAAGTGTCTTTTAATTTCGTGGATGCAGTCACCATCCGCAGTGATTTTGTAGCCCAAGAAAATAAAATCTATCACTGCTTCCACTTTTTCCCCTTATATTTGTCATGACCATGATCTTAGTCTTTTTAATGTTGAGTTTTAAGCCAGATTTTTCACTCTCCTTTCACCTTCATCAAGAGGCTCTTTAGTTCCTCTTCACTATCTGCCATTAGAGTGGTATCATCTGCATATCTGAGGTTGTTGATATTTCTCCTGGCAATATTGATTCCAACTTGTACTTCATCCAGCCCAGCATTTCTTATGATGTACTCTGCATATAAGTTAAATAAGCAAGGTGACAATACAGGGAGAATGCCTTTTGTCAATGAAGGCAGGGATTTGAGTCACACAGCTGCAAGGCAAGGAACACCCGTTTGTCAGCAAACCCCGAGATGCTAGGAAGGGGCCAAGGAAGGGTTCCTTTGCAGGTTTCAGAGGGAGCATGACACTGCTGACATCCTGGATACCTCAATTTCAGACTACCGACCTCCCAAACTGAAACGGTAGACTTCTGGTGTTTAAGCCACCCAAGCCTTGATACTTCATTATGACAGTCTTGAAAATAATACAGTATTCTTACCTGGGAAATGCCATGAACAGAGGAGCCTGGTGGGCTACAGTCCACGGGGTCACAAAAGGGTTGGACACGACTTAGTGACTAAACAATAAATATGTGTATTAGCTACTTTCCGAATTATTTTTCCATGAATCATTATTTTATTTAAGGTGCTGACTCTTTACCCTCCTCCTCCCCACTGCATACCTACGACAACAGAAACTAATCATGAAGAAAGGTGGTTTTCTGCCATTGCCTGTACATCTTATGGATAGGCAAGTACTCATTCTTAAATGCCCTGGTAAACTTGATGATCTTTACAGCTTCTTTTCTAGGACTTAGCAAGCAAGACTAATGGTTATTCATGAACTCTCAGCTCTATGCCAAAATAATTTTTCCTCCAGTGTTTTCAAAGTCATAAAGCAGATACAGTTTGAAGAATTCTTGAACTTATCATCTTTCTAATCCCTTTTAAACCTGAGATTCTAAGACAGCAAAGGAAGCTGGACCAGGATTTTTTTTTTTCCCTGTTTACATCACTTGCAGGATCAAGAAAGTTTTTTTCTTTTTTTCCTCTCTTTGTAAGAAATGAGCTATTTGCATAACTGGAATCATAAAGTAGCAATTTAACATTATTGAATTGAGAAACCGACAGAAGGCTAAACAGAACAAAACATGAACCAACAACTGGGCTATTTTTATTGCTCCTTTTTAGTATCAGCAAGTGCAGTGACATAAAAAATGCCATGAAATCAATTAATTTTAGTCTTTTTACAAGTTATTTTAATTCTCCTCCCATAATATGTCTATATAAAATAATTGCTTTGTAATTACTGACATGATTAAATGTTAAATAAATGCAAAATTCTTAGTTTGGCAGCCTTTATATGTCCAGAAGGCTGTTTCATTACTTCTTTTTAAGAACTTCACAGTATATTGCTTAATATTTTCATTGCGCACATAGATTTCACCATGCCATGTTAATGTTGCATAAGGAGCCACATGCTATAATAGCTCTTGATTATACTTTCAAAACTACAGACTGACCAATGAAAAAAATGGACTCATGGTTGGTTTTGAAAGTAGCAATATGTCGGCTGCTAATACCAACACTGTGGACTGCTGGATGCCAACCAAGTCAAGCAACTCCATTAGACTGTATCAGATTTTCTCTTGCTCCCAGCCTGAATGAGAGCTTAGTCTGTAATAACTTTTCATCAAAAAAATGGCAAACATTTTCACATCCAAGTCAGAATATTTTTTGCATTTTTCTTTGCTCAAAGAGAATTCTGTACCACCTTTTGTTATATTTTTACATCCAGTAGTAATCTTTATTAGCTAAGAGATATTTTCACAAAAATTTTATTTAAAAAATGAAAACACCCAGTGTTCTTGTAAGGAGAGCCTGTACTTTTAGATCTCATCTTGAGGTATTTCTCTAAGGAATCTGACTACTTAGAATTTGCCAACTAGAGGAGTAAGCTATTAAACTTTATACTGAGAAAATGTCAAGAATATATCCCTTTCACATTGAAATGTTCCTGTAAAATTTGGAGACTGATATACAGAGGCATATATATCCTCAGTGTAAAAGTTCCTGCTACTCAAGGTTAAAGATTGCAGTGTTTGGGTGACTGACAGTATTTGCCCTTCAATTTGATAGACCTTAAGCACACTGTATTTCTACAGACTGCAATATTTTTTAAAGAAGCAAAATAAAGCCATCTGTCCCCTAACTCTGAAAATAAATGTGGTTTCAAGTTCTTTCTCTAAAAAGGGTGCCTGTCCGTTCAAATGTTCCCTCTGAAGGACTGCCTATGGAAGAGTGTCAGGCCAAAGACCAGGGATGGGAGCAGGTTATACAGCAAGAGGGCAGCACTATAGAGAATGCTTTACCTACTTTCTCATAGCATGGGATGGAGCCAAATGTGATTATTCTCATTTTATAAATGAACTTTTAGGGCCCAGCAACTAAGTGACTTGCTAGAATTCCCACAGCTAACTGGTGAAATAGCTGGTATTATACCCAAGTTTGTTAAAATTCTTAAAAAAAAAAAAAAGATGTCATTTTTAAAAGTACATTTATTGTGATTTATTTTTAGACATGTATTTATTTATTTTGGCTGAACTGGTTCCTAGCTGTGGGTCGCGAGATCTTCACTGTGGCATGCGGGCTTCGTAGCTGTAGCATGCAGACTGTTAGTTTGTAGCTGCAGACGTAAGTTGTAGCTTGTGTGCGGGCTCTAGTTCCCCAATCAGGGATGGAACCCAGGCCCCCTGCATTGGGAGCAAAGAGTCTTACCCACTGGGCCACTGGGGAGTCCCCCAAGTCTGTTACATTCTGAAGTCAGAACCCATTCTGTGAACCCACTTGCCTCAGTGATCTTATTGGACTTCCAATAAGAAGTGTGAATGCACTGCAGCAAATTGCAGGTACACAGAACTAACTTATAAAGTAAAACCTTGGTTAACCAGAAGATTAAGCTCAGGGAATCTGCAAATGTAAAGCTTTATTAGAAAGCTTTTAGTTTCCATCTTTAATACCCACTTTCTTGCCTTAGATAAGGGTAGTTAATTTTTGGTTTTAAAGACTTTTTTTTCCTTCAAGGCCCTGATAATGAACTCATATTAGAAAACTGTTTTTTAAAATCTATACCCCTCGTTATTAACTTCTTTTCTTCAAAATTCCCATTTTCTCCTAAAAGTGGACTCTGGAGGAAAAAATTTCTAGTTAATTAGGATTTCTGGTAATCAGGTTTTTAAATTGTTTTGGTAAATTAAAATCAGGTGAAAGCTACCTCCGTGAGTTTGAAATAGCTTCTTATTATAGATTCTCCTTAATGCCAATGTGTTTGCCTATGTTAGTGTGCATTTGAAATTAATGGTCCAATACACAAAGTGCTCAGATCTTCGATGACCTGGGCGCCATAAATCCACCAGAACACATTAGTGGGACGGTCCCTTAATTACACAGTTTAGGCTTTACATAATCAATGGTGCAAAGGAACAGCTGAGAACATTAAAATGCCAGCAGGCATTGTAAATCATAATGCATTCCATAATCTCTTCAATTCATGTGTCTTATTAAATTAAAAGTAAAAAGAATAGTTTTAGTTAAATATCTATAATATATTGCCATCATAACCATTAAAATATAAAATAATTCAATGCTATTGAAGATCATCTTTATTACTTTAGTAGTTACTTTTTGAACTTTAGATATAGGGATGATATTTTTAATGAATCAAAATGAAAGTTATCTCTTAGAAAGGTTGACTAAATAAGAAGGTTCTTTTTTAATAAAATATATTTTAGAATAAAATGCAGTACAAGCTTATCTATCTAAGACTAACGTACGCCTTACAAGATTTCTTAGGGTTTTAAGAGTACACTATTTGTTCAACTGGTTATAACAGTGATGAAATAGATTAATGTTGGTTTATTATTACTTCACATTACATTTAAATGAGGATAATGAAGACATAATTTGAACACAAGACCAGAAAATGAGAATTACTTTCCTGGAGAATTAGGCAATTTTAAATAGTAAGCTTCAGTAACTTGGGATAAAACATGGACAGGTAGCTTAATTTTGCTTCAGGACTTTTAAGTCTCAAAAATCTAACAAGCATCCATGTTAGCACTCATGAAAAAACTGTGGGTTCAGAAGTATCACCATCAACTTGTGGCTGGCAATTAGGTTACTGTACACTTCAAAGGAACGACAGAATCAATGAAAATAGTTGATTGAGAAGCTCTCCTGTGTAAGGCACTGTTAGGGGGCAGGCAGTGGGGGTGCTGGGCATCCTAGGTGGAGGTGAAGCTGTAAGCAAAGAGTAGTGTCCTGAGCCAATTGTGAGCACTTCTTTTCAAATCCAAATTTAGAGACAGTGTGTTGTTAGCTTGAAACTGGTCATGCTAAGTGTTCAGTGCAGTTCAGTTCAGTGGCTCAGTCGTGTCTGACTCTTTGTGACCCTATGAATCGCAGCACACCAGGCCTCCCTGTCCATCACCAACTCCCGGAGTCTATTCAAACTCATTCCATCAAGTCGGTGATACCAGCCAGCCATCTCATCCTCTGTCGTCCCTTTCTCCTCCTGCCCCCAATCCCTCCCAGCATCAGAGTCTTTTCCAATGAGTCAACTCTTCGCATGAGGTAGCCAAAGTACTGGAGTTTCAGCTTTAGCATCAGTCCTTCCAAAGAACACCCAGGACTGATCTCCTTTAGCATGGACTGGTTGGAACTCCTTGCAGTCCAAGGAACTCTCAAGAGTCTTCTCCAACACCACAGTTCAAAAGCATCAATTCTTTGGTGCTCAGCTTTCTTCACAGTCCAACTCTCACATCCATATGTGACTACTGGAAAAACCATAGCCTTGACTAGATGGACCTTTGTTGGAAAAGTAATGTCTCTGCTTTTGAATATGCTCTCTAGGTTGGTCATAACTTTCCTTCCAAGGAGTAAGCATCTTTTAATTTCATGGCTGCAATCACCATCTGCAGTGATTTTGGAGCCCCCCAAAATAAAGTCTGACACTGTTTCCACTGTTTCCCCATCTATTTTCCATGAAGTGATAGGACCAGATGCCATGGTCTTCGTTTTCTGAATGTTGAGCTTTAAGCCAACCTTTTTGCTTTCCTCTTTCACTTTCATCAAGAGGCTATTTAGTTCCTCTTCACTTTCTGCCATAAGGGTGGTGTCATCTGCATATCTGAGGTTATTGATATTTCTCCCTGCAATCCTGATTCCAGCTTGTGCTTCATCTGACGCAGCATTTCTCATGATGTACTCTGCATATAAGTTAAATAAGCAGGGTGATATTATACAGCCTTGACGTACTCCTTTGCCTATTTGGAGCCAGTCTGTTGTTCCATGTCCAGCTCTAACTGTTGCTTCCTGACTTGCATATAGGTTTCTCAAGAGGCAGGTCAGCTGGTCTGGTATTCCCATCTCTCTCAGAATTTTCCACAGTTCGTTGTGATCCACACAGTCAAAGGCTTTGGCATAGTCAGTAAAGCAGAAATGGATGTTTTTCTGGAATTCTCTTGCTTTTTTGATGATCCAGCAGATGTTAGCAATTTGATCTCTGGTTCCTCTGCCTTTTCTAAAACCAGCTTGAACATCTGGAAGTTCACGGTTCACATATTGCTGAAGCCTAGCTTGGAGTACACCACAGAAATTGGCAAACCCTAGGAATCAGGATTATCTTATTGGAGAGATGTTGAACATTTACCAGCACACTACTGGTGTTAAGGCACCAAAGTAGCAGAGTTGGAATAGGTACATGGAATCAGAACTACTTCATTATGAATGAGATTCAACATCTGCTAAGATAGCATGGTGACTACAGCCATGAAATTAAAAGATGCTAGCTACTTGGAAGAAAAGCTATGAGAAACCTAGATGGCATATTAAAAAGCAGAGACATCACTTTGCCAGAAAGGTCCATACAAAGCTATGGTTTTTCCAATAGTCATGTACAAATGTGAGAGTTGGACCATAAAGAAGGCTGAGCGCTGAAGAGATTCTAAAAGAGATGGGAATACCAGACCACCTGACCTGCCTCTTGAGAAACCTATATGCAGGTCAGGAAGCAACACTTAGAACTGGACATGGAACAACAGACTGGTTCCAAATAGGCAAAGGAGTAGGTCAAGGCTGTCTACTGTCACCCTGCTTATTTAACTTTTATGCAGAGTACATCATGAGAAATGCTGGACTGGAAAAAGCACAAGCTGGAATCAAGATATTTGCCAGGAGAAATATCAATAACCTCAGATATGCAGATGACACCACTCTTATGGCAGAAAGTGAAGAGGAACTAAATAGCCTCTTGATGAAAGTGAAAGAGGAAAGCAAAAAGGTTGGCTTAAAGCTCAACATTCAGAAAACGAAGACCATGGCATCTGGTCCTATCACTTCATGGAAAATAGATGGGGAAACAGTGGAAACAGTGTCAGACTTTATTTTGGGGGCTCCAAAATCACTGCAGATGGTGACTGCAGCCATGAAATTAAAAGATGCTTACTCCTTGGAAGGAAAGTTATGACCAACCTAGAGAGCATATTCAAAAGCAGAGACATTACTTTTCCAACAAAGGTCCATCTAGTCAAGGCTATGGTTTTTCCAGTAGTCACGTATGGATGTGAGAGTTGGACTGTGAAGAAAGCTGAGCACCAAAGAATTGATGCTTTTGAACTGTGGTGTTGGAGAAGACTCTTGAGAGTTCCTTGGACTGCAAGGAGTTCCAACCAGTCCATGCTAAAGGAGATCAGTCCTGGGTGTTCTTTGGAAGGACTGATGCTAAAGCTGAAACTCCAGTACTTTGGCTACCTCATGCGAAGAGTTGACTCATTGGAAAAGACTCTGATGCTGGGAGGGATTGGGGGCAGGAGGAGAACGGGACGACCGAGGATGAGATGGCTGGATGGTATCACTGACTCAATAGATTTGAGTTTGAGTGAACTCTGGGAGTTGGTGATGGACAGAGAGGCCTGGCGTGCTGCGATTCATGGGGTCGCAAAGAGTCGGACATGACTGAGCAAGTGAACTGAACTGAGCACTGAAGAATTGATGCTTTCAACCTGTGGTGCTGGAGAAGACTCTTGAGAGTCCCTTGGACAGCAAGGAAATCAAACCAGTCAATCCTGAGAGAAATTGACTTTCAGTATTCATTGGAAGGACTGATGCTGAAGCTGAAGTTCCAATACTTTAGCCACCTGATACAAGTCAACTCACTGGAAAAGACCCTGATGCTAGGAAAGATTGAGGGCAGGAGAGAGGGGGTGACAGAGGTTGAGATGATTGGATGGCATCACTGACTGAACGAACATGCGTTTGAGCAAACTCCAGGAGATAGTGAAAGACAGGGAAGCCTGGAGCGCTGCAGTCCATGGGGTCACTAAGAGTCAGATATGACTTAGCGACTGAGCAACAACAGGTGGAAAATCAGGACAGAAAAGAAGGATGGTACCTATCTATGGAGGGCTTAATGCTTCATTAAGAAGTATTCTCTCAATTTACTATCCTTGTCAGTGACCTAGCAGAAAACAGAAGTTACATTCAAAAGTCAGTGAATTTTTTAAAAAAAATCCTAAAAGGGGACCATTTACTAGGCATGGACAAGGTTCAGATAAACTCACAAAAGATGACCAAACAGCCCTGAGCTAGCTACTGCAAGAAGCAGAAGCCAACAAGAAACCAGATAGCAAGGGACCCACTGGGACAGTCCATACAATCTGATTCCCAGCTTACAAAGCAAAGCAGAAAGGGTAAGGTGGATCCAGAGGGGTACAGAGAATATCCAGCACAGTCTCAGTATCAGTGAGGACACCTAAATGTCTTCGCAGGGAACTATGGGATTATTTCTATAAATTCAGAAAGACTGACTCAGCAGCTGTGTATGACAGGAGAGGGAACATGATGGATATGGGGAAACCCACCAAGAAGCACTTTGAATAAGCTAAATGAGAGGTAATGAGAATTGGAACTGGGGTCATGGTGATAGGAACAGAGTAGAAAGACCATCAGAGAGCTATAAGTAGAGAGGCATCTATCAGATATTACACTGACTAGATGTGGAGAAAGGGGAGAAAAGAGTTACACGTAATACCAAAGTATTGAGCCTGGATGACTTTGAGATCCTGGCTGCAAAACAGGGCATGCAAGAGCTTATTCTGAAAGTGGGCTGAGCTTCCATAGAGAGAAAGGTCGGAGTACTTCTCCCTCTGGTCCCCTCACTGCTGGGCCAGTGTGTAGTGACTATGTTCCTCTGCAGAACACTATGGTATCCTCTCATACAGCCATAGTTCATTTTGGATCCAAACCATTGCCTCCTCTTGACACTTCCATGATGTTGTGATTCTTTAGGGGTGAAAATATCCAGCAGATATTTGAAAATATAGGACAGGAGTTTGCAAGTGAGGTTATGGTCAGAGAGAAACTTGAATGTTTTTTTCATAAAGGTCTAGTATAGAAGACTTGAGATCTCAAGAGGCATGGAGAGAAAAGTAGAATAATAATAAAAGGGTTCAGGGAAGCCAGAGATGTTCTGCCATAAAGCACAGTACAAATACAAAGGATAATGGCATCTCGCCGAAAAACAAGTGACTCTATCTCCATCATCTCCTTTGATAACTGTTTGGTGGTAGTGTCTGAATTAAGTTATATGTCAATACAAAGATGGAGCTAAAACAAATTATTAGCAGGCAGCACTCTAACTCAATATTGAAGTGATCTCTGTATTATGAACCATAACAATTGAGATCAGGCAGAAAAGTATCTCTCTCCACGGAGGACAAATCAATAACTACTAGGTTTTATGGTCATTAGCACCCTAATGAAATTACTCACCACCTAAATATCTTAGAGGATCTTGCACATTCAACATCAGTCACCTCTTTCATGTTAACACTGGCCGGATGTGGCGAAGTGCAACTTTTATAATGGAGACCATGAACAAGGATGATATTCTACACCTAAAACATCTGCATACCAAGCAAGAGGAGTTATTTAAATGACAATCCTAAACCAGTACTTAAAGTTTTATAACTGTGGGCAACACAGTTGATATGTCATTAGTTAGCCAGTGTTTTAATCAGAGGTTAGTCTACAATAAAGGGGCATGTATTACATCTACAGTAAAGGGGGAAAACAGGCAATGGAAAGCAGAAAATAAAAGAGGGTATATTAGTTTACTGGGCTTCCCAGGTGGCTCAATGGTAAAGAATCCACCTGCCAAGTAGGATATACAGGTTCAGTCTCTGGATTGGGAAGCTCCCCTAGAGAATGAAATGGCAACCCACTCCAGTGTTCTTGCCTGGGAAATCCCATGGACAGAGGAGCCCAGCAGGCTATAGTCCATAGCGTTGCAAAAGAGTTGGATGTGACTGAGCAACTAAAAGGCAACACTATGGCCCACTCTCACATGCATTATATCTTTAACCAAGAGGTGGAGAAGGTAAGTAACATGCCCAGGACCACTCAGAAAGGAAGAGAGCCTTTCTTGCCTCGTGCCTTTTGAGCTCTTAGTCTAGGCTGCTGCTGCTGCTAAGTCACTTCAGTCATGTCCGACTCTGTGAGACCCCATAGATGGCTGCCCACCAGGCTCCCCCGTCCCTGGGATTCTCCAGGCAAGAATACTGGAGTGGGTTGCCATGTCCTTCTCCAATGCATGGAAGAGAAAAGTGAAAGTGAAGTCACTCACTCGTGTCCAACTCTTAGCGACCCCATGGCCTGCAGCCTACCAGGCTCCTCCGTCCATGGATTTTCCAGGCAAGAGTACTGCAGTGGGGTGCCATTGCCTTCTCCGTTAGTCTGGGCATGTCAGTCCAAATATGTCAGGCACCGGCATGCCACTCAACTGTTGTTCCAGCAGTTCATCTCTCCAGGAAGTCAAGCCTTCTGCTGTCTTCTTTCCAAGACTAAACTCAACACCTCCCATTCTTTCTGTACATAATGCTAACTCTTCCTTTGCAGAACTTCATAATAGCCTGCCTTGTCTGAACTCCAGTGTACTTTAGAGGAAGGGGTAAAGGAAGGTAAGACTCATTTCCCTCAAAATTTTGTTCTATTCTAAGCCTCACTGGTCTGCTCTCTTGTTTCTCAAACCCATCAAGCTTCTTCCAACCTCCAGGTCCTAGCTTACAAAGATCTCCCCTGCACCCTTTTGCCTGGGTGATTTTCACTTACCTTTGAAATTTTGGTTGAAATGTCACTTCTTCAGGGAAGTCTTCTCTTAGAAGCCTCCATGGCATGTTCTATTCTGGCCTCTTAAACTTCTCTTTCACTGGACTTGACAGAGATATACTTCTACATTTCCTTGTGTGATTACTGGATTAATGCTTTTTCCCCTGTCAGAAGGTGAGCCCCACATGGGAAGGGACCGCATTTCATTTGTTCTGCTCACCACTATATCCCCAGATACAATGCATGTGAGAGTGGGCCATAGTGTTGTTGTTTAGTGGCTCAGTTGCGTCCAACTCTTTTGTGACCCTATGGATTATAGCCCACAAGGCTCCTCAGTCCACATACAAAGATCTGCTCCGAGACAGAGGTGATGCTGTTAGTGTCTGTCAAGTGACTGAAGTAAATGACTGTCATGTTCTAAGCATTACAGCAAGAGCTTGCCCATGTATCCTCATAGCAACCCTGTGAGATCACATCATTCCTCTATTCCACAGATGAGAGAACTTGGGGCAGGGGTGGGGAGCAAATAAATTCAGTCTTTTAACCAAGATCACTCAGCTAGTATGGGAGAGAGTTGAAAGTCAAACCTAGACTCATCTCATCCAAGCCCCTTTTTCTGTTGTATGGAATTTCCACAGATGATCACTTTATTATTTTGTCTTATTTCTATTCATTCTATCTCTCCAGTGAGTCTCAAAGCTTATTTGGGATGGAAATAGCACCTTGTACATTATTTTTCATCCCCCCACATTACCCTGCTAATAACACTTGATATTCTACATGCATTTAATGAATACTTTTTGATTAATAGTACTTTCTTGGCATTAATAACATAAAAGCATCCCCAAATGAGTTCAGCTTTCTATAACACCCTGTCTAAAATAGTAATGTACTAACATGTGTGAGTATAATACAGGTTTAAGAGCTACTAATTTCTACCAAACCTTAGGAAATAATTTTTTTAAAATTATTTGAAAGAAACAGCATGGCAAAATGAAATGGACATATAATATGGAAATCCCGTTCCTCTTTCATTTGCTGAATATTTGTGTGTTTCCAAAGTACTCTTCTGGGTGCCAGGGACAAAAGGCTGAGGAAGTCACAGTCTTTCCCTCAAGGAGCTGTAGGATGGAGGGGGTGGTATCACAGTGATATAAATAAATAATCTTAAATTAAGCTAATCTACGCTTGAAGAGAGGACAAGGAAATGCGGGAAAAGCAAAGACAATGTGACTAGCTCAGCCTGGAGGAAACACACTAACTGCCTGTGAGACGCTGGACACATTCTGTGAGTCAGGTTTTTTCCTTATCTTTAAACAGGGAGAACACCTATGTCCCAGAGTTGCTGTACCCTCCTCTCAGCATACTTAGAAAAAGCTATTTGTTGGCAAGAGTAACCAGAGATGACTAACTGGGTGGCACTGGCTGTCTATCCCCAATGGCTAAGAGTAGCTGCATCTCCATTTACCTGTCAATACACCCACCTACGAGTTGGGAAGCTTTGATTAGAAGGATGAGACAGATAATAAAATTTCTCTGCGTGTAATTATTATTTCCAGCCCTCATAGAATTCAAAGAAAATGAGGCACTTAATAGTATTCCAATCCTTCCCTTCATGTGTAAAGTAGAATCTGCTAGCTGAAACAAGGTAGAGCGGCTTAAATCATAGCAGCTTTTTCCTATGTCAGTCTACCAAGGGTCTCCTTAAGAGTCACCTGATTTGGCTAGACTGATACTTCCTCTTGCTTTGTGACTGACCTGCTCCCAGGAGGACTTTTGGTTACACTGCATTGGATTTTAATCTGGTCCCAACCAGGAGTTTTGCAGTTTAGTCAAGAAGCAAGAAGGTAAATAGGACAAAGATGGTGATTCAAAAAATCAACAATAATAATGGTAGCAGCATGATTTATTATCTTAACAGTGGATCCTACAGAGTTAGAGTTGAAGCTTTTGGGTCAACAAATTATAGGAAAGTTTTGAATTCAGCTCCTCTTTGGGGGAATGATAGATCTGAACTGTACCTTTTCTCTCTGGTTAGAAAATCTAATTCTAGGAATCACAGCTTAGGGGTATTATAATATTTTCAAAGAAAGAAAAGGCACAAAGGATGCAAAGCACAATCTAGAAACAAAAAAAGGCTCTAATGTATTCATCTGTTTGCCAGTTCTTTCAAAGTATTGTACATCCACTGATTCAAGATTTCTTGAATGTCTGGACAAATATAAGCTCTCCTGGGGTCCACCACAAAAGGTGACAATTGTGTGTACAATCAAATTCTCAAACCTCTAGTCTGAATCTTCTTGTCTCTTAAAATACCTCCACTTGACTACAAAAGAGCATCCAGACACTATAGCAGTCAGAATGCCGGGCTTCTATATAATAATACCACTATGACCCACTGCTGCTATTTACTATGTACTTATGTTGGTCCAAGAACTGTGCAAAAGGCTTTAGATGCATTATCTCATTGAATGAGTCCAGTGATTCTGTAAGGCAGGCCTATTATTATCCCCATTTTACTGAAGAGGATACTGAGGCTCACTGACTTCACTCCAGGTTATAGAGCCAGGATTCAGTTTTGGAACCAATTCTTCCCAACTCTAAGACCTGCCTGGTTATCCACTCTCTTTGCCCTGCCTTGGGTTGTACATCCTGTAACACTATGACAGGGACTCACATTGTTTTTGATGCATCACTTGCATACCAGAAGGATCTCTTAAAGCACAGCAGTCTTTAGAAGCAAAATCTGTGCTATTGAAACTGTGCATTTTGTTTTTACCTTGAGGAGCTTGTCTGAGAAGCAGCAAAAATAAACACCTAGCCTTCCATGGGAGGAAAAAAAAAAAAAAAGAAGCAAATCTCATGTAGTTTCTAATATGGATAGCAAACTCAATACTTTTCATAATATTAAGCAATCTACTTATCTCTGCAAATATCAAATAACTTTTTTCACAACTAATCATTTTACTTCTTTTTTATGTGTACCATAAAGATGTTTTTAAACTTTTAGAAACCTTCTAAATTTAAACAGATGAAGTAACTCAATATGCCATGTGATGGTAATGGTTAGGAGAACACAATCTTTAAGTATGCATTTTCATCCACTTAAAATTATTTAAATACAATTTAGAAACATGCTGTTAATAATTACAATATAATTTTAAAGGATAATTCAATGATGATTGGTTAAATAAAAACATCATATTTTAAAATTTAAAGTAATAAATAAATACATCATTTTATTTTACATAAACCCTTAATAATGGAATTATAGACTTTTTAGAGCCAGATGGGCTATGAAAGCTAGTCTAGTCCAATCCTTTTGTTTTTCAGCTGCAGTTAAAGAGAAACAAACACTGCCAAGGACTTTTAAAGTGCAGTTTCAAAGTCGGACCCAAGTTCACATCCCTGCCCTGCCATTTACCAGCTCTAAGACTTCATTTGTCATCCAGAGCCAGTTCTTGAAAGTACCTGCTTAGAAAGCAGGACTGCTATAAAACTGAGAGTTCAAATAAAGGACTCTCTCCTCTAAAACATATATATTCTATTCATTCATTTGACGTGTCTATTGAGTACACACTAGTTTGTGGCCTTGGGCAAGTTACCTAATTGCTTTGTCCCTTAGTTTCCTGCGTTGTAAAGCAGGCATCTACATTATAGAGTAATTGCAAGGATTAAATGAATGAATGCAGCAGGTAAGGTATGTGGGATGGTTCTGGGCACACCGGGAAGGCACAAGACTGTTGGACATGTTTCTCCTACTGCTTCTACATTTTATATTAGGTAACATGGTAGGCCCTGGGGCTATAACTTGGGAGTCGTATGTAATATTTTCTCCCTAAAAACTAAAGAATCTCACTTGCATGGAGTGAATCTCTGATTCCATTGCTCTATCTTGAGGGTGAAATCATTTGGAAACTTCTTCAGTAGGGTTTATTTGGACAGTGTTATCCTTCAATGAATGAAGAGAACACTGTCCCACCAGCTTTGCCCAAGTACTTTCTGTTTTTCCTTCAGATGGCTTTGAAGGGACCCAAGGTTTCCACCCGGTCTCCCAGGTGAGAAATGATGGGTTTGTGAGTATGTGCAGAAGTTGGCTGGGATTCCAGAGATAGACTATCCCTGTAGGACACAGCAAAGCTAACTGGTCCTTTGGGAATTTAAACCTGATGTGAAGTTCTCTCTGCAAAGAACCATAATCAGCTGGAAGAACAAGCGGAGAAATCCAGTTAATTGCCACTCCAGCAGTTCTATCATGGTTGGATAAGTTAATATAAATTCCATTAGTGTCTTAGAAACTCTCAGGTCATGGCTGAAGGCCTACATAACTCTCACTCATGATCTTGGAAATCACAGAATTACAAAAATGAGAAAACCCTGAACAGTCAGGCAGTTCCTCAGTCTTCCTTCTCACAAGAAAACATTACACCATTCCAGAGAAGTGAGAAGTAGTTATATATTTAAAACCTTGACAGAAGGCTCTCCCCAAAACTCATTTTTAATGTGCCAGTCTTTTGGTGGCTCAGACTGTAAAGAATCTGCCTGCAATGTAGGGCACCTGGGTTTGATCCCTGGATTGGGAAGATCCCCTGAAGAAGGGAATGGCTACCCACTCCAGTATTCTTGCTTGGAGAATTCCATGGAATTCTCCATGCAGCTCTCCTGGTGGGCTCCGGTCCATGGGGTCACAAACAGTAGACAAACTAAGCAACTAACACTTTCGCATTCGTTTTGCTTTTATTAAAAGCAAATACAGAAACTTCTCGGTATGAAATCTAATATGTCATACCTGTTATATGTGGGGGTGCAAGTGTATGTATGTATACACTGGTCATTATTCTCAGAGAGAAAAGTTAAAATAATCCTGCCAAAGAAAAAAAGCAAAAGCAAAGGCAGAAAGCCACACTATTGCTGCGTCTCTTTTCTAGGGAGAACAATCTCAATTGTGTCCACATATTCTGGGTTATGTCGTTTTCTTACCCTGGCATCACTCTTCTATGAACCTTTCTTCCGAGCTTGTCATGGTACATTTTTAAGCTTTTAAGGTCAGCTTGAAATAAAATATTAGAAAAAGAAATATTAGTCCTTAGGTGTCTGGGAAACCCAGCTTAAGTTTCTCTGCATGATACATTATAATTAAAGCATCCCAGATCCTTGCTCTCTTTGGTAACCCAAGAGCTAGAATGCTGAGTCACTGTCTATTACCTGTTCCGACTTCATGGTCCAGGAAGCAGCTTCAGTGTGAATGGGAAAGGCACTGGGTCTGAAAGAGGCCGGGAGACAGGTCTCACCCAGCTCTGTTGTTTCCTTAGATGTGTGACATTAGACAAACTGAATGCATTACGAAGAAGAGCCTTGCAACCCTACTTCTTTTATAGATAAACCTTAGAGAAATATTAAGTGACTTGTCCAAGGTCACACTGAGTCTTTCCATGGCTCTGGTTCATTAATTAAAAAAAAGAAATGGAGAAGGAATGATAATATCTGGTGTCTCAGAATGCTGGTCAAATGAGATAGATATTTAAGGACTCTGCTGAATTATTCGCTTTGTCAGCCACATCTCCTCTTTAAGCTCTTTAAGCAGCTTGTACAGCCCTATGTTTCTTGTCACTGACACTCATTCTGTTTCCAGCCTCCTCTCCTGATGACTCAAGACATTCTGAATTCTGAGTTCTACAAGGAATTAACAGCTCTGTCCCCACTGTAGACTTCTTGAAAATTTAAGGCTTGTACCCTCTTTCAACCAACCCTCCAACTCATTTATGTTCAGTAAGGTTAGGTCTAAAATTGTCTCCTGCTGAGTATTGGTATTCCAGGTGATAGCCTGTTCAGGGAATGAATCAGAATGTTTCTTACAGTGTTTGCTGGCAGTCAAAATTTGGATGAAGGCTTCTACTTCTGTACAGATTCTGCAGTCACACTTTTACTATCACAGAATGCTTTGTTGCACTTGCCAGTCTCCTTTCTGTCACCTGTACCAGACTTAAACTCACGAGAGCAGGATTCCTCAACCTCATCCTGACTGACACGTGGAACAGATACAATGTGTTCTGCTATGGAGAGCCTGTCTGTTCATTTCAGGATATTTAGCATCACCCCTGACTTCTAGCCAGTAGCAGCCCCCATCCTCAGTTGTGACAATACCTGACAAAGGTGTCTTCAGATGTCCATTGGGGGTGAAGGGGCAAAGTCACCCCCGGGTGAAAACTTCCATGCTAGATCTAGCCAAGTGTCTTTTCATACTGGGCATTCAATAAATCCTTGAAGATTACGTGACTGATGGCAACAAAATGCTTATGATGGTTTAGTGTACAAGCTGCAGAAAAATCAAGCTAATTTCTTTTAGTTTTAGTGCCTGGCACACGTCTGGTGCTCAGTATATATTTATGGGGTGAACAAGTGTTCTATAATCCTAAGCAGCTCCCTGTATCCCAAGTAAAATTCTTTCCCTCAAAAGAATCCAAGTGAGGTGCTGGGAAATTGTCCTATGGTGGGAGGGGTGGGGGTGATTTTTAAAGAACAAAACAATCTCTTAAACTGTGGGATTAGGAAACAGGAAGATCACCTTCCTGTGTCCCCCAGACCTTAAGCTCTCTGTTTCATCCTGACATACACGACAGAAATCACATACTTTGCAGTGGAAATACTAGAAACATCTACTAGTGTGCTTGGATCCTTTAAAACACAACTTGGCTAGGGACACTAAGCACCAGGAGGGATGCAGGACATCCAGAAGGTCACACATTCAGTCATTAGTGTCAGAGCTGGGAAATGAGCCTGCGCCTTCCTGACTCCCTGTCCAGTACTTGATTACAGTGATTATTATGGATGCAAATTAAGACTTATTATTATTGTGAAATAACAATGCAGGTTAATGATATTCTTTATTGCCATGCTAACATTTTTTTCTAGAGGGGAAAATTATAGGCATGAAACCAATTAAGCAAGCTTTCTTTCTTTGTAAAGCTTTCTTAGTTTTCCTAAATGAAGATTCTCTCTTTGTGCTTCCTACTTAATACTGCACGCTGACTTTTTTTTTTTTTTTTGGTCTCCTGGGCCTTCCTGAGATGGATGCTAATACTCGTGCTGCCCATTTTTCCCTATATGAATCAAAAATGACTATGCTAATACATTATCTCAAAGGGCAGTCATAAATAGGAGTAGCAAATATTTTTAAATGAATACTTAACAGACATCCTTCAGTAGAGGTTAAGCATTGTTGGAAATGCCTCCCTTAGAAATCTTTGTTAGTCAAAGGCTTGCAGTTGCCTCTTCCTGGATCTCACTGTAGAATGACTGTCCTCCCATGAATGAAATGACGGCTCCAGAAATGGACAACAGATTAATCTACATATTCCTCAAACTTTACACAGTTGCCCTTTACCCCCCTTTACCCCCCGGTCTACATACTATTTGCCACAAAAATCTTTCATGTAGAAGAACGTCATGTCACATGTATCTCATTAGTGTAACTATGGTGACCAAAAAATGCCACCAATGTGTCTGTTTCATACACAAATGAGGGGGCAGCTGTGGAGTCCACATGTCTGCCAGTGGTATAATAGATGTGAGCGAGGATGGCCTGGGTCAGAAAATTACCAGTCATTTATATTAATCAGAGCTTTCAAATAACATTTCAACCCCTAAGCTATGAAGAGTGTAAATGGAAGGCAATAAGCCACTGTAAAAGCAGTTTTCACGCCTCAGTTTTTGAAACTAAATGTCATAAATAAAGGCAGCAGTATTTTTGGAGGGTACCCCCAAGTCAAAGTTGACAGACCTCCAGTAATGTATCAGTGCAAGTTTAAGGCTAGTTTCTTTGCATCTCAGGATGATTTTCAGTGCATTAAGTGTAAAGCTTCCATCCAAGTTAAATGTTTATGTTAGCTGTGGTATTGAGGGCACAACTCCCACAAACCTTTTAGCAATCTTACTTATTAGGGTAGTCAGTCCTTCCAGCCCTATCCACCTAACCTTTTCAGATACAGATGAGGAAATGGAGGGTTTGTGGGGTAAAGAAACTGATCTAAGATCACCTGGCTATGATTAGATAGCTGAGTTACCAACCAGATAACTGATAAAACTGCTAATAATATTCTACTTTTGTTAGACCTTTGGAAAATATTCAAAAAGTAAAATAATAATAATAATATATAAGCCTGCATATTGTTTCTTTAAAAAAAAACTCTGAACATAAAATGGAATAAATTTTATTTATTGAATAAAATGTTTAGCACTTCTGTTGGCATGGCATTGTTTAGTCACTAAGTCATGTCTGACTCTTTTACAACCCCATGGACTGTAGCCTGGACTATAGCCCACCAGGTTCCTCTGTCCATGGGATTTCCCAGGCAGGGCTTGCCATTTCCTACTCCAGGGGATCTTCTAGACTCAGGGATCAAACCCACATCTCCTGCATTAGCAGGCGGGTTCTTTACCACTGAGCCACCAGGGAGCCCAAGGGTGTACATAAAGTCTGAAAATATATACTATATGATTGTATCATACTATTATAATTGTAATGCCAGTAAACAATTTATTATACATTTGTCTGTTTTGAGACTTGGATACTACATCCAGTGATGGATCCATAAAGTAGGCAAATGTGAGTGAAAGAAACTCAGTAGTGTCCGACTCTTTGCGACCCCAAGGACTATACAGTCTGTGGAATTCTCTAGGTGAGATTACTAGAGTGGGTAGCCGTTTCCTTTTCCAGGGCATCTTCCTAAGCCAGGGATCAAACCCAGGTCTCCCGCATTGTGGGCAGATTCTTTACCAGCTGAGCCACCAGGGAAGCCTAAGAATACTGGAGTGGGTAGCTTATCCCTTCTCCAGCAGATCTTCCTGACCCAGGAATCGAACCGGGGTCTCCTGCGTTGCAAGCATATTCTTTTCCAGCTGAGCTACAAGAGAAGCAAGTAGGCAAAGAGTACTATGATAAAACAAGAAAATTTAAAAAGCAAATTTTATTTAAGACTTATAGAACGAATGATTCCCTTGGTCACTAAAGTACTGAATTTTACATATAGGGTTTAACTTTTGTCTCTGTTCTGCACTTTGAGCCAAAACAAGAAAGAATACATGTTTTTCTGACACTTTATCTATATAATTATAATTTCATCCTGAAAAAAATATTAATCAAAACACTATTCATGAGTTAAAGATACTTCCATTGTTCCCAGAAACCAAAATGTGATTATAATTCTGAAATAGAATTTGCTTTATCTCCAGATTGCCTTAACCCAAAATAGATATTCAGGATAATAATTTTGAAAAGTTAAATACAATATTTGAGCAACCTTACATTAGTGCTCAAGTGAATCATTCAAAAAACTATTATTTTGTAGCTTAAAATTATAAGAAAGCATTATGAAAGTCTAGTAAAAAACGACATCCAGGTCCTATAATTTACCACATTTTACTCATGGTTTATGGTTTGTTTATGGTGGCATAAAAAGGTCTACCATTCTGATAATTTAAAATCACGCCCAACTGGCTTGGGAAGTAGCAGTATAATTCTGTAAAGGCAGATTTTCTTTCGTACCTACTGGGTTCACTCTCATGAGTATAACTGCTTTAGAATATGTGATAATTGTTCTAACAGTTCAGGTCAAAAAGCTAGCTTTAACAGGTTCGAACCAGAGAGAAATCAGTGGGGTTATGTTTCCCCTGGCTGTTTGGGAATTACAGACACTGGGCAAAACTACCTATGTTACTGTTCAGAACCAGAGTATGCAGTTGGATCTGGTCTAAGATTTTATTTAGCAGAGTGATACTTTCTAATAAGAGGTACTTTATTACTTTTATTTACCAAGGAATAAGCCCTAATTTTCCCTTTCATTAGACTTGTGGAACAAAGATCTCACACAGCCAGGATAACAGCCAAAGAAATTCTCACAAAAGGTGAGACTTTGGTCATTTTAAAGTTACCACATTTGTTTCAAAAATATCTAGATGATAACTTTAAAATAAAATGGCTTATTGCCTAGTTTAGAAATGCCAACTGCATTTTATAGGTACCCTTCAAGTCCATAGTAAAGACAGAATCCCAGGTTTAAGTCACATAAGAGTTTATTATAATGATTTGTAACTTTCTGACTTCTAGATAGCTGTAAGACAGAAAAATGTAATCTTGGCTATAACCTTTTCTCACTTAAATTTGACTCAGTTCAATTTTCCCCTTCTAGGAAAGTACTGCGTTATGTGTTTAAAAAAAAGTCATTGAACCAGCAAAAATAACTTAAGAAAACAGGTAAAATAGCAAACTAACGTCTGTTACCCATCCCCTAAACCCCTCCCACCCCACTGAACTTCAAAACAATATTGTCTCTCTCTCTCTCTCTTTTTTTTAACTTGTATTTTAATGTCCTTTTCAGTGAATATATAGAATACAGGGGCAAATGCTGTTCAGTGAATAGGTTCTTCTTCCCCTTGACAGTGATTGAAACTGACAAAAGACGAGGCCACTGGTTGGTTTGTCAGTGGGTATGATCCCTGGGACTCACGTGCAGACCACACTGCCTGCCTTTTGTTCAGCAGTTGATCAATGCCAGGAGGTGAGCAGTACAGTGGTCTGTTAGCTACTCTTAGACAAGGCTGCCATTTCTCTGTTTGGGGGTCCATTGCATGACTGCCTCCCTATTCACTATTCTGTCCTGTGGCCCTAAAGCCCCTCAGGTGACTAGGAGTGTGATGTTTTCACACCTGCACTCTCATCACCTGCACTTCTACAAGTTTGGTGCCTGTTACTGAATTGATTTTGAGTGGACTACGAAGATCTTCTAGTGAGATCTTCCTGTCAGTCATCTACAACTGTCTTCAACTATACTGTATATCCCTGAGGATGGAGAGCCTATGCGAGCAGGAGGTGGGGTTACTAAAAGGAAAAGAGAAGAAACTCTAAATAAAAGTTGAGGGGTCAATTCAGAAATTACTTCAAACTACCAGAAGTGGAATTAAGTTACCTTCTGCTTCATTTAACACTTTTCTTCACTAGCTCAGAACATCCAGCTTGAATATTGCACAAAATCACACAGCCAGGTAAAGATCAAGCAGTACTTGGACACTCAGTACAGTCACACTCAGAGATTTTGGCTCTTGAATAAAGGTGTCAGCAAGCCTTGGAATTCCCAAAGAGAAAAACTCACTGAGCCTTTATTCCATTTTCTTAAGGTCTATTGTTAACTAAAGACTCCTTGTCTTTTCAAATTCCTTCATGTGAATGGATGAGGCCAGACATCTGCCAGGATTTGCTCACATTTGCATGCAAATCAGAGACTTAGGGACACACATGGCCCCAGAGCCAACAACACCACTTTTTAACTGTAGACTTACACTGATCAAAGTACCTTCCTGAACTTTCCAGTCCTCTAGTCCTGGCTTTCAAAAATAATCGGCATATGCGAGTAGTGTTAATGCTTTTGAGGCCACGGTGGCAGAGCAAATTGCAAAACAAAACAATATACTGTGTTTCCCAAATATCCTACAGGCAAAAAGCTCTCAAGTCAGCAATACCTGTCCCCTCAATGAATTCCATTTTCTTTATTATCTGCGTCTGGGAATAAAGATATTAATAGTGGTGTGCGATTTAGAGAAGGGTCTATTTTTCTCAACTCTTGGCCTGTGGGATTCGAGAGTTGACTGAATGTCTCAAAACCTTCACACCCCGGTAATTCATTCATTCAGTTCCAGGCGCTATGGCTACAGGGGTGAACTCAGCAGGCAAGGTCCCCCTCTCTCTCCCGAAGGCGGTACTACCGCCCAACCTCCCAGTGCCAGTATCCACGCCGGCTTCCTCACAACCGTCCTGGGACGGGTTTTCCCATCAGTCCCGGGGGCGCCAAGCCCCTCTAGCTACTCGATCTTTCCACCCTACCTGGGCCTATCAGACAGGGGCTCCCCTCGGTGGAGGCAGTCACTGCCTGGCCCTGGGAAGTGCCGAGTCGGCGGCTGCCCACACCCCTCTCCATGCAGCACAAAAGACACCCGCTGGCAAACTTTCCCCGTTATCCATCCCAGCCTAGCCGGGAACCAGCACCGGCTCCATGCCTGGAGCGGACCAAGTTTCCCAGACATTTCTGCATCCCTGGCAAACCTCCTGAGGCTGCCACCCTTTCTGCACTCAAAACGCGACGCAGAGTGAGGTCTATCCCCACTTAGACAGCGCGACAGCTGAGTTGATTCTTTCGAATGCTTTCACTTCAGTACACTCAAGTGCTTTGTGAATTACGCCCCTTACCCTTCTGCCGAAAAGGCCACCGCCAAGACATCCTCTATCTCTTCTCTTCCACAGCTTGCCATCTTCTTTCCCCGTTTCTTAGCCCTCTTTGCAACTCCCCGGGCCCTTTCCGACTCCCGGCTGCATTCCTCAGTTCAAATTCCAGCAACCCTCCTTCTTCCGGATCCATGGGCATCACCCTCCCCGCCGTCGGTCCCGGGAATCTAGCGGGTTCGCCTCCTGTCACTGCCTTTTGCTCATTTCTGTTCGGCCTTCCTTCCGAATTACCGTTCTCCCCGACCCCAGTGGTTCCCCCCCGCCCCCCGTTAGGTTACTAGATTCCCGCTCCCCTGGATCCGTCATTTTCCCCTGCTTCATGAGCCGCGCCCCCTCGTACCTCTTAGGCCCGCGATCTTGTCCCACGGTTCCCCAGACCTTTCTCGGGCCCTCCAAGCCACCAAGTTTGCCTTGACTTCCCCTCGCTGCCGCCCACGTCTCCCGCCACTGCCCGGCTGAGCGAGCGCACTTACCCCGAGGCCCGGCTGGCAGGGGTGTCGGGGTGCGCACGGACCAGGCACCGGAGGCGGCAGCAGGAGGAAAAGGAGAAGGAGGAGGACCGGCTGAGCGGCACCTCCCTCCAAACCCACAGGCACTGGCTCCTTAGGGGGCTCGCGGCAGAGCACCAAGACGCGAAGCGAGGCAGTAACACGAGCAACAGCTGCTGCGCGGGCCTGGGCTCAATCCGGCTCTCGGGGGCCGGGCAGAGGCAGGCAGGATCGGGATAAAGGGTAGAAGCGGGATGCTGACAGCGGGGCAGCGAGTGTCCAGGTCCAAAGGAGGGCGTCCGGGACGCCTAGAGATGCCACCGCGCGGATGCTGCTGCCGGCACAGACGCCGGCGGCCCCTCTCCCCGCCCGGAGGGCGCTGCAGGCGCGGGCGCACGGGCCTCGCTTGGCTCACCGGCTAGCTGCCGGCGCCCTCGGTGCGCCCCGCTTTGTGCTCCCCGCAGCCGGCGTGCACCTGGTGTAAGCAAAAGCGGTCAGCTGATGGGCTGTACTCCCATTGGCTGCTCCGCGGTCTCCTCCCCTCCCGCCCGACCCCCTTCCTGGCCTCCCCCTCCGGTCCTCCTGCCCCACCACATCACCCCGACTCAGCCCGGTGCTAGGGCACCATCTGTAGCCGGCCCAACAAAAGCGTAACGCCGTGGGTCTCGGGTGGCTCGGCCTCCCTGAGTCGCGGCCGCGGCCGCTGCGGGGAGCAGCGGGCCATCGCTTTTTGTCTAAGGAACGACAGGCTGCGGCTGGGTTAGGCAGGCAAAGCACATTGCCGTTTCTTAGCAGAAAAGGTACCCAAAAAAGGGAAAAACAAAAACAAAAACCTTTCTACCAGGCCACCTAGGCACAATGGAGCCAGATTTCTGTGCAACATAGAACTTGGGCTTCGGGGATTGAGAAGCAGACAAATTCAACCCAGGAGACAGCTAAGTCTCAGTGTGAAACCTGACCCTTCCTCTTAAAATGAATGGAGATTCCTTGGGCTGTGTGTACACACCTGGACTTACATGCACATGGAACTGGTCTGTGTCCTTGCCGCAGAGAGAGACTATTATGACACTTAAATGGATGGCGAAACAGCTTCTTATTTAGGGACGCTTTCAGAAAACATTTCTGAAACTTCATAATTACAGCTCTCTGATTTTGTAGGTGTGAAAGTTGTGTTCAGATAAGCGAAGGATTGAGAATGCAGTCTGTTTGAATTGGGGGGTGTCAGAGAGCAAGGTGGAAAGGGGTTTTTGGAAACTGCACATGAACCTAAGTTTCATCCTCCAAGTGGGCACCTTGGAACCAGACTTCAGAGAAGCCCTTAGTACTTGTTACTGATTTAAGCTATTAACCCCTCAGTGCCAAGTGGCTTCTGGCAAGAGAATATGACATTTCTTTGTGATGTCCAAGTTTAGAACTTCCATGGAATTTGGAAGAATAAATTCATTATTATAGTATCATCTTAAATTCCTTGAAAATATGGTATGCATTTAATAATAGTCATGTTTTATCTTGATTCCTGTAGCATTCCTTGATGTCTTTCATAGATGCCTGATAAATATTTGATGCTCTCAAATGTCCATTTACTTTCTTTTGTGCTGAAACTGTCATATAGATATCAGTGGGTCATAGTGTGCCTTAAAAGGCTCAAGGGAAAGAAGATATTTTGATTTAGGGAAACAGGTAAAATGAAGTGTAGAAGGACAGCTATACAAAAAGGCCCATTGCAAATAGAATGAGAGAGTGCTGCCTAGAAAAGATTTCAAAACTTTCAATGTAAGGTGAATCTAGAACCTTTCCCAAGAGTCAAATTTTCTCATGCTGATTACATGTAGCTTGGAAGTAGCTTGTGTGAAAGGAGGTGGGCATCTAGCAGAAACACAGAATTTGAATGATAAGGGAAAGACAGAACACAGGTTCCTGAGGGAGTCTTTCTGGGAGAGGAAGGGAAACAGTGTTGTACTTTGCACAGTGGAGTTTGACAGAGGTAAGTCCTGGGGAGCAGTTGAAGCAGTTAATGGTGGTTAGGAATTACTGTTACTAGGAGGCAAGATCACTAACAGCCTCCAGGTTTTGGAAGAGGCTTCATGAGACTGGTATGATGCCCAGCTAAGAAGAAACCAAGTTAGACACCAGCATATGAGCTCTGAAACTAGGCTGACACTGCTTTAAACCCCAGCACTGCAAGTTATGAACTGTTTCCCTCTGGGATAAGTCACTTTTCCTCTTCAAACCTTAGTTTCCTTGCCTATAAAGTGGGGATAATAGCAGTACCTATCCCAAGGGGTTGTGCTGGTTAAGTAAGAATAAGCTTGTAAAATGCTTGGTGCAGTTCTTGGTGTCTAGTCAGGAAGCACAAGCTGGAATCAAGATTGCTGGGAGAAATATCAATAACCTCAGATATGCAGATGACACCACCCTTATGGCAGAAAGTGAAGAACTAAAGAGCCTCTTGATGAAAGTGAAAGAGGATAGTGAAAACGTTGGCTTAAAACTCAACATTCAGAAAACTAAAATCATAGCTTTTGGTCCTATCACATCATGGCAAATAGATGGGGAAACTGTGGAAACAGTGACAGACTTTATTTTGGGGGCCTCCAAAATCATTGCAGATGGTGACTGCAGCTATGAAATTAAGACACTTGCTCCTTGGAAGAAAAGTTATGACCAACCTAGATAGCTTATTAAAAGCAGAGACACTACTTTGCCAACAAAGGTCTGTCTAGTCAAGGCTATGGTTTTTCCAGTAGTCATGTATGGATGTGAGAGTTGGACTAGAAAGAAAGCTGAGTGCCAAAGAGTTGATGCTTTTGAACTGTGATGTTGGAGGAGACTCTTGAGAGTCCCTTGGACATCAAGGAGATCCAACCAGTCCATCCTAAAGGAAATCAGCCCTGAATATTCAGTGGAAGGACTGATGCTGAAGCTAAAACTCCAATACTTTGGCCACCTGATGTGAAGAACTGACTCATTTGAAAAGACCCTGATGCTGGGAAAGATTGAAAGTGGGAGGAGAAGGGGACAACAGAGGATGAGATGGTTGGATGGCATCACTGACTCAATGGACATGAGTTTGAGTAAACTCTGTGAATTGGTGATGGACAGGGAGGCCTGGTGTACTGCAGTCCATGGTGTCACAGAGAGTCGGACACAACTGAGCTACTGAACTGAACTGAACTGAAGTAAGCTTTCAGCACAAGGAAGCATTAGGCATTATTAGCCCGGTAGTGAGGACTAATTAGGTCCTCCTCAGTAGGTCATTAGGTCAGACAAGTGGGATGATTATTTCACAGAGCTGATACAGGTGACAGAATATTTTAAAACTACTAGCAGCTCCAGTGAGAGAAACAGACTGTCCCTCCACTATTCATTTCTTTTTAAGCACCCATATCATTTATTTAAACTACTTTCCTTCTTCCCCAAAGCAAGAATGAAAAAGGAAGCTATGCCTGTTTCCACTTGACCACTGCATGTATTTGGCTCCTGACAGAAGGAGCATTATCATTAGGAAGAAAGATATGTGCCAGAGGTGGGAAGGGAGCCTGGTTGGTGGGGAAGACCAGGATTGCTATCTGTTGGAAAGATGGCTGTGGGACAGAGGAAGACAGACATAGACAGAGCATTTATAAAGGAATTGGAAGTTTGATGCAGTCATTGGAAATGTGATGAATTGTCTAAATGGTTAATGGGTCCAAATTTTAGGAACTGCCATTTTGTAACTCTGCAAAGGGGTGTCAGGATAATTTTATCAACTGACATTTAAAAACCTCTTGTCACTGGAATGAATAAAGAGGAAATAGTCAACAGACAAGGATAACTAAACCAAACTCATTTGTTTCTTTTGTAGAATCCTTAAATCTATCTGAATTACTCCTACTGAGCTCACCCATTACTGGGGTCCTAAATTTATTAGTAAACATTCATTTATTTCTTACATTTTGGAAGACCTTGGAGGCTTTGGAGGAGAATGGAAATTGATAGATGGGCCCCAGAGTTCCCAAGAGCCAGGTCTTACTGTTGATGTAGGGAGGCATTCGTGCCCCTGGAGTTGGCCTTGTTGAGACACTACAAATTCCTCTGGGATCCCTCACCATCCCCTTGAGGTTCTTTAGCTTGAGTTTGAAGAAACAGTATAATTGGTATTAGCTTAATTGTACTAGTATATGTGGTAAAAGAACAGAAAAAAGAAAGATGGAATCTTTAGAAGGTAGTCATGTGAGAATCATCTTTTAAAGGACATCTGTACTTTAAGAATGAAATTATAATATGCCATTTTAAGGCATAACTTTTACAAGCTGAGAATATGTCTCTTTCCAAGGGCTTAACTTCCAAAATTTACAAACAGCTCATACCACTCAACAACAAGACAAATAACCCAACTGAGAAATAGGAAGAAGACCTGAACAGACATATTCCCAGAGAAGACGTACAGATGGCCAAGAGGCACATGAAAAGTTGTTCAGCATCTATAGTTATTAGAGAAATGCAAGTCAAAACTATAATGAGATACCACCTCAACCGGTGACACCTTCTTGTCTTCATTAAAATGTCTACAAATAACAAATACTGGAGAGGTTGTGAAGAAAAGGGAAGCTTCCTACGCTGTCGGTGGGAATATAAGCTGGAAAGGCCACTATGGAAAACAGTATGGAGGTTCCTCAAAAAACTAAAAATAGACTTGCCATATGATCCAACAGTCCTATGCCTGGATGTATATTTAAACAAAACAATAACTCAAAAAGTTACATGCATTCCTGTGTTCATAGCAGCACTATCTACAATACCCAAAACATGGAAACAACCTAAATGTCTATCAACAGATGAAAAGATAAAGAAGATGTGGTATAAACAATGTCCTACTGTATAACACAGGGAGTTATGTGCAAAACCTGGAAAAGAATACTGAAAAGTATATTACATATATAGATAAAACTGAGGGCTTCCTTGATAGCTCAGTTGGTAAAGAATTCGCCTGCAATGCAGGAGATTCCAGTTTGATTCCTGGGTTGGGAAGATTCCCTGGAGAAGGGAAAGGCTACCCACTCCAGTATTCTGGCCTGGAGAATTCCATGGACTGTATAGTCCATGGGGTTGCAAGGAGTCAGACACGACTGAACAACTTTCATTTTCATAAAATTGAATCAATTTGCTGTACAGCAGCAATTAACACAGCATTGTAAATCAAGTATATGGTTAGATAGCATCACTGACTAAGTGGACCTGAATTTGAGCAAACTCTGGTAAATAGTGGAAGATAGAGGAGCCTGGAGTGCCTACAGTCCATGAGGTCATAAGGAATCAGACATGATAGAGCGACTGAACAAAAACTTCAGTAAAAAAAAAATAATAATAAAGAAATGTCTCTTTGAGTAAAATATTATTATTTATTTAATATATTAAATATTAATATAATATGTACTAAATATTATATTAATGTATCTTGATAGTAAATATATATTTCAATTAGAGAGAGACAGTGTGGTCTCTCTCTGATGGTCAGTGTTTTATACAACCTCTGAATTAAGATTATAGTTTTAAAGCAATCATCACCAAGCATTTAGAGGATAATGACTGTAAAACTCATGTGATTGTTGTGATCATTGTTAACTTACACACGAAACGTATTATTTCTCTAAAAATTTTTGACAATTGAATGAGTTTCCTGCATGTCCATAGTTTCTGTTCCTTCAGTTTTGTACTGCATATGAAATCATTTCAACACAGAAAAGGTATTCATTAAGGTTTCTGTAATAATTTATATTATTTTAGCAAAATAATTTTACTAATTATTAATGTAATTTCAGCAATTATGTTAATAATTTGACATGAAACTAAGGCGTTCAACTATCTTTGTTTTCCTAGGACATTGGAGGTTTCAGTCCTAAAGTTTCACATCTGAGAAATCCCTCAGTCTGGAACAAATTAAGATGATTCATTGTTCTAAACAGCTCACATTCCTAAGTTTATGGTACTTTTGCAATTTTTGTCCTGTTATACCCTTGCACATACACCAAATAATGTCTATGCCTAACTGAATCAAGAATCCCATTTCCACTTAATTTTATTGCTGCATAGCCCTTGTCAGTCATCTAGCCCAATCTCCTTATTTTACACATAAGAAAACTGAGTCTTATAAAGGGATTGTGCCAGGCTATTGACAAAGCTTACTCTATAAAGCTAGACTACATACTGGTTGAAGGCAGAGACCAGATGGCCATCTCCTAGCCCAGCACTCAGCATGTAATAGGTACTCAGTAAACATTTTTTGAATGGATGAATTGACTCAATTAATAAATTAATGTCTTTATATAATTAGAGCAAATTAGATCATGAGCTTTTTCTTCATATTATTAAAATGTCTTTGAAACTGTAATGCTTTATGGCTATGTAATTCTACCAGTCTTCTGTTGGTGAGAAATAAGGCCTTATCAGTTATTTGCTACAGCAGATGTTGTAGTAAACTTACTCATTAGAAATGCCCATTTTGGGTATTGAACTATGGATGCGTAAACTATAGTCTGAAGCGTCAATTTAATATATTCAATTTTTTCTATTTCCATTGCTATTTATGTTTAGGCAGCCAGACCTTACTAATAAATAAAGGTTTATTTTGGTTTTTGGCTCTTATAAAGATTTTAGTATATATGTTTGTTTTCAATTATTTGCTCTCCATTCTTATTTTTCTTTTGCCTGTATGATAATAGATAATATGAAGTAACGTAAATTAAGTGCTTACTCTGTGCCAGGTAATACACCTACTAAAGAGGCAATATACTGTAATAGTTTCAAGTTGCTGCTGCTGCTGCTGCTGCTAAGTCGCTTCAGTCATGTATGACTCTGTGCGACCCCATAGACGGCAGCCCACCAGGCTCCCCCGTCCCTAGGATTCTCCAGGCAAGAATAATGGAGTGGCTTGCCATTTCCCTCTCCAATGCATCAAAGTGAAAAGTGAAAGTGAAGTTGCTCAGTTGTGTCCAACTCTTTGAGACCCCATGGACTGCAGCCTATCAGGCTCTTCCGCCATGGGATTTTCCAGGCAAAAGTATTGGAGTGGGTTGCCATTGCCTTCTCCAAGTTACAAGTTAGGGCCTTTTATTTATGTTACTAAGGATTATATTCCAGCACAACATAGCTGTGTGGATTTAAACAAGTTATTTAAATTCTCTTTGTTTGTCCTTGCATCTATATGGTGGGGTTTGTGAGGATTAAAAAATGTTTATGTTCCTAACATATGTTGTTACTCTTGTTCAGTCTCTATGTCATGTCCGACTCTACAACACCATGAACTGCAGCATGCCAGGCTTCCCTCTCCTTCACTGTCTCACTGAGTTTGCTCAAACTCATGTCCATTGAGTCAGTGATGCCATCTAACCATCTCATCCTCTGTTTCTCCTTCTCCTCTTGCCTTCAATCTTTCCCAGCATCAGGGTCTTTTCCAATAAGTTGGTTCTTTGCATCAGATGGCCAGAGTATTGGAGGTTCAGCATCAGCCCTTCCAATGAACATTCAAGGTTGATTTCTTTTAGGATTGACTGCTTTGATCTCTTTGCTGTCCAAGGGACTCTCAAGAGTCTTCTCCAACACCGCAGTTCAAAAGCATCAATTCTCAGTGCTCAGCCTTCTTCATGGTCCAACTCTCACATTCATACATGACTACTGGTAAAACCATAGCTTTGGCAATACAGACCTTTGTCTACAAAGTGCTGTCTCTGCTTTTTAATACACTGTCTAGGTTTATCATAGATTTTCTTCCTATGGACAGTCAGTCAGGACATGACTGACTCAGGTTCATACAGCAAGGACAAGGCCATCATTATAGCAAACAAAATACACTGTAATACATCTGTTCAGTTCAGTTCAGTTCAGTCGCTCAGAAGTGTCCTACTCTTTGTGACCCCATGAATCGCAGCACGCCAGGCCTCCCTCTCCATAACCAACTCAGAGTTCACTCAGACTCAACGTCCATCAAGTCAGTGATGCCATCCAGCCATCTCATACATCTGTTAGGGCTTTCTAATTCTCACTTCCTCTTTTTCTATTATAAATTATTTCAATTGAAGTGCAGTTGATGTGCAATAGTCTATGCTATGGATGCACAATATAGTGATTCACATTTTTTAAGGGTTATATTCCATTTATGGTTATTATGAAATACTGGCCATGTTCTCCTCTCTTCTTATGCTTCCTGCTTGGTGACTTAGTGGTAAAGAATGCAGGAGACACAAGAGATGCAGGTTTGATCCCTGAGTTGGGAAGATCCCCTGGAGGACGAAATTGTAACCCACTCCACTACTCTTGCCTGGAAAATCCCATGGACAGAGGAACCTTGCAGGCTACAGTCCATAAGGTCACAAAAGGTCAGACACAACTGATATTATAAAATATTGGCTGTATTCTGCTCTCACTTCCTCTTAAAACTGTTCTTGGGGGATGGCTAACCTCATTACCATCACTGTGTTGCCTTCCGAAAGTTCCCAGAGACTTAAAGCAGGGAGAGGTGACCGTCAGCTGCCCCCACAGCAGCTTGTACTCCTGCTTTCATTAATATCCTTTTTCTTTCAGTAACCATAAGACTTTAAAGAAGTTCAGAATATTTCCTCATAGGAAAACTGCATGGGAATTCAGTGCCCCATTACCATAAATTTAGTATCTACATTGACTTTTAGTCCTAAGGGTCTACCAGGCTATAAAAGAAGGATCATCAGGCAAAGGAGACACAGAAGTTTTATACATATCCTGCAGAAACACAGAAGCTCTTGGAATTTCCCTCCACTTCATTCAATACCTTCCTCTGTCAAATGTGTCTGCATTTTTGACTGCACTTCATTTTATAATAAAGATGCTCACATTTTACATCTCTGAGCATGTTAACAGTTTCATCTGAGTAAAGGATTGCCTGTATTTCCTTTTCATGGATAACTGAGTACTTGCCTACCAGGCTAATCATCTGTTGAAATCATTATTCTCTGAAATTTGATTCACATTGTACCCTTGAGTCTGTATCTAGCCCAAACCTTGCACCATATACTGTCTTTTGGCAAAGGGCCTTAGCTTTTGAGCTTTGTGACTTTGGGAGAAGAAAAAGGCACAGAGAGACATGTGATATATAAGTGGTGACTTAGGCTGGTCACTTGAATTGAATCTATATTGAAGTTCTGTTCAGCAAGTACTGTAGGATTGAAGGCTGAAAAGAACCTTAGAGATAACTTGGCTCAACCTTTTCATTTCACAGATTAGCAAGCTCATGTCTTAAGAACGCTAACATTTCCACGAACTTCAGCGCATCTGGGAAGTTTGGGTAGATTTAAATCCTTGTCCAAGGACACACTGCTGGTTAACAGGCACACTTAAGCCTAAAATCTGTCTCTGATTTTTAGATCAGGAATCATTCTCTAGTATTAATAGTAATATAACTTAGACTGGGATCCTCAGGCTTCCCAAAATTTTGTGGTTATAATCTCAGGAGTCCACTAGGTTGCTGTAAGAAAATTTTACTTGTTTGCATTCTAGTAATAATCTGAAAAGTTACTGTCAATATAAGCATATTCTGAATCATTGAATGGCATCCTTATAACTGAATGAAGAAAAATGCCATCGAGTGCCAGTATCTGTTTTTGTGTTTATGACTGTGTTGATTACAGTACCACTTTGTATTGGAAATGATGGGAGAAAATGGGTGGTTTTGATGTATAAATGATGTCTTGTTACTATGTAAAGGGCATATGATGTCTCAGCACATTCCAAGAAAGAAGATTCCTGAGAAATTTCATGAGTTAAAAGTGAAGGGAGAGAAAAAAAAGGGATAAGAGAACTGAATCAGCCTACAACATGGAGTAGTCTAAACTAGAGAGAGGCAGGATGAGCACCATGTCCACACTTCAGAGATGACTTAATTTTAGAAAAACAATGGGAAAAGTTCAACTCTTGCATAAAATTGATGGTTGAATTTAAGTTGAACTGGTTTGGTAAGTTTTTTTGTTTTTTTTTTTTTTTTTTTCCTAAACAGCTTTATTCGGTTATAATTGCTTGTATGAGTTGAATTGTATCTCTTCTCGTATGTTGAAGTTCTAATCCAGGACCTCAGAAAGTGACTTTCTTTAGAAATAAGATCATTGCAGATGTAATTAGTTAAGATTAGTTATGCTGGAGTAGGGTGGACCTCTAATCCAAAACAACTGAGTCCTATAAAATTTATTTGGACATCCACGCCCATGAGGAGAGCACTCAGTGAAAACAAAGGCAGAGATTAGGGTGAGGGTTCTACAAGCCAAGAGACACCAGTGTTTGCCAGCAAGCCACAAAGGTAGTGGAGAGTCACAAAACAGATTGTCCCTCACAGACCTCAGAAGAAACTAGCTCTACTGACACCGTGACCATTAACTTTTAGCTTTCAGAACTATCAGAAGATAAATTTCTGTTGTTTAAACCAGTTTATGGTACTTAGTTATAGCAGCACTGGAAATGGAGACCCACTCCAGTGTTCTTGCCTGGAGAATCCCAGGGACGGGGGAGCCTGGTGGGCTGCCGTCTATGGGGTCGCACAGAGTCGGACACGACTGAAGCAACTTAGCAGCAGCAGCAAACTGAAACAATTGCCATATGATAGACTCACTTATTTATATTGTTGAATTTTGACCTCTGTATACACCTATGAAACTATCAGCACAATAGAGATAATAAAGAGATTCATCACCCTCAAGGGGTTCTTTGTGTCTTCCTGTATTTTATTCCTCCCGACCCTCTGTGCCCCTCCTTGCTGCCCAAATCTAGATTCAGCAAACTCTTCTTTCTCTAAGTTCATTGATACTTTCCAGAATTTCTTTCACTCAGCATAATTATTTTGAGATTCATCCACGTTGTTTTGTGTTTTTGTAGTCTGTTATTTATTGCTGAGTAGAACTCCGTTGTATATATATCACAATATGTTTATTCACTCACCTGTTAATGGACATTTAAATTGTTTCCAGTTTTTGCCTCTTACATATAACACTACTCTGAGTATTTACGTTCAAGTCTTTATCTGGATATATGCTTTTATTTCTCTGAGTAAATACCCAAGCATGAAATGACTATATCATATGGTACATGGGCCTTTTTTTTTTTTCCACTTTTTAAGAAAGTGCCAGACTGTTTTCCAAAGTGGTGGTACCATTTTTTTTATTCCCAGAACAGTGTATAAGTGTGGCAGTAAGCCTACACATTAACAAATCTTGAAGGTGATTGTTTTCAAGGGGTAGGGACTTTTAGATGATCTCAGAAGCCACCCTGCCTATTACCTTACACCAGTCTTGAGTCACATACTTAGATCTGTTTGGTTTTGAAATGTACAACCTATGATTTATAAATTGGTTTAGAACTGGCTATTCAAATATATGAACAGAGACATTACTTTGTTAACAAAGGTCTGTCTAGTCAAGGCTATAGTTTTTCCAGTAGTCATGTATGGATGTGAGAGTTGGACTAGAAAGAAAGCTGAGTGCCAAAGAGTTGATGCTTTTGAACTGTGGTGTTGGAGAACACTCTTGAGAGTCCCTTGGACTGCAAGGAGTTCCAACCAGTCTATCCTAAAGGAGATAAGTCCTGGGATTCATTGGAAGGACTGATGTTGAAACTGAAACTCCAATACTTTGGCCACCTGATGCAAAGAGCTAACTCATTTGAAAAGACCCTGATGCTGGGAAAGATTGAGGGCAGGAGGAGAAGAGGATGACAGAAGATGAGATAGTTGGATGGCATCACCAACTCAATAGACATGAATTTGGGTAAACTCTGGGAATTGGTGATAGATAGAGAGGCCTGGCGTTTATGGGGTCACAAAGAGTCTGACACGACTGAGCAACTAAATGGATTTAAATATATTAGTCAAATATTACTTGTATAGAAATCTCTAAAATGTCCTGGACTACAGTCAGAAGATATGAGTGTACCATTGACTAGTCATGTCCCTCTCAGTGTGCCAACCACCGGTTTAAATGTGCCCCCTGGAAAGTCCATCCTGAGTGCTGTTTTTTTTAATCAAGTCAAACTGTTCAATGAAGCACTTTGCAATTTGTGGAATATGTCAGCCTTTTTTTTCTTGTGCCAGGAGATAGGAAGACTTTCTGAGACATGGGGCTTCTAGCATGGGGTTCTCATAGACCATGACCTCAGGCACAGGCATGAGGTTGTTGTTAATTGTTCAGTCACTAAGTTGTGTCCAACTCTTTGCGACCCCATGAGCTGCAGCATGCCAGGCTTCCCTGTCCTTCACTCTCTCCTGGAGTTTGCTCAAACTAATTTCCACTGCGTAAATGATTCCATCCAACCATCTCATCCTCTGTTGTCCCCTTTTCCTCCTGTTCTCAATCTTTCCCAGCATCAGAATCTCTTTCAGTGAGTTGGCTGCCTAATGCTGTTACCATTGTCTTTGCCAGAAGATCTGAGCCCCCAGCCTCTGGGCTGCCCTTTCATGTAGCTCACTTTTATGTGTGTGTGTTGTTGATTGAACCCAGGCCCTGTGTAGGGCAGGAGGAGAGCCAGAAAGGGGTTGAAGTAAGTGCTGGGTGGGCCAACTCATAATACATATCATCAGTACACACTGAAGTTGAGCAGGACCTCTATTTAACCTTTTCCTGTCACTGTTCCTTGATGTTGATGGGACCCTGTTGAACAGTCACTCATCAAACAGGCTCCCATGGCTCTGTAAATCAAACCTAGAAAACCACCAAATTAGAGTATTTCTAAGATCTCTTCAGTTGTAAAATTCCTTGATTCTATGCATTTCCAAGGTTAAAGTGGAGAAGTTTAAATAAGTATTTTTCTACTGGACTCAGCTAGTTCCAATATATTCTCTATAATTATCAGTAGTTAAGTATATTAAAGCCATGACATAAGGCTTCATTTACATTTGGTTGATTCCCTCAGTTAGATATATCTGTACAAGAACATCCAGTTTACACAAAAGGAAAGGAAAAGGAGTGCAAGGGAAAGAAAGGTGAATATCTGACGAAGATGTATAGTTTGTTTGTTTGTTTTTCAGAAGGACATATTCTGGGCTTTTCAAGGGAAGAATTTTACCTTTGCTAGTATGTGCAGATGCAGTCATAGGAAAACTGCTTATAGTGCTAGGCACAGGTTCAGACCTACAGATTCCAAGTACAAAGTTCCAAAAATGAGAGGAGAGAACAAGCAAAGTTAAGCCACTGTAAATTATACAAAGTTCTGTTTACATAATCTTTTATTCCCTAATATCTTTCAATTACCAGAAAATAACTATGCTGATTATTTTCAAGACACTCAAAGACAACAGATGTCGGTGAGGTAACACATGATGAGGCATGACATGTCCATCAACTGTATGATTACATGGAATGTTCTTTGTCTTTGTGTCTAAAGGCTTGGTTTCTGATTCAGCCCCCTTAGAAACTTTAGTCAACTTATCCATAAGATAGGAATAATAATAGTAATGGTGTTATGTTATTACAAGCATTAGATGGGCTAATTATGAGCACATTGCCTGAGACTTGAGGAATGTTGTCTAGACAGTCACTGGGGCACTTACTTTGACCTTTGCTCCTTTGGAAGCCCAGCTGGTGTTGGCAGTCAAGCAGCAATTTGGGGAGGTTGCTGGTCAGGAGAGGAAATGTGGCTCCACCAACTGATCTTCTAGAGGAGAGAGATGTGATATTCAAAAATGTTCAATCAAGCCCCAAGTCCTACACCATCATCAAGATGAAGAGACAGATCTCTTCCTTCCTTGGAACCTTCTTTACCTCTTTAGTGAAAGTGAAGTCGCTCAGTCGTGTCCGACTCTTAGCGACCCCATGGACTGTAGCCCACCAGGCTCCTCCCTCCATGGGAATCTCCAGGCAAGAGTACTGGAGTGGGTTGCCATTTCCTTCTCCAGGGGATCTTCCCAATGCAGGGATCGAACCTGGGTCTCCTGCATTCCAGGTAGACGCTTTAACCTCTGAGCCACCAAGGAAAGATTGCCCTTAAAGTTTATTTCAGACTGATTTCATCTATACATGATTCAGCAAACATTGATGAACAATGACTGGAGGCAAATGATCATGGCCCATGAACTGGAGAACTTGACAAACATGGACACTAATTCAGCAAATATTTGTTGAGCTTCTCCTATGTTTAAGGGTTGTTTTGGCTCTGAGCTTTAGGTAGGCCCTAGGGGATCAGATGTAAGCTGTGGTGGTGACTTGGGAGAATGATGTTAAGATTGACTCTACCCCTATATATGTGGGAAAACCAGGGGTAAGGTGGCCAACTGTCGAGTTTGCCTGCAAAACTTTACTGGTGCAGAAAACTTTTCTTTTTTAAAGGGAGACTGATTTCCCAGGATGTAATATTTTGATGCCTAAAATCAGTAAAGTCAGGCTAGACCGGAGTAAGCTGATCATTCCAGCAAGTTTTATGTCCACTATTAGGCAGCCTCTCTACATTTGAGGAATTTAACTCCCTGAATTTCAAATGAGAAACTGCATTGGGTTGTAGCTGTGATGTGATCCAAAGTGGTCTGAAATGGATTCAGAAGGGTAGCTGAGATTCTGGTCCTAGCTCTTGGTATTGTGGTGACCCTTGACAAATTTATTTTCTCTCCAAACCTTAGCTCCCTCATCTATAGAAGCAATTGTCATTTAGATATCTACCCTATATGTATTTGAATAGGTTAAATGAGATAGTACACACATATAGCACAGAAAGGAAATAAAATATTTTAGGAATTTTCTATCTTCAATTAAGGAAACATACTTTACTGGCTTAAAAATAAGAATTTTCATATACATGTGCTTGTCTTCCATCATTTGTGCTTGTGTATTGCTCTGGAAATTCTCTTTAAATGTTTTCACTAGTTGAATTCCAAGTTACTAACAAAACTTCCCAAGTGCAAGTGAGATCTTTTTATGTCTTGGGTATCTCCTGAAAGCTTCTAGAATATAACATGATAAAATTTTGGGAACGCAAAGTACTGAGGTTAGTTTGTAATGCCCTAGGGATAAAATATGCAGCAAATACTCTGTTTATTTTTTATAATCTACTTTTTAAAATGTAGGTCTACCATGATGAATGTTATTTTTATATAGATCATAGGAGGTAGCTCAGATCATATGCTTCTGAAGCCTCCTCCCTTACATAAATTATTGTGTCTAAATCCCATTATTTGAATGTGCGCTAATCCCATTTCCTTGCCATGTGCAAATTTAGTGGAAAGGAAAAGTGACAAAGACAGGATAGATATATACATTTTGCCATGCAAACTAGGCAGAAATCTTTCGGTGCTATGAGCCTGAGAAATACAGTTAAAATGTCAAAAAAAAAAAAAAGGAAGAAAAGAAACAGCACATCCAAAATGGAGTTGCTTGTGCTAAGCCCCATGTCAGCAAACCAAGACATCATACTTAACATAATTGCAATTTTGACCTCTCCCAAGAATGTGACCTTTAATCAGTCAATCTGGAATTACCTGGTCAGTATTACTGAGGTAATCTGCGTGAAAGCCCTCTGCCTTTCCCCAAAGGAAGTGACTTCACCTGAAACAATCCATGCTTTGCTAGAATAGCTTCCTTGTCCTGCCTCCTTCTGCCTATAAATTTTCCATTTTGTGCAGATCTTTGGAGCCCTTTCTATTGCTGAGATGGGATGCTGCCTAATTCATGAATCATGAAATAAAGCAAATTAGATCTTCAGATTTATTCAGTTGAATTTTTTTTTTAAACAAATTTAGTGGCCATGGTGGAATTGAAGGAGACTCCCAATGGGGCTTCTCTGGTGGCTCAGATGGTAAAGAATCTGCCTGCAATGCAGGAGACCCAGGTTCAATCCCTGGGTCAGGAAGATTCCCTGGAGAAGGGAATGGCAACCCACTCTAGTATTCTTGCCTGGAGAATCCCATAGACAGAGGAGCCTGGTGGGCCACAGTCCATGGGGTTACAAAGAGTTAGACATGACTGAGCAGCTAACGCTTCCAATGGTTTCAGGGAAAATGAGAAATAGAGGCCTGGTACCTGGAAAATCTTCTGAGTTCTCTTTTTCTCCATTTCTGAGGGCTGAGGGTAATTTCTTTTGGTTCTGAGCTCTGTTCTCTTTGTGTTGAGCTCCTGATCTAATTGGCTTTCCAGTCCAGGGTAGGTCAGCGTGAGCAAGCAGATGGCTCCATCTAGAACCCAAGCCTTTGGTTCAGTTCACAATTCCCCTTTTGAGTGGAACACCACAATCTTTGTTTCTGTCTCTAGATCCACAGTGGGAACCGCTAGCAGTTTAGTCTGCAGCCCCCACCACCACCCAGCCACTACCACCACCAGCATTTGTTGTGCAAATGCTTTGTTGTACAAACCAGTCCTGCAGCCCCCATTCTTTGGGATTCACTGTTTCACTTCTTTATCTAGCCCCCAGTTTCATGGGAATTGCTGTTGATATACACAGGACTTTCTGTTGGCCATTCCACAGTAACATTGATAATGCTACATGAAGTAGAAACTACTGCTAATCAGGATCTCAGAAAGTCACAGAAATGTACATAAGCCAAGCATTTAAAAGCCTTTAGAGTGCTCATCACCTAACACACCTGTGTTACATTAAGTTGGTCACAGAATGGGTTAGATTGACACTAACCTGTCAATCTCAAGAAAATTTCTGTGCAACAAGGTACACTGAAAAGCATTACACAATTCCCAACCCAGAGGCACATCCCTGTTAGGTATAGTTTGGCTCCAAAAGACTCAGAAGTTTAGCTAAAATAAACAAGTAGAATAACAGTAATAAAATGGGATACTTAAATTCCAAAAATTTGAGCATACCGTCTCTGGTACACCTGCTTATTTTATGTCTCAGAACTATGGTCCCAGAAGTTATAAATATCTACAAAAATGGCAAAATCTTACTAAAATCAGTCTAGAATTACAATGGCCATTGTGGTGAATGTTCCAATTAGACAAAATTGGTCATTTAAAAGTGTAGTTGAAAGCAAGCATTCCTGAATGGGATACTAACAGAATGGGATACCTATTTAAGTTGGTGTGCACAAGCATCCAAAAGTCTTCCAGATTCTAAAATAGCCTCACCAAAAAATGTACTGCGAAACACTAGTAGAAAATTAAAGACCCAAGAGGTACCTAAAATACAGAAAATAAATCTGATATGACTCCTATTGCTCCCCTCTATCCTTTACCAATATACTCTGCTGGTGCACATATTGGTAGGACCTGATGATGCCAAAAAGTAGATATGGGAAGCAGAAAGACATAATGCCGAGAATGAGATCCTCAGCCATCAACATGTTTCCCTCATGAACCAAAAAATAAAGCTCATGAAGTAGCAACCAATCTTTTAAAAGCCATTCCTAGTCTTCTCTGCCCATGTAGGCTGGAGTATTATTCAATGATGCAAACAAAACAAAAATGATTCTGTTGCAATTTTTAAAGCCTGTCTGGAAGTGCTTTACCTAAGGCATTCCAGCTTTCATTCAATAAATGAAGTCACTCCACCTGCTCTGGGCTTTCCAGGTGGTGCTAGTGATAAAGAATCTGCCTGCCAGTGCAGGAGATGCAGGAGACGCTGGTTCGATCCCTGGGTCAGGAAGATCCCCTGGAGGCGGGAATGCCCACCCACTTCAGTATTCTTGTTTGGAAAATCCCATAGACAGAGGAGCCTGGTGGACCACAGTCCATAGGTCCGCAAAGAGTTGGACCTGACTGACTGCCTGAGCATAACCTGCTCTAGCTGCCCTTTTTGTAAATAAATTATCTCCTAAGATAAGTGGACTGATAAAAGGGAAGAAAATAGGGTGGGAGACTATTGGTTTGACTGAATTCATGATCATTGCTGTGCACTTTGAAAGTATTTTGGAATAAGACCACAAGCAAAAGTCGGCTAAGCTATTGACCTTAACAACTACAACAGCTTCAAGTCCTGGCAGCTAAAATAACACCTGGGTCTTCCATATCACACCCTCACAAGCATCATCAAAATGCTGGCCCAGGGATTGATGTCTCACTTGTAATCAACTAGGACACTGGGGAAAAAAGATTGTCCTCATCGGCTCTATGAAAAATCTTCAAAGCCATCTCCAAATCTGCTGCTTCTACCCTCAAAGGACAGGCCCTATGTGGGCCCCTTCAAGAGCTCATGGGGTTCTCTGGGACTAGTAAACTGCCAGTAATATTTTTAAACCATCAAAGGAAAACTAAAATTAAAATTAAAAAATCTTGCCAAATTCTGGTGATATCATAGCTACACTCTACTTTAAACCCCAGTCATAGCCTGCAAGTAGGATCCTGCGGAAGTCAGTAAAGGTTGAGAATTCTTACCAGAATCTGCTCTCTTGAATCTCTGTCTATAATACCAGGTAGAAAAAGAAAAAGAAAATCTCTCTTGCATCCTTTTTGGGGATACCTCATTAATCCAAAAAGGATTACTCTATGTTACCAAAATTATTTACTGTTCGTCCTGGCTAAAAAGTTACAAGATATTTGAAAGGATGTCTTTCTTTTTCTTTCTTTCTTTCTTTTTTTTTTTTTTAAAGCGTCCCTCACATCAGAATTTGACTAAATTTGAAGCTGATATTCAGCCTGATAGGAATTTTTTTTTAAGGCCTTCGGAGAAGGGGACGACAGAGGATGAGATGGTTGGATGGCATCACTGACTCAATGGACATGGGTTTGGGTACACTCCAGGAGTTGGTGATGGACAGGGAGGCCTGGCGTGCCGCAGTTCACAGGGTCGCAAAGAGTCACACATGACTGAGCGACTGAACTGAACTGAACCCCTAAGCTAAAATGAAACCATGTGCCCTGAGGGAAAGAAAAACCTGAAGCTTTTGTGAAAAGACTTAGTAAAACATTACAGAGACAAACAAATTGTAGGTATTGTAAAAATCTTGGCCTTAGGGAACAAAAGTCCTTCTTGGAGGAACTACATTCTTACTCTGTGCCTTTGAGCTGTAAATATTCTACCTGGTCTTCTCCTAGAACTCTTATCTAGGCCATCTTCTTGAAATAAAAACTTCAGGGAGGTAATTCTTATCAGAAGAAAAACTAAAAAGGGAAAGGTTATTCTGACACTTAGGCAAATAAAAAATCTTAAGTGTCTTCTCCACTAATATTAATAAAGGCCTTTAGCCATCTGAGGAGGTAACTTTAAATTATTCCATCTATCAGAAATGTAGTTTGAATCCAACTATTTTTATAACTGGGCTTCCCTGGTGGCTTAGAGGTTAAAGTGCCTGCCTCCAATGTAGAAGACCCGGGTTCGATCCCTGGGTCGGGAAGATCACCTGGAGAAGGAAATGGTAACCCACTCCAGTATTCTTGCCTGGAAAATCCCATGGATGGAGAAGCCTGGTAGGCTACAGTCCATGGGGTCGCACTGGTGGGCTTTGTATTATTGTATCTAATTCATGGCTAAAATTTTTAAACAGAAGCTATAAGGTGTCTATCTGTGTCTGTACGTTTGTATATCTATATACATGTGTTGTAGATGTATATTAATTTCTACCTCTGAATGATATGATGATATTACTGTAAACTGATTGGTAAAAGAGCTCCATTTCATTGGCTTGAAGAAAATCAAGTTCTTATATGGGTGAAAATTTCTTAAAACTCTTGGAAATGCGAAAGTATAACTCAGATGTTTTTCAAGTTCACCTTGAGAAATGGAGTGCTTCCTGCCATATCAGTAAACAAGGATGTCACAGTCATCAGCAGTCCTGACCCTCCAAATGTAAATTTCTAGCCCTAAGGACAACCAAGAAGGAGAACAATACCTGCGATCAGGCAACCATCAGGCTGCAGTCATTCCCTACAGTGAGAACTGAGGAATTTAGGATTGGAAAGATCGCTGGATGCTGGCGCCAGATAGCTGAGATACATATGAAAGGAATGATTTCAGTGAGCCCAGACTATTACATCTTCCCATGAATGAAAGAGAAAGTTGCTCGGTCGTATCCAGCTCTTTGTGACCCAGAACAGAATTATGGAGTGGGTAGCCATTCCCTTCTCTGGGGTAGCCTATCCCTTTTCCGGTGGATTTTCCCGACCTAGGAATCAAACTGGGGCCTCTCTGCACTGCAGGTGGATTCTTTACCAGATAAGCTACCAGGGAAGCCCCTTACATAGAAAAGCGTTAAATTCTTTAACTTGAGAAATCGGGTTTTCTTTATTCACAAAAATACTTTTTATGTTTAGAGTACTTGCCCTTTGTTACAAAATCTGTCTAACCTGATCACACACAGTCCCCTGTTTCCCCTCCCTTCGGAGCAGTTCTCTCAGGATCATTTGAGATGCTGTCGCCTGGGGCTTGAAGTCCTAAAAATTCCCGAATAAAAAACATAAAATCGAATAAAAAACATAATTCTTAACTCTTAGGTTGTGACTGTTTTTTAGTTGACAACCTGATAATAGGTTCTTTAGAAAATAAAGGTTAGTATAAGGTTGTTGGTTTAATTAAAACAGATATGTCTTTAGAGTTACTGGCATTAAACTTAATACTTTCATTCTACCTGGGTTTTCTAACTAAATAAATTCATGTTACCTCTGGCATCATTTGTTGGCAAGAAAAATAGCTTAAGAAGATGATTACCTTTGTCTAATGTCCAATGAAGTTTTCATAGATATTCAAAACATGATTAAGAACAAGTGGTTTAAAGATGTAATGAATATAATAGGTCTGAATGGGATCAGAGTTTCTAGGTTAACTTTTCAACAGTTTCCAGAAACCTTTTGGTTACTTGTAGACTTGAGGTTTTGCTAAGTTAATTAAGATGATGAATTAAGTCAAATTTATTGAATATTTAGATTATTTCCAAATAAAACACTGAAACGTTACTAAAAACAAGTTTAAACATTTTTTTAGCTTCCTCTAACAGAGGAACTAAAGATATTTCGATCTAATGGTAAACATATTTTGTGCCACATTGAAAATGTACTATGAGGAAAACATACTTTGGGGAATTAATGGAATGTATTTATAAATTTGTCAGTAACAGACTATTCACAACTATTTAATGCTTTTAGAAAGGAAAAGGGCAACATGGAAAGTAGGATTGTGTTTTTGGCAAGAGAAGAAATGAGGAACAGAGGTGCATTTTATTGAGAGAAAAGAAGGTAATTTTGTTCTAATGTGAGACTGATTATTTCAGAGTGGGGAAGAGGAAAAAAAACAGAATAGAATCTGAATGTAAAAAACGTTATAGAAGGTTTGTGGAAAAAGAATCTGTGGAAAGAAATGTTGATGTGTGGACAAGCTGGATACAATTGAAAAGGCTCTAATTACATTTTTTTTTAATGAATGGCCACGTGGTATTGTTCAGTTGCTAAATTGTGTCCAAATTTGTGACTCCGTGGACTGCAGCACACCAGGTTTCCTTCTCCTTTACTGTCTTCTGGAATTTGCTCAGATTCATGTTCATTGAATTGATGATGCTATCTAACCATCTCATCCTCTGCCACCCTCTTCTCCTTTTGCCTTCAGTCTTTCCCAGCATGGAAGTCTTTTCCAATGAGTTGGCTCTTCGTGTCAGGTGGTGAAAGCATTGGAGCTTCAGCATCAGTCCTTCCAGTGAATATTCAGGGTTGATTCCTTTCAAGATTGATTTGATCTCCTTGCTGTCCAAGGGACTCTGAAGAGTCTTCTCCAGCACCACAATTCAAAAGCATCCATTCTTTGGGCGACTGATGTATAATACAGCAATGCTTTTAGGTTACGTAACTGTGCCCCTAACTCTTCACAGACAGACTGAGACACCTCACTAGTCCACTCCCTTGATTTTACATCATTGAGTTAGAACAATCTTACCAGGATGCTTTCATAAATCAGTATTTGCTTCCTTTCACAGGCCTCTATTTCCCTGATCATGAGTAAATACATATGAGGCTATGATCAGGAGTCTCTCCCTAACTCTTGAAAGTACTGTGGAATGCACTGCTAAAATAATAGCTGCCAAACAAAAATCCTAGGACTCTCTGGTCAAAGTTGTTCTTGATAACAGGACCGCTCTTGACTGTCTTTTTGGGGAGTTAGGGAGTATCTGTTCTGTGGCCAACACAACCTGCTATACCTGGATTAACACTTTGGGGGAGGTTGAAACTCAGTTGCATTAGATCATTGAGCAGTCCACTTGGCTTAAAAATGTACTCCTTCAACAGAGTCTTTCTTTGACATTATTTTGATTGGCTTGGGCCTTGGGAATCATGGCTCTGAAATACATTTCGGATACTGGGAATTATCCTGCTTATAATAGTCTTAATGTTTCCCCTGGTGAATGATATTCTCTCAGAATCTTTAAATGAATGTTTGCAGGTGCTAATCACCAAAAAATGATCTTAAGACTGGAACATCAAAAAAAGGAACCAAGAGAATGACCAACTTCAAAAGAGAGAGAGAGAATAAACCTAAAGTCATGAGTTGTGAATACCACAGAGATTTAGCAAAAATGTCATGACCTATGAGTACCATGTGGCAAAAACTAAAAGAACACAGAGTGGTAGCTGAGAGTGGTGCTAATGTCTTAAACTTTGATATATTGTCAGTTCAACTGAGAATCTGATCATAAGGGGGAAATTGTTTAAAAAAAAATGAAACAGATCCAAAATGGACTCTCTTGTGCTAAGTCCCCTGTCAGAAAACCAAGACTTCATACCTAACCTGATTGCAGTTTTGGCCTCTCCCAGAAATATGACTTCTAACGAGTCAATCTGGAATTACCTGGTCAGTACTAGCGACGTAACTTGCCTGATAGACACCTGGCTTTTCCCAAATGAAGGTGATCTTACCTGAAGCAATCTGTTTTTTGCTAGAATAGATTCCTTGCCCTGCTTCCATCTACCTGTGGAAGTTTTTCATTTTGGAGCCCCTTTCTGTCTGCTAAGATGGGATGCTGCCTGATGTATGAATCATGAAATGAAGCAAATTAGATCTTCACATTTGAATTCAGTTCAGTTCAGTCGCTCAGTCATGTCCGACTCTTTGCAACACCATGGAGTGCAGCATGCCAGGCCTCCCTGTCCATCACCAGCTCCCGGAGTTTACTCAAACTTGTGTCCATTGAGTCAGTGATGCCATCCAATCATCTCATCCTCTGTAGTTCCCTTTTCCTCCTGCCTACTATCTTTCCCAGCATCAGATTCTTTTCAAATGAGTCAGTTCTTTGCATCAGGTGGCCAAAATATTGGAGTTTCAGCTTCAGCATCAGTCCTTCTAATGAATATTCAGGACTGATCTCCTTTAGGATGGAATGGTTGGATCTCTTTGCTGTCCAAGGGACTCTCAAGAATCTTCTCAAACACCACAGTTCAAAAGCATCAATTCTTCGGCACTCAGCTTTCTTTATAGTCCAACTCTCATATCCATACACGACTACTGGAAAAACCGTAGCTTTGGCTAGATGGACCTTTGTTGGTAAAGTAATGTCTCTACTTTTTAATATGCTGTTTTAGTTAGTCATAACTTTTCTTCCAAGGAGCAAGTGTCTTTTAATTTCATGGCTGCAGTCACCATCTGCAGTGATTTTGGAGCCTTCCTGAAATAAAGTCTGTCACTGTTTCCACTTTTTCCCCATCTATTTGCCATGAAGTGATGGGATCAGATGCCATGATCTTCGTTTTCTGAATGTTGAGCTTTAAGCTTTTTCACTCTCCTCTTTCACTTTCATCAAGAGGCTCTTTAGTTCTTCTTCACTTTCTGCCATAAGAATGGTGTCATCTGCATATCTGAGGTTACTGATATTTCTCCAGGCAAACTTGATTCCAGCTTGTGCTTCATCTGACGCAGCATTTCTCATGATGTACTCTGCATAGAAGTTAAATAAGCAAGGTGACAATATACAGCCTTGACGTACTCCTTTTCCTATTTGGAACCAGTCTGTTGTTCCATGTCTGGTTCTAACTGTTGCTTCCTGACCTGCATACAGATTTCTCAGGAAGCAGGTCAGGTGGTCTGGTATTCCCATCTCTTTCAGAATTTTCCACAGTTTGTTGTGATCCACATAGTCAAAGGCTTTACCATACTCAATAAAGCAGAAATGGATGTTTTTCTGGAACTCTCTTGCTTTTTCCATGATCCAGCAGATGTTGGCAATTTGATCTCTGGTTCCTCTGCCTCTTCTAAAACCAGCTTGAACATCTGGAAGTTCACAGTTCACGTATTGCTGAAGCCTGGCTTGGAGAATTTTGAGCATTACTTTACTAGCATGTGAGATGAGTGCAGTTGTGCGGTAGTTTGAGCATTCTTTGGCATTGCCTTTCTTTGGGATTGGAATGAAAACTGATCTTTTGCAGTCCTGTGGCCACTGCTGAGGTTTCCAAATTTGCTGGCATATTGAGTGCAGCACTTCCACAGCATCATCTTTCAGGATTTGAAATAGCTCCACTGGAATTCTATCACCTCCACTAGCTTTGTTTGTAGTGATGGTTTCTAAGGCTCACTTGACTTCACTTTCCAGGATGTCTGGCTCTAGGTGAGTGATCACACCATTATGGTGATCTGGGTCATGAAGATCTTTTTGTATAGTTCTTCCGTGTATTCTTGCCACCTCTTCTCAATATCTTCTGCTTCTGTTACGTCCATTTTATTTCTGTCCTTTATTGTGCCCATCTTTGCATGAAATGTTCCCTTGGTATCTCTAATTTTCTTGAAGAGATCTCTAGTCTTTCTCATTCTATTATTTTCTTCTATTTCTTTGCACTGATCACTGAGGAAAGCTTTCTTATCTCTCCTTGCTATTCTTTGGAACACTGCATTCAAATGGGTATATCTTTCTTTTTATCCTTTGGTTTTCACTTCTCTTCTTTCACAGATATTTGTAAGGTCTCCTCAGACAGCCATTTTGCCTTTCTTTTACTTGGGGATGGTCTTAATCCCTGTCTCCTGTATAATGCCATGAACCTCTGACTATAGTTCTTCAGGCACTCTATCAGATCTAATCTCTAGAATCTATTTGTCACTTCCACTATATAATCATAAGGGATTTGACTTAGATCATACATGAATGGTCTCGTGGTTTTCCCTACTCTCTTCAATTTAAGTCTGAATTTGGCAATAAGGAGTTCATGATCTGAGCCACAGTCTGCTCCTGGTCTTTTTTTTGCTGGCTGTATAAAGCTTCTCCATCTTTGGCTGCAAAGAATATAATCAATCTGATATCGGTATTGACCATCTGGTGATGTCCATGTATGTGTAGAGGCTTCTCTTGTGTTGTTGGAAGAGGGTGTTTGCTATGACCAGTGCATTCTCTTGACAAAACTCTATTAGCCTTTGCCCTGCTTTATTCTGTACTCCAAGGCCAAACTTGCCTATTACTCCAGGTATTTCTTGACTTCCTACTTTTGCATTCTAGTCCCCTATAATGAAAAGGACATCTTTTGGGGGTGTTAGTTTTAGAAGGTCTTGTAGGTCTTCATGCTGCTGCTACTGCTAAGTAGCTTCAGTTGTATCTGACTCTGTGCGACCCCATAGACAGCAGCCCACCAGGCTCCTCTGTCCCTGGGATTCTCCAGGCAAGAACACTGGAGTGGGTTGCCATTTCCTTCTCTAATGCATGAAAGTGAAAAGTGAAAGTAAAGTCACTCAGTCGTGCCCAACTCTTAGCGACCCCATGAACTGCAGCCTACCAGGCTCCTTTGTCCATGGGATTTTCCAGGCAAGAGTACTGGAGTGGGGTGCCATTGCTTCTCCTGTAGGTCTTCATAGAACCATTCAATTTCAGCTTTTTCAGCATTATTGGTTGGGGCATAGACTTGGATTACTGTCATATTGAATGTTTTGCCTTGAAAATGAATAGAGATCATTCTGTCATTTTTGAAATTGCATCCGAGGACTACATTTCACACTCTTTTGTTGACTGTGACGGCTACTCCATTTCTTCCAAGGGATTCTTGCCCGCAGTAGTAGATATAGTGGTCATCTGAGTTAAATTCACCCATTCCAGTCAATTTTAGTTCATTGACTCCTAAAATGTTGACGTTCACTCTTGCCATCTTCTGTTTGACCACTTCCAATTTACCTTGATTCATGGACCTAACATTACAGATTCCTATGCAATATTGCTTTTTACAGCATCAGACCTTGCTTCCATCACCAATCATATCCACAGCTGGGTGTTGTTTTTGCTTTGGTTCTGTTTCTTCATCTTTTCTGGAGTTATTTCTCCACTGATCTCCAGTAGCGTATTGGGCACCTACTGACCTGGGGAGTTCATCTTTCAGTGTCCTAACTTTTTGTCTTTTCCTACTGTTCAGGGGGTTCTCAAGGCAAGAATAATGAAGTGGTCTGCCATTCCTTTCTCCAGTGGACTACATTTTGTCAGAACTCTCCACCATGACCCATCTGTCTTCGGTTCTTGGGTGGCCCTACACAGCATGGCTCATAGTTTCATTGAGTTAGACAAGGCTGTGGTCCATGTGATCAGATTGGTTAGTTTTCTGTGACTGTGGTTTTCATTCTGTCTGCCCTTTGATGGAGAAAGATAAGAGGCTTATTGAAGCTTTCTGATGGGAGAGACTGACTGAGGGGGAAACTGGGTCTTGTTCTCATGGACGGGGCCATGCTCAGTAAATCTTTAATCCAATTTTCTGTTGATGGGTAAAACTGTGTTCCCTCCCTGCTATTTACCTGGGGCCAAACTATGGTGGAGATAATGAAGATAATGGCTGCTACTGCTGCTGCTAAGTCACTTCAGTCATGTCTGACTCTGTGCTCCCCCGTCCCTGGGATTCTCCAGGCAAGAACACTGGAGTGGGTTGCCATTTCCTTCTCCAATGCATGAAAGTGAAAAGTGAAAGTGAAGTCGCTCAGTCATGTCTGACTGTTCACAACCCCATGGACTGCAACCTAGCAGCCTCCTCCGTCCATGGGATTTTCCAGGCAAGAGTACTGGAGTGGGGTGCCATTGCCTTCTCTGGAAGATAATGGCAAACTTCTTCAAAAGATCCTATGCTACACTCAGTGCCCCCAACCCTGCTGCGGGCCACCACTGACCCATGCCTCTGCTGGAGATTCCTGGACACTCCTGGGTAAGTCTGGGTCAGTCTCTTGTGGGGTCAGTGCTCCTTTCTTCCGGGTCCTGGTGCACACAAATTCTGTTTGTGCTCACCAAGAGTCTGTTTCCCAGTCCTATGTAAGTTCTGGCAGCTCTGTGGTGGGGTTAATGGTGACCTCCTCCAAGAGGGCTTATGCCATACCCAGGTCTACTGACCCAGAACCCCTGCCCTTGCAGCAGTCCACTGCTGACCTGTACCTCCACAGGAGATGCTCAAACACAGTTCAAATTTTGTTTTTTGACAAACCTAACAGTGTGGGTTCTGGAGTTTATAAGCAGTGATAAACCAGCATATACAACCCCATATTAGCTAAATGGGGATATAACTTCTCTGTAATTTCTAATTCCCTGTTAACATAATAGGTTAGTCATTCTGTCCATTCTGTCCACCATTCTGTCCATTTAGGAAACTCTAAGGAGTTTTCTTTATGAATACTAGCTAGCAGAGAAAATGTCACTCATTAGCAGTTAGTTTGACTCTTCCAGTATTAATCCCCCATTTCTCTTTTCATCCAGCCTTCCTCCATCACTTTCACATTAGGCAGTTTCTGCCACTGGTTTTATGCCAAATGTTCACTCAGCATCTTGACATATGGTATTGTGCAATGGCTGTGTTGGTCTTCACATTAGGTGTCTTCTCCTGATGACTGGATCAGATGTTTCAGATACACCTATGACTAAAGGCACCATAGATTCTGAAAGATGGCTCATCAGCAGGTTTTTGGGAATATTCCCTAAACCAACCTGGAGAGAACTAAAATTGCGTAACTAGAACCATCTGATGCTTGAAGGATGTTCCTGAGTTTGTGCCCATAGATTATAAGATGTTATTCTCAGTGTTTCATATTTATGATCTGAGAAGGGGAAGTTCAACAGAATGTTTCTAATTTCTAAAAGAGCTTATGTAACTTCAGGCTGTATTAAAAGAAGTATTATGTTTGAAAGAAAGGAGGAGAAGTTCTAGCAACTGTCTTCGGTTTAAATTATTCATTTATTAGACTAAAATGTATGACAACTATTCTGTGGAAGACACTGGGCTGTAAAAGATACAAATACAAGTAGTGTATGGAGATAGATAAAAATAGCACTAAATGAGAATTCTGTGAGTGGGCTGGTGCTTTTCTGGTTTGACTTAAAAGGTTGTCATAATCTTTACTACAGAAATCTCAAACCAAGTTGTCTACAGAAGACTGGATGATAAGTGAGTAAAATGGCCTGGTAGGGACTGTGTACATTAGAGAGCACAGCCCTGTTTAAATTGGGCAGCTGCTAGTCTGTAATATGAGACTGTCATCTGGTGAGAATATGGGTTGGGTTTTGCCAAGAAAAACTGGAGATCCAGAATTTTACGTGAAATATTTCATTTAAAAATATTGTCAAGACAGCAGCTAATTCACATGAATAAGAGCTCTGTAGAACTCTCTGTTGGAGAAGGCAATGGCACCCCACTCCAGTACTCTTGCCTGGAAAATCCCATGGATGGAGGAGCCTGGTGGGCTGCCATCTATGGGGTCACACAGAGTCGGACACGACTGAAGTGACTTAGCAGCTGCAGCAGCAGCAGAACTCTCTGTACCCTTGGAGAGTTCTGTTCCCATCAGTAGGAACCCCTCATTCAAGGTATATTTGCTAATAGTTAGAGGGATTCTTTAACTTGACACTTTTAGTAAATAGTCACTTATATATTACAAGAAAGACTCAGCTTACTTAATGTAATCAGTAGGTGAAGACAAATGAATGACATATGAGGGTTTTATATAACTCTGGTGGGAGGAGTAGGTTTTCCAATCACAGTGGAAAGTTTTAGTATATTCAACAACCTGCGACCTGAAAGCATTTCACATTTCCCTTGGGACAGGTGAGAGGATAAAATGTCCTGTACTCCATTTGCTAATTTGAAGATGATGAAGGCTATGTCTCTGAGATTTCTCAGAGTGGATTTATGGTGACCTCAGGTTGAATTCTCTGTTGATGCTTTGAACTTCTGTCCAGAGCATCAGATACATTTCACAGGAGCTTGCCTTCTCTGTGTCTTGGTGAAAGAAATACATGTGCTCAGCTAATGGGTCACTGGCTCTCGAATAACTTCTGGAGTTGCCTGGATGGAATCTCTTTCCCTCATGGACTACAACCAGGTTCCATCTCTTTACTTGCTGTCTGTATCATGCTAAAGATAGAGGCAAGATTTGAACCTACCTGTGTCTTATTTTCATAGTAGCTCCATTGCCAGCTATGAACTACCTACGTGGCCTGTTTAGGTCTCAGAAAAATTACTGTGATTAATATATTTACTTCTACCCCAAACATAATTAATTTGAGTTCAGATATTTTTTAGCAAGTACATTTAAACTTGGAAGTTAACACTTGAGAAGCAAAGAACTAATAGAAACCGAGGTTTTCATTAAATTTAAAAATTGAACAGGAGTGCAGTCGATGTCTGTGTCTTCAGGCAAATTAACTGACATAACTAAGTAGAAATTCTCCTTTTCATTATGAAGATATGGCAGTTGGATCTGTGCTCTTTATAAAGATCTAAACTGAGGCTTGAGTAAAGAGTCCCTCCAGTTTCCTGGGATTCTGGAATTTTTAGGCAAGTTATTTAGATCTGGTCTCTTCAGAAAGACTGTCTTGAAATATGTGTAACTCCAATAAAAGCTAGTATTCTACATAATCCAGTCCTTGTCAGTGTAGCCTTAGAAGAAAAATACACTGCATAAATAAAAAATACTTTAAACTCTTTGCATCTTTACTGGAATCTCTTGAATAACGTCAAGGCAGACACAATCTGAAACTCCCAATTTTTTTGTTTGTTTGTTATTTTGGTTAAATCATCTTTCCCTCATTTCCTTAGATAAGTCTTAGTCCAGTAACTAACCGTAACATTTTCTTTATCTCCTCACTGTCAACACTCCAAAATTTTTCCTTTTAGTTTAAGAAAGTCCTTGTTTTCCCTTTATGTTCTACCATGAAAAAAAAATTTTTTAATCTAGTCATTATCTGTTTCTATCTGGCCTCTCCCTAGACACTGCCCAAATTCTCCATCACAAAATCCTGTCTATCCAAGCTATCAAAGACAGAGTTGTCACAAGAGGACAACTGAGGAAGGTAAGGCTTGGAATATTCACACTTTAATATTTTTGCTCTGCTATGTCACATAAAAAATATTATATGTAATTACTAAGGATTATTCATAACAGATATGCTTGGGCATACTTTATCCCCGAGTCCTTTTGTGGACAAGATCCCACCCTTACTGTGGACAAGAGTAAAGAACAGCATGAGGTTAAAGATAGCTTGAGAGTCAAGAATGGTGAGAGTCAAGTATGTGGTAGGAGGTGAGGTCAGGTTCAGGGTGGACTGAGTATCAGCCCTTGGTTTAAATTTAGCATAATAAATATGCCAGCATGTTTTTGAGGGGTGATTTTCTTAAAACTACATTTGAAAACTTCTGTTTTGAGCAGCATCAAATAATCCCATACCAGAATAACTGTGGAAGCATGTTGTTTACTCTTTGATACATTCTAATATTCTTACCTCACTCTTTCCCACTTGAATCACTTTTCCCAAATTTCTAGATACCAGATCAAACATTAGGTTGAAATCATAGAGTGTCAGGCTTGGAAAGATAAGGGTTATGGAGTTCGGTGGTTCCCAAATCTCATACCTGACTCTTTTGTCGAATTGCGCTTCCTGTATTCCACCGCTGAGAGGTTCTGGATAATTAGTTTGTTGTGGGTCTCTAAAATCTGTATTTTAAAAAGTCTCCTGAAGTGCTTTTGTTAACCATTCTGGTTTGGGAAATCCTGATCAAATTCACCTCCTTCTGTCCCACCTGGTGCCTGAATTCCCTCTAGCAGCACAGCTCTTGGTGGTCAGCCTGGGGATAATGCTGGTGATGGTGAAGGAAACCATATGTACCAGGTGCTTTCCAGTTGTTAGGCACTGAACTAAGGCATAATCTAATTTGTTCCATGTAATATGTGTAGCAATCTCAGAAACTACATAAGATTATTGTACACACACACACACACACACACAAAGACTATTGTACACATATTTTACCGTAAATCATTGAATTTGTTGTGATCTCACTTGCTTCTAGGTTTTGCTCATGTACTGTTACCCTGCAAGGCACTCTGCTTAACTTATAGCCTTCATTATACTTCTCTCCTTTGAGCTTCTTTAGTATCTTTACTTACTTCTATTCTTTCATATTTTATTGATAAACAAGTAGAGTTTAACAAGTTAAGGGTATGGATTCTGGAGCCAGTCTCTGTGAGCTTAAACCTAGCTTGGCCATGCTCTGATAGTGTTGCTCTGCATTAAGCTAACCTTCCTTTCCTTTCTTCATCTGTAAAATAGAGATTCAAAATAACACCTCTTCACAGAGCACATGTGAGGGTTAATATATTAATGTACATTAAGCCCTCATAATAGACTCAAGAATGCAATAAATACCTGATAAATGTTACCTATTATTATTTGATTATACCAAATAATTGTCCATTTACTTGTCCTTCTCACCTACTAGGCAATGAGCATCTTGAAGGAAGAGACTATATCTTGCTTGATCTCATATCGCAAATGTCTGTCTACTGCAGGGCTTAGTAGATAATAAATGTTCAAAAATTGGTAATTCTTAATGTAATTCCAATCTGTAATAGAGTTTGGAATAAAACATTGTAAAGACTTCCAGACTATACACTGATTTTTCATAACATTTACAGTCCTTCTAAATCATACTACCCCGCTGCAAATTAATAATAATTTTTTATTGTTATTTAATCACGTGGCCCTTTAAGTTTACTCACTGCTTTGCCTGTCAGACAAACTTGAGTTTGAATATTCATTGCTTGCTTCTCTTATTATCCTGACTTGACATTGGGCAAGTTATTGTACCACTTAGATCTTCATTTCACTCATCTGTCAACCAGAAGTGAAAAATCTTCCCTGTAGTGTAGTAGTATGGTTAACTAACTACTACAGTGTTGTGTGAGGGACATATTATAGTGCCTGTGATAGAAAAGATGCCCAGGAAGAAGTGGTTAGGCTTACTGTTGCACAGAAGAAGTTCAACACAAATGTTTGTTGATATGGTCTTCAGTATTCTTCATTCATAGAGTCTGAAATCTTTTAGGATCAAATTTCTTTAAGTACTGTGATGGGTAAATTATGCCCCTCTCCAAAAGACATCCTGGCCCCCAGATTCTCAGAATGCAATCTTTTTGAAAATAGGGTCACTTTAGATGTAATTAGTTGAGGTGAGGTCAAACTAGAGTATGATGAGTACTTAATCCAGAATGACTAATGCCTTATAAGAGGAGAGGAAAGAGACACAGGGGAAAGAATGCCAGGTAACGATGCAAGTGTAGATGGGAGTGAGGCACCTGAAAGCTGAGGAACTGCAAGAATTGACAGTCACCACCAGCAGTTAGGAGGAGGAAAGAAACGATTCTACCCAGAGTCTCAGAGAGAGCTCAGCCCTGCTGACACCTTGACTTCAGATTTATAGCTGGTAGAACTGTGAGAGAGCATATTTAATTTCTTTTAAGCCGTCCAGTTTGTGGTACTTTGCTATGGCAGTCATAAGAAACTGATACAAGTACTATGATAAATATAATGACCATAACTTCATAAAGCTACTCTAGGAAAAAGGGAGCTGTTGTGATACTTAATCATAAACATAAGCAAATTGAGGTTTTCCATCCTAAAAATGATTAAACTATACAATGGTAGGTTTCCAGAGAATGAGGGAGAAACAAATCCTTACTTTACCACTTTCCTTAAAGGCTTGAAAAAAAAATTCCCCTTGAACTTCCAAATTTCTGTTAATAAGTTTGGGCCCCTTGAGGACCAGAAATCTTTCAGCCGTACTTGTTCAGAAAGGTAAGGAAATCCTGTCTGCATTTACTATTTATGAGCTGTGGCATCATATTTTCATGTGGCCATGTGATGCTTGCTTTTAAGAAACCTGCAAATGAGACCAGACTCATTATTTTTTAATGTAAAGAGTATGATGGCAAATTGTGCAGTGTAATATACAACCATACTGTCACTCTTGCCCTAGGATTTCTATTAACATTGTTCATTTAGAAACTAGTAAACTACACGCCATATTTACAAACATCATATTTGACATAAAAGCAATATTTGTTGGAAATAGCATTCAAATGTTTAGTTGCAGTACATGATTCATTGGCACATCTTCAATTCGAGCAATTCTATGGTACTCAGGAGCATATTTTTCCATGTAAAGTACACGTCTAATAGAAACCCCTTGGCTTTGTTCTCATATTTCTCTTTCAGCAAAGAGGCAGCTGCCATTTCGGCTGCTAAGTGCAAAGAAAATGAAATCAAAATGGATCAGTTGGTGTAAAAGAACAGAAAAACAAAAACTAATGTTATGGTCATCCAAAGTGTTTTAGAAAATAATTTAATTTGTATTTATTTTTACAAAGCCTTTCTTCTGGGGAGAAAAGTTTTGTGTTGCCAGTCTGAAAATGTAACAGGGAATCCAGTCCTGTCTCGGAGAAGCTATTCTATGTCCTCTGTATATATTTAACTCTAATGTATCCATCCTCACCTCAGCTTCAGTTAATGTCATAAGCTATGGAAGGATGTTGTTCCATGTCCATTTCTAACTGTTGCTTCTTGACCTGCATACAGATTTCTCAGGAGGCAGGTCAGATGATCTGGTATTCCCATCTCTTGAATACGTCAAGGCTGTATATTGTCACCCTGCTTACTTAACTTATATGCAGAGTACATCATGAGAAATGCTGGACTGGATGAAGCACAAGCTGAAATCAAGATTGATGGGTGAAATATCAATAACCTCAGATATGCAGATGACACCACCTTTATGGCAAAAAGTGAAGAACTAAAGAGCCTCTTGATGGAAGTGGAAAAGAAGAGTGAAAAAGTTGGCTTAAAGCTCAACATTCAGAAAATGAAGATCATGGCATATGGTCCCATCACTTCATGGGAAATAGATGGGCAAACAGTGGAAACAGTGACAGGCTTTATTTTGTGGGGCTCCAAAATCGCTGCAGATGGTGACTGCGGCCATGAAATTTATAGACACTTGCTCCTTGGAAGAGAAGTTATGACCAACCTAGACAGCTTATTAAAAAGCAGAGACTACTTTGCCAACAAACGTCCATCTAGTCAAAGGTATGGTTTGTCCAGCAGTCATGTATGGATGTGAGAGTTGGACTAGAAAGAAAGCTGAGTGCCGAAGAATTGATGCTTTTGAACTGTGGTGTTGGAAAAGACTCTTGAGAGTCCCTTGGTCAGCAAGGAGAACCAACCATTTCATCCTAAAGCAAATCAGTCCTCAATATTCATTGGAAGGACTGATGCTGAAGCTGAAAGTCCAATACTGTGGCCACCTGATGCAAAGAACTGACTCAGTTGAAAAGACCCTGATGCTGGGAAAGATTGAAGGCAGGAGGAGAAGGGGACAACAGAGGATGAGATGGTTGGATGGCCTCACCGACTCAATGGATGGACATGAGTTTGAGTAAACTCCAGGAGTTGGTGATGGACAGGGAGGCCTGGTGTGCTGCAGTCCATGGTGTTGCAAATAGCTGGATACGACTGATCGACTGAACTGAATGGAATGATGATATTCCTCTCTTTTGAATGAAATAGTTTCACGTTTCCTGGGGTGAATTTTTGGTCCAGATAACTACCGTACAGTTGTGAATTTTTAGTATTTTTTTAAAATTAGCATTTCCCCCTGAGAATTTTCCTAAAGTATCTAGATTATCATAGAATTATTTTCTCCTCTTGAAGTACATCTTCCATTAATCCTTCTCTTAGCGATCTCTGTTTCCTAGAACACCTAAGAAATCATTTTCATTTATTTGTTCACTGAACTACAGCCCACCACTCAAGTTGACAAACTAAGGCTTGCTGCCTGTGTTTGTGCTACTCAAAAGCTGAGAGTGTGTGTGTGTGTGTGTTGTTGTTTTTTATATTTTAAAATGGTTGGGAAAAGACAGCAAAAGAATAATGATATTTTTTTGACACAAGAAAATTACAACAAGGAAATGAAACTCAAATTTCAGTGTCCAAATAAACTTTTATTGGGATACAACTTTACTCCTTTTATGACCTAGGAAAGCCCCATGGTCAGTCATTCCAGGACCTCAAGGTTGTGCCTCCCTTTCATATCCAAATAGCCCAGCACTACCCTTAGACCTACATTCCTGTCGTGTCCCATGGCCTTGCATCAGTTTTTCTCTGGTTCTTCCTCCTCCTGTTTGTGGGACACATCAACAAGGCTCTGCATGGCCAGATCCCAAGTGTGTCCCTTCTAAGACATCTCTACAACCCATGACCTAGCCTCGCACACTCCTGTTTCCAGTTCATCTGCCAGCATGGTATCTGTTTTAGTTAGCTCAGGTTGAGATAACAAAATACCACAGACAGGGGGGCCTTAAATACAACTATTTACTTCTCACAAATCAAGAGACTGGGAAGTCCGACCTCAAGGTGCTAGCAAATGTGGTGTTACTTGAGGACCCACTTTTTGGCTCACAGATGACCACCTTCTCCCTCTGTTCTTGGTGGAAAAAGGTCAGAGAGCTCTCTGGGCCTGCTTATATAAGGATATTCATCCCATTCATAAGACTTCACCCTCCTGATCTAATCACTCCCAGAGGCCCTCATCTCCTAAAGCCATTACCTCAGGATTTCAGATTTCAACAGGTGAATTTTGGGGAAATATAATTATTCAGTCCATAACATCATCCCATGTGTGTTCTTGTTCAAAAGTGGAGCTCAGACAGTAGAACGATGAAAGTCATGAATTTTTAAAAAAGACTCTCTATCTGGGTCTCATTCTTCTTACATATAGGTTTTTTTTTTAAACTTAAATATTAGGAATCTACTTTCATATTTGTTAAATTTCTTCTGATTGTTTTAGCCCAGCATTGCTGCCTGTGGAGGTGATTTTCAAACATGATTTCACCAGCCATTTTAATGCTGTTTCCCAGATTTGTTTTGTTCGAAAGATTCCCCCCACCTAGGTGCACATTCTACATTTTAACCATATGTATTGATTAAAATATTGGAGTATTAGACCCTGTACATAACTCTGTGGCACTATCCTAGAGACTTCTTTCCAATTCAATATTGATCTCTTAAACAACACTCATTGGTTCAAATAAAATTGCCAGTCCCCCTAACAACTGGTGATTATGGAAGATTCTGTGTGAAATGTTTTGCTAAAGCAAATATGAACTGTATCTAAGCCCTTCCCCTGACCCAGTAGCTTAGAGCTTCCCATCATGCTGTCTGTGAGTAGCTGGGGTCAAAGGAGAAGTCTTTACAGATGGAAAAATCTGAGTTCAACCACTATGTCTGCCTCTTCACCTAGGCAAATGCTCTTCTAACCCTCAGTATGGTGGTATGGATTCAGTGAATTGAGGGGTGAACTAATAAAGCTATTAGAACATAGCACCAATATCTCGCTCCTCAGAGCAATGCTCACTATTGATGAGATCCCTCTTGCTTGCATATTGTAGTCCAGTGGGTGAGGCTTTGGGTGAAACGGTGTCTCTGCCTTTCCTTCCTATCTCAGTGTGTCACTTTTATTTGTTGTTGTGGAGGAGTGGTTCAGCTACTTCTTGGTTTCTTTTCAGAGGGAATTTTTCCATATATAGCTGTAGACTTGTGTCTGGGGAGAAGGGGTGAGTTCAGGATTTTCCCCTACCAGCATCTTGAACTTCCTTTTCCTGTACGTGTTTTCTCTTCCAAGTGTCTGACTGACAATCGATGCTTTGTTTCCCTATTTTTTCCCCTCTCTCCATACATACTTTTGTTGGGGACACAGTAGGTGCTAATTGTGATGACCCAAGGACCAAAGAAAGGCAATGCCAAAGAATGCTCAAACTACTGCACAACTGCACTCATCTCACACGGTAGTAAAGTAATGATCAAAATTCTCCAAGCCAGGCTTCAGCAATACGTGAACCATGAGCTTCCAAATGTTCAAGCTGGTTTTAGAAAAGGCAGAGGAACCAGAGATCAAATTGCCAACATCCGCTGGATCATCAAAAAAACAAGAGAGTTCCAGAAAAACATCTATTTCTGCTTTATTGACTATGCCAAAGCCTTTGACTGTGTAGGTCACAATAAACTGTGGAAAATTCTGAAAGAGATGGGACTACCAGACCACCTGACCTGCCTCTTGAGAAACCTGTATGCAGGTCAGGGAGCAGCAGTCAGAACTGGACATAGAGCAACAGACTGGTTCCAAATAGGAAAAGGAGTATGTCAAGGCTGTATATTGTCACCCTGCTTATTTAACTTATATGCAGAGTACATCTTGAGAAACGCTGGGCCGGAAGAAGCACAAGCTGGAATCAAGATTGCTGGGAGAAATATCAATAACCTCATATATTCAGATGACACCACCCTTATAGCAGAAAGTGAAGAGGAACTAAAAAGCCTCTTGATGAGAGTGAAAGAGGAGAGTGAAAAGGTTGGCTTAAAGCTCAACATTCAGAAAATGAAGATCATGGCATCCAGTCCCATCACTTCATGGGAAATAGATGGGGAAACAGTGGAAAGAGTATCAGACTTTATTTTTTGGGCTGCAAAATCATTGCAGATGGTGACTTCAGCCATGAAATTAAAAGACGCTTACTCCTTGGAAGAAAAGTTATGATCAACCTAGATAGCATATTCGAAAGCAGAGACATTACTTTGCCAGAAAAGGTCCGACTAGTCAAGGCTATGGGTTTTCCTGTGGTCATGTATGGATGCAAGAGTTGGACTGTGAAGAAGGCTGAGCACTGAAGAATTGATGCTTTTGAACTGTGGTGTTGGAGAAGACTCTTGAGAGTCCCTTAGACTGCAAGGAGATCCAACCAGTCCATTCTGAAGGATATCAGCCCTGGGTGTTCTTTGGAAGGAATGATTCTAAAGCTGAAACTCCAGTACTTAGGCCACCTCATGCAAAGAGTTGACTCATTGGAAAAGACTCTGATGCTGGGAGGGACTGGGGGCAGGCAGGAAACAGGATGACAGAGGATAAGATGGCTGGATGGCATCACCAACTCGATGGACATGAGTTTGGGTAAACTCCGGGAGATGGTGATGGACAGGGAGGCCTGGCATGCTGCGATTCATGGGGTCACAAAGGGTTGGACACGACTGAGTGACTGAACTGAACTGAACTGAAGGGCAAAAGAGCAGATAAAATCAAGGGGGGTTGGAATGCAGGAATGGAAAAAGCAGACCCTTATTGTCCTTGCCTCCCCCATGTTGTAACTATTAATGAATTTCAGGTCCTCCTGAGCAGTATAACCTGTCTCCCCTCCTACTCCATAGAGAGAAGGTATTTGCCTTACTGCCCCCCCACCGCCCTACCTAGTATATGTGCCTCATCCAATCAGCAAATGACCCACAAGAACCCTGTCCCACTCCTTGTACCACGGGTTTAAGGGTGTACTAAGGACCGCTCTTCAATGTTGGTTCTTCCTTGAGCTGGCCCACTGTTCTAACAGTGTCTCCCACTCTAATGAACTTTATTTCCCTCTCATTCTGTCTCATGTCTGGAAATTCTTTTCCAACCTGCACCTGGGCCATGACACTAATGAGAGGTAGCCAAAAGGCATAATGGGATTTAAAGGTAAGAAAAGAAACCTCTTGAACAATGAGAGGTTTTAGGGAGTAAAAATTCTCCTTACTTGAAATATCTAAAACAAGACCAAGCAAAGCACTTGCAAGACTGCCATTTTTGGCAGGAAGATGGGTTAGATTCTTCTGTTGAGTTTCTCCATCTTGAAATTCTTGTATTTTGTAATACAAGACATTATTAGTTCATCATATCATTTACTGAGACAATTTTTGCTTATGTGCAATGGCTAGATTTGAGCAATTGAAAAATGCAGCCAACAAGGAACTCTGAGACAATTGCTTGTGCACAAAACCTCATGACCTTAGCCACACAGTGACCCCTTGCTAAATGCAAGGCTTAGCTTTCTTCCAAGTAGGATATTAGCTATGAATATACGGAAATATACTGAATATACTGAAGAGTTTGATTACTGCTGTAGGGAAGACACATGCGATATTTGTCACCTGAGCATTTTTTTGTCATTCATTCTCTACCAACTCCATTTCCTCTGCTTGTAAAATACAAGTTGACCCTTCTCTGCAAAGATTTTTTTCTACTTGAGAAAAGAAATCATGTTGGAAATGACTCAATATATGCTTATGTACCGCCACCGCCCCCCCTCCCCCGCCCACAATTGAAAACTTCCAACCATGGAAAACACATTTTTAAGAACTCTTTCAAATGTTTTGACTTGTAACATTATGTTTTCACTTCCTGCCTGATTATCTATTCTCATGTTGACAGGCAAAATGTGTTCTTTTTTGTTATCTTCTCTCTTAAAATGAGTATGAGAAGCAAAGACCACCTGTTGCCATTTAGAAGTATAGTTTTCTTCTAAATCCACTTAACATTTTAAAACTTCACATCTGCTACTTTGTGATAACATTTTCCTTTATAGATCATGTGGTTTCTAAAATGGTGTCATGTGAGTCGAAATCTAGCCAGGAATTTTTCTTTTTTTTAATTCCTAAGCTTAGGGTGTTTAGGATTTCATCCCCTATAGGGAAAAGCGTGCGTGTGTGGTGATTATACCACACTCTTATCTAAAATATATGAAGCACATTTCTTCTGTGTCTGTTCTGATCAGTTGTGAGTGCATGAACTACTGGGTTGAAATTGGCTATTTATGGTTGCCCAAGTAAAACAGTCCTCACTGATCAGGGTTGCCTTTTGTAGGTGAGAGACTGGGCAGTGTCCTGGACTGGCCATTCCTCCTTTAGCGTCTTCTTACAGGTGACAGAAGGATGTGACTTCTCTCCCTGGTATGCTCACATTCTGGCTGAGGCGGTAGGGTGGCCATGGGTATATGGCAACAGACTTCTACCTACCTGTCCTCCCTTTTCCTTTCCTAATTTAGTTTGACTGATGTTCAATCCTTGTGGGTTTTCCTAACAAAGAGGAATGATTTCTAGCCTTCCTTCAAAAGCCCAGGCAGTGTGATGTGTACTCGACAAGATAAACCTTTATCCTCATCCCTCCTGACTGGGCCTCAGGAGGGTCTTAGTCACCAAAGAGGTTCAGGTAGTAGCAATGTTTGCTGTCGGTGCACTTTCAGAGGCTGGGATAATTTCATGGCCTGCAAATGAAGATAAGAGGCAGGCTGCAGAAGGGGTAGCCATTTCTGGTAGATAAGAACATGTTATTCCATGCCAGAGGTTAATGAGGATTGTCAGTGTGGTGGTGATTTTTCCAATTCTCTGTCCCCTCTGTGACAGAGGATGTGGCCTGAGACAAAGACAGGATCCTATTTCCAAAAACACCTGTCACTTCATGGATCATGTGTAAGAGATACCTCTTGGGAACAGCTTCTATCCCAATATACCATGTCTCTCTGTCATATTCTGTCCACATTCCTGGCATAAGCTTTCCCCAGCTGCCCTCATTTGCCAAATGGTTAATCTTCTCTTAGCTGTTTTCTTGCAAAACTTTAACGTTTTTTCTGTATTTCATTCTTTCTCTTCTGTTTCTGAGAAGGGAATATAAATAACAAAAATATATTTCAAGTAAATACTTAAATATCTATGTTAGCTTTAGTAGAATACTCTGGGTAATAATAATCCATGAAGGAATCAAAGTTAATTTTTATATTTGTTTTTAGGATGCAACCAGTCAGACACATATAAATGTACCTTCTCAATACACAGCCAGGGCTCCTCTCTCCCCATGGCCAATGTCTGCATAGGAGTCCATATCTGGAGAAATCCAGGCCCTGCAATTTTAAATGATTCAGACTCAGTGACTGAATGACTAGCACACGTTTCCAGTGGATTTTCCCTCCCTTATGCTTATCTGAATAGCTGCAAGTTCAGTTCAGTTCAGTCGCTCAGTCCTGTCTGACTCTTTGCGACCCCATGAATCACAGCACGCCAGGCCTCCCTGTTCATCACCATCTCCTGGAGTTCACCCAGACTCATGTCCATTGAGTCAGTGATGCCATCCAGCCATCTCATCCTTGGTTGTCCCCTTCTCCTCCTGCCCCCAATCCCTCCCAGCATCAGAGTCTTTTCCAATGAGTCAACTCTTCGCATGAGGTGGCCAAAGTACTGGAGTTTCAGTTTTAGCATCATTCCTTCCAAAGAAATCTCAGGGTTGATCTCCTTCAGAATGGACTGGTTGGATCTCCTTGCAGTCCAAGGGACTCTCAAGAGTCTTCTCCAACACCACAGTTCAAAAGCATCAATTCTTTGGCACTCAGCCTTCTTCACAGTCCAACTCTTGCATCCATACATGACCACAGGAAAAACCATAGCCTTGACTAGACGGACCTTAGTTGGCAAAGTAATGTCTCTGCTTTTGAATATGCTATCTAGGTTGGTCATAACTTTTCATGGTCAACAAAAGAGTCCACAATGCAGTACTTGGATGCAATCTCAAAAACGACAGAATCATCTCTGTTCGTCTCCAAGGCAAACCATTCAATATCACAGTAATCCAAGTCTATGCCCCAACCAGTAATGCTGAAGAAGCTGAAGCTGAATGGTTTTATGAAGACCTACAAGACCTTTTAGAACTAACACCCAAAAAAGATGTCCTTTTCATTATAGGGGTTGGAATGCAAAAGTAGGAAGTCAAGAAACACCTGGAGTATCAGGCACATTTGGCCTTGGAATGCGGAATGAAGCAGGGCAAAGACTAATAGAGTTTTGCCAAGAAAATGCACTGGTCATAGCAAACACCCTCTTCCAACAACACAAGAGAAGACTCTACACATGGGCATCACCAGATGGTCAACACCAAAATCAGATTGATTATATTCTTTGCAGCCAAAGATGGAGAAGCTCTATACAGTCAACAAAAACAAGACCAGGAGCTGACTGTGGCTCAGATCATGAACTCCTTATTGCCAAATTCAGACTTAAATTGAAGAAAGTAGGGAAAACCACTAGACCATTCAGCTATGACCGAAATCAAATCCCTTATGATTATACAGTGGAAGTGAGAAATGAATTTAAGGGCCTAGATCTGATAGATAGAGTGCCTGGTGAACTATGGAATGAGGTTTGTGACATTGTACAAGAGACAGGGATTAAGACCATCCCCATGGAAAAGAATAGCTGCAAGTAGGTTCTGTTATTTTAAAAATGAAAATATTGAGTTTGGCCAATAAGTTCATTTGGGTTTTCCTGTAAGATATAATGGAAAAACCCAAATGAACTTTTTGGGCCAACTCAGTATTTAGTGGACCAGTTCATAACATGACAGATATCATTCAGCCTAAAGAAAGCAATTTACCACAATCAGATTGTTTCACCTGGGAGTAAGAAGGGGCATCTTGAGAAAATGAAAGGACTTTTTGGCTCTGTTTCAAAGGCATTGTTGTGTTGTTATCTAGTAATTAATATTGGACTTCCATGGTGGCTCAATGGTAAAGACATCACCTGCCAGTGTAGGAGACATGGGTTTGATCCCTGGCTCAGGAAAATCCTCTGGAGAAGGAAATGGGAGCTCACTCCAATATTCTTGCCTGGGAAATGCCATGGACTGAGGAGCCTGGCAGGCTACAGTCCATGCAGTTGCAAAGAGTTGGACACAACTTAGCAACTAAACAACATAAACGACAACAAATAATTAATAACATATCCCAATTATTATGTGCTTACCATGAACCATGCATTGAGCTAATTTTGCATGGTTCCTTTCATTTAATCCTATGGAAACTTCCTGAAGTAGGTGTATATCTCTCTTTGATGGATGAGGATACTGACTTAGAATGATGAAGCGACTTGCCTGAGATCACGTGACTAAGAGATTGAATTGGGTCTTTCTGCTTCCAACTCCTATTTTCTTTCCTGCTTTCCAATAAAGCAACAGACTTGGTCTTCAAACTAGCAATGCCGTAGGATCTCTTTCCAGTTTCTGAATTTCTCAGTCCTCCTCATTTTTCCGTACTGGCATAAGATCTTGAATATAAGAGTTTCTAACAAAAATGAATCTTTGTTGAGAAGGTCATAACTGGAGTCCATGTCTCCTGGCTCCTAATGCAGAGCTCTTTCACAGATTTACCACTCCCTTTCTTGAGGCTAGAGACAATGGCAAACTATCTTCATAAGCCCTTCCCTCATTTACCCCCACTCTCCTTCCACTCCACAGCCCATTATCTTTCATTGCTGTACTTATATTCAAAGACCGTGTCCCTCCTTGACATTTAGTTGAATGTTTGTTTGCTCTCTGTTTATTATGTTTCCCCATAATAGATCACCCACCCTAGGATAAGAGAGACTGCTTCATTCTCTGCTGTCCTCAAGACCTAGAAGAGTATTGGGCCCAAAAGTGAAAGTGAAAGTGAAGTCACTCAGTCCTGTCTGATTCTTTGCGACACCATGGACTGTAGCCCACCAAGTTCCTCTGTCCATGGGATTTTCCAGGCAATAGTACTGGAAAATTGCCATTTCCTTCTCCAATTGGGCCCTAAGAAGCCCTCCATTGGGCCCTAAGAAGCCCTCAATAAGTATATGTGGGACAAATGAATGAGGACACAGCCTTGGTCAGATGATCCCATTCCTTGGAACTCATTGGTGTTTTAAATTATCAAAACCTCCTCTCTCTCCTTCGCATACTATATACAAAGAGCTGTGAACATTTTTTAAAGTACTCTAGAAGCAATGTTTTTTTGTTTTATAAAAATGATTTAATACATCATTAATATAATAATGTTTCATATTCAGGACATGTCTATCCACAAGGCCTGTCCTTTTGAAAGCTTAAGCCAATTTGTAATTAAATGCACATCAGAAATATTGCTCTAATTTATCATGTCATATCATAGCACTCAAAAAAGTTTCTTTCTCCTCACCCTCTCAATATAAAAAAACAAATTCCAAAACCCCAAACAAAAATTGTTCTGTCATACTTCTTCAGCTTTTTGTAAACTCTTTCAAATAGTCATTAATTTTAAACAGAATATATACATGTTATGTCATGTTAACCACATTAATAGGTCCAGATTTTCTAACTTTGAAAGATGTAGAGAAAATTTAAGCTTGCATGTTATCTTTTGGGGCGGTATTCCCTGTGCTTTGTAGAGTGTTCAAGAATTAGAATTTAGACTACACTAGAAACTTTCTGATGAATTAATATTTACAAAAATTTGAGTGTCAGAGTGTTAAGAAGGGACATTGGAGCTGGGAGCTGGAGGAAAAGTTGGGGAGAAAATATTTTTACACTTCTAATGTTAATCTAGGGAATCTTTCTTTGAACTTGGATAAAGGGGGAAAACTTTCTCCGTATTTCACAATGCAACTGCATAAAAAGTGATCTTCCTTGCATATGGATATGATTCAATCTCAAAGAGTTTTCTCAGCCAAAGTTATCAGCTTCTCTTACTTTTTCTTCAACAATAAAGGCTTTTGCTTTCTCTTTTCTCACCTCCCCATGGTGAGCTTTTGCCATGAAATTTCTTCCAAAAGATCCAAATTCCCACTGACTCTTTTTACTTTAAAGTGTTTACTTAACAGCAAATGATCACTGTTGAGCCAAATAGGGAAGAAATCATATGTAGAGTTACGTTTCTTTATATCTCTCAGCACATGTTCTCCTATTTTAAATGCTAACATGGCAAACTATGTTGGATAAGCATTCTGTGGTGTCCATGTGTTCATTATTTTGCAACAGAAAGTGCAGATACTCCATCCTTGAAAATTGCTTTCTGAGACTGGATGCTGCACCATGTCTCCTAGCTCATATTTGTCCTCAATAAAGAAGTATTATAGGAAGGATTTGCTTGTTCTTGCTGGAGTAACTCTTTACTATAAAAATGGATTAAGATATATTGATATTTATTCTTTCAGGAAATGCTACTCTGGTGTGTGCGTATGCGTGTGTGTGTGTTTAGTATGCAACTATTTACCAGCTAGATTAACTTTTTCAGATAACGCTCCTTAAAAAAAAAAAAAAAAGAAAGTCAAGGGTTAAGGGCATGGCAACTCTAAAACGGCAGATCTGGATTTGAGTTTTCCAGCTTTGGGCAAGTACTGTGCTTGATTCCTCATCTACACAGTGGAGACAGTCAGAGTATCTATCTTAAAATAGAATTAAGGGTTAAAGAGTTGATCTGTGTAAAGCACTCACCACAAAGCTCAGCTGATACGTCCTTAGTTTATGTGAACTACTTCTATCACTTTATTCAGTTGGCAAGTGAACATACACTGAAGCCAACCAGGGTTTAGAAAGGGATGATCAATGGCTTATGGGCCTTAATGATTTAATATATCATCCTTGGAAAATTTTTCTCTGACTCTCTAAGTTACGGTAGGCAACCACTGGTACAAACTTTTAAGCATCTTTTACAAGATTTACCAGTTTTATTTGTGTGATTAACCATTTAGGGTCTATTAGGTGATGGAAGGGGAGAAGGCAATGGCAACCCACTCTAGTACTCTTGCCTGGAAAGTCCCATGGACGGAGGAGCCTGGTGGGCTGCAGTCCATGGGGTCGCGAAGAGTCGGGCACGACTGAAGTGACTTAACAGGTGATGGAAGGGATCCTATGCATTTTGTTTACTGCTGTGTGCCCTGTGCATCTTCCATAACCTAGAACAAAGTAGGCACTGAAAACCACTGGGTGAATGAATGATTGATTCAGGAAAGAGTTATTTTGTTCTCATGTACCTGGCAGAGCTCCTTTGTGAATGAATGAATGGAGAGATGAATGGATGGATGAACTCTTCTAGTTTCATTTGACTTCTTTGGCTGCTCTTTGTCCGTGTCCTTTGCTGGCTTTTTCTTATTCGGTCAGTGTCTAATTTTGTGTGTTTATGTAATCTGCATATCCAATTCCATGTTAGGAGAACATATTGATTGGTTATATACGATGCTAGAATCTGCATCTTAGAACTGGAGAAACATTGTCCTTGAGGTCTTAAAATAGGTTACATCTCTATATTGTGCCTGGTACTATCAAAAGTCCCCTTTGATGATGAATTCTACAAGCCTGCAGATACTTGATGGTCTCTGTGCAGTTGGTTTCAGTACATCAAGTCTGCTATAAAAATAGTACCTTATATGCACCTAGAGGAAAATTGGATGTAAGTGCCCCTCCCATGGGTGGTGGTGGTTTAGTGGCTAAGTCGTGTCTGACTCCCGCAATCTGAGGATGGTAGCCTGCCAGGTTCCTCTGTCCATGGGATTCTCCAGGCAAGAATACTGGAGTGGGTGCCGATTCCTTCTCCATCTTCCAAGGATAACCCTCACTAAGTTCCTGTTGAGTTTTGTCACATAATAGCCCATTGTTGCTAGATCTGCTATTTTTTTCAAGAGAAGTTAGAAATCTACATTTCTGTTTGAAATTCTTTTACTTACAATATTATCAATGAATTCTTTCATTTTTAATAAAAAATAGTTCTAATGGCTTAATTCAGCTCATGAGGAATCTATTTGGACAATTATGTCTGTACAAATCAAAATCACTTACTGTTAAATGAAAAAAAATTAAAAGTTCCCTAAATAGTGTGAGAAAAGAGACTCCAAAAGATGTCTACAAAGAGTTGGTGGTTCAGCAGATATAAACACAGGCTTTATATTCCTACAGACCTAGGTTTCCAGTGTGACCTTGGACAAATTAACCTCTGAGATAGTTTCTACCACTAATGTCACCCCCCACCACCACCACCATCTGCCCCGGGGATTGATTTAACAGAGAGGAACATAAACTTGTATCTATACTTTCTAGAGTGCTCAGTTTATTAAATGTATATACCTAACATACAAAACTTGAAACATAAAATTGATCATTTAAAATTTATTATACATGCAGTTAAGTAAACTCTCATAGAAAATACAAATCACAATTAAAATTTTAATGTGACAAGCTTTAGAACACTATAAATACCTTAAAGATAAAACAACTAAAATGGTTACTAAACTTCTTTCTGTAATTGAACTTTGTTCAAAATTATCAGTTCTTCTTATTTTATATATATATATATATATCTTCTTAAACACCTTTGTAGGGTTACAATAATATTTAAGTTAATTTATAGATTATAGTAGAGTTTATATTGACTTGTTCCCAAGATTGCAAGCTCTTTAGTGGTTCCCCCTCCAAAACCCCAAAACAAAACAAACCTAATACAAGCTGATATCTGATCTATGAATGGGGTGATTGCTTGTCCCAAATTAATTTGAACCTGAGCCACTGATTATTTGGCACAGTCCTTTATAAAACTATACTTTGTTACATTAACGGCATGATAGTAATTCTGTGTTTTCCCCACAGGTTTAGATATTTGCAACTTGTGTCTTTTACCTAGAATGACATAGTCTTTAAGTTTTGCATGGCCAGCAAATTGATAATCATCAATTATCCTGCCAATAATTATATATTTTCCTATCCTATAAGTATTATTAGCAACTTATCTATGTCTTATTAGTATCTTATTATTATCAGTAGGACCATCTAACTCTGAGGACATTTGGCTAACTAATTATCTCAATATTATCTGTTGAACCCTCTTTCTATTTTGGTCATTGAGTATGACCATTGACTTAACCTCATTTTACTTGGTTACCTGTGGCCATAATAAGTATTTCTTATTTAGGGGCTTATTTAAAAAATTCTTTGACTGATCCAGTATTTCTGTATTTCTACCCTTCTCTATTTGGACAGCAAGTACATATCTATACATTATGAGCAGCTGTACAGGAGAATAAATGGAAGAAACAACATACCTACATATAGTTTTGCTTTTAATTATTATGACCAATTTTATTTTATTTTATTATTATTTTTTTTTAATTTTAAAATCTTTAATTCTTACATGCATTCCCAAACATGAACCCCCCTCCCACCTCCCTCCCCATGACATCTTTCTGGGTATTATGACCAATTTTAAAGTAAATATATATATTTATAGCCATTCTTATTTTTGCATTAGAACTACCTTGTAGTTCACTTTCTGTTAACTTTCCCCATTTGTTACTGGGGTAGAATCATGGTCTCCTATAGACTCAAACTTGTTCCATTTAGCCAAAATCATTTTTCTCTTTTTGATGCTCAATTTGCCTTAACTTGGTGACTAAGGGTCTCTTTAAACTGGCCATTTGTCCTGATGGTCTCAAGAGCACCATCATTCTTTAGCAAACTTTCAGTGTTCCAGGCTTCTTGATATTATTATTGAGTTCCAAGGCAGGGGATCAGTTACTCTCTGCAAATACCAGGTTTCTTTTTAAGAGAACTTACTAGAAGCTAACAGTTGGGCCCTAGAGATCCTCATAAAGAAATGATGGAATCAAAGGGCTTCTGACACTGTTAAAAGAGAAGAAAACAAACAAAACAAAACTGAATTCTTATTTTTTTCCAATTTAGCTATTATGTCACACATTCTTCCCTTAAATATAATTTTCTAAGTAATTTTCTCCACATCAAAAAATAAATAAAGCAACTTCTACCATAAAAATCAAACCTCAAAAATCTCCTCAACCATACTGTAATTGTGTAATCTCTGTTACAATCCTCCTATACTCCTATGTTCAACTAGTCACTTTGGGAATTCTTCCTCCCATGAAATAATAATATTTGTATATTTTGATCTCTTCCCCCTGTACCTGACTACCTGACACAGAGCTTCTAGATCCCTTGGAATTTCCTGGGTAGGAAGAGCGTCTTTTATTTGAATGAGGTGACTCTTGGTGGTCCCCTAGATGAGAGCTGTTCACCAGAAAGAGTAAGCCATGATTAGAAGCTTCCCATTCTACAGAGAGGTGAAAGGGGTTAGAAATGGAGTTAGTAACTGCTTCAGTTCAGTTCAGTTCCGTTCAGTTCAGTCGCTCAGTCGTGTCTGACTCTTTGCGACCCCATGAACTGCAGCACGCCAGGCCTCCCGGTCCATCACCAACTCCCGGAGTTTACCCAGACTCACGTCCATCGAGTCAGTGATGCCATCCAGGCATCTCATCCTCTGCCGTCCCCTTCCCCTCCTGCCCCCAATCCCTCCCAGCATCAGAGTCTTTTCCAATGAGTCAACTCCTCGCATGAGGTAGCCGAAGTACTGGAGTTTCAGTTTTAGCATCATTCCTTCCAAAGAAATCCCAGGGCTGATCTCCTTCAGAATGGACTGGTTGGATCTGTTATACCTATGTAATGAAGTCTCCGTAAAAACCCCCGAAGTATGGAGTTTGGAGATCTTTGATGTTGGTGAACACGTTTGTGTACAGGGATGGTGGTGATGATGTGCCCCAAATCCACACACAAGCTCTTCACTAGGGATCCTTCCAGACTTTGCTTTACGTACTTCTTCATCTAGCTATTGTTTTGTATCCTTTAAAATATCCTTTGTACTAAGTCAGCAGTAGTAAATAAACTTTTCCTGAGTTCTGTGAACCACTCTGGTGAATGACAGAACTCGAGGGTAGAGATTGTAGGAATCACTCATCTTTAGCCAAATGGGACAGAAATATGAGTCACCTGGGGACCCACTACTTAGATTCCATCGGAAGAGGGAGATCTGCATCTGCAGTCGGGGGGCAGTCTTGTGGGAATGAGCCTGTAACCTGCGGGATCTGCCCTAATTGCAGGCAGTTAAGAACCCCAGGCACGGCGGAGCCTGGTGGGCTGCCGTCTATGGGGTCGCACAGAGTTGGACACGACTGAAGCGACTTAGCAGCAGCAGCAATGTCAGAAGTGCTTGGCATGGAAAGTCCACACACCTCCTCAGGAGTAGTCTTACAGCATGGAGCTCACAGAGTTACTGTGAGGAGTAAAACAGTTCCCGCACAGGGCGTAACACAGCTCACACATTTGGCAAGTGGAAGCTATTATGATTAAGCATGCCTAACCCAGAGGCATGCTTAACGGTGAGGCAAGATGTTTCCTGCTTAGAAAGTAGAATTCACGTGTAAGCTGTAGAAGCTCTATTTAAAATGTACAGGTGATACACAGAAAAAAAAAAACTTTTCAAAAATGCCTTCTATCTCTTTTGTATTGCTAATTCTCTATGTGACATTCTGTAGCTCTTTAAAAAATTTTGTATTCACGTTGAAATTACCCATCTGGGTGGTTTCTGAATCCGCCTGGGTATTAATAGTTGGTTCTGACCTGTTTCCATTTATGAAGGAGCTGTTAAATCATAAAGGATTGGATAGTTTGTCCTGAAACCATTAGGAAAAAGCAGATCTAAATATTAGGTGACTCAGAAGTATTTGGAGCAGCCACAGTCGAAATCATAGGCAATTTCTTTCTGTAGTTGTTTTTTTAATTCAAAAATTATCCTGGATGGCACTAGCAAAGATGAATCCCCATGCCCACTTCTTTTGTGGTACTGAAGAAGCTGATTTTGAAAGAGACCTCTCTCATTTTATTCATTAATCAAAAATAAATCAGTTTTTCCATATATATCCATAAAATACCTACTTTGTGACCAAAATTATCTGGAGCACACAGAGGCATATTTACCAAGGGTCCTAGGTTTAAAAACTGTTCACTGTTACTAGAAAGAGCATTTGACTTAGAGTCAAAAGTCCTCATTTTAAACTCAGCTATGCAGAGAGGAACCTGGCAGGCCACAGTCCATGGGGTCTCAAAGAGTTGGACACAACTGAGTGACTAACACATTATCTTACTCACTGAATGAATTGGATTAAGTGAATCAGATGGATTGGATTCCTTTTTTGGGGCCTCTGGATCCACCTCTATACACTGTTGAAGAAAATACTAACATAACTGGATTATAGTGAGGCTTATGTTTAATGCAGTAAGGTTTGTCAAAATGCTTTATACACCATAAATGTATAGGCAAATGTGTTACTAATGAACAGTAGGCTCTGAGGCACATTGTTCTTATGACTTTGACATACATACCTGTTAAATTTGCTATCTGCAAAGTAATAAATTATCACTGTCAAAAATTTATCGTGTTCACAAGGTACCTGACCAGTTCTGAGGAGAAAGAGATCATCCTTTAGAAGCTGGGGTGATCAGATATAGCTATATAGAGATGACATAAATTAGGCTTTGAAGAATTACCAAGAATCTGGGAAGAAAACCAAGAAATCCTCAAACATTTCAGGACACAGTGAATAGACCCATCTGGTTGTAGCTAAAGGTTCCTGAGAAGGGTAGAGAGGTGCAAATTTGGAAAAGTAAGAGCTAAATTTTGGAGAGTCTTGAATGCCTGGTTAAGGATTTTAGACTATCTAGTTAGCATTAGATTAGGGATGGTTTAATGGTCTATATATCAACCTTAAACCATAAACCTCTTTAAAGAGATTTTGTCTGTTCTACCATTCTCTTGTATGATAACCGCTTTATGTGATGATGAAGTAAGATTTGCATTGATGCTATTTTCAGTAATTTTCAAATAGCTCTTTCTGTGAACCTTAAAGATAATTCTGGGGAATAGTTTTCTTTTCCTTGTTACAAAGGCAAAATTTCTGGATGAAATTTGAGCCCTGTGTGCTGGTCCTCTAAGCCCATCTCTCTATTCCCCTTTTCTTTTTTCAGACACGTATGTTCATCTCTTTCCCAAACCTGTTTGTTGATGTCCCCATGCTGCCCAGCATGCTGTCTTGTGTCTGGTAGTGATCCATTGCTCCGTGAATGTAGATAGAGACCTCTCTGTCTTAACTGGTTGCATCCCAAGCCCCTGCTGCTGTTTCAGGCACATAAGATGCTCTCAGGAGAAATTAGTTGAACAGATGAGGAAGGAGGCAAGGACAATAATGAAGAAATGAAGGAAAGCAATAGACAACGACAGCATCATTTGAACACAGCAAATTGTAACCCCTTGCCTTGGACCATTTATAAGTTCAGTTCTTCATGATTGGGGTGCTAAAGAGTGAAATCAATAAGAAAGATTTATCTCACCAAATAACAGAATGTTTTGAGAAACACCTTGTAATAAAAGGTCAGTAGGGAATTTCTAATGGACTATATATTCCCAGCCATTTATCCTGGGTATTGACTTGGTATGATGTAATTTAAAAGGGCTTGGGGAGCTTAAAGCAGATTTAAAGGAACTCTGAGTACTGACATGAAAAATAGGAGTGCAGGTAACAGTTGCTGTGTCCGTCAGTTGCAGCTACATATTGACAAAACAAAGTCACAAGACAATTCTGTTCTCTATTGCCTTCCAACTTTTGTCTTCCATCAAAGAGGAAGGCTTTATGTCTAAAATGTGGTGATATTTTTAGGAGAAAATGAGCACACAAGTACAAGTAATAAATAACACTAATCTATTATTTAGAGATATTAATAAGTTCTCCTGTGTATATATGGCTTTAAACAGGAAAAGATGTTGGGGGGGGGTGGTGGTGCAGAAAATAGCATTCAAAGATTAAATTGCAGTGACCTTTACAATGCCTTCCGTGTGTTACCACTCTCCTGTGGGACTGACTTTATTTGGGGGCAGGGGTTTCATTTAGCCATAAAAAGTGAGATGTCACCACTTTTTGCTTTACCATTAATATCTTCTAGAACTGCAGCATCTTTTGCAGTAGCCAAAGTAATGTGTGGCTATTTAAATTTAATTAAAATGAATTAAAGCTACATAAAGTTTCAAAGTTTATATAAAATTTTAGATTTATTCAGTGCCTCAATCACATTACCACATTTCAAGAGCTCAGGAGATACATGTGGCTAGCAACGACAAGGCTGCACAGAGAAAATACAGAACTTTCCATTGTCTCAGAACGTCCTGCTGCATGGTGCCACTTTGGAACCAGCTTCATCTGTTTTTCTGACAACAACAAAGCTTTAGATATAACCATCAACAGCCAGTGTCATCTGACTTGGAACTTTCAGTGTCTCTAGGTTTTTCTATTCACATTTTTAAAAAGCTGTTTTCATTTTAATCATATGTAGAAGTACTAGGGATTGCAGTGAGCCTTTTGGGAAAGCTTGGGATGGTTTGGTAGGGAGTAGCGAAGAACAAGCTTCTATTAATCATGCTTAAGAATTTGTTCCTTGCCACATGAGAGGTTGAAAAATAAGGTTAACTAATTAAGAGGAGAGTGAAAAAGCTGGCTTCAAATTTAGCATTCAAAAACCAAAAATCATAGCATCTAATCCCATCACTTCATGGAAAATAGATGAGAAAACAATGGAAACAGTGACAGACTTTATTTTCTTGGGCTCCAAAATCACTGCAGATGATAACTGCAGCCATGAAATTAAAAGACACTTTCTCCTTGGAAGAAAATCTATGACAAACCTAGACAGTGTATTAAAAAGCAAAGACATTACTTTGCCAACAAAGGTCTATCTGGTCAAAGCTATGGTTTTTCCAGTAGTCATGTATGGATGTGAGAGTTGGACCATAAAGAAGGCTGAATGTTGAAGAATTGATGCTTTTGAGCTGTGGTGTCAGAGAAGACTCTGGAGAGGCCCTTGGACTGCAAGGAGATCAAACCAGTCCATCCTAAAGGAAATCAATCCTGCATATTCACTAGAAGGACTGATGCTGAAGCTGAAGCTCCAATATTTTAGCCACCAGATACAAAGAGCTGACTGATTGGAAAAGACCCTGATGTTGAGGAGAAGGGGACAGCGGAGGACAAGATGGTTGGATGACATCACCAGCTCAGTGGACATGAGTTTGAGCAAGCTCCAGGAGGTGGTGAAGGACGGGGAAACCTAATATGCTGCAGTCCATGGGATTGCAGAGTCAGACACAACTGAGCAACTGAACAAACAAAAAATTACACGCATCTTTAAAACTCCCAGTATAATATTTTCCAAAATGCACTTTAAGAGTCCCCCAAGAAAGAACCTGAGACAAAGCATGGCTCCCTGTCAGTTACCAATGGGAAATGCTTCAGGCCCTTTTCCACACAACAGCCAAAGTGAGCTTGTAAAATTCTAAGGATATTTCCCTTCTTCTTAAAACAAAAATAATCTTCAGATGCTTCTTTTTGCCTTTTAATATCCAAACTCCCTTCTGGGAGGTCCAAGGTCACGCGTGTGGAGCCACTTACCATCACAGCTTTGTCTGCTGTCGTTCTCCCCTGCTCTCTTGGTCCACACACACTGGCTTTCATAGTCTGCTACATGGCCATATTCTTTGCAGGGTAATGTTTTTGCACATGCTGTTCCTCTCACCTGAAATGCTTTTCTCCTCCCTTTCCATCTGACAAGCTTCTTCTAATAATTTAGGTCTTAACATGTCTTCTTTGGAGGGGACTCATGTGACACCTCCTGAGTCTCCAGAGCTTCCCTGTCTCATAGGGCTCTGTGTTTCCCCTTGGCCATCCCCTTTACAATTCAGATTTATATATTGGCTTATTAATCTGTTTATTTTCTGTTGCCTGCATTAAACTGTAAGCTATACAAGTGTAGATACCATGGCTGTTTTATTCATCATTGGTTAATACCCACTGTGCTGAAGCCAATTTGAGTAGGCTGGAAAGGGCTGATGGTGTGCATGCATTTCAACCTTACTCCAGGTTCAGTGACGTCACTTTGATAGCTTGAAATCTACCATGTGGGAATATATACATTATAGAGATTGGCAAACACTTCAAGTTGGAGCGTCTGATTTCTTTTTCCTTAGAGAGCTGGCTTTTAGACATTTGCCAGCATACCTCTGTTAGCTTGTTTATGGCATATGCTACATTCTTAGTATTGGTAAACAAATGGCGTACCTACCAATAGGTTAATGCTTTGAGAAGTTCTGCAAATTGAATTCATAGATAACCTGATATTTTGAAGCATATATGGCCAAGGGAAACCTTTTCAACTAACTTTTTTGAATATAACTCAGAAGTAGCATATCTTTCCCTTTCTCTTTTGCCTTTCACCTCTCTTCTTTTCTCAGCTATTTATAAGGCCTCCTCAAGAAACCACTTTGCCTCCTTGCATTTCCTTTTCTTGGGATATGGTTAGATAACATCACTGACTCAACAGACATGAGTTTGAGAAAACTCCAGGGGACCATGAAGGACAGGGAAGCCTGGCGTGCTGCAGTCCACGGTGTCTCAAAGAGTCAGACACAGCTTAGTGAATGAACAACAACAACCAAAGTAGTGTGAAACACGTTTTGGAGAATGCTGTCCCAAAACATTAGGGAACATGCCCTAGTTTGGTTTCTGCAGTGTGTAAAGACTCCTAACATAAAAGATTCCACAGCATCCTTTCTGAGGAAACTGAGTCTTATAATCACTGGGTGTTCCTGTTGTGCCTACTACATAGAGCTCAGTGCTAGCAAAAACAGTAATCTTATTCAGTAGGGAACTCTTAGAGGTGGCTACTTATACAACTTATAAACATGGATTAGCTATTTACTAGGTGTAGAAATTGTACAGAAGTAAGTAGCATTCAAGAAAAGTAACAAGAACAAATAGCAACTGGTAAAGAATCAGCTGGTAAAGAATCCACCTGTAATGCAGGAGACCCTGTTTTAATTCCTGCATCAGGAAGCTGTCCTGGAGAAGGGATAGGCTACCCGCTCCAGTATTCTTGGGCTTCCCTGGTGGTTCAGATGGTAAAGAATCTGCCTGCAATGGAGGAGACCTGGACTGGATCCCTGAGTTGGGAAGATCTTCTGGAGAAGGGCATGGCAACTCACTTCAGTATTCTTGTCTGGAAAATTCCATGGACAGAGGAGTCTGGTGGGCTTACAGTCCATGCGGTCACAAAGAGTTGAACACGACTGAGCAACTAAGCACAGCACAGCACAAAGCACAGCCAAATCATCAATCCATCCCACAAAGACTTTACAGGGTCTGCTGCTGCGTATGTCTGTGGCATGATTCTCCCGTGACCATCACTCTGCATTCCAGATCACTCCAGCCTCGGCTTGATCCCTGAATAATGACATGCTTCCTTCTCTTCTAGGACTTCTCTGTTTGAAATACTTTCCACCCCACACCTTTGTTTAATCACCTCTACTTGTCCTTTTGGTCTCAGCTTGACCACCATTTCTCTAAGAAAGCCTTTCATTACCACTTCCCTGCTTATATCCATACTAGGTTACTTTGTTTTAACCATTAATACAATTTCATTTTAAAAGTTTCAGAACAGTTACATCAGTTTGTAACTACACATGTATTAGTATGATCAGTTATAATCTGATATTCACACTACACCATATGTTTCCTAAGAATAGAGACTTATGTGTGTCATATAGCCCCAGAACCTGGCCCAGAGCCTGACACCATAATTGACACTTGGTACTGGTTGAATGAATGAATGAGTGGATGAATGAATTAAAGGCAATTGATCAAAACCACAAGTACCATAAAACAGAGTGAGAAGGTTGATACTTTGGATAGTAGAGAAAGTTTTCAAAGTTATCTTTTCAGATTAACATAACATGTCTGAGTAACAGGACAAAATTTAAGATGGAGAATATGACAAAGATGTGAGGAGGTACTGTGGAGCAGTTGGAAAAGGAGTGAGTTTTAATTAACTGTTGGTTTAATGTGGTCTCAGAATAGTGTGGCAGAAAAGCTGATTCAGCCTCCAACTGCAGTAATTGGAAGGTATATTCTTCACACGAGAGATAATTGTTTTCCTCTCCTCAGCATCCCCCCAATTACTCATGGAAGATTGTGCCCAAGTCTGAAGAAAAAAATATATTTATAAAAAAGAAGCATGTTTAGAGGATGGCCAGAATGATATGGGAGACTCAAAATGATGTTGTGAGAGAAAGCTTCAAGGGTTAGCAGTGCTTATCTAGGAGGAAAAAAAGTGTGTCAGAGGTCACGTTAGTTGTCTGAAAATCTATGATTGTTGTGAATATTTCAAGAAAATAAATTGCAAAAGTGGATAAAAAAATAAAATGATTCTGTTTTTCCCCTTTAAAAAATAGAAAAAATACTGAGATTTTGATTAAAAAATACATTTGAAAATATACATGGAAAGGAACAAGGACTGTTTTGAGAGATGCAGATGAGTAAGCCATTAGGAAGAACTGTTTAATAATAATTAGGGGAATCCTGTAATGATATGGGCTGCCTTATGAAAATAGTGAGTTACTTTTCAGAGGAAGCAAGCAAAGCCAATCATGCAGGCTTGTTTGTCGTCGGGAATTCACACATCTGTTAAGAGTATGACTGAGTTGCCTTAGAAATTCAATGAGGAAATAAAGATAACAATTGAGCTAAGATAGCTACTTTTTTAAAAACTGGAGATTAAAAATGAATTGTTGACTTTGGAGATGACCAAGGTGTCTTTCAATAGGTGAATTAATAAATAAACTGTGGTATAATACATCCAGATAATGGAATATTATTCAACACTAAAACTAAATGAGCTATCAAGTCATGAAAGAATGTGAAGGAAACATACATAGATGCATATTGCTAAGTGGAAGAAGTCAATGTGAAAAGGTTACTAATGTATGAGTCCAACTACATGACATTCTAGACAAGGCAAAACTATAAGACAGTAAAAAATCAGAAGTTGTCTGAGGGATGAAGAATGGGAGGGATGAATAGGTAGAGGACAGAAGATTTTTAGTACAGTGAAAGCATTTTGTATGGCACTGTAGTGCGGATCCATTTGTCAAAACCCATAGAATGTATAACACCGAGAGCAAGTTCTAATATAAACTTTGGGTGATAATCATGTGTCAGTATAGGTTCATTGATTGCAATGAATATAGCACTCTGGTGGGGGATGGGTGAGGAAGGTCATGCGTGTGGCAGGGTTTGGAGTACCTTGGAACTCTGAATTTCCTACTCAATTTTGATGTGAACCTAGAACTGTTCTAAAAAATAAAGCCTTAAAATAATAAGTTGTTACACCAATTCATAGAATTGTGGATCTGTCATCTTTTGTTTTTCAATGTAAGACTTCAAACTTTTATTTTCAAACTTTCACCATGTCTCTATTTTTATCAAAAAAGTTTGTTGTAGTTTTACTGAAAATGTAGAAGCATTTTTTTTTCTTGAGTATTGGTTGTTGCTGCTCAGTCTCCCAGTTGTGTCTGACTTTTTCCGACCCCATGGACTGCAGCACGCCAAGTCTCCCAGTACCTCACCATCTCCCGAAGTTTGCCCAAGTTCATGTCCATTGCATCAGTGATGCCATCAAGCCAACTCATTCTCTCAAGCCCTCTTCTTCTTCTGCCCTCCATCTTTTCCAGTATTGGTACCAAAATCAATTAAACTTTTCCCCCCAAGTATCACTTAATCAATAATCTAAATTTAGTCACAAAAATGATTTAGGTTTATCTGATAATATATGCAAAATCTATTGTCCTGAATAATATAGTAGTTTGGGTTGGAAAGATCCCCTGGAGAAAGGAAAGGCTACCCACTCCAGTATTCTGCCCTGGAGAATTCCATGCACTACACAATCCAAGGGATGGCAAAGAGTTGGACAAAGCAACTTTCACTTTCACTTTGCTATTCAGACAATGGAAAAGGGGGACACTAGAAGACTCTAAGACTTCAATATGTTTTTCTTCCTTCTTGAAATAATTGAAATTGAGAATTGAATTCACAAGGGAAATGTTAGGACTTTGAGCAATGAAGTAGAATGCTTGCTTCTCCCTGGTTACCAATATAATTCAGATTCTAGAACATTGATTTGGGAACCCCAAAAGGATATTTGCTTTTGAGTTTCATTGATTCTGAAATCCCTATTCTCCCAGTAACCTGTGGTCTGCGTATAGCAAATGGGACTGTTGGGTTCCTGAAGTGTGCCTTGACATGTGAAAAGTGCATGTACTCTGGCGTGGAACAAAGCAGTGCTTTGATTTTTATCAACTAAAGGATTTTAAAACTTAAGATATACATACTTTTTTCTTTTTCTTCGAAACAGTAGTGAGAATTCTGAGGTCTTTCCTATCAGATTTTAATTCCAGTCTTCCCTAGGTCATTTTCATTTTCTGTTCTCATTTGATGTTTAGCTGTGGCCGTTCGTATTGGAAAGGAAAAGTGGTACCAAGAAGTCCCTCACTTAGAGCCAGAATTTTGACTCAAACTCTGGAGAGCACCACCCCCCTTCACTGCCCACCCCTTCAGACCAGAGGAAGATTACTCAGGTGTTCGCATTGCCCTGCAGAGAAATGATGCCTAAGTTTTCTAATGTTTGGTAAGAAAATGGGATCATAAGTGAATGTCTTAATTAAAGAGAGCTGGGAAGTGACACATTGCAAGAATGGAAAGTATTGAGAGTACCTGAAGGGACTGATCTAAGACCTGATCAGGCCTTCTGGATGCCAAGTAAATCAAACTTCTATGGGAAAATGTCATGTAGTGATTTTCTTTTTTTTTAATGGTTGCTTCCATTGAGGAAGTGAAATGTTCCTTGCTTTTTCTTTTTAGCCATCTTCTTTGCTGTTTCTCCCTGCCTACTCCATGGAGTACAAGTAAACTATGGATTACAAATTCTGAGTTTTCATGGAAGTATCACTTGGAGGTTCCCTAGGATGGATGAAAGAGGCCAGGCAAAGTCAGAGCCCTACTCATGCACAGGCTCACTGCGACACAGCTCTTCAGCTTCATCTTTCCCATTTCTCTCTTTCTATGCATGTTCTGTGGCCCAAGTATTCCACGGCTCCCTCACATGCACTCATGTTTAGGGCTGGCCACCCAATCTTCTTCCCATCATTGGCCTACTAGCTCTCCTTTCCTTACTTCAGCAAACCTTCTCTGCCTCCTTCTCAGCTGGCCTGGCATTGCCATAACATTCTGTGCATAATTTTCCTTCATTTCCCACAATATTTTTAGAATGATCTGCTGAAACACGTCTCTCATACCAGACACTGAATTCCTTCTGTGTAGAAACTGATTTATGTTTTTATCCCTAGTGTGTACAATGGACTGGAATATAGTTGATGGTAAAGAAATCATTTATTTTGAATGAATTAATGAATAATACACTTCTTTTCTAGATATGTCTTTCCCAGAGCTTGGGTCTCTTCTGGAATGTAATCATTTATGCATGTCTTTACTAAGCATGTGCTAAACTCTGGGATTAGTGAACACAGCAGACACTGATGCTTTCTTTCCCCCTCTATTACATCCATGAACTCTTCATAGAAACAGATGAAATACCTCCTCTCAGGTCCACTTAATCATTACTTATAGTAAATGGTTAGATGGATTGTAGGGGTTAGACTGGTAAAGCTCTACCATTATTGATTAATTTCGAACTGAGTGCACTGAGATGGCGTCTACATTTCTTTATAGAGGACACAGCATTGATTTCCAAACTCACCTGCTGCAGACCTAGGAGTCCTCAGTGGGCTCAGGGGTAGGCCAGGGAACAAGGAGGAGAGACCCCGACTGGGAAGTTTAGTCCCCCTCCATCTAGTACTCCATTTTCAGTTTGTTTGTTTGTTTTTTTAAGTCATTTTCCCATAAAACTTCCCTTGAAGAATAAATTTGCTGCCTAAGAAAATTGTCAAGCCATTGGTATCGCTTGTGAGAAGAAGGTCAAAGAAAGAAAATCATGCGCCCACATTCTTTCTATTTTTTTATTACTGTGGTTAAAAAAAAACCACTTAATAAAAAATATACCATACTTACCATTTTTAAGTGCACAGTAAAGTGTTTATTATATGTATTTTGTTAGGTAAAGATTTCTAGAACTTTTTCATTTTGCAAAGCTATATTCTTTTAAATACAGTAACATTGAAATAGCATAACATTTTGCTATTGGTTGCTTGTTTCATCCTGTTTTTAAATCAATTTCTCTTCCTTTGGTCAATTTACCATGCTAGCATGACGAAAGATATCTATTTCCCCTCTCCTATTTTCCTCATGAAGCGGACGTATTAGCATACTAAGCTATGATTCTTCATTCGTAAATACCATGTCTTGGCTTTATTTATGTAATGAAAACTTTTAAGGACTGGGATGTGATATGGATCACCTAGTTCAACCCTCTTATTTGACAGATGAGAAAATAGATTCAAAGAAGCTAAGTGACTTTCTCAAAGTCACAAAACAAGGTAATAGTAGCACATGGACTAGTTTTCCTATCACTTTATCCAGCGTCTTCTACCTACTTGATTAGGTTCATTTTAAAATCAAATGTTAGTGGATTATCTGCAGTCTTTTACACTGAATTGCTATGGGCACACACACACCATTTCTTTTTGCAAGGATTGTTGGGGGGAGGAAGGAGAGTATTAATCATGGGATGTGTCTATTGCTACCTGTTATAAATATATGCCAGATACTAATTAGTGGCTTTACTTAGGCCTTCTAACATTTTCTTTTTAATTTTTGAAAATATATTTTAAAAAATTGTAGTAAAGTACACATGGCATAAAAAGTACCATCTTAAAAGAGTATAATTCAGTGGCGTTAAGTATACTCACATTGTTGTATATATAGTCTTCACCACCATGCATCTCCCGAACTCTTTTCATCTTGAAAAAGTGAAACTCTACTCCCACTAAATAATAACTCCCCAACCCCCTCCCCCCGACCTCTGACAACCACCATTCTACTTCCTGTCTTTATGAATTTGATTATCCATATAGAAAAATATAAGTGGAATCATGCAGTATTTGTCTTTTTGTGATTGGGTTATTTCCCTTCATATGATGTCCTCAACTTTCATCCATGTTGTAGCATGTGTCAGAATGTCCTTTTTAAATGCTGAATAATATTCCATGATAGGTATATACCACATTTTGTTTATCCATTATCCATCAGTGGTTAGGCTGTCTTACTTTTGAGAGAATGTTATTATCCTCATTTCATGGATGATGAAATCAGAAATAAAAAATGTTCAGTAACTTCCCCCTGGTCCCATAAGAGTCATTAGCAGTAGCATTACGAGGTGAGCACAGATATACTTGAATCTAAAAGTCATGCTCTTTTCAGTGTTGTGAGGCAGTCTCCCAGTATCTGCAATATATTTAACCTATATCAGCATTGTTAGCAGAATGGAAGTCCTTAATATTACATTTTAGAGCCTTTATTTCTCATATTTTAGAGATAATCTAGAAGATTTACTAACCTTTTCAAAATTGATTACAGTTTTAACCTTTAAGGTTTATTTACTTGCCAGGAGTAAGGTATTTATTCAAAGTGATTTTATCATAGTTTGAATAGATAGCAGTATTCAAATTAAAAGTAAATTTTTTTTGCAAACACATTGGTAAAATACGAGATGTCAAAATCAACTCATAGTGTTATGAAAAATCATTATGGCCTTTAGAGCTGGAGGAAAATATTATCAGCACGGGCTTCTCCTCTGTAAAGCAAAGTGAAACAAACTGAGCTTTAAGGATCTATATCCCCACTTTGATGATAATAATAGCTAACATTTCCTGCCTTCCAGCTATATGCCAGGCATTATGCATATAGTGGATACACTTTACATACATTATCTCATTTCATCCTCTCAGCAGCTCTGGGAGGTCAGTACTCATCGCATCCTCATTCTGCGAAGGGAAAATGAGTGTAGAAGGGAGGTTAGGTAACTATTATGGGTTGAAATGTGTCCCCTTTCATCTCAGCTAAACGTATGTTAAGGTCCTAGCTATTAGTGTCTCAGAATGAGACCTTATTTGGAAACAGGGTCTTTGCAGAGCTAATCAAGTTACAATGAGGTCATTAGAGTGGGCCCTAATTCAGTATGACAAGTGTCCTTATAAAAAGGGAAAATTTAGACACAGAGATCAACCAACGCAGAGGGGAGATGGCCGTGTGACTGGAGCGACGCATCTACAGACCACAGGATCCCGAAGCTCATCAGCAAACACCCTCAGCTAGGAGAGGCCGGAAAGGATTCTCCTCTAGAGCCAGCAGATGGATCATGGCCCTGAAGGCGCCTTGATTTCAGACTTCTAGCCTCTAGGACTGTCAGATAAATTTGTATTTAATCCACCCAGTTTGATACTTTGTTCAGCAGCTCTGGAAACTAATACAGTAAGTTTCCTAGGTCAAACCAACAGTTAGTGATGAAGCTGGTATTTGGACATAGGCACCTACTAAGAGCTCAAAAGATATTATCTGCTATTACTATTGATAACATTAGCCATACTATTTAATGTTATAATATTAATACTAAAACTTGGGGCTATTGTTGTTTCTTTTCTCCTAAGACTCTATTGTTATCCCTCTACTGTGCTTCATTTGGGGCTTCCCTGGTAGCTCAGCTGGTAAAGAATCTGTCTGCAATGCAGGAGACCTGGGTTCAACCCCTGGGTTGGGAAGATGCCCTGGAGAAGGGAAAGGCTATCCACTCCAGTATTCTTGCCTGGAGAATCCCCATGGACAGAGGAGCCTGATGGGCTACAGTCCATGGGATCAGAAAGAGTCGGACACAACTGAGCGACTAAGCTCAGCCCAGCACATGCTTCAATTGGGGCTTTCTTGTCACAGATTCAAAAACCCATCAATCTCACTCAAAGCTGACTATGATATCAAATATCTATATGTGAGCAGCTGGCCAAGTTCAGAAACCAGTTAGTCCCACTTAAAGGAAATGTGCCCTTAACAATCTGTGTGAGATATGTATGAAACTCTGTTAGAGAAAATTCATGAAAATGTCACTAAATTTAGGCCTTGTGCATAATACTGGCCTGAACCTGAAGCCCTACATCCTCAGCAAGTGAAGACAGCAGATTGTTGAAGTCCTGTGTTTTGATGAGGATTTATCTGGAGAGGATTATTATAGCTCTCAACTCTGCACTAATGTCTAGCATCTGAACATGCATCCACGGAAACATAATTCAGCTTCTTAATTTTCCAGCCCTGCAGATAATTGGTTCCATAGAGACACAAAGACTCACGCTCTCAACACATGCGTCAGTGATGTTGCTTACCAGTAATCAGAGGATCAATTTCCTTTGAAGTTAAAAAATGTGTGTGTAGAGGGAATTTGGGGTAGAAAGAGAATCATTTCTGGGTTCTTTATCATAATTAAAGTGGATTATGATTTTTTTTTAGGGTGAAACAAATTTAGCAGAGCTAGACCCAAATTTTTCACTGTCTCTCTGCCCTGTATCTCAGCTGAAGTCTCCTGTGGTTTGCCATGCTAAAGAGTACACTGGAATTTAGTGGAAAACAAAGCATGCAGTTTCTCTAGTTTCATGAATTATCCTCATTCTCATATTTGGGGGAATTATGAATAGCTAAGTTGGGGTAGAGCTGGCTTTGTGGATGAAGTCACACAGGAGGTATGATTTATGAAGGTATGGTTTCTGATTTAGCTTCTGCTTCTGGCTTGCTTTGACTCTCTGGGAAGTCACATTGTTCCCATGGCTTTGGTTGGGCTGCTTGTGAATACCAGAAACACATAGCCCAGTGCTGCTGGGAGGAATACTCTGATTGATTGGAAATGTGGTGGTCTTCCAAAATGAAGAGCCCTGTTATGGAAGCCTGTCTCTATGTAGAGTTTGTTTGCATGACACAGTGCACCAAGTTCTTAGAAAAGTTAGGGAGAAGAATATGATGGCTAATATCAGGAAATGATCTATACCTTCTTTCTTGTGCTCAGGCGCTCAGTCATGTCAGACTCTTTGCAACTGTATGCATTCTAGTCCACCAAGCTCTTCTGTCCAAGGAATTTCTCAGGCAAGAATACTGGCATGGGTTGCAATGTCCTTCTCCAGGGCATCTTTTCAACCCAGGGACAGAACTTGCATATCCACCATTGGCAGGTAGAGTCTTTAGGAAGTCCCCATCTCCTTTCTCACTTAGCCTTTTGTCATAGCTCTGAAGTAAAAATAATCCCCCATATCTTCATCACATTCCAGTTATGCCAAGTGGTGCAGGCTGTCTCCCAAGGTTAAAAGAGTCAGGACCAAGCAGTTTTAAAGAACATGCCACAGTCAGCTCAGACATGTGCTCTGTCTCTGAGTTGTGAGAGCCATTCTTTTAGTCTGACCCAAACTCCAACTGAGACTGTTTTTCCCCTGCAGTTCAGACACTATGAATTTTACATTATTTTGTTTTGCTCCCTCTTGTTTTGGCATTTGATAATAATTCTATTGCTCTGTTACCTTGGGATTCCACCTCTGACATTTGCTTCTTGCTTGAGAAATTTAGGTCCAAAAAAGCAGATCTCACAGTCATTGTGAATTGTAGCTCTAGATGACGGATCCATTATATAATCAAGGTTTCCAGTGCCTGGCCCCATCTTGGTCTTGGTGCCAGAGAAATCCACAGAAGGCAGAGCAAAAGATTGATTTACCTAATCCTATTAGAGAATAGCTGTAACAGTTGCCTTCTAAATCATGCACACTATTTCCAGATTAATCATAAAACGTCAGTTATACCCCTTTGCCACCTCCAGAAACCTTCAGTGACTTCCCTATTATATTAAGTGGCTTTCACCATAAGCCATTCAAAACTTAGTGGACTAAAGCAATCAATATTACTTTTAGCAATTTGGTGGGGTTTTTTTCTGGTCTGGGTTGGCTCCTTTGGGCTGGAATATCTAGAGATGGCTTCATTCATGTATTTGAATGTGAGTAGGCCGCTGGGTCTAGGAGTCTTACCTGGCACAGCTTGTCTGAAGTGAACCTGTCTCAGGGTTTCTTAAGACTTGGCTTGCACCACACTTGCTAATGTCTACCTAGTCAAGCCCAGAATCAAAAGAGGGATCCAGGAAACTGTAATTGTTGCAGGGGATCATTGCTACAACACCGTTTAACAAGGTCCACACTCCTTAATGGGGCTTCCTTGGTGTCTCAATGGTAAAGAACCCACCTGCCAATGCAGGAGACTCGGGTTTGATCCCTGGGTTAGGAAGATCCCCTGGAGAAGGAAATGGCAACCCACTTGAGTATTCTTGCCTGGGGAATTCCGTGAACAGAAGAGCCTGGTGGGCTACAGTTCAGTTCAGTTCAGTTCAGTCGCTCAGTCGTGTCCGACTCTTTGCGACCCCATGAATCGCAGCACGCAAGGCCTCCCTGTTCATCACCGTCTCCCGGAGTTCACCCAGACTCACATCCATCGAGTCCGTGATGCCATCCAGCCATCTCATCCTCGGTCATCCCCTTCTCCTCTTGCCCCCAATCCCTTCCAGCATCAGAGTCTTTTCCAATGAGTTAACTCTTCGCATGAGGTGGCCAAAGTACTGGAGTTTCAGCTTTAGCATCATTCCTTCCAAAGAAATCTCAGGGTTGATCTCCTTCAGAATGGACTGGTTGGATCTCCTTGCAGTCCAAGGGACTCTCAAGAGTCTTCTCCAACACCACAGTTCAAAAGCATCAATTCTTTGGCACTCAGCCTTCTTCACAGTCCAACTGTCACATCCATACATGACCACAGGAGCCTTGACTAGACGGACCTTAGTCGGCAAAGTAATGTCTCTGCTTTCGAATATGCTATCTAGGTTGATCATAACTTTTCTTCCAAGGAGTAAGCGTCTTTTAATTTCATGGCTGCAGTCACCATCTGCAGTGATTTTGGAGCCCAAAAATAAAGTCTGATACTGTTTCCACTCTTTCCCATCTATTTCCCATGAAGTGATGACTGGATGCCATGATGTACGTTTTCTGAATGTTGAGCTGTAAGCCAACTTTTTTGCTCTCCTCTTTCACTTTCATCAAGAGGCTTTTTAGCTCCTCTTCACTTTCTGCCATAATGGTGGTGTCATCTGCGTATCTGAGGTTATTGATATTTCTCCCGGCATTCTTGATTCCAGCTTGTGTTTCTTCCAGCCCAGCGTTTCTCATGATGTACTCTGCATATAAGTTAAATAAGCAGGGTGACAATATACAGCTACAGTTCACAGGATCACAAAGAGTCGAACTCGACCTAGGGGCCAAACAACACTCCTTAACACCGTACTGATTCATTCTGAACACAATCTAGCATCCCAACCCCATGCCACACTCAGGCTCTAGCCAAACTGAACTTGCTGTTTCTAGCAGCTGTCACACTTTCTGTCCTCCATGCCGTTATGCTTGCACTTGTCTCTGTTAGAATCCCTTTCCTCCACTTGCCACTCAGCTAAATTCACCATGAAATAAAGTTTTTTAGCCTCTACGATATGCAAGCAACCTGCTATGCTGAGACCCAACCTTGCAGAATCTCAGCTACAAATCCTGCATAGTTTTCTAGGACTACTGTAACAAAGTACCAGGAACTGAGCAGTGTGATGACAGAAATGTTTTTATCCTCACAGTGTTGGAAGCTAGAAGTCTGAGATCAAAGTGTCAATAAGATTGGCTCCTTCTGAAGTTCATGAGGGAAGAATATGTTCCAGGCCTCTTTGCTTATAGAAGGCTGTCTTTTCCCTGTATCTTCACGTGGTCTTATTTTCTGTAACTGTCTGGGTTTAAATTTCCTTGTCTTCTAAGGACATCTGTCATAATAGACTAGACTGATGATAGATTAGATTTTAACTTAATAACCTCTTCAAATAATCTATCGCCAAATCCAATCACACTCTGAGGTACTGGGCACGAGGACTTCACATATTAATTTCTTGGGGGATACAATTCTGCCCATAACATAGCCTTAAGTACCCCCACTCAATTGCTATCTCTTCTTTGAAATCTTTATAATAACTCCTATTGTTGTTCAGTTGCTCAGTTGTGTCCAACTCTGCGACACCTTGGACTGAAGCATGCCAGGCTCCTCTGTCCTCTACTACCTTCTGAAATTTGCTCAAATTCATGTCTATTGAGTCAGTGACGCTGTGTAATCATCTCCTCCTCTGCTGCCCCATTCTCCTTTTACCTTCAAATAACTCCTAGATAAAAATAAACTTTATCTCCCTTTGACCTCCCTTGCTAATTTAATTGCCTCTTTTATGATTCTGATCAGCTATTGTCTTGTGTTACAGTTGTCAATATCTGTGTCTATTTCTGCCATTCATTCATTCAGTATTTACCACACACCACCCATGTGTCAGGCATGTACCAAAGGCCAGGTGGCAGGAGTTGCAGACTGCTGGGGCCCTGCTCATGTCCTTCTGGCATCCACTGCTGCAGTCCATGCTGATGCTGTCATATGAAGCTCCATAACTCTCTGCCCCAGGGTTTTCTACCCGGTGCCCAGAGCAGGTGGGAGTGCCAGGGAATTAATGCCTCTTGGGAGAAGCCCTCATTCAGCGGTGAACACGTGTTAGTGCATAAACAGCCCAGTTTCCTCATCTGCTTAGCCCTTCCCTTCATCCAAAGGTTGTTGGTGAATAAGCACCCCAGTCCCACCCCTTGAGATGTGGGACATGGAAGTGTGACTTCCTAGAGTTTCTTAATAGGATGGAACCTCAGCTGTCCTTGTCAGTTCCTGGTTAGATGATACATGTTCTCATCATCAGCTCCTTCCCCTACTTGCCTTATTTTCCTATTTTCCTTCTTTCCTACCTGTGCTTCCTGGGATTAGCTTCAAATGAACTGCCAAGTCGCTTCAGTCGTGTCCGACTCTGTGCGACCCCATAGACGGCAGCCCACCAGGCTCCGCCGTCCCTGGGGTTCTCCAGGCAAGAACACTGGAGTGGGTTGCCGTTTCCCTCTCCAATGCATGAAACTGAAAAGTGAAAGTGAAGTTGCTCAGTCGTGTCCGACTCTTTGCGACCCCATGGACTGCAGCCTACCAGGCTCCTCTGTCCATGGGATTTTCCAGGCAAGAGCACTGGAGTGGGGTGCCATTGCCTTCTCAAATGAACTACTTGCTCTCAAATACTTGTCTAGGGGATGACTTTTAGGGAAACTCAGCCTACATCAAGTGGTGAGCAGAGAGTCTGTGGTTTCTATTATATATCTGATTCGCTATTCACGGGAATACAGACAAAAGAATAGGGAATTGCATTACAGTATGATAATAGCTAACATTTATTGTGTAGTATCAAAACAATTCTAATACAAATAAGAAGTGTTATTATTCTCATTTATATATAAGGAAACCAAGGCTTAGAGAGAGATTGAGAAGTGGCCCAGCAGCAACACAAGTTGAGAGGTACTAGGGATTTAAACCCAGGTTTGTAAGATTTCAGAGCCAGAACTCTGCCATTTAGTTACCTGCCTCTCCTTTAGACATTTCTTCTCCATTTTCAGACAGTTTCAGAAGGGTTTGATTTGTTTAAAAACAATCAAAAAAAGTAAGAAACAAACAAAAATAACCTAACAGGGATTGAAGTCATGGGCTCCAATCATCGTCCAGATGTCTAATTAATGGCTACAGTCCCTCACATGGGACCTTGGCGTGGAGAAGTGAGGCACTGGGACCTAGACCTATCCTAGGCCCCGAGAGGCATTTATCCCTCCAACCCAGCTGCTTACTTAGAGCAAACTCACCCCCCATAAATGCCAGCAAGACCTGGGTGGACCTGGCATCGTGGGTAACAGCAGATGCTAGGACTGTCAGCTTCCAAGTGCTTAAGACCTTCTCCAAGCCCAGCCTCCCTCCTGAAGGCTGAAGTATTGGGATGGGGGAAGGGCTCTTTGGCCCAGGTCACTGATGACAGCAGTTCCACCCCAGCAGCTAATTGTTCCATTCTCCAAGTGACCCTTTTGTCTGTTCCAGGTCACAGGGGCAGCCTTTCCCACGGGAAGTCAGAAAGGCTGCCCCTTACGAGAGCTGGCCTGGTGGGGAGAGTGGCACCAGGTGCCTGGGGCTGGCCAGGGAGGCAGGCTCACTGCTGATGGGCCCCAGGGCTCTGCCATTTCGGGAGAGCACAGCCAGGACACAGCATCTCGAAGGCCAACACACTGTTCTTCCTCTCCTGCCTCTCAGAGAACAATGAGCAAAAATAACAAAAAACCAAAACAGCAACAACTGAAACTCTGATGACTTACTCCATTCTGTTTTCCCAATTGCTGTAAATAGAAAACCTAGATATGAACTTGTGTTCTACGGGTTCCTGGTCCTGTGACTGTGGGCAAGTGGCCTCTGCTCTGCCAGCCTCTGCTCCCCCTGCAGGCAAGCGGGGGTAGTATTTTATCTGAGGCCCTGTGGATAACGTGGCATGCCTGGAGCTCTATCCGGTGCCTCCGTTGATATCAAAACACAAGGCTTCCTCTTAGAAAGGTGCTGCCATGGAACAGCAAAGGCTCAAAAGGTTCAGCTCCAGTGCGCTGCACTGCCACCAAGGCAGAACTGTGAAGGAGATGTTTCACGTGCTGATTGTTCTCAGTGTCACTCTTTTCTGTCTTCTAAATTTCAGGCACCCAGAATTCTTGATGTCTCTGCCTGTCACATTTCACCTGCTTATTAGAAAGAACCTGGAATTTGGATTTTCCTGAAATACTTAAATTTGGGTTTCAGCTCTTCTACTTGACTGGCTGCACCCTGGTGGACAGATTAATTCTAGAGTTTCACATCTCAGTTTCTCATTTTTAAAAGAAGGGGCTGGTCTGAATAATCTCTTAACTTTTCTTAGTTTAAAATGAAAGATTTACAGGCAGATGGTGGGGTTAAGAATCTCTAGGTGTGTGAACTTGGACAAGTCCTCATCTTCCCCAATTCTGAAGTCCCTTATTTGTAAAGTGAGAATAATGGAAACCTGTACCTCTTGGACAGGGGTGCAAAAAGGGTGAGTGCAAAGGAAGCATTTCTTAGGATAGTGCCTGGCAGGTCCTCTTAGTAGTAGCATCAGTGGCAGTAATACTCCTAATGTAAAATTCTCCAGTCTAGGATCAAGTTGGTCATTTCCACCTTAGCCTGAATTTCAATCATGGCATTTCTTTTCTCTGGAGGCAGTTGCTTTATAAAGACGCGGTTAGCTGTTAAAGGGATTTCAGTCAGGAGGGGATATCTGAGGGGTTTTTCTAGCTCCCTGGAAAGCATTCCACTTGGGCAGTTGTCTACTCTGACAACCTATAAAACATGTTTTGTATGGATAGTTAGGTCAGGAGGTCATATATATATATATATACCCTGTAGAGGCTCTCCCAGGAATGCTATACAAGTCTTCAGTCTTGAGTGTGGGGTGTCTTACGGGAAGAAGGTGGAGGAGTGTGGCTGAAGATGCCAACCTGGTCCTGGTCTGACATTTCCTTTTTAAAATTTAAAGAGGCTTCCTATGCCTTTGCTTTCTCTTGGCTCTGCCAGCTGGCATTCTTATTCAAATCAGACCCTAGTCAAAGGGGAGTACACATCAGTCAGTCAGACAGGCTTGCAAGTGTGGGCTTTAATTACCCTGTGCCTTCTCATAGTTCTTACCCAAAGGAAATCGCTGCAGCAGAGGATCTGGACTTGATTCTCAAAGGAAGCATTCAGTGAATAGAAAGCGCAGAACCTTCACAGGAAATTGGCATGCAGAGAGAGATGGAGGCAGGCCATAGTGCCTGCATCAGTGGGACCCTCAGGACACAACAGAGAACCTCCAAGCCCTCAACTACCGAAGACTACCTTTTCCAAGGAGTCCCTTATTAAGTATTTTTGTCTGTGATCTGTAGGCTTCCGCAGCAGAAGTCCTTCTAATCATAGACACATATGGTTCAGAAGGGTCTTAATGGCCGTGTGTTCCAGTCGTCTATCTGACATGTGAATCCCTGCTGTGCCACTTCTGCTGGCAAATCTGCTCATCTTCCCTGGAATGTCTCTAAGAGCAGAACACTTATCTGGTCCAGCCTATTTTTGTCCAGGTATCTTAGAAGCCTCTTCTGTAGTGAAGTGTTCTTCCAGAAGCTTCCACCTTTTGCTTCTAGAACTTCTTTGAGCCACTCAGCACGTAGAGTATCAGTGTTTCCCAAAATTCTGTTACTGATTCACCACTTTTGCAAGCGTACTCTGTCTATGCTCTACCTGTAATACTATTAACTGAATATTTTCTTTTTATTAATAGTTGATTTGTTTTTTTTAACTTATATACTTTAGTTTTTTCCTAAACAAAATTATCTGTGAAACTGTGGGTTTAAAGGGTAAGTATTGTTTTTCACATTATGGATAAAAATAAATATATATATCAAGTAAAACCATCTGGGTACCATCAACAGTGGCACACCATCTGCCTGTTCTCTAAATAACAATGTTTTATTGTATTTAAGTAAATGTAGTAAGTTGGAGGGCTGTTTATTGAGTTATTATTATATGCCAGATATACAGTAGGTGCTTCATATATGTTATCTCAATGTCAAGTTTGATGTTCGCAGTAACCCTCCGAACTCAGTGTTATTTTCATACTTGCTTTTTGATGTATAAAGCAAACTTCTAAAAATAGAAGCTCCAAGAGGGGCTCAAGTTATACAATTAATGAATGAGGAGTTTAGGACTTGAATTTAAGTCTTCTGGTTTCAAATGCCAAGCTTTGTCCCCTGGTCCACAGAATGACCAGGAGTTCTGTTTGGCCCAGAAAGAAGGCTTGGTGCTTTAGCTTTATTTTCTCAGCCAGGTTAGAAGAAGATATCCTTGACTCCAAACAGCTTACTGCTGATGAGAACAGTTGTTCACTCTTCAGTGAGTGCTCTTACAGACTCAAAATAGACAGCTAAGTTGACAGACAGAAATGTGGCAGGTGTACCCTAACCACCATTCCTTTCTTTTGAGAAATGCCTCCATCTGTAATCAAGCCCAAGTCACACCAGACACAAATAACAGATGTCGATATAAAAGTGGGATGGGGAGGAGGAAAGGACAAGCATACTTTCTCTCCAGCATCTCTGATCTAATCCTCTCAGTCCTTCAAGTGCTGCTTTGAAGCTGTGTTATGTACCATGTGGTGGGATAAGGAGGTGGGAATGCAAGAAAAGATAAGGGCAAGTTACAGGAAACCTGTTGGAGCTATTTGCTCACTCAGGAATGAGAAAAAAACTCTGAAAACCATGAAGATCCTCAGGCTAAGGAAGTGATGACATCCACTCTTTCCTTCTGTTAGCTTCAAGAGCTTAAAGCACTTGTGTGCAGATTTCCTAAGCAGCTCTATATTGATATTTTATAATATCTTTTAAAGATTTTAAAATTTAAAAAATTAAAAAAAAAATTACCAGATATCAAAATAAATAAATAAATAAATAAATAAATAAATAAATAAATAAAAGAGCACCATGATAAGGGGTCTCATGAACAAATACATTTGGGAAATAGTCTTTACTATGTTCTCTTTTTGTTGTTTTTAAATATATATTACCCATTAAAGACTGAGACAAGACACTTGATAGCTTTGTTTAACTCAGTGTTTCTCAAACTTATTTGATCACTGTCTGGAAAAGTTGAAAGGCTTTGAAATCGCCACAAGATTTCTGGGTGTCCTTTCGATTGAATATGAAGCATTAACCCTCTTAGGCTTCGGATTATTTGATTTTATAGGGGTCTAGGTCTTTTACTGTCTTTGACCAAACTATTTTATAGATCTGTAAATTGTTGACAACTAGTGGTAATGGAAATGATTCTTGTTTTTGAAGTACAAATGCACCTCTTTTGTTCTGGTGGAGTTGCCTAGATGCATCTGCTAACAGTTTTATTTTTGCATTCCTGATTGTCTATATACGTCCTTTGAATTCTCTTTTGAACTCATTTTTTACATCTTACTTGTTCTCTCATTATTTAATGAAATAAAATCTTTGAAACATTTTAATTTTATATTTGTAGGAGAAGCATGATTTTTTTCTTTTTTAAAAATTACCCTTTCATACTCAAAATCTCATTTTGTTTCAAGTCTGTTATGAATTTGGTCTCTTCAAATACTTGTGCATCTAACCCCTGTGGCCTGCCGATTTTAGCCCCGGGCTTTTCCCTCTCTTCCGGCTTAGCACCTTTAAGTCTCAATCTTGCAATAACCTACTACTCTCTGATCTCAAACTTCTTCCATAATGCCTATGGGCCGAGTAGCTTAGGGAAGCATGGCATGTAACATGCTTTCTCTAATACCTTCCTCTAACACGTTTCTTATTTTCCCATCTTCACTTCTGGCATGATTGTCTACTATCTGAGTTGTCATCCCCCAATCTTCACTTAGCCAAATCCTTTGTATCTTCCTAGGGCCAGTCTCTTCCTCCATGCAGCCATTCTTGGTTATTGTAGCCTGAATTACTTACCTCCTATACTGAAGTGCCTTAACATTTTGTATCACTCCTAAGGTGTTCTTAACGTACTTCCTGATGACATTTATGAATGTTAAAAAAAAATCTCAACAAATTCTAAAAGATAGAATAATTCTTTATACTTTTCAGTGAGTGAATCATATGGTTGGTCCTGATGCATGAATTTGTTCTCTCAGACTCAGTCAGAATGCAAACAGTAATGTTGTTTCATGTGTATATCTGTGTGCGTGTATGTCCATATGCCTAACTGCATAAGGAAAGGCTCTCAAGTATGACAGGGACTTGTTATGGGAGGAAGTCAGGCAAAAGTGAGATCTCAAGCAGCATCTTGCAGAAGCTTCATTCATCCTGACCCTGAAGCAAACTCTGGCTTATAAACTGTGTCTTAGAGTTGTCCTCGTCACTGAGTACCCTTGATTTGGATAAGGGCCACCCACTCACTTTCTGGGCATTCATGAGTGAAGAGTGACTCACAATAGCCTAAGGGAAGCTCTCCAAAGATAACCTATGGGTGCTGCTTGTTAGAATCCAAATCTTACTGGAAAAGGGTGCACATAGGTTAAACGGGAATCAAGCGGGATCTAAGTGGAGCACCAGCATTGTCCCTGACCTTACTTCAGAAGAAAATTTTTAAAATTGTGTTAAAATACACATGCTGCTGCTAAGTTGCTTCAGTCGTGTCTGACTCTGTGCGACCCCATAGACGGCAGCCCACCAGGCTCCGCCGTCCCTGGGATTCTTCAGGCAAGAACACTGGAGTGGGTTGCCATTTCCTTCTCCAATGCATGAAAGTGAAAAGTGAAAGTGAAGTCGCTCAGTTGTGTCTGACTCTTCGCGACCCCATGGACTGCAGCCCACCAGGCTCTCCAATCCATGGGATTTTCCAGGCAAGAGTACTGAAGTGGGGTGCTACTGTCTTCTCTGAGAACACCCCCCACCCCCAGGAGAAAGGTATGGAAAGTCCTCGGTCTACCTGTTGACAGGGCAGTTAGGCCCGTTCTCCTGCTGTCTTGCTCCCCATCAGCACCTCCTCCTTCAGCAGTGATGAGACCTGGCTATGCACAACAGGCATTCTGGACTCTCCCAGGCTTGAGGACGGGGCCTTCCTTACTCAGACTAGTTACTCGTCTTTGTGCGCGATTTTAAGGGTGCTAAAAAAATATGTCTAGGTCCCTAAAATATTACTCCCATCAGTCTGCAACATAGCTTCTGAAATTTCACCTCTAAAAATTACTATCTTCAAGTTAATGCTAATCATCATATAAAATTGAACATCTTAACCATTAATCAGTGTACAGTTCAGTGGCATAAAGTACAGGCATATTGTTGTGCATCACCACCATCGATGCACAGAACTCTTTTCATCTTACAAAACTGAAATTCTGTACCTATGAATCTAGAGCTTCCCTTTCCCCTGGTCTTGGCAATCACCTTTCTTCTTTCTCTCCCTATGCATGTGGACTATTTTAAGTACTGATTTAAAAATGGAATCATACAGTACTTTTCCTTGTGGGGAACTGTAATGTTTTTAAACAAACGGCAATACTCCTCTAAGAAACAGTGCCTTGAAATATTCACATCACAGAAATGGCCTCCCTAGCCCTCTCTTATTCTTCCTGGGTGCCAGAGATCCCTCTCACTATTGCCAAAAATTTCAAATAAGGGATCAAGAAGAGGCCCATGAAGACTTTGATTTACCTGGATCTGTATGACCCCTAATCCTGGTGAGGAAATCAAGTCCTGTGGTGCCTCTTAGAATATAGATTGCATGGCTCCCTGTCTGACCAGGGAAGAAGACTCTCCCACAATGGAGTACATGTTCTGTTTATAAAAATTCTTTTTTTTTTTTTTTTTTAGTTTTTTATATTTTAAATTTTAAAATCTTTAATTCTTACATGCGTTCCCAAACTTGTAGCCAGAAAAGCACTTTCAGTATCACAATGGTTTTCAGCCTTGCTTTTATGCCCCTGAATCCTTTCTTGAGATGGTATTTCTCACAGGGTGCCATTTTTCAACAGAAGTGCAGAAATGTTCAGTCTGATGGAGGGGAGAGGGGGTCAGGATTGCTCACAGCTCACCTTCCTCTGCAACTCCTGCTCTTCCATCTCACAGCCACGAGGCTTCTTGGGAAAAGCTTGCAAATTAATGAACTGAAAAATAGTATGCAGTTTTCCTTTTTCTACTTGCGTGTGATACATGAAAAGTAGCCCCACTGCCACTAGAGAATACCCACCTCAAGTTCCTGTATCCTGTGAATGTTACCTTATTTGGAAAAAAAGGGCCTTTGTGAGTGTGATTATGTTACGGATTCTGAGAGGAAGATGTCATTCTGGATTATTCCTATTGGCCCTGAGTGCCATCACAAGCGTCCTTACAAGAGGGAGAAGAGGGAGATTCTAGACAGAAGAGGAGAAGAAATAGTCACACAGAGGATAAGACAAAGTGAAGACAGAGATTGGAGTGATATCACCACAGACCAGGAAAGCTGGGGCACCCACCAAGAGCTGGAACGGACAAGGAACTGATTCTTCTCTATAGCCCCTAGAGAGACCATAGCCCTGCCAAGATTTTGGTCTTGTAGCCTTCAGAATTGTGAGAAAATTAATTTCTGTTATTTTAAGTTAGTGGTAACTTGTTGCAGCAGCTGCAGGGAACTAATCAATTGTACAATTAAAAAACCATTTTCAAAAGTATAAAAAAATTCTGTAGCTTCTCTATGAAAATAGTGGTTGATTATTATCAATCCTTCCCTAGGCTGAAGATGAGGCCAAAACTAACATCTAGGATAAGCGCCCAGATAGAATCAGAAAGCTTTCCCTCTCTTTCCTCCTTAGGGGAAATAATAAATCTCTGTCATTTCAGGCAGTTTGATTTTCCAGTTTTCCTCTACTACTTAGGCTTTGGGGAAACTCTTAGGATGAAGATTCGGTTTCAAAGTACAAGCCCCTTTTCCAGTCACATTTTCCTCTGTAGACTATATTTTGTTTCTGTGCTACTCATCCATTTACATAAGTTCTGGGGGGGTAGGGTGGGGAAGGAAATGTAAATGTCTTGAGAAAAGGACTGTCTGCAATGAGAGATAATGTACCTTTTTATTTTGTGGAAATTAAGCTTTTCCTGAGTCCATGTAATATAAATATTTAAGCCATTAAGCAGCATTTTATGCAAATCAATAAATGAGAAAGAAACATCACTTGCAGAAAAAATAAATTTTCTTTCATGGAAGTAGCACATCCACTTCTTGACTGTTGTTGTATACAAAACAATCAATAGGATGGCCATGTGCTGTTAACTCTCAAAAAACAAACTCCATTAACTACTGTAAGTCTTAATAATTCCTTGTGTTTGTGTAGTACTTTACAGTTTGCAAAATGCTTTTATATTCAGTCTCATGTCAATCTTGCAAGAAGATAAAACAGGGATCACCAGTTGGTATAGGTTGAATTATGTCTCTCCTGTTCCCTCCCGAGTCTCACCAATTCACAAATTGAAGCCCTAATCCACAGGACCTCAGCAAGTGACCTTATTCAAAAATAGATTCACTGCAGATGTCGTTAGCTAAGATGAGGTCATATTGGGGTAGGATGAGTCACTACTCCAATGTAACTGGTGTCCTATAAAAGGGGAAATTTTTAACACAAACACATATAGAGGGAAGAGACCCAGGGAGAAGATGGTCAACTATAAGCTAAGGAACATTTTAAGGCACCCAAGTTCTGGCACTTTGTTAAAAGCCCTAGCAAATTAATATATCAATGATGTTTAGGAAGTGTCTTCATAGCAAGAAGCCGCTGTGGAGATCCAAGAAGAATGGATTCAGGACTAAACCCTGGATTTTCTGATTCCTAGTGCAGTGATGTGAAAATTTCAGATTCGACTGATTATTGGTGCCAGGGCTGGGTAAGAGGAGATGAGCCATTAGCTGCAGCTGAGGAGTATCTAGAGCAGAAGCTGAGTGGCATCTCATCCTCTTCTCCAGTTGAGATGAGGGAGGTGAAGAAACCTGAATAGGTATCCTAGGCTCAAACAGTAGAGAAGGCTGAATTACAAGCAAGCAGTTGGGGTGTGGAGTTTGCAAACATGTGCTAAGACTAACACAGAGCAATTGGTTCCAGGGTTGGAAAACTGTGGTTAACAGCTGAGGAAGTTAAGGAACTGGTGAGTTGAAGTCAAGCTCACCATTCCAACTGCTCAAGAATTGATTGAGAATAGAGCTGGAGAGTTGTGTCATCAAGGTGTAGGGATCTCTGTAGACTGCGACAGCTCAAGTGATTCTCCTTGGGGACTGTTCCTTAGGACTAGAGGAAGCAGTTTTGAGAAGCAAGGGTTCCAACAAGGATTACACGACTCTTTTCCACTTAGTTCTTGTTTTTTAGTGGAGTGGAGAAATATTAGGGAAATAGTGAGTTTCAAGGAGGGAGGTATGCCAGCTGACATCCTCTGCTAAGGCTCTGATTGAAGCCACATATGTGCTCACAGTTGAAGACGACTGCATGGTTCGCAGCTCCCTTGTGAGGAAAAAGTGCAGATACAGTCCAATGCTGCTCCCTGAAAGTCACTTGTGTAATGAGGACAAAATGCCCAGTGTGATGGGAAGCATGTGATTGTAGGGAACAGACACTCAAGCTACCTTAAGGATCCAAGGGTTCATCATATTGATTCTTGGATGAATAGCAGAGACAAGATCATTGGCCATGCACTTGACCCTCTCAGAGATTTTGATATGGTGTGAATGCTGGAGGGATCTAGCACCTCTCTGACATCACACTGTCCATCAGCAGAGTGGATTCCTTGATTCCTACTCCTCTGCTCCTTCTTCTCTCTGATTCTATAACTCTTGCCCCTTGGCAAACATAAGTTCATTTTCCAAGTCCATGAGTCTTTTTCTGTTTTGTAAATAAATTCCTTTATGTCATTTCTTTTTAAATTCTGCATATAAAGGCTCTTACGATGTTTCTGCCGCTCTGTCTGACTTACTTCACTCAGTATGACAATCTCTAAGTCTATCCATGTTGCTGCATATGGCATTATTTCATTCTTTCTAATGACTGAGTAATAAGCCAGTGTATATATGTACCACATCTTCTTTATTAATTCCTCTGTTGATGTTAAAGCTGTTTTGATAAAGGCTGGAGAATGTCTAATTTCCAAAGACAACCCAAGAAGGAGGGGTTATAGAATCACATAGTTTATTCCTCACAATGACTGTATGAGAGAGATACCATTGTTATCCTCATATAAAAATAGAAGACTCTGCACAGCAAAGTGTAGTTAACCTCCCTAAGGCCACACAGCTAACTAGTGACAGAGGTGGAGTTGAAGCAATTCTATTTGATGACAAAACTTGTACTTTTAACCATTAGGCTATACCCTTAGAAATGTTTGCTTTTCAGTATGTACCCAATGAAATAAGATAAAATAAATCTTTAATATCTCCAGTTAAATTTCCGCTTGGTTTAAATAATCCAACTTGCCTTTTGTATTTATCAGTGGTTAGTGTGGTTTGTAGCAATATGGCCAGCACAGTGAACCAGCAGACAGTCATCATGAAGAGGCCAGGGCTCACGAGGAAGGCCACAGCGCTCATCTGCTGCCTCCTCCATGGTTGGGTATAACAGCAACAACAAAATAATAGCATCTCAACAGAGCTGCTTTCAGATAGGCTTATGTTTTTGGCTTAGATTTGACTTTGTAATATTTTATGACTGAGAGAGAGAGAGGCAGAAAGTTATGCTGTTTTTGAGATAATACAGTAACCTAGGATGCTTAAGTGATTTGCAGGAAAACTACCAACAAAAAGCAGGAAACAGATTTTGTTTAGAAAGCTTAAGCAAATATGTTAAATTTGGGCAGGGGAGCCTATTGCTCATGTGGACTTGTTAGCTGATTTTAAGCTTCTTGACAGATTTACATTCCTCAAGTTGATGGTAGGGATGGATTGAGTGTCACATTTCATTTGCAGAGGAGACCATGTATTGGGCTCAAAAACTCACAAAAATAGCTTTTAATTTGCTTCCCCTGTAAGCGGATTATATAGAATTTGATTTTCACGTCCTGAGGATCTTACCTCTATTCCAGTCACTGTTATAAGAGCTGTCAGAGGAAGGGAACTGCTTGTGTTCTGCAAAGCCAAATAACCGTGTTTCCTTCCAATTTAACAGCAGCACAAGGCAGAAGCACTTTCTCTAGATATGTCCTGTGTGCGTAGTCGTCAGTTGTGTCCAAATCTTTGCGACCCTATACTTTGCTTTAAATCCTGAAAAACCTGGAGACATTACCCACCTACCTGACTTTGAAAATAGAGGATCCCCGTGGAGTGTTTATTTCTATCATAATCACAAGATGAACTGATAGTGCCTGAGCTGAGCTAGAAGAAACAAATAGAACCATTTCCAAATGCTTTTGCAATGAATACAGCTACACACTTTTAAAAAGGCAAAACTAGTCAAATTATGTGTGATTTTCCTAAAAAATGAGCCATCTTTATAGGCAATGCATTCTGGAAATGTAAGCTGTAGAAAGCAGTGTATATGTGTGCACACGTGTGTGTATGTGGTTGTTGTTTAGGTGTCTGTCTTTAAAGGCTGCAATTATCTGACGATGCTAGCTTAAATTCTTCAGAGGATTTTTACTATGGTGTATAACAAATGATGGAGGAGGAGGATAAATCTAGCCAACCACTGTGCAGTTCCAGATGCAATCTGAACACTGCCCAGGGTTCTTATGATGAAAAACATTAATTTCCCTTAGTTCCTAGAAGGGTTTTGGAACATAGGTATTTATTCCCAGCTCTTTGGGAATGTATTTTTCTTTATTTATTGTATTCATAAAGCCACTTGGTCCCATCTAGCATCAGGATACCCTAATATCATTTAAAAATATTCAGAACTAATAACCATTTAAAAATCCTGTAAAACCTAAGTTTTTCATTGTCTTTGTATCCTTCAAAAGGAAACATAGTCAGGAAGGCAGGATAGAAAATAAGAAGAGAAAATGAAAAGCAGATCAAACTTAACTGACCAGTGCAGTAGCTTGAATGCCAGTTTTTTCTTCTCTTACTTCATAAATGACCAGTGTTGCAAGGTAATGTCTTTGAAAGACAGTGGGTGGTCATGAAATATTTGACTTTTTTGGAAAATGTTGGAAGAAGAAACCTACAAATTTAGCAATAATGACCATCGCATTAACTATTATTTATGTATAGTACTTTAGCGATTACAAGGCAAGGATCATGCAGTTACACTCTAGTGGCTCTTGGGATTTCTCGGTAAGATGTGACCAGAGATTGCGGTGGGGTGAAGAGACAGGGACAGGAGCAGAGTGGTCCTCCACTTATATTAACTGCTTGTTCATTCCTTGATTTCAATCATGGTTCTTTTACTATTGGTTGTTAACTTTTAAAGTGAAGAATCGGGGAAATGAATAAAAGCTATGAACCCTTTCCTTAGAAAAGTAAATACACAGATAACTAAAGATCTCTCTTTATTTTCAGAAGGTTAATTGTTGCCATGGACCTGCCAGCCATGGACCTGCCTTAGAGAATTTGGTCTCATACAAGCTGGACGACACAGAGCAGACAGTGAGGGGGTTGTGGGCAGAGCTCCTGCGCTCATGTTTCCCACTGTGTGCCTGATGTGCAGCACTTTGGCAGGTATGTAGTAGGTGTTTAATGAACACATATTTAATGAGTGTGCCAAATTAGACTTTGAATTTCTGTGATGTACCTTTCAACCAAGCATCTCAAAATGTTAACGTGGTCATCTCTTTATTATTTAAGTTTAGTTTTAACTAGGAAAATATCAGTAGGAAATATTCATTTGGGGTCAGTCTTTCTTTTTCCTTCTGTGCTCTCTTATTTCTAACCAAATGAGTACTTAGGGAAAACAACTTGTTCTAATATCTGTAAGTAGCTTTGTGAAATTGAGCAAATCTTGTCTTTGTGAAAATGGAGCTTCTCACGTAATACCTTTTCTCCTATTCTCCCTGGGATATTGGAAAAAGAAAATGATACAGTATATGAATGAGTTTTCTTTAAATCTGAGAGGGCAATGGCATAGGACCAAGTTTTTTCCAAAGCATTTAACTTCTGGTTGATGTGAGTCCAGGGATAAGGGTCCCCTCTGTTGATCATAGTGAGAGAGATGCTACGAAGGTACTTGGTGACAAAGGTTTGGCCTGCTTCATAGGTGATGTTTTAGGGCAACATATTATAATGAGACTTTCTCAGGCAGAAGAGCAAATATAATAAATTGGAATGGCTACTTTTCTGCCTGATATTGAACACCCCCGCTACACACACATTTCCTTCTCTTCATGTACCTTTATCCCCCACTATGTCATCATCATCATTCCAAACTGATTAGTCTAGATTTCCTTATCAGGAGAATGATGTTCACCCTTGTCTTGCCCAGGACACTCTGTAGTTTTGCATCACCTGTAGTTTGAAGATTTAGAAATTTAAGCTTCTCTCTGCCTTTAGGGATGCTGCTTAAATAATTACAAATGTACAACTGTTGTTTTTAAAAGAATAATATGTTCCAATAAATCACCATACCTTTGTCTCTTCCTGTTCTGTCATGTGATTAAAGACGTTTGTCCCATTGTAAGACAGACTAAGGTTTAAATATACCAGCTGTATGTTCATAAGTTTTTGCTCTCCTGATCCTCAGTGTTCTTATTTGTGAGAGGGGGTAAATAGCATATTCATAGGGTTATCGTAAAGCTTAGGTAAGAAAATGTATCTACAGCACTTAGTGTTGTGACTGAACATAAGAAAGAGCTCTTGTCATTGACTCTGGTGATGTTTGTTTGTTAAAGAAGCTGTCCTGAGAGAGCTAGTCTGGCCTGGGTTGAGAGTGAGCCCTGTGGTCTCATGCAAGCGGGTTTCCTCCTGGGGACTCCTTCTGGGGCTGCAAGTAAGAGGGAGGGAGGCTCAGCTGTCTGCCAGTGTTCACAGTCTAATACTCAGGGTGCTTCAGGGCTTTGTTTCCTCCTTGGTCAGGATGGGCAGAACCCTCATCAAGGACCGAATCTCTCAGTATCCAGGGATCTAATGAAATAAGTCATTTGTTAAAGGGAATTTACAAAGAGCTCCAGAGCTCTCTGCCTAACTTCTGATAAAAGATACCAGGAAGGCAGCTCTCCATGGCTTCTGTCAGGTTCATGCAATTCTGTTGGCCTCAGAGACTCTCTTTGCTGGCAGCCTAGTGCTTCTCTATTAGACAGATTGCTGTATCAGAAATTCTTAACCAATCTCCTTCTACCCATTTGATCTACCAGAGCTTTCTATTCCTACTGTAAAACGTTGCCTAAGGCCTGAAGAATGCAGATCACTCCCTTCTAGTGGGCTGCTCTCTGCTTCATCCTGGTTCTTCTGTTCCCAGCAGTGCAGTTGTCTACTTGCCAAGAGTCAGCTGTGTTGCTGCCGTATCTATTTATGCCAGTTCTGTGTGTTATGTAATTACGTATTTCAATTAAATGTTTCACAACTGATTTAATATAAGTTCAGAAAGAGAGTTGTTGACTCAGTGAATGTTTTGGAAACAGTAAGGTTGAGTTGCTAAAAGTGCTGTGGAATTAGATGTGGGTGAGACAACTTGAAAAACCTTGGGGGCGGAGGGAATCATAAAAACTAGAAGAGCCTGCACTGAGATTGTTTCACAAAGGTCTTTACTTTCTCACTCTGCTTTATAGAAAGTAAACCTGGAAATCCCAATAGATGATGCATTGTTTGAGTTGTTTACACGAGAGGTGGTGTGAACTCTGATCCCTGCACTGTTTTAAACGTCAACCACAGCAACATAACTTGCCCTACATCCAGAGCTTAGAAGTGAATCTAATTTGTTCCTTTAAATTACAATATAAATGTAAGGTATATGTGTATCATTTTTAAGGATTTCACAGTTTAACCTTTATTTTTTTAATTAATTGACCCACCACCTGTCTGTTCACAGTGGGTGACAGTAGAGGTACCTACCATGTCTAAGGTACCTACCATGATGTATGACGCACCTGCTATCCACAGGACAAACTCTTTGGGAACAGCCAGTGACGGCAGTGGGTTGAGCAGGTGTTTTTGAGCTCACTCTCGGCAGTAGGTACCTAGGGCTGATGGTATATTCCATGGCCAAATAAAATATGTGTGACTGCCTACCCATACTAACTAGTGTTTGATAGGTACACTATCTATCAAACATGTCTATGAAACACAGTTTCATACACTGCTTTATTCAATCTCCACGTAACCCTTGGGAGGCAGGAATTATCATTGTTTTGTAGATGGGGCTGCCAAGGTTCAGAAGAGTTAGATGACTTGAGCTAAAGACACACACCAAGTACAGACATGCCTAAGACAAGCCCCAGGCTCTACAGCCCATAATTGATCCATCAAGACTGGTTTGCCTGTTGATTTGAATGGCAGGGCTTCCCAGGTGGTGCGGTGGTAAAGCACCCTCCTGCCAATGCAAGAGACGCAAGAGACACAGGTTCGATTCTTGGGTCAGGAAGATACCCTGGAGTAGGAAATGGCAGCCCATTCCAGTATTCTTGCCTGGAAAATGCCAGAAGAGTCTGGCAGTCCATGGCGTCAAAAAGAGTTGGATGTGAGTGAGCACATGCACGCACATTAACTGATCTGCTCAGTACTGAAATCTGGGTCCTGCTGCTGTTAGTTTTGAGCTTTAACCAGCTCAACATAAAATATAGTTCTGACATTCTTCAGCATCTGGTCAGTTGGACTAGTTTTAGGCAAGGAACTTGGTGCCAACCGTGCTCTGAGCTTCTAAGTCAGGGCTTTGTGGAAGCAACAAATCTCTGATGAGTCCCCGATAGCCTTCTACTCTCATGCAGGCTGTGCTGCAGGCGGTCTGTGAGTGAGAGGACACTCTAAAACATTTGAAGTGAGCCACCAGGACAAGAAGGGACAGCTTTTGGCAACACAAGTCATCTGTATTGTTGCAACATCTGCTCCCTTTAGTGCAAAATAAGGGTCTATCAGAATTTCCATTATTTCCCCTATTCAGTGGGAGAGCCATTTGGCTAACTCTTTTCCCTCTGGTCTATAATTTGGGACATGGTATGTCAGTTCAGCTAGCACTGCTTTATTATTAAAATCATTGTTGACCATTTTGAATTAGTATTGACCCAAAGGCACATGTATGTTTTTTGTTCTCCAGATTACTTATGAAAAAGCACAGGAGAGAGAGCCTGGCTTTTGATAAAAGTCAGAGAAAAAACAAAATACCTTGGCAGTTTAAATCAGTGTTTTGTAAAATTTTCTCTGTAATCCATCATTATTGGAATTACCAGAGGAATTTATTAAGTACATGTTTCTGAACTTTGCCCCAGATCTACTCAATCTGATGCTATAGAAATTTAACCTGAACTCAAAATTCTGAAAGCCACTGATTTAAATGAATTACATGGAACAGTGAGCATCTGTGTATATTTCTTAGGCTGCTATAACAAAGCACCTCAAACTAGGTGGTGTTAGCAATAAAAATTTATTCTTGCACGGTTCTGGGGGCCAGGAGGTTGTGTCAGCAGGGCTATGCTCTCTCTGCAGGCTCCAGGGGAGACTGTTCCCATGCCTTTATCTTAGTTTCTAGTGTTATAGGTAACCCTTGAAATCTGCTTCCATCTTGCATGGTGTACTTTCTCTATCTCCTCTGTTTGTAAGAATGCCAGTCACACTGCATCAGAGCTCCCTTCCCCCCATCAAGTGTGACCCCATCTTAATTTGGTTACATCTATAAAGACCCTATTTCCAAATAAGGTCACCCTCACAGTTACTGGGGGTTTGGACTAAATGTATCTTTTTAGGATAAATAATTCAATCCACAACAACTTCCTACAAGTTTGGTGACAGGACCTGTTCTTAGTGGACACAAGTCATATTTTACATCCTAATGTGAAAAATGTGTAGTAGGATTTATGATTATGAGAAATAAGAATTCAACTCAAATTTTTTATTTCACGATAACCATTTAAAATTCCAAAACTATACTTAATGTAACCATATATTAACCATACCATACTTTTAGTCATCAAATCTCCTTCATGTAGAGAACTCTTGAATTTATTTTTCTTTTAAATAATTATTTTTCTGCTAGCAATATAATAGTGATTTTCTCTTATTTTGTAACTTATTGTAAAGAAAGTCATTCTTTTATTATTAGTTTCATCCACTTTTTCATCCAAAGTATATTTAATACTATCTCCTATATTCCAGGTATTTTAGTCCTTGAACATACAAAAACAAATGATACTTAAGATTTTGTATTATAACATTTAAATATTATTTTTTATTGTTAGAAATTTTATTTTTTTCATTACCAGTATGCATTTATTAATGTCATATTTTATGTTCACATTCTTTTCTAGCTTTATTAATTTTTTTAAGTTGAATGTCTACAAAGTATTGATTTGGTACACTTATGTATTACAAAATGATCACCATCATAGGCTTTAGCTGACACCTCCATCATGTCGTATAACTGCCATTTCTTTTTGTGTTGAGAATGTTGAAGATCTACCCTCTTAGTAATTTCAAGTGTATAAAACATTATTATTAACTATAGTCAACATGCTATACATCCAATTCTCAGAACTTCCTCATCTTAAAACTGGGAGTTTGCAACCTTCGACCAACATCTCATTATTTCTTCCACTCCACAGCCACTTTGATAACTAGCACTCTACACTCTGTTTCTATGTTTGCTTAAGCCTTCATTACTGAGGGCTTTGCACTCTGTTGATAGACTCTGATAAATGAATTAGACATTACGCTGTTGTTGTTCAGTCGCCAAGTCACATCTGACTCTTCGTGACTCCATGGACTGCAGCATGCCAGGCTTCCCTGTCCCTCACCATCTCCCAAGGTTTGCCCAAGTTCATGTCCATTGAATTGGTGATGTCATCCAACCTTCTCATCCTGTCACCCTCTTCTCCTTCTGCTCTCAATCCTTCCCATCATCAGGGTCTTTTCCAATGAGTCAGCTGTTGGCATCAGGTGGCCAAAGTATTGGAGCTTCACCTTTAGCATCAATCTTTCCAAAGCTTGATTTCCTTTAATATTATTGGTTTGATCTCCTTGCTGTCCAAAGGACTCTCAAGAGTCTTCCCCAGCACCACAATTTGAAAGCATCAATTCTTCAGCACTCTGCCTTCTTTATTGTCCAGCTCTCACATCCATACATGACTATTGGAAAGACCATAGCCTTGACTATATGGACCTTTGTCAGTAAAGTGATGTCTTTACTTTTTAACACACTGTCTAGGATTTTCATAGCTTTCCTGCCAAGAAGCAATCATCTTCTAATTTCATGGCTACAGTCACCATCCTCAGTGATTTTAGAGCCCAAGAAAAGACAATCTGTCACTGCTTTCACCTTTTCCCCTTCTATTTGCCATGAAATGATGGGACCAGGTGCCATTATCTTATTATTGTTATTTTTTAATATTGAGTTTTAAGCCAGCTTTTTCACTCTCTTCCTCACCTTCACCAAGAGGCTCTTTATTTCCTCTTCACTTTCTGCCATTAGAGTGGTATCATCCACATATCTGAGGTTGTTGATATTTCTCCCAGCAATAGTGATTCCAGTTTGTAACTCATCCAACCTGGCATTTTGTATGATGTGCTCTGTGTAAAAGTTAAATATACCGGATGACACCACTGTGGTCAAAGTAAAGAAAATTATGGGGCATGTGGCAGGTGGAAGAGGTAAGAAGATGGACAAGGAAGGCTTCCTGGAGGAGTTGTCTTTTGAGTAGATGTTTGAAGGAAGAGTAGAAATTTGTCTAGCAAAAAGTATGAGAAGGGTGGAACAAAAGATGAATAAATCTGAAAAACCTCCAGGAGTTTGTTAGGATGGAGCAAAAGGAATGGTGAGCTTGTGCTAGAGATAGAAAGCTGACAGCATCAGATCATTAAGATCTTGTGGGTTTGGGGTGCTTTCCCTAAGTTTTTCTCTGGAACAGAGTTTGCTAAAGGTTGAACATTATTTTACCTGAAAATCTTTTTTTAAAAAAGAATGATTTATTTTTGGCAAAATGCTTTCTAAAAGCTACATATTACTGCATTACTCCTTTCTTGTAGATTTACAACAGTCTTTCACTATTAACAGTTCTAAAACGTCCTGTAGAAAGGAAATTTAAGTTAAATTGCTTTAACTTAACATTTCCCAAACTTCCTGATGATGAAACTTCATTATGGAACTATGCATCTCAGTGAAGATAATGCATGTAAAATATTTAGCATTGAACCTATTATAAGACACTCGGCAAATATTATTTTTCAATAAGCAAATTGAGTGTCTGCTCTTATGAGCTGTCATGTGGGAAAGAAGTGTGGATGAACCAGTATCTAGAACCAAGTAGCTCAGTAGACTAGTTGAGGGGGAAAGACATGATCACACACACTGTAACCACTACAGTGAAGCCAGCAAAAAGAAAAGTGACAGGAAGCAGGGGAAGGAGGGATTACCTCTGTTGAGGGCATGTTGTCAAGAGAGGCATCTCAAGGTGGGGAAAATTCCAACTGGCAGAAATATTAAAGTAATTCTAAGCCAGGCAGAGTGGCAGCAGAAAAATATTGGGATAGGAAGGCATGGGTTAACTAGGGAGTCAGGTGGACGAGGTGCAAACATGCAAGGTAAACAGAGAATTATAGCAGAAAGATAAAGCCAGATCCTAAAAGGCTCTCACTGAACAGCTTGAATGGGTCCTTAAAGCAGTAGGGAGTCACTGAAGGGCTTTAGAAGATGAGAGAAGTGCTGTCTGAATGTTAACCTGCCACTGGTGTGTAGCATGGACTGGACAGAGGTAAGACAGGCTGTGGGTGTGGTAACTGCAGCCCAGTGCTGTATTGTCAAAATGAGACTAAATAGCAATTTATCCCTGCATGGAACATCCATCTTTATATATTTTTTCTTTTTTTCTAATTAATATTTGGGAAAACCAAGAGGCAGAGCAGCTTTGTGTCTTCCAAGGTTGATAAACGGGTTAGTAATGAATCCATTAGCAAGTTGCCTTTGATTCCTGCTTCTTATCCACAGAGTAAGTTTGTCTCTTAGCAACACATTTTGAACTTGGCAACACTCAAAGCTCTCTGTGAATGAATAAAGCAAAATGGAGGGAAATGTTGAGGAAGCGTGTCTGCTGGATATGTACAGGCTGGACATGTGCTGGATTCCAAAATCAGGGGCAGCCAGTGAAACGTACACCAGGACAGTCTGTTTGGTAAAGCTCTCTTCCGGCTGCAGTTGGAAATTGGACATGGCTTTAAAATACATAAATTCAGCACTTGTGGAAGATTGCCTACTTTTTGTTACCAAAGTAAAGAACAATCATATCAGAGATAATTTTGCAAAGGGTGCGAAGGATAGCTGTAAAGCTAAAATAAAGCAGAATAACCACTACCCTGACCTCATCATCTTCCTTTATGTATCTAGAGGACCTGCACTGTGCATTTTTAAATAGAATGGTTTATTGCTTCCAACAAGATTGTATTACAGGTAACTTCTAAGGACTTTCATCTTTTTATTCACTTAACATATTTATTGAAATCTTTGTTTTTAGGCTTTTAGAGTGTTCTAAGCATGGGTTTGACATGGTGAAATGTGAGGTTTATTTTTTGGTTACCCTGCTGGCAGTGTCAAACTAGATAAAGAAGGGAGAGAGACTATGGACTGATGGCAGTGAGGAGACTCATCTTATACCTGTCCAGCTAAGGCATTGTCAGAGCAGACATAACTTTCTACAGTGCATAACAAATTATTGTAGACTTAGCCACTTACACTAGCACATATCAAGATCCTGCAGTTTCTGTGTATTATTTTATGTTCCTGAATTCAGGAATGGCTTAGCTGGGCTCTCTCCCAGTTGGATCACTGACAGAGCTGTGATCATTATGTTGGTCAGGTTGTATTCTCTTTTGGAGGCTTGACTGGAGAAAAATCTGTTTCTAAGTGCTTTCAGGTTATTGGTGGAATTTATGCATATCTTTCTTTTTGCAGGTGTAGTTCTGAGAGCCTCAGTATTTTTTTTTACCAGCTGTCAGCAAGAGGCTGCCCTTAGCTCTTAGAGGCTTCTCTCAGTTCCAGGCCACGTGGCCGTCTCCATATGCAGTTTATATCCTCTGGGTTCATTTGCTAAGACCAGCAGTGCTGAGGGAGACTCGAGAATGAGCCTGCAAAGTAATGCAGGGGTGACCTGTTTATTGTAGTGTATTGGTTAGAAGCAAGTCACACATTGAGTCCTGCGCCACCCCACCCCCAACAAAGCAAAGGGAAGAAATTACAGAAAGGTGTGAAGACCAGAAGGTGGGGTTCCGTTGGGTGGGGTTCCGTTGGGTGTGTCACCTTAGAGTCTATCCTCTGAAGAGGGCATTGGAAGACAGATATTCAGGCTAGGCCCAGAATATATATTATTTAACTTTCTATCCTTATTCCTTGGTTCACAGTGACTAATGATGAAAGTAAACTTGATTGGGCCCCCTCACTGGTTGGATGTGAGGAGTGGTAACTAAGAAGGAAGATTTGAGGATAACTCTGAGCTTTTAAGCAAAGGTTATCTGAATACTGCTGCTATCAACTGGGACAGGAAAACAGTGGAGAAATTGTTGACGGTTAAGGGGATAGTAGGCTAACTTGGAGCCACTACCCAAGTGAAGAAAACGTGTAGAGCAGTTCTTAAACTTTAATGGGATGCGGATCACTTGGATATCTTAATACAATGGCTCTGATTCTTCATGTCTCAGGTAGCAAACTGAGATCTCTGTTTCCAATAAGGTCCCAGGCAATGCTGACAGAGTCCTTGGGTAATGCTTCAATAGCAAGCTTTAAGAACAGGGGCTTGCCAGGAAGCGCTGGCAGTAAAGAACCCACCTGCAATGCAGGAGACATAATGAGATGTGGGTTTGATCCCTGGGCTGGGAAGATTCTCTTGAGGAGGGCTTGGCAACCCACTCCAGTATTCTTGCCTGGAGAATACCCATGGACAGAGGAACCTGGTGGACTATAGTCCATGGGATCACAAAGATTTGGACATTACTGCAAGGGACTTCTAACGCTTTTGTTTCTGAACCATCTAAAGCATTTTGAAAAATCTACTTTTTAGCACCTTTGTAAGTTGGCATCTAATATTTTTTATTGAGTTTAAATAGTTACAAAGAATATGATTTTCAGTGTGTTGTCACTATTCATATTTTAAAGTAAGCCATTACATCTCTCTTTTAAATGTATCCTCAGGCCTATAAACCATAGTGATTTGATCATCATTATCTATTTAACAGTATATTTGAACAAGCTTTTCTTATGTAGTCAAAAATTATACACTATTCCTTTTTCTCATTGAACTTACATTTTCATTCTTCTTTCCCAAAGAATCTTGTCCTTAAGTGATACAATTTTCTGTTGGAATCTTTTACTGATCAATGTCTACTTAGCTACCGCCAAAATGCATATAGATTGAAATGGTTTAAAAATGAAAATTTCTTATGTCCAGAAAGTTTGAATGTTAAAATTTTCATCTGGTTTAAATTATTTGTTATATTTAATTGACAAATTCCTGATGGGTCATATGGAAAAGAATTTGCCTGAAATGCGGGAGACCCAGGTTCAATCCCTGGATTGGGAAGATCCCCTGGAGAAGGAAATGATAACCCACTCCAGCATTCTTGCTTGAAGAATCCCATGGACAGAAGAGTTTGGTGGGTTACAATCTATGGGGTCACAAAGAGTCAGACATGACTGAGTGACTAACACTTTGATCAAAATAATACATAATACAAATTTCAGTAAACACGGAGTAGAATTGTACTGGAAACACATCTTTTGATGAAACAATTGGGGTCAGGTTTCTTTTTTACTTATCTCCTGTGTCAAGGATAAAAATTACTTACTGTTAGGATGAGATACTATACAATATCAATTGTCTGTGATTTCTGTGTTTATGTGTATCAATAAGTGTGTTGCTCAATACTATAAATACTTTTAAAGATATTTGCAAAAAAGTCAGATAGTAATCTATCGAGTTATTTTTAATAATGTATTAATGGATATGTTAATTTAATTTTCCTTCAAATTTACTGAAAACAAAAATTTGGAAACCATTTCATGTATCTTATGATAGTAAAAACCAGGATAGGTGAGAGCTGTTCTTTTCTTGGTAAAAGAGGAGAAAACAGGGGTAGTGGAGAGATGAAAAGTGGCAGGATGCTGACTAGAAGCACTTTCTTAGGCAGATGAGTTTGAGAGACAAGGATACATGGAAACTGAAGGTCTGAAAATATATTCCCTTTAGACTGTTCTTACTTCTATAACTTTTGAAAAGTCTGTGCACAGGGCTAGTACAAGTATTATGGTTTGAAGACTGCTACAGAGTTCAGAAGAGAGGCTGGGCTGAAGGTAAAATTGGGGGCATATGAGCAAAAATGCATGCATAGTTAAACCTGCACAGACCCCATTAATTCAGAATTTTAGGAGCAGAGTCTGGATTAAAGGAGGTTTTGTCTTATATGCGGAAAGAAGAAAAGTGGTTAGCAGACTCAGGAGTGAACAGGTTTATGGGGAGACTGAAAAACATAGTATCTTCAAGTCCTTTCAGTTCAGTTCAGTCACTCAGTCATGTCCAGCTCTTTGCGACCCCATGAATCGCAGCACGCCAGGCCTCCCTGTCCATCACCAACTCCCAGAGTTCACTCAGACTCATGTCCATCGAGTCAGTGATGCCATCCAGCCATCTCATCCCCTGTCGTCCCTTTCTCTTCCTGCCCCCAATCCCTCCCAGCATCAGAGTCTGTTCCAATGAGTCAACTCTTCACATGAGGTGGCCAGAGTACTGGAGTTTCAGTTTTAGCATCATTCATTCCAAAGAACACCCAGGGCTGATCTCCTTCAGAATGGACTGGTTGGATCTCCATGCAGTCCAAGGTACTCTCAAGAGTCTTCTCCAATACCACAGTTCAAAAGCATCAATTCTTCAGCACTCAGCCTTCTTCACAGTCCAACTCTCACATCCATACATGACCACTGGAAAACCATAGCCTTGACTAGACGGACCTTAGTCGGCAAAGTAATGTCTCTGCTTTTGAATATGCTATCTAGGTTGGTCATAACTTTCCTTCCGAGGAGTAAGTGTCTTTTAATTTCATGGCTGCAATCACCATCTGCAGTGATTTTGGACCCCCCAAAATAAAGTCTGACACTGTTTCCACTGTTTCCCCATCTATTTCCCATGAAGTGATGGGACCGGATGCCATGTCCTTTAGAAAATCCTAAATCTATGTACACAGAAGAAACTGACATGATTATCAACCCTTACCTATTTACAGTTGTTTCTCTGTTCACGGACACTGTGTCAACTTATTTCTATTTTCTCAAGTATACATAGGGTGCCTGAGCTAATGAAACTGTATTACTCAAAACGTAGGAAGGACTTGAGGGATGCAGGAAGGAAGGAAATCTGATTCTGTCCTTTTCCTCATTGCCTATTCTTCTGCTCCATCTGAAATGGCTCAATCTAGGTGACTTTAGAAAGTCCTTTCAACACCAATATGTTTTGATTCTTTGAATCAACTACATTTTAAAGATATATAAAATATCCATAGAATGAGTCATACTTTTTAATTTTATTTTGAATAGATCCTTAGAAAATCTTTGTTAGGTATGCTGAATTTATTTTCATAGGGTGACCAGGTGAAAGAAGAGGGTGACATTTACTACCAACCCAGTGCTGGAAATTTCTTGTTCTCCGCTTTATCAAATACATGATAACAAAACACTATAATCTCAGGATCAAGGAAAGGCTACCTTGGCTGAACAAAAGGAAGACAACTAGAGGTCTGCAATTCACATTCTAAACCACTCCCAGAAAGAATGTCTTATCTGTCTCTGACATCCCCAGACACATTTTGTGCCCACCTATGTCATTTTTTTGTGCTCTTCTCTTTTTGGGATGTATGTAGGTTTTTGCCTTCCCTGCTGTATCTGTGATCAAATATCTTGTGATATTTATGCTTAAACAGCAAGATATTCCTGAGAACAACTGTGGTTCAATATTTTCCATAGAACTAATAGGAAAAGGAGTACGTCAAGGCTGTATATTGTCACCCTGCTTGTTTAACTTATATGCAGAGCACATCATGAGAAACACTGGACTGGAAGAAGCACAAGCTGGAATCAAGATTGCTGGGAGAAATATCAATAACCTCAGATATGCAGATGATACCACCCTTATGGCAGAAAGTGAAGAGGAACTAAAAAGCCTCTTGATGAAAGTGAAAGTGGAGAGTGAAAAAGTTGGCTTAAAGCTCAATATTCAGAAAATGAAGGTCATGGCATCTGGTCCCATCACTTCATGTGAAATAGATGGGGAAATAGTGGAAACAGTGTCAGACTTTATTTTGGGGGGGCTCCACAATCACTGCAGATGGTGATTGCAGCCATGAAATTAAAAGATGCTTACTCCTTGGAAGAAAAGTTATGACCAACCTAGATAGCATATTCAAAAGCAGAGACATTACTTTGCTGACTAAGGTCCGTCTAGCCAAGGCTATGGTCCGTCTAGCCAAGGCTATGGTTTTTCCAGTGGTCATGTATGGATGTGAGAGTTGGACTGTGAAGAAAGCTGAGCACTGAGGAACTGATGCTTTTCAACTGTGGTGTGGGAGAAGACTTTTGAGAACCCTTGGACTGAAAGAAGATCCAACCAATCCATTCTGAAGGAGATCAGCCCTGGGTGTTCTTTGGAAGGAATGATGCTAAGGCTGAAACTCCAGTATTTTGGCCACTTCTTATGAAGAGTTGACTCATTGGAAAAGACTCTGATGCTGGGAGGGGTTGGGGGCAGGAGGAGAAGGGGACGACAGGGGATGAGATGGCTGGATGGCATCACTGACTCAATGGACGTGAGTTTGAGTGAACTCCGGGAGTTGGTGATGGACAGGGAGGCCTGGCGTGCTGCGATTCATGGGGTCGCAAAGAGTCGGACACGATTGAGTGACTGAACTGAACTGAACTGAATGATAAACTGCTGTCTAATAACTATGAAGAGTCTGATGCCTTATGAAAAGTGTGGAGGAGATTGAATTTTCTCAGTAGAAAATCACAGAACTAGAAGAGACCTTTCTTTGTTACAGGAGTAAAATCATCCAGGTTTTTTGTTGTTTTGTATTCTTTTTTCCCCTTATCATCTGAAAAATTTGGAGAGGCATGATAAAATTTTCTAGATTCTTACCTACATACTTGCTGTTTCTCCTCCCCTACTTCTGTTCTATTTCTCTGCTCCTGACCTAATATTCATTTATGCACTTAGCATTTAAATAGGTTAGAGAAGATGCTGATGCTCTGAAGCATCAAGCCAGCAGGGAGAATAATCTAGGATCAAAACTCTACTGTGTTGCAAATCATAAATGCAGAAAGGCAAAGCTGTTTTTGGCTAATATATCTTTTATCTCTTTTCATCTGTCAAGGCATGCTTGGCATTTTGCAGGGGCTTAATTCTTAAAATTGGATGCAACATTTTGCATGTTGTAAATTTTTCTCTATAGCCTTGAAAAGATAAATTTTGCTCTTTATAAAGGAAAAGAACCACCAGTTTGCTGGGCTGATTTTTCTGCATGGCATTGATTCCTAGGGTTGCCCTAGTGAAGCATAGAATTCATAGTACTTCTCACCCTCTAATCTTGTGAAACTTGGGACTTTGGCTAGCTAAAGACTAAAGTTTGCCCTCTGCTTCTAGCCTCTTAAAACAACTCTCTCCCCTAGGTCCAGACAATCTTAATTGCATTTTTCATGATAAATTTAGTGGCAATGATGAGAATTCTCTTTCAGGGTCTGCTTGTAAGTGGGAAATGCTGTTGATATAATCTGATAGTAATTCATGAGTACTGAACTCCCACTACCTCCCGTAACATTTACTGAGTCCTCACTATGTGCCAGGCATGCACTAAGCACTTTATGAACATTGTCTTATTTCATTTTTATGATAACCCTTTTAGATAGGCATTATTGTCCCATTACAGGTATTGCCTTACAGGTAAGGAAACTGTAGCCCAGAGAGATAAGAACTTTGAGTGGTAGTGACAAAGCTAATGCTTGAAATCCAAACACATACTGAGACGATTTGTTTATAGAAGCTGATCTAGTTTATCAAATTATTTTTGTCAATTTGGTGACATTAGGTAATGGTGTGATCAGTCTGTTAATGAATGGAGAAAAAGAGAAATCAAAAAGCTGGTATACATAGGATGCATTTGGTTGGAATCCTTGGAATCTATTTCTTTATATCCCCTTGGTCATCAACTTCTGAAGGTACATTAGGACAGTGACTTAATATTTCTGTGCTGTTTCTTCTGTAAAATTTAAAACTTCTATTTATTATAGAAGTTAAAGTAATAGGTATCGATCAAGGATTTTAACAAAGGAAATAATTATGATAATAATAATATAAATAATAATGCATGTGTAGATTCAGATTAGAGACCTGAATGCAGGAAGACCTCAGGTTTCCTTTGCGGAAAAGATCCCTTTGTTAGTATTATCTTGAGTGTGGTTCTTATGATCAGTAAGTGAATTCTAAATATTTTCTCCAGGTTTCTCCCCTTTCTCCCTCTCAATCTCTCTCTGTTTCTTCCTTTCTTTTTCCCTCATCCTTCTCCCTACCCTGTCCTTCTCCTCTCACCCCCTCTCTTCCCCTCCTGCTTCCCTGTCTTGGATTACAAAGACAGCACTGTGCCTGGGAGAGTGCCGAAGGGTGCCGGGGGAGATGAAAATGAGGCCAAATAAGTTTTAACAAACTCTGCCTCTCTTTGCAGCTGCTGTTTGGAAAGCAGGCTTCCTGCCACTCTGGGCCTGAACCTGCCAAATGCCTGATCCTGGGCTGAGCCCCAGGACCTCAGCCACAGACCACTGTCTATGGCATTTCCAAATGCAGTCCCTCAGCTGTGCAGCAGGCAATAAATATCTCTTTCTGTAATGGGGAAATGGGCCCGTGAAATCTATCCGTTCATCCTGCAGAGCCTCTGCCCGGCTGCCTCTTTATTTTCACCCAAATTGCATTATTGCTGTTTAAGATAGAATCTGGAGACATTTATCAAGTGCCTGTGTGCCAGAGTTCTCAGAATTAGAATATTCTCAAATTCTCCAAGGGAGAGATCAATAGAAAACTGTAGCCAAAGGACTGATTAGCAAGATAGCATGGAAGATATTCTTCTTTCCTAGAGATTGTAGCCAGCCCAACTCACATTTAAATTTCTTAGCCCCCTGTTATTAAACACAGTAACTCAAGATTTTAATGTTAGAAATGTTAGATTTATTTTCTTAACATTAAATAATAGAACTTGGACTGCTACATACAGCTAGTTTAATGTGGCAGATAAACAAATAACAATAATAATAAAAACAAGCAAATAAATAATACTTTATAATAACAAATAAAAGTTATTATTTTATTTATGTATATTTTGTTGGCCAGACAATCATGGAATTTCTCTTTATATATCATCCTATGTAATGTCCAAAACAGCCTTGCAGAACAGATATTTTAATTGACTTTTAAAAATAAGGAAAGCAAAGCTGAGAAAATTTGGCCATAGGTTTTTCTTCCTAATAGTATACATTTTAAAATTAAATGCTGAAAAATAGACATGTTCCTGCATTCTTGGTAGGAATGTAAATATTGTAGTAGATAATTTTGCAACCAGAATCAAAATTAAGTAAAAGTGTAACATAATATTTTTTTAAAAAATGATACCATCTGTATACATATATACATTCACAATTATATTTTTATCTGTTTTTTCTTTGAATGAAAGTTATGGAATTATATACATGGTTATCTCTATGAAATGATACCAGAGGACTGTGGAGAGAAATAGAGCTTTTATTTATAATTATATGCTCATCTCAACTTTTGATTTATTATTTTTTGCCAAGACCATATATTACCTTCATATTACAAAAAACTAGTTTGAAATAAAATGAAAATGAGCCTGGTCTTTGACTCTGCATTATTTTTAGTAATGTTTCCAAGGAAATAATTAAACAAGTGTACACAAATATGTAAAGAAAAATATTCATTGCAGTGCCATTGGGAGCACCTAAATATCTATCAGTAGATCTTCAGTTAAGTAAAATATACTGAATTCATATTGGAGAAGGAAATGGCAACCCACTCCAGTATTCTTGCCTGGAGAATTCCACGGACAGAGGAGCCTGGTGGGCTACAGTCCATGGGGTTGCAATGAGTCAGACACGACTGACCATGTACACACCAGTGAATTCATATAATAGAGTGCCAGAGAATTATCTTTAAAAATAATAGTTGTATGCCTGCTGCTGCTGCTGCTGCTAAGTCGCTTCAGTTGTGTCCAACTCTGTGCGACCCCATAGACGGCAGCCCACCAGGCTCCCCCGTCCCTGGGGTTCTCCAGGCAAGAACACTGGAGTGGGTTGCCATTTCCTTCTCCAATGCATGAAAGTGAAAAGTGAAAGTTGTATGCCTATTGACATCAAATTCTCTCCAACTAATGTTCACCAGGATACACCTGTAGTTTATCAAATTAGGCTTCCCTGTTGCAAGGAGGGAAAGCATAGCATAGAGAATGGTGGGGCATCTGAGTTAGAGGAAGTTAGAAGGGACTTACAGGGTGTCTGTCCTTGTGTCTGGTGGTCTGGAAGTGGGTTTAAGGAAGCAGGGCTATGCTGTGGATTGGATACTGTCAAGCAGTGGAGCAATTCTGTGAATGCATATCTTAATCTTTTCTGGAAGGAAGACAGAGTAGAGCAAAGATAAAGTTATAAAAGATAAAAAAGCAGCAATCACTGATACTAGTCAGGAAACAGGAATGTCTGGTTATTTTTCTGGTGGCTTGGACAGTGTTCATGTTTCATCCATGTTCAGACCTGGTACAGGTTGTCTTGTTTTCATCTTGATCCATCATAGTCACAGAGTGGCCTTGTCAATTGTTGATGTTCCGTGAAATTATTTATGTTTAACAAAAGAACATCAAATTCTAACTGTAGTACCAGGCCAGCTCTCAGATGTCAGAGGTTGCTTTTCTCCTTCTCTGAAGATGCCCATGTTATATTTAGTAAAAAATAAAAGCAAGTTACAGAACATTACTTATGATGTAATCTCACTGCAGAAATAGCAACACCTATTTTGTTTGGACATAGAGGTAAGGTTGAAAGAATAGATTCCTCATTATCAACAATGATCCATGAAACAAGGTTAGATTGAGGGATTATTTTTTTTAACTTTCTACTTTCTGTTTATCTGTTTTGCTTGAAAAAATTTAAAATAATGAGCACATATAATTTTTACAAGCAAAACAAGCAATTAAAATAATTCTAAGTGGAAAAGAGAAACTGGGACATTTGTCCAAATAACCTTGTTTGTTTCTCTCCACCCAGTGCCCACATGGTGAATGTATTCTCTTTTCCATACTGAATCTCTCCCATGGGAGAATTTGAAGAAAAGGCCACATCTTTGATTTTTTAAACATATGGTGGCCACAGTTTGAGTTGTATTTGATCATTAGAGGAATAGGGATGGGGGAGGTGGTTTGAGCTTCAATAAGCAAGAGAGTTTTTTAGCACTCTTCTCCAGCCTTTTTCATCCCTCATGATAGACAACTATATAATGATATGAGCTAGTGTGAGCACATATTATATGAGTGGCCCATTTAGTGGTCCACCTTAATTTTTGATAGCACTCTAGCTCTCAAAAGTACTCTGGTTTGGATACCAGGTTACATAGTTGCTTCACAAAGACCTTCCCAGAGAAAGGATGACTGGGGTGAGAGACTTGACAAATGTGGAGGGAATTGTCAGAAAAAAGAGAATAGCAGGCAGGTGGAGCAGTGTGTGCTGAGGCCCACGGTGAGGGCAGTAGGGCGCATTTGAGGAACTGCAAGGCCCATGTGGCTGGAGCTCAGAAGGAATTAGGTGGACACAATAAAAGATAAAGGTGGAAAGCAGATTTGGGAGCTGAGTATGTTGGGCTTGTCGATATCTTGAAAACTATGGGAAGCCCCAAAATTGTTTTCAGCAAAATATGACATGATCAAGTCAATATTTTGAAATGAGTCTTTTGTCAGTAGTGAGGAGAGGTGTGTAGGGCCAAGAAGAGTTATTTCATGGAGGCTGTTTAGAAAGTTGTTTACAAAAGCTAAGTGAGAAGTGATGGTGCCTTGCAGTATAATACTGTCAGTGGAGACGGTGATGAAGGGACTGGTTGGATACACATGCAGGAGTTAAAGCAGCATTCTTTTAAATACTTTAAACTGCATCCATAACTCCAAGTCCTAGATAGGACATGTATACATAAGAGAGCCCAGCGGCAAATAATGAAAATGGATTATGGTAAACCCAACCTTAGTATCAGCAGAAGTTGACCAAGATTGATTACATCATCATCTTATCCTGCATATTATGCTGGCCCCTAAACTGCCTCACTTTGAGTCTCCTTTCTGCACCTATGGAAGATACCGCTAATCGATCACAGCACTCTCCTTCTGAGCCCTGGCATGGTTAAAGAACCATTTTCAAATCAACATTCCTAAATCAACTTTCCAAGCAGCCTCTAAGAACTGCTCAGGATTATTCCACATGAAAAAAGTCTACCTGCTATCTTGCCTGTTTTGAGAAAACGTACTGCACAAAGTCCTCTATGCCTTTATCTTTCTCTCCTGTACCAGGCCATCTGAGTATCTGGGATGCAGAGCTGGAAGAGGTTTAAAAAGAGCTCTGCAGACACTCTGCCTTATTTGGATCCAGATGGATCTACACATATATTATGAAATTAAAATGAGATAAGCCAAGGGGGAAAGGAAGCATGTTCATTTGGATTGAGGACATGTTTGCCATTACAATGTGCCTTCAGGTCTGGCATTGCTGTGCAGGGAAATTTGGTGTGTGTGTTTTTTTCCATCTTCTCCTCTGATTCAAAAGACCTGCTGACTACAGGAAGAATAGACCAGGTGAAGCACCCTACCATTTACAGTATGCTGGTAGATGTCTCATATGCTAATTGGCAGAGTGGGTGGAACTGCTCTTAAATAAGTGAAACCAAAAAAAAGGTAGCATTCAATTACTTTAAAATGAGCTTCATTTGGAGAGTTTCATTTAACATATTATGGGTACAATCTCATTTTGGTTTTTTTAAACTTTATTTTGCTAATGCAAGGCAAAAGAGTTCTATGCCCTAAATAAATAAACCAAGGTCTCACTGGGGAGGGTGAGAGATCTGGGATTCTCATATTTTGGAGAAACTGATTTAATTTTCCTAAATCATTTTTTAATAGAGAAAAACAGTAACAGTGTCAGCCATTCACAGCTATGGGGATCACAGAATTTTGTAAATGCTCAACTCAGCCCAAGGGGAAAAACAAAAAGGAAACCCTTTCTATTTGCCCTATCTCAACTACCTTAAGACTCTTGCTTCTTTCAGAAATTGCTTCAAACAGTTCCATTTTTTCCCCAGACTCTATCTTTCCTTTGCTGTTTTATTTCTTGGGATTGTACCACTGCAGGGGAAATCCTTTGTGCAGTAAAGGAGCTGAGAGCAAGGACTCTGAAGTTACACAGGCCTCCTAGCAAATCTAGGCACAACAACTTATAAACAATATAATATTGACTATTTCACTGAACCTCTTTGAGTCTCCTTTTATTTTGTTTGTTTGTTTTGTTTTGTTTCACGTAGAAAATGGGGATAGGAATAGTTCCTGCTTAGAGTTACTTGCAGATTAAATGAAACTGTGCAGGTGAAGTGGTAATCACTAAATGGATATTAGCAGTGGTCATTATTGTTGCTGTTGCTATTCTTTTAATCTGTAGGGCTTTGATCCAAGCTCAGGCCCTCATAATTTGCCAACTTCTGTAGCTCTGCCAATAGTCCCACTGGGTACTGTGGCAACAGTGCATGGTGATGGTGGAGGCCGTGGTGGTGACTGAGAGGGAGAGAAGAGAGGTTGGGGGAAGCAGGCATGGTGCACATAAGGAGGCTCAGTGAACACCTGGATTCAGGAAGCGCCACACAGTCGAAACTGTGAGTAGTGAATCCACAAATGAGAAGAATTTCTTATCCAAAGTGCAGTGTAAGTGTTGAGTAAAAACTAATAATAAGAAATTCTTGTAATGCCTAATCATGCTTGAAATGTACTCTGACATGGAGCTTCTGGCCTTGGCATTTATAATAATTGAAGGGTTTAATATCAAGAGCAACCATTTTGAATAATTGTGCTTGGACCACTTGAAAAGAAATGTTCATAGCCTGTCCAGTCAGAAAACAAGAAGTGATTTCACTTAACCATTGAGAATGTTAACTCCCTGACTTGCCCATATAGTTGCTGACATAGCACTAATCTCCACCTGCCTGATTAGACAATTGTAGGTATGTGGTTCCTGTCAAATACACCTGGAATCTTATTAAATACCTTGCTTTATGTCTATTGGGACTCAAAATAGAACTAACTTAAAATCAGGACAGAGTTATTTAGGATCCTATGTATCTATGGGAAAATGGATCAATTTTTTTAGGCCTGGAATCATCAACCACACACAAAAAAAACTTTAAGTTCCTATTAATGATGGAATTACATGAAGCTACCTTTAGTAGGTACAACTTTTGATTTCAAAGAAGTTATCTTCTTTGTGGTTGGAGTAGTTTTTAGGAACCATACAGCCAGCATTTAGGTCCTGGCTCTGCCAGTTACTAACTTTGTCACCTTGAAAAAAAATCTCTTATCTCTCTGTACCTCTCTGGCAATAATAAAGGCATCTACCTCACAGGGATGTTTTGAAGATTAAATGAGTTAATATGTACATATTGGTTTGCCCTAGATGCAGGCAAGAAGGGGAGGGATGCATTGTCCATGGAGAGTTAGAAAGAATAATGAAATCATCTGGAAGTCTGGAAGTTTTTTCCCGTACTCACATGGCTGCACTTCCAAATGATATCAGTCTAAGAGTGGACTGCTCCTTCCACCCTGACCCTTAGTTACACAACTGGGAAACAGTGTTAAGAGCGGTGCTTGGTACAGAAAGTTCTCAATGCATTATCACTCAATACATTGTCATTATATTTTTCTTTGAAGTTCCTGGTCTCATTACTGTCTCAAATCTTTCAGTGGTTCCCTCCTGCCAGTATAAAGGTGGTTCAGACTCAGCCTCCATCCAAGGCCCTTCTTATCTGCTTTCAGCACTTTGTTCTCCTAGTCACATACTCAGTAGACACTTTCTTTTAACTTACAGGAAAACCAAGATAATTTTTTTTCTGAAACCCTCGAGGCATATAGTGTACCCTTTTCCCTATCTCTTTTTTGAAAACCACTTTTTATTTTGTATAAATATAAAATTTTTGAGGTATAGCTGATTAACGTTGTTATAGTTTCAGGTGAACAGTGAAGGGACTCAGCCATACATATACATGTATATAGGCTATGGTTTTCCCAGTGGTCATGTATGGACGTGAAGAAAGCTGAGCACTGAAGAATTGATGCTTTTGAACTTTGGTGTTGGAGAAGACTCTTGAGAGTCCCTTGGACTGCAAGGAGATCCAACCAGTCCATTCTAAAGGAGATCAGCTCTGGGTTTTCTTTGGAAGGAATGATGCTGAAGCTGAAACTCTAGTACTTTGGCCACCTCATGTGAAGAGTTGACTCATTGGAAAAGACTCTGATGCTGGGAGGGATTGGGGGCAGGAGGAGAATGGGATGACGGAGGATGAGATGGCTGGATGGCATCACCGGCTCAATGGACATGAGTTTGGGGAATTCTGGGAATTGGTGATGGACAGGAAGGCCTGGCGTGCTATGATTCATGGGGTCACAAAAAGTAGGACACAACTGAGCGACTGAACTGAACTGAACTGAACTGAGCTGATTCCCTCTGAATCTCCCGTCCCATCCAGGCTGCCATATAACATTGAGCAGAGTTTCCTGTGCTATACAGTAGCTCCTTGTTGGTTATCCATCTTAAATATAGCTGTGTGTACCTTTCTATCCCAAACTCCCTAACTATCCCTTCCCCCATCCTTCCCCCTGGCAACCATAAGAGTATTATCTAAGTCTGTGAACCTATTTTTGTTTTGAAAAGTTCATTTGTATCATCTTTTTATATTCCACATATATAAGGGATGTTGTATGATATTTCTCCTTCTCTGTCTGACTTACTTCACTCAATCTCTAAGTCCATCCATGTTGTTACAAATTACATTATTTCATTCTTTTTAATGTTTGAGTAATATTCCATTACATATATGTTCCACATCTTTATCCATTCCTCTGTCAATGGATATTTAGATTGCTTTCGTGTTGTCGCTATTGTAAACAGTGCTGCTATAAACAGTGGGGTGCATATATCCTTTCAAATTAGAGTTTTCTTTTCTTTTTTTTTTTCTTCTGGATATATGCCTAGGAGAGGGATTGCATGGTAATATGGTAGCTCTATGTTTAGTTTTTTAAGGATCTTCCATACTGTTCTCCATAGTGGCTATACCAGTTTAAATTCCCACCAACAGTGTAGGAGGATTCCCTTCTCTCCTCTCCTTCTCCAGCATTTATTGTTTGTGGATTTTTTGATGATAGCTGTTCTGGGCTTGTGTGAGGTGATATCTCATTGCAGTTTTGATTTGCATTTCTCTAATTATCAATGTTGAACATCTTTTTATGTGTTTATTGACCATCTGTATGTCTTCTTTGGAGAAATGTTTATTTAAGTCGTCTGCCTATTTTTTTTATTGGATTATTTGCTTTGATGCTATTAGGCATCATGAGCTGTTTGAAAATTTTGGAAACTAATCCTTTGTTGGTCACATCATTTGAAAGTCCTAGCTACAGAAATCGAAGAAGAAAAAGACGTAAAGGGAATCCAAGTTGGAAAAGAACAAGTTAAACTGTTACTCTTTGCAGATGACATGATTCTATACAAAAAAGATCCTAAAGATCCTACTAGAAAACTACTAGAACTCATCAATGAATCTGATAGTGGCAGGTTACTGAACACTATAGGACACTGATGAAAGAAACTGAGGAAGATGCAAACAGATGGAAAAATATGCCATCTTTGTAGGTTGGAAAAATCAATATAGTCAAAATGACTATACTGCCCAAAGCGATGAATGTGAGAGTTGGACTGTGAAGAAGGCTGAGTGCTGAAGAATTGATGCTTTTGAACTGTGGTGTTGGAGAGGATTCTTGAGAGTCCCTTGGACTGCAAGGAAATCCAACCAGTCCATTCTGAAGGAGATCAGCCCTGGGATTTCTTTGGAAGGAATGATGCTAAAGCTGAAAGTCCAGTACTTTGGCCACCTCATGCAAAGTGTTGACTCATTGGAAAAGACTCAGATGCTGGGAGGGATTGGGGACAGGAGGAGAAGGGGACGACCAAAGATGAGATGGCTGGATGGCATCACTGACTCGATGGACATGAGTTTGAATGAACTCCGGGAGTTGATGATGGACAGGGAGGCCTGGCGTGCTGCGATTCATGGGGTTGCAAAGAGTCGGACACGACTGAGCGACTGGACTGAACTGAACTGAACCCAAAGCAATCTACAGATTCATTGCAATCCCTATCAAATGATGACATTTGTCATGGAACTAGAACAAAAAAAACTTAAAATTTGTATGGAGACACAAAAGACCTTGATAGCCAAAACAATCTTGAGAAAGAAAAATGGAGCCAGAGGAATCAAGCTCCCAAACTTCAGACTATATTACAAAGCTATAGCCATCAAAATGGTATGGTACTAGCACCAAAATAGAAATATAGATCAATGGAACATGATAGAAAGCCCAGAAATAAACTTATGCACCTATGGTCAATTAATCTATGACAAAGGAGGCAAGACTAAACAATGTTGGAAAGACAGTCTCTTCACCAAATGGTGCTGGGAAATCTGGACAGCTATGTTAATAAAACAAAATTAAAACATACACAAAAGTAAGATCAACATGGATTAAAGACCTAAATGTGAGACCAGACACCATAAAACTCTTAGAGGAAAACATTGACAGAATACGCTCTGACATAAATCACAATATCTTTTTTTGGTCTGTCTCCCAGAATAATGAAAATAAAAACAAAAATAATTTAAAAATGGAATCTACTTAAACTCAAAAACTTTTGCACAGCAAAGTAAACAATATACAAAACAAAATGTAAAGATACCTGCAGATAGGGAGAAAATATCTCCTCTCTTCTTGCCTGAAGAGCCTGTGTTCTTAAAAACCTAATTTAAACCTATCCTGAATTCCTCCATCAAAATGTTGCTCTTGCTTAGAACTCCCCTAGCATTTCATCTTTTTAAAAAAGAATTGTCTTTTCCTGCTCTCCTCCTAGTTACTTCAATACTTTCTCTCTTCCAGTGGGCTCAAAATTCTTTGGGACAGAATCTAAGTCAAATTGACCTTTGATTTCTCACACTGCCTTCTATAGCACTTTTCTTCTCATGAATAATAAAGGCATGTTGAATGAATGAATTCCAGGAACTACTATGGAGTGAAAGGCAAAGCCTGTCTTCTAAGGAAAGAAACTTATAACTTGCCACCATGAGCATTATTTAGCAGAAACACTGTAGAAGACAATTAGCTACACCTTACATTTTACTGGGCTCTTTCTAGACATTTAGAAATTGGCTAACATGACAGAGATAACTGACTGCATAATTTGATATATGAAAATATTGTTAAAGATGATCATTAAAGGTACACATATTGAGTGCCTGTTGTAAGTATAGCAAAAATACACTAGAAATGTTTCTAGAAGTAGAAGAAATCATCCTTACCCTTAGGGAGCTTAGTTTGGTTGGTTAGGGAAAAAAAAAATTATGCTAGAAACTAAGCAAGACTTATGAAGTAATGTGTAAACACGTGTATGGTCTTCCTTGACTTGAATGTCAGGTTATATCCTGACAAACTTATTGTAAGTTTACAATGTCTTAAGTGATAAAGTACATTTGATACGCCTAAAATACTGAACATCAAGCTTAGCCTAGCCTGCCTTACATGTGCTCAGAACAACTTACATTAGCCCACAGTTTTGTAAAATCATCTAACGCAAAGCCTACTATTTTTACAGTCAAGTATTGAATACCTCTTGTAATGTGATGGATACTGTGCTGAAAGTGAAAAACAGAATGATTGTATGAGTACAGAATGATTGTAAGTATAACAGTTGTTCATCTTGGGATGGCTGGAAAATGATGCCCAGCATCATGAGAGAGGATTATTCCACTTATTGTTAGCCTGGGAAAAGTTCGAAATTCAAAATCTGAAATTAGATTTTTACTGAATGTGTATGACTTTTGCACCATCATTAAGTTGAAAAACTAAGTCAAACCACTGTAGGTCAGGGACTGTCTGTATATAGTGTGTGCACACCTGATGAAGAAATGTCTGTATACTTGTGGAGAAAAAAAGTCACCTGAAAGGACAGTCCTTCAAGGTTATTTCGAAATGAGGAGGTGATGACGTAGGGAACAAGGATTCTGGGTGTTCTCTGCTCACCTCACAGGATCTGCTCTTCACCCTTGTCACCCCATTTTGTGCGCCAGTGGCTCCCCTTGATGCGTGACACAGACCCTCTGCTGTGGTGTCAGCGTCCAGTTGTGTTCAGTCAATGAAGGCACTGTCAGGAGCTGGAGAGACTTGATGGGCAGGGGAGGGTGAGGTTGGGACCCCCATTTCCTTTCCTACTAGGATGCAGGTCGGCTGCGTTCTTCTCGAGAGGATGCCAACTCCAATCAGGCAGGACTCTCACAGTATTTATGACTTTCTTTGGAGAAGGAAATGGCAACCCACTCCAGTACTCTTGCCTGGAGAATCCCAGGGATGGAGGAGCCTGGTGGGCTGCCGTCTAAGGGGTCACACAGAGTCAGACACAACTGAAGCGACTTAACAGTAGCAGCAGCAGCAACCTTTTCAGGGCGTCTGAAACAGCTCTCTTCCCTCACCCCTTCAGGGCTAGAAGGGGTGTAACTCTTTGCTATTGCAGCCCTAGGGTGCTTCACCATCCAGTGATGGTAAATTTACCTTAAATCTGCTTAGACCTTGTAAACAGCCCTTTTAGTCAGTTCTCCACAATTACTCAGTGTGAGTGGGCAATCTGTTTCTAGCCAAGATCCTGACTAATACACATTTGAAGGCTAGTGTGGTAATTCAGTTCCACAGCACTTACTGAACATCTTTACGTGTCAGGTGAGGCTCTAAGCACTGGGGATAAAACAGGATTAAAATAAAATATCTTCGCCTGAGGAACCTCTAGTCTAACAGAGAAGACAAACACATAAGTTTGTTCAAATTGAGAATGGATGTTAGAAGAATGCTTTTTCTAACAGGATGAGACTGAAGGAGGACTTATGAAAGAGATGACTAAAGCTGAAACCAACTGACATTTTATCATCAATATATATTTTGGGTTTTTAGAACCAGAAGGCATAATAGCTGCTTATCTGGACCAATGCCTTTATTTTACAGAGGAGAAATTGCAGGGTCTGTTGAATTGAAATTACCTGTCCCCTTTACTGCTAGTGAGAAAACAGGTGTGAGACCCGAATCTTCTGACTTCTGTCCAGTGTCCTCTTTCCCTGTCCCTTTAGCCTGTAGTCATTGCCAGTTCTAACTTCACCCATGTCCTCCCTGCCTCTGCCTTGGCTCCTTCCTCCTGAACCATTTTTCATTTTGAAGCACTTGAGTATTTGGAGCAAGGAGGGCAAACTTATTGATTTCAATATTCTCATTGTCACAGTCAGAGGGAAAGGTGAAGAGGGCTGAGACATATGGAGGTGAAGTGTGTGGTTAAGGACAGACCACCAATACTAATCCTCCTGCCTCAGGAAGCAATCTGAGTGTCTGCAGGCTTTGAAGTGTTTCCAAGCCTCCTCCCTGTGCTTGTGAGCTTTCTGGATGCTCGAGCCCAACTGGGGCCCTAATAAACATCCTGTGAGGGGCTGATTCATCCTTCCTTCCACCAGCGCCGGAGAGAAGCTGAAGTGCAGGGTAAAAATTTCCACATGGTATCTTAAGTGATAGGAAAAGAAGTTTCTTTGTATGAAATAACTTTGAATGTTACAGCTTAATTTTTCTAAGTCCTGAAAGACTAGGGTTATTTCTGCAAGAAACTGGATGACTTGGAGTCACATTCAATTTTAGGGTTTTAATAAACACAGTAACTCGTATTTGTGGAGTGATTACTATGTGGCAGACACTGTCCTGAGGGCAACACATGTGTTGACTAATTTAATTCTGTGAATAAGACACTGTTATAAATCTTTTGATGATTAATATTAATGTATCTGTATTATAGATGAGGAAACAGAGCTGTAGACTAGAAGTAACTTGACCCAGTTCACATATCGTGTGAGTGATGAGGCAGTGATACAACCCAGGTACCTGGCCCCAGAGCCAGTCTGGCACATGATATTAAGATGTTTTTATAGATAGTCATTCAGCACATGATGTTAAGATGTTTTTATAGATAGTCATTCAAAAGCTAGCATGCGCTTATATTTGCTTTTCTTTGAATTCCTTCTATTTTCTAGAGTTCTTCTATTTCTAGGCATAAGGATAAGGGGCTTTGGGGTATGTATGCAACCTCTGGGAGCAGGACCTTAACCCAGGAATCTTCTGAGGTTTTAAACAGAAGATCTTACCTTAATAAAAATGATAAATTTAACTCAAGAAATAAGTAATATGATATATGAGGTGATGATGCTTAGGTGTTTCATGCACTACCTGGCTCAGTGGAAATTCCCTTTATGCTAGGGTGGCTGACTGTGCAGGACTGGTATTCTGGGACATGGGACTTTTCATGCTAAAACTGGGGAAGTTCTAGGTATACTGGGGTGAGTCTATCACTCTGCTTTATGCATTTTTGCAGTCAGTTGAAGCTCACTTCTTTCCCAAAATCCTGGAATCAACCTTACCTTAATACAGAGTTTGTTTGTTTGTTTTTAATCACATAGAGCACACATTTAATCTAATACAGCACACACCACCAGCATTTGAGTCACTTGGGACCCTTGTTAAAAATACTGATTCCTGACTTCTCTACAAATTTACAGAAGTGTGATAGGCAGGCAGGGTAGAGTTGGAACTTAGGGAATCTGCATATTTAAAATAAACCTGCCAAATGATTCTCATAAATGTTTTCAAACTACTTACCCGGTCTATAAGAAAATGCAGAAATAACACTTTTAAAGCTTAGGTGCTCTGGATCTATCACTCTTGTTGCTATTCTTGTTCTGACTTATCATCTCAGTTCTAGTCGGTAGAATCCGGCTTTGTTTCTCTGTCCTTATTTGGAGCACAATTTCAAGAACTGTGTTTCTAGTCTCTGCCTCATACTTTGCAGTCTAGTTTCTGCCGTGAAAACTCATCCAGTTCCCTATTTTCTATGAGGTCAAGGCCCCACCCTGCCCTATTCTGTCCTCCTAGAAGTTAGTCTCTCTCCTGAAGTCTCACTACCTACAGAGCTCCAGACAGTCAAACTCTAGTCTGTCTCTTTCCAGCTTCCTGGTTCCACCTTCGTATCTTCTGATAAAATACAAGATTGAGAAGTAAAGCAGTTGTTTCTGTAATTCTCATAAGAAACTGCCTATTACATTGTCAATAGGTTAAAACATCTACATTGACTTTGAAAACTGGCTCCATTTGGCACAAGCCAAAGCACATATGTATTTATCTAAGCAGTGAATTTGATCCCAGCCACTGCATAGGTAGGGCTCCATGCTCACTGGCTTCTCTGTAATCTGATAGTCCATGGTGTTTATTTGCAAGTAAACAGCAGCCTTCGGGGTTCCCTGGTAGTTCAGCTGGTAAAGAATCTGCCTGCAATGCAGGAGACACTGGTTCGATTCCTGGGTCAGGAAGATCCCCTGGGGAAGGAATAGGCCACCCACTCCAGGGTTCTTGGGCTTTCCTGGTGGCTCAGATGGTAAAGAATCTGCCTGCAGTGCAGGAGACCATGGTTTGATCCCTGGGTTGGGAAAAATCCCCTGGAGGAGGGCTTGGCAACCCACTCCAGTGGCCATTTTTTTGTTTTGTTTTTTTTTCCCACTTTATTTAATTTTTTAATTGAAGGATAATTGCTTTACAGAATTTTTTGCTTTTCTGTCATACATTAACAAGAATCAGCCATAGGTACACCTGTGTCCCCTCCCTTCTAATCTCTCCTTCCATCTCCCTCCCCATCCCACCCTTCTAGATTGTCACAGAGGCCCTGTTTGAGTTCCTGAGTCATACAGCAAATTCCCACCAGCCCCATCCATTTCACATATAGCATTCTAAATTTCCGTGTTACTCTCTCCATACATCTCACCATCCCCTTCCTCCCCTCCACCCGTATCTGTTCCCTATGTCTGTTTCTCCATTGCTGCCCTGCAAATAAATTCATAAGTGTCATCTTTCAAAGATTCTCTATATATGCATCAGTATATGATGTTTATATTTCTCTTTCTGACTTACTTCACTCTGTATCATAGGCTCTAGGTTCATCCTCCTCATTAGAGCTGACTCATACGAGTTCCATTTTATGGCTGAGTAGCGTTCCATTGTATATATGTACCACAGCTTCTTTATCCATTCATCTATTGTGGAGAAGGCAATGGCACCCCACTCCAGTACTCTTGCCTGGAAAGTCCCATGGATGGAGGAGCCTGGTAGGCTGCAGTCCATGGGGTCGCTAAGAGTTGGACACGACTGAGCGACTTCACTGTCACTTTTCATTTTCATGCATTGGAGAAGGAAATGGCAACCCACTCCAGTATTCTTGCCTGGAGAATCCCAGGGACAGGGGAGCCTGGTGGGCTGCTGTCTACGGGGTCACACAGAGTCAGACACGATGGAAGTGACTTAGCAGCAGCAGCAGCATTGATGGACATCTAGGTTGCTTCCATGTTCTAGCTATTGCAAACAGTACTGCAGTGAACACTGGGATACACGTGTCTTTTTCAGTTTTGGTTTCCTCAGGGTATATGCCTAGTAGTGGGATTGTTGGGTCATATGGTGGTTTGATTCCTAGATTTTTAAGGAATCTCCATACCATCTTCCATAGTGGCTGTATCAGTTTGCATTCCCACCAGCAATGAAAGAGGGCTCCCTTTTCTCTATACCTTCTCCAGTGTCTATTGTCTGTAGACTTTTGATGATGGCCATTCTGACTGGTGTGAGGTAGTATCTCATTGTAGTTTTGATTTGTATTTCTCTAATAATAAGTGATGTTGAGCATCTTTTCATGTGTTTGTTAGCCATCTGTATGTCTTTTGTGGGGAAATGCACATTTAGGTCTTTCCCCCACTCTTTTTGATTACATTCCAGTATTCTTGCCTGGAGAATCTCCATAGTCAGAGGAACCTGGCAGGCTATAGTCCATGGGGTCAGAAAAAGTTGGACATGACTGACTGACTAAGCACAGCACAACACAGCAGCCCTCCTTAGCACTCTCCTACATTTGCCCAGAAAACACCTACTCAGCTTCGGCATCTGTTGTCATCTGAAGTCTCTCCTGATTCACCAGATAGAAAACCAATATTTTCTTTTTCTGTATCCCCAGCACACAATGATGGACTGCTACAACATCATCCATAGCAGAGGCTGTAGGTACTAACATTCTATACCCTCTTGGCTACTTCAGAGCTTATCTGAATCTGTGATGAATAATTTCACCTGTATGCCAATACCTTCCCACCTTAAGAACCTGTGTTATTCTGCTTCTCTGCCTAAAGCTGTTTTCTCGCTGATAGCCTAGACAGTCCAGAGACAAGCTTCAACCAATGAGGAAGTGTCTAATGGAAAGCTCAGCCCATCCATCCCTTACTGGGCTGATTCTGAGGTATGTGGCACATGGTTCCTCACAAGACCCATGGAAGTAAACCTCAGCTGCCCACAGGGTAAACTGCTCACTTGTGATCCAAGGATCACCTTCCAAATAAACCACCTCTACCCATGTATTTGTAACAGAGTCTGCTTTGGGGGAAATCCAAATTAAAACACCATATTTAACTTATCAGTGGATGTATATTTTTTGTCTGTCTCCTCCTCTCAGACTAGAGGCTCCTTTACAGAAGGGAACATGGATTGAGTATCTTTGTATTCTAACATGTAGCCTGACACTTAATAAATACTCAGTTGATATTTGTATGAGAGAGTAAGTTGATCTACATTTTAATGATGTAATAATGTTTGTGAGGCACTGTAAAATCTTAAAGTATGTTTCAAAGCAACCATTGCTGTTCCATAGAAATCTCAATATAGTAAATTCTTTAAAAAAATAAAAACTCTACTAGGATTTTACAGGTTTCTTAATATTACATCCCTTACTTGATTAGCCAGACTACACCATTCCTTTTATTGAACCACAGAAGAAAATGTTTTATACTTTTTAAATTGTTTTATTACCTTTTCCCTAAATAAAAATCCAAGCCTCTTCTTCATGGTCTATAATAAATATTAAGACTATATTGCAAGTAAATCTTTCATCTGTAAATGATGACAATACAGTGAGTGATATGAAGAAATGATCAATAAATTGAAGAATCCTTCTTTATTGTTTTACTTAAAAGTCTTTTTAAAATAAATGTATTATACTTTCAGAAGAATTCAAATTAGTTTATCCCCAAGGAACTACAATTTTTAAATATCTTCAACTGGAGAAGGGACTCACTCTGGTAACTATATGTCATTTTGTTTATTTTCAGAAGGCTAGTAGTGTTGAGCAATATTATTAAACTAATAATTTATTCCAGTTTTCATCTAGAATCAGTGAGATATTCATCATCAGTTCTTCATCTATCATTTAATCTTTTTCCTTCACCGTTATGCACATTCAATAGCTTCACCAGTAAGAAAAAACAAATCCTGCAGAATTATGACTATGTCATTTTGCTTCTAGCCAAAGTACTAGAAAGAACTGAAAGAACAATGCGAGCTAAGATAAACATGCACAGATTGATCAGGAACAAGTTCTAATGAATATTTATGGTTAAAAATTTATTAATTTTCTATTTATCATCCTTGCTCTAGACCCAAATAAGTGATATTATATTCATAAGAGCAATGAAAAGGCTGAGCTTACAAGAATGTTTTAAAATAATTTATATCAGAAGCATTCCTGTCATGAGATATTATTTTTAGGTAATCACTCTACTAATCACATATTATTGAGTTTTGGGCACCCTGTTTTTCATTAAAATATATGCTGAATCAAATAAAGAAAAATGTGACAGGCCTACTATAGCTAGGAATCCAATCATAAAATATGTTTTAGGAAGAACATAAATGTTGATATGGGACTTTTCAACAGCACTAAAAATAGCGAGAAACTCATTATTTCATATTACAAGGTCCAAAAGAAAAGGCTAGCATCCCACTAACATAACCAGTTAGATTAAATAAATAAATAAATAAGCTATTAAAATTTGGCAGTAGATATTTATTGTACCAATTTTGATAGACCTTAATGTCAATCCTTATTATATAATATTTTAAGCTTCTCCAGAATAAATCTTTAGCAGTGATGAATAAACATGACAGAACTTCAACTATCCATTGAATGGATATTTTCCCTTTATTAAAAAATATATTTTATAGAGACTGTGGAAATCCTTGTGAGAGGATGAAAATAGAAAAAAGACATTGCAATTTATGTTAACAGTTCAAACAAACCATCTTCTAAAGCAAACATATGTCATAGATATTTGTCTTTCTCTCAAGAAAAATAAGTTGTTCTATACTAACAGATGGTAAAACCAGAACAACTAAAGACAGCATATTCTAAAAGTCTAGATTTGTCAATTGTTCTAAAGGCAAAATAATATTTTTTCTTCATCAAAAAACTACACTTTTCTTTCTGGTAAAGTTCCTGGCCAGTTTACTTCATGCAGACTTTAATCTACATGTTAGTCTTCAATCAGTGTGCAATACCGAGAAACATTCCTCTTGTGATTATTCAATTACTCTATCCACAGTTGGATAGAAGGTCATCATGTACATTTAGTCCATGCATTGAGATTCTTGCATCAGGAAGAAAAGTTAAACAACTGTGAGGGAAATTGGTTTCTAAATCTATATAGCTAGATAATATTTTGATACTGTTTTGAGGTTTTTAACTAAAGTTCACTTAAAATGAACCCTTTTATTGTCCATTCTCTTGAGCAAATTACTCTTCTCTTCTTTACTAATAAGTGTTCATTGCTGCAGGTAAGGGGGAAGTATGGTAGAAAAGCAGAGAAGTACCCAGAACTAAGGCACTAAATCTTAAGACCCTGGGCTTAGTTTTAAAATATGAAGTCCTAAAGGATTCGGAGTGTTATATATATGCAATAAACAATAGATTAGATGAACTGAAATACAGGATACCCCCCAGCATTCTTGGCTTTAAGCTGGAATTACTACAGTGTGAGCTAGGCTCTCTGGGGTAATTAAATTTGAGCAATGTGTTTGATAAAGTTTACATAATGTCCTTGAGGAAAATGTCTGCTAAATGTTAGTGATTTAAGGGAATTCAAAAGTTGAGTGGTACAGCAGCATCAACTTTGAGTCAGGTTACTAGTGGCATTCTGTGAGGCTCTGCTTCATTCAAAATTTTAATAATTTAGATAACATATAGAAAGTTAGCCAATCAGACTTGAGAGGCTTGAAATTAGGAGAGGGTTAGGTTAGGTTAGAAACGACATGAGAAATTTAAATAAAATCAGTCAGATAGGCAAACTGGGCCAGATTAAACAAGATTAAAAATAAACAAAGTTACATGTAAAGACCTTGGTTGAGAGCTAAAAAGAGCAAAGCAAAACAAATGAGGGGCTGGCAAGGTGGTGCCCCAAAATATGTTTCCATGAGCGTGACCTGAGGGTCTGAGTTAATTTCACACTCAAGCTGAATGGATGAGGTTTTTGCCAAAAAGGTAGTGTTTCATTGGGTTGTACTGTACTTTGTACTGGTCAAAGGATACCAGGAAGAGTGTGCTCACTTCTGACTTTTAGCTTCTGAGTTGGATATCAGTGAACTGTAATATATCTAAGGTATGTTGCTAGGATTTTATCAGAAAAAAATGTTTCTGAACTCCTCTTAAGTACTAGACACTCTCCTAGGGATAAAACAGCAAACAGGAGTTAAATACAGTGAATCTGGAAAGGGGGTGATTAATTTGGAAATGATATGAGGGTCCTTGTTAGCTGACATCCGTTGAACAGCTGGCCTGTGGAAAAAGAATTAGCCTGATACTGTGTGGCTCCAGGGGGATTATACAGAAGTTATAAGGATGAAGATTTTGATTACAGCATCTGTTCAAGTGGAGAGTGTGGACTTGGGTTGGAGAATGTCTTGTCATTTTCCAGCAGAGATGGAATTGTGTCTGTTAGGGTAAATGATGTAATGTAGAAGGCACTTAGCATAGTACATGGAGATCTTACTGATGCTTAGTCAGTAGAACAAAACTGTACAGGGTTTTCTGATATCTTTTGGGAGTATGGATAGATGATTCTAGAATTCTAGAGAACAGGAACTCTTACCATATTTTTTTTCCTCTGTACCCACTACAGAATTTGGCATATGGTTGGTGGTCTTTAAGTATCAAATAAATAAATGAGAGATTTTTATCATCTATGACTATGCATTAATAATTATGAGTTAAAGAAGTAGAATTTAGAGTTCAGAAATCATTGTTTCCAATTCCATTTTCATTGATGATGCTATTTGACATTACCTTTTTTCAGCATCCTTTTTTTTTGTTTTGCCTGTTACTTAAAGAAAATCTCAGTCATCTTCAGAAGCACATAGATCTTTTTGTTGTTTTATAAAACATTCAGTGGCTTGTGGATTTACTGAGAAGTTACAACGAATCCATTATTTCATTCTCCAAATCAAGTAGGATCCTTTTAAAGTCCAGATCATCTGTTATAACCTGTATTATTCTGAACTGCACAATACATCCTTCTCATTTATGAAGTCCTCTTGCTTCCAGAAGATTCTCTTTGTATATTTACTTTATTCTCAAAAATGAACATTATTATTTTCAGCTTTCTAATCACTCTTCTCTTTCCCTAAACTCATCTGGAAATACTTATTTCTAGTTCTCTCATGAGCTGGATAAAAGTGTCAATGTTGACTATACTAAGACTCTCTGCCATCTCTCAAGTGCTTACTATGTGCCAGGAGCCTGGCATAGCTTATCTCCTTTAAAAATCTTGCTAACTTTATGGTGTTAGTGTTATTATTCCCATTTACAGATTAGGATGTGGAGGAGCTAGAATTTAGACCCAATTCTTTTTCTTAACCCCATGGTCAATTTTTTATGTCAACTAGAATTTTGGATTCAAATTGTAAACATGCTAAAGAGACAATTGGAAAATTGGGCTTTGTTTGGAATGGGATTTATCTTTGTCAAATAAACTGCAAAGCTCCTTAGTACAATTGACCAAAAACAATAAGATTCAAAGGCTGATGATATCACCCAAAGTATTCTCAGAGTTTAGGGTTAGATGAGCTCCTATCAATCAGACTAGAAAATTCTTTCCACAAGTTTCACAACCAACCTCCGGGTCTTAAGACAAAGAGTGAGGCACTGCCTTGCTCAAGGTCAACAACCTGGTTAATAGCACAGAGAGGACCAAAGGCCGAGCTTCTAGATTTCTAGATAGTAAGACTATTTTTTGAGTGAAATCATGGACATTTTTCCCTAGAGAGAGACTGTACTTAGGGATAAGACACCACAGAAGAAATGTATTTTGATGGATTCAAGCTAAAAATCTTGATTTATGATCAAGCAAGTGTTTATAAAGCATTTCTGAACCCTTTAGAGAAAGGTACTTTCTAAATGAAAGTTTCATTTGATCATTTTGAAATGTTTATTTTAGGCAAGCATTCTTTTCATAAAATATTTACACATACTCCTAATATCAAATATTCACATTAGTGTGTGCTAAAATATCTGAAATTTACTTAACCACAATTGTTCACTTTTCTGGGTACAACCAGCTGGATTTCCAGAAATCCAAAAGAGATAAAGGGATTTCCTTACAAAGCCTGTTAAAGAATCAGATAGGAATTTGGAAAGGGCAATTCTGAAATAAAGCTCCTTTAGAATTAGAACTTCCTTAAGATCTTGACTTAAAGAGTCTGCACTAGCTCAAACACCTGCAAAATGAGCAAATAAGGCATAATTTCCCCAAGACTTTTAGCCAAAATTTTGCTAACTTCTTTTTACTGCCAAGGACTCAGTTAATGTTTCAAAGACTGAAACACAACAGGTTTTAGCAGTTTTTCTAGATTTCCAGAAGAATAGATGAGATATGGGTATTGCCTGATTTATCAAAAGAAAAGCAATAGCATAAACCTTTGCCTCTATTAGAAATGATTCTAGAGAAGTAAAAATATTCCTAATGTTGGCAGCAAGCCCTGTGGTAGATGTACTTTGAACGGAAAACAATGCCACCTATTTCTTTGAGCTTATTTTGAATAAATCTCCTGGGAAATCACAAAGCATAAACTCTTCCTGACAAAAAGGAAATTGCCCTGATAGAAGCCCCATGGTGTAGCAGAAAGAGCATGAGGACAAGTTCATAGAGTTTCTAGGTTCTTCTTCCAGTTTGGTGCCTGTCAGATAGTGCTCTGAGGTGAATCACTTACCCTACCTGTGCCTCAGTTTCTCCTTCTGTAGAAGTAGGGCAATAGGCCATTTCTAAGGCTTCACTAGTGTGTTTTCACGTATGTCCTTTCCTGATGATTTAGCTTCCTAAGGCCCACTTGACTTCACATTCCAGGATGTCTGGCTCTAGGTGAGTGATCATACCATCATAATTATCTGGGTCGTGAAGATATTTTTTGTACAGTTCTTCTGTGTATTCTTGCCACCTCTTCTTAGTATCTTCTGCTTCTGTTAGGTCCATACCATTTCTGTCCTTTATCGAGCCCATCTTTGCATGAAATGTTCCCTTGGTATCTCTAATTTTCTTGAAGAGATCTCTAGTCTTTCCCATTCTATTGTTTTCCTCTATTTCTTTACACTGATCACAGAGGAAGGCTTTCTTATCTCTCCTTGCTATTCTTTGGAACTCTGCATTCAAATGGGTATATCTTTCCTTTTCTTCTTTGCTTTGCACTTCCCCTCTTTTCACAGCTATTTGTAAGGCCTCCTCAGACAGCCATTTTGCTTTTTTGCATTTCTTTTTCTTGGGGATGGTCTTGATTCCTGTCTCCTGTACAATGTCACTAACCTCCGTCCATATCAGATCTAGTCCCTTAAATCTATTTCTCACTTCTACTGTATAGTCATAAGGGGTTTGATTTAGGTCATACTTGAATGGTCTAGTGGTTTTCCCTACTTTCTTCAATTTAAGTCTGAATTTGGCAATAAGGAGTTCATGATCTGAGCCACAGTCAGCTCCTGGTCTTGTTTTTGCTGACTGTATAGAGCTTCTCCATCTTTGGCTGCAAAGAATATAATCAATCTGATTTTGGTGTCGACCATCTGGTGATGTCCTTGTTTAGAGTCTTCTCTTGTCTTGTTGGAACAGGGTGTTTGCTATGACTGGTGCATTCTCTTGGCAGAACTCTATTAGCCTTTGCCCTGCTTCATTCCGCATTCCAAGGCCAAATTTGCCTGTTACTCCAGGTGTTTCTTGACTTCCTACTTTTGCATTCCAGTCCACTGTAATGAAAAGGACATCTTTTTTGTGTATTAGTTCTAGACGGTCTTGTAAGTCTTCATAGAACTATTCAACTTCAGCTTCTCAGCATTACTGGTCAGGGCGTAGACTTGGATTACCGTGATATTGAATGGTTTGCCTTGGAAACAAACAGAGATCATTCTGTCATTTTTGAGATTGCATCCAAGTACTGCATTTCAGACTCTTTTGTTGACCATGATGGCTACTCCATTTCTTCTAAGGGATTCCTGCCCACAGTAGTAGATATAATGGTCATCTGAGTTAAACTCACCCATTCCAGTCCATCTTAGTTTGCTGATTCCTAGAATGTCGATATTCACTCTTGTTTTCTCCTGGTTGACCACTTCCAATTTGCCTTGATTCATGGACCTAACATTCCAGATTCCTATACAATATTGCTCTTTACAGCATCCAACCTTGCTTCTATCACCAGTCACATCCACAACTGGGTGGTTTTTTTTGCTTTGACTCCATCCCTTCATTCTTTCTGGAGTTACTTCTCCACTGATCTCCAGTAGCATAGTAGGCACTTACTGACCAGGGGAGTTCATCTTTCAGTGACCTATCTCACTGTTCTTTCCCAGGCTTTTCATGAGTCTGCCTCCCAGAGGCACTATATCTTTATGAGACACAACTTCCATCTACATTTGCAAATGATATTTACAAGGTAAGAGACATGCATATCAATTCTTCATGTTTTAAATCACTGTTTATGCATGTTGAAAACTTGTAAAACTTTCTCTGCTGTAACCTCATCAAAGTTTTTCTTTGTTCCCATCCAAAAAAGAAAGTGTCAGTCACTTAAAACTATGTATATCAGGTTTGCAAGGGGAATGTTTGACTTCCTTAAGAAAATTAACTCTTTAAGCATTGCAGCCAGTTGTTCTAATGGTGTGATAATCAAACAACTAAATGGAGTAAGTTTTGGCAAAGGCTTATAGTCTGTTAGCATTAGCTGTATATGTAAAACATGATTGAAAGTAACGAGTCCCATTTCTTTAAGAGTGGTTTATGGTAGAGGCTTTTTACTCTGTGGTTATACATATAGAACTAATTAGGCCTTTGGATCCAAATTGGCCTATCAAATTGAGCAAAGGAGGAAGAAAAACAATTAGTTACATTTTAAAAGTATAGACTGCCAAAAAAGTTAATCTAGTCGTACATGTAAATAAATACACTTCAGCCTGTGAATCAAGACAGATTAGCAGGTTATGAGATCCATGGTTTGGCTCAGAGACAGCTTTAAAAGCAATAAACAGAACAGAAAATATCAGAGTATATCATAATGATGGTTAGTATTGGTTTGTGAAATTTAATTTTACTTACACAGAGGGAACACATATACATGTATATATGTTCCTGGTCACAATGTAAGTTTTATTTCTCACTCTCAGTCTGGTTACTAAAAGGTCAAGTTCATTGAATAGAGTTTGTATCCTACTGTTGTTTGAAAATTGTTTAAGTCTTAATTATGTTGAATTGCTTTTCAGGTCTACTATATTCTTCTACTTCTCTGTACGTTCATTCTATTAATTTCTGAGAGTTTGATATTGAAACTCCAACTAAAAATCTTACTTTATCCACTTAAACGATGGTAATATATATGTAACTCTGTTCTGTAATTTCCAAGTCTCCTGTAAATGCATTATCATATCTTCATAATTTAAAAAATAAGAAAGATTTTTTAAAAAGTCAAGTTCCTGAGGTTTATCAGGAAGAGCAGTGCAGGCCCAATGCCTATAAAGAAGGACAGGGAGGCACGGTTGGGTAGGAGAAACTGAACAGAGTTGCAGTTATGACAGAAGTCTCAGTTGATCCCTATGGGGAGCTTGGAAGGCCTGCAGAGTTGTTCTCAGCTGACGGGGAGCAGCTATAACCCCACAGCTTGATACTGGTTGTAGGCTGCTCCCAAGGAAGGGGAGTTGCCTCAGGTGACGTAGCTTCCTTTGCTGGCCAAGGGCAGTTCCAGCAGAGGAACTCTGCCCCAAGCAGTCAGCAGCCTGCACAGCTGGAAAAGTGAGTGCTGGGTGCTGAGGAGGCATCTTGGAAGCACTCACAACATCCACTCAGCCACTACCTAGTCAGAGCCTGACTGAGACCACCCCACCTCCAGTGCAGGGGCTCTTAAAACCTTAGCGCTACTGAAGTTTAAGCTTGGAAAAGTATTGTTGCGTATTTTTGTCCCATGTATTGTAGGATGTGATAAAGAAACTTCCTCCATTTTTGATGATCACTGACAGCTTCCAAACCCTACCACTTCTTGTTGACTTTTTGTCCCATATCCGAACAATCCTAAGAAGGCTAGGGTGTTCCTACCCTTGGCTCTAGTTTGATTTTAAACACTATTGTGAACCTTCTACCATCTTGTTACAGCTTTTCCTTTGTCCTTGGATATAGGGTATCTTTTTTGGGTGGGTTCCAGCATTCTCCTATCGATGATTGTTCAGCAGCGAGTTGCAGTTTTGGTGTTCTAACAGGAGATGTGTGCCTGTTCTTCTACTCTGCCATTTTGGATTACTGTTGGCAGTAGCAGGGAAATTCAAATCAGGCATACCCAGGCCTAGGAGCATGAACCCTAACTCTAGATTTACTTCCTAACCACAATAAAACCCAAGCCATTTTCAGACTGACTTGGGCACCTGCACTTCTCCAGGAAGCATTATTGTATGAGCAATAAACCTTTCACATCCCCTGGGTTGTCTGTGGTATATGTCATCACCAGTCTTGATATCTGAACCAAATTTCAGACATAGGATACTTCACATCAGCTCTGTCCTCTATCCCGTAGATGCCAGTAGTACTCAACCTGCTCCACAATGGGACAACCAAAATGTACCCAAACATTTCCAGGTGCCCCTGGGGGATTAAATCACCCCTGACTGAGAACTGCTGCTCCAGAGCATAAATGAACCTTTGCTAAGTAGGTAACTGATAGCTCATTTGAGTCCAGTGTGCTGTATTCCATTTATTCTTGTATGATACCCAGAAAAGTCCTGTGGTCATTCTAAATTCTTACAACAAAATAAGATGGTAAAGGTGGTTTCACAGGTTCTGTGTAATTAGGTAGCATGTCTGATTTTCTACTTCTGATCTAGCTGTAAAGTCAGAGTGGGTGGTCTGGTGGGAAAACAGGCTGGAGACTTTAAAAACAATTTGATTGTTTTATTTATGGGGCGTATTAGCTCCTTCTTTGGAAGGCTCATAAAATCATTTAAGCCCTGTAAAATGGGATAATGTGGTGATTTGCATTTGCGTGTCATTTTCAAAATCCATTTTATGAAGTGGGAGTGAAGCAGAATGGTATAGTTGGATTTTAATCACTAGAGTTTCGACTTCCCCCTCATGGGAGCTATTATCCTATTTCAAAGATTAGAAACTGCAGAGAGCAAGAGAATAGAGGTGGAAGGAGTGTTCTTTAAAAGCTAGGAGGCTTTTGCTAACAGTTGTAGACCACAGAATCCCACACCTTACTTTGGCTATCTTAATTTTTAGTGCAAGCTTACACTAAAATACAGGGGTTGGAACAGCCTCATAATTGCATTAAACTTATCCAACAATTATTTCCAAATATATATTTGACAATCTAGAAGAAATCTTCCTTAGCTCTCATTCAAGGATCCGCTTTTGTTCATGTTAACGTATAACATTGTTTGCATGATTTGAAAGTTAGAAACTCGTCTATTTCAGTCATATCATTAGCCAAAAAATTTTAGAAAAGTATAGATTTTTAATAAAATTAACTCATTTGTATAGTGCTCCAATCTTGATATACACTGATGTAAGTTTCAGCTTTGAATATTTTAGTTTGTAGAATTCAAGGTTAATTTTATTAAAGAGAAAGAAAGTGGTTTTTAGTGGGGAAATTACTGATTCATCTGCAAGGAAGTCATTCTCTCATTGATAGGCTTGGGTGCCAAAGGCATGCTGGGCAGTGACATCAGATCTAAAGACAGTAGAAGAGCTGGGAACCACCACAGAAATCAGTGCAATGACTTCTTTTCTAGACAAGATTATTTTAATTGCTAAGAATAGCAATAGTTAGAGCAAGAAAAGAATGGACATTATTAAAAGGATTCAACAGGTTTCATGGAATCCAAGAATACCACACAGAGCATTGCTTGATCTCACAGGAAATTCTGGAAGCAGCTAGGTCCTTTGCCACCATTTCTCAACTCTGCTCCAGGTTTCCTTCGTTTTCTTGCTGTTTACTCTAGGTTGTTTCCCTCTGGCATTCCTCCGATTATCAACAGTCCAACTACTGGGCTGACGACAGGCGTTGACATGACTTTCGCTTAACTTGTCCTAGTTACTGGCCCAGAAGCCCACAGTTCTAGAAGAGGAATCTAATTGGTTCAGCTTGAGTTATGTGTCTATTCTTCAGCCATCCTTCAGTTGGCTGTCGTCACCTCGGCCAACTTCTCCAGTGTTGTGGATGGGCAAGCATAGCGCATCAGGTCTGCAAGACTTTCGTTTTAAAGATAAGAGAAATGAATGAACATCTGTAGGGGAAGTGATCTGTCCTTGGTTATGTAACCAGTTATCGACTGATGGACAGTAATAGAACCACCACACCACCTTTTTAAGAAAAAAAAACTATCAAAGGTATGTTACATCTGTCACACCTTCCTAGCATTTCTTCCTAGCAGAGGGAAGGAGAACACTCGGGTTGACAAACTGGGGCAAAAGGTGACTGGCAAGTTGGAGATGCCTCTAGGTTTTCTGCATAACTATTCTGCAATTTAGTAGATTGTCTTTAAATTGCTTTGTCTATTCACTTGCTTTATTGAGGCATAATTTACATATTATAAAGTTCATCCATTTTAAGTGTATATGTCAGTAAGTTCTAGTATATTAGTAGTTATACAACCATCACCACAATCTAGTTTCAGAACATTTCCATCAGCTTATGCTCATGTACGTTAATTCATTACAGTAATGAATTTGTTGTATATACAACAAAAATCAAATTCAATATGTTTTTTATTTTTCAACTATACTATGAACCAGGCATTGTGCTAAAATTGTTACAAAACATTATCTTTGTCTATTTCCTGTATCTTGCACTTATGCTGTGATGCATATCTAAATAACATGAAAAATGCTGTAATAGATGTATAGACAAATTGTGATGGTGAAGCAGAGAAAATGCCAGTTAATTCATTTTAGTTTAAAAGAAAATCTATCCCTCCTTTTTTACATTCAAAGATTATGATATTTGAAATTACATATAACTTTAAACCAATTTGAGAAATATTATCTATATACATACAAATCACTGGTTGCTGCTGCTGCCAAGTCACCTCAGTCGTGTCCGACTCTGTGTGACCCCATAGATGGCAGCCCACCAGGCTCCCCCGTCCCTGGGATTCTCCAGGCAAGAACACTGGAGTGGGTTGCCATTTCCTTCTCCAATGCATGAAAGTGAAAATTGAAAGGAAAGTCGCTCAGTTGTGTCCGACTGTTCGCGACCCCATGGACTGCAGCCTACCAGCCTCCTCTGTCCATGGGATTTTCCAAGCAAGAGTACTGGAGTGGGGTGCCATTGCCTTCTCCGACAAATCAGTGGTGATAGCACTAAAAAAGGAATGTTGTCCTGGCCTTTACAAGTCTAGCAGAGGAAGAATATGTTCACAAATTACTATTTTATTAAGGTAGAGTATCATGATATCCCTTCAAATAGCTATGAAGTCCTGGCAAAGGGAGAGACTATAACTTATGAAACTAGGGAATTCTCCCCATAAGAGGTAGTAATGCTCTACCTTGAAGAAAGGGAAAATTTTAAACTTAAAAATGGGCCTTCATAAGGTGATAATTTATTATTCATAGTTGAACAACAAAAGAGACAATTACACTGGTTACAGTGATGCAATAGGAATAAACTGGGATTTTTCTGGAAGCACTAAGATGTGTAATCCCTCTAGTCATTGGAGGGAAAATACAATAGTTGGCGAAGGCACGAGCAAGCGCTCAAAGAGGGGAAAGGGAAAGGCCATTGAAAGAAATGGCACGTGAAATGATACTGCTATGCTTACCAGTATTCTCCTTTATATGGGCCCTATAAAATGGGCTCTGTCCTCTCTGTGGCGGGGAATGGGCTCAGTTTCCTACCACTTTCCCACCCTCTGCGGACAACAAGGGGTGAAGATCCTGGGATTTGTAGAAAGATGGGGACTTCGGATATTTGGCGTCCAACAGGCTAACCTGTGGAGGTCATCACTCAGCTCTCACTCAGTCTACTTTCCTTCTCTAGGTATAACCTTTTCCCCTCACTCTTGCTTCAAGTACCCCAGTTTCTCTACTCTGAGTTATATTTCTAATCTCACCTTCCCACTTCTAGCCCAGTTTTGTCTATTTTTATATTAATAGAAAAGCAAATTCTGCACACTTTTCTGCCCCTAACTTCTGTCAGCTAATTATTTCCATCTTTGTTTCTGGTTGAGTCTGAGCTGAGGGAAAATGCTGAGTTATAACACTGCCATACAGTTAATCTACCACGGCTGTTACCTGATTGTAACTAGGACAGTGGTGGCAGGACTAGAAAAATTCATGAATGAAGGGCATGTTTCTTGTGAGTTCAGTTCCTGTGGTCTGATGTCATAATGCAGAACCTCACAGAAGTAGAGAAACTCATTTTCAACAAGAAACATAGATAGTATCACATACGGCAAAGGAGTTGGGTGTTTACTAGGGAAGTCAAGCTAAGACTCTGGAATGTGAGGACAACCAGAAGGATTGGTGATGGATGAAAAGTGGTCCTGGGGGGGGGAAAAAAAAAAAAGAAACTTTAATACAAGTTTTGTTTAGAAAAGATCCTGTAAACAAAGTAACAACACTAAAACCTTGGGCCTAATTTAAAGAGTATATAATTTGAGAGAGTTTCAGCTGTGTTTTTCACAGAAGCTGCCCATGTACCTATTTAGACATCTACTACTTGACCTTAAACTTGAGAATCATATTTCATTAGTGCTTTTGCTCTAAGGATTACACAGGCCCTTCCCATGAAACATCAAGAGAAAAACTGCACACAAGACACAGCATGGGATATGTAAGTGTGGCATTTGTTTCAAATTGTCTGTAAGTTGAAAGTCTCCTAAAATGAAGACCTGGAGGATGACAGAGGGTGAGATGGTTGGATGGCATCACCAGCTCAATGGACATGAGTTTGAGTAAACTCCAGGGCTTGGTGATGGACAGACAGGGAAGCCTGGCATTCTGCAGTTCATGGGGTTGTAAAGAGTCAGACACAACTGAGCAACTGAACTGAACTGAACTGAACTGAACTGAACTGAACTGAAGGACCTTCAGCTACTTTACTATCTATAAACATTTCACTGTGCATAATAAAACACAGTATTCTAAGAGTTCCAGAACCTATATAACTCTCTAATTTTCATATAAAATATTAATATTAAGTAGCCTTAAAGTAAAATTGGATCCTTTTTTCTTGTGCCTCTAGAGCAATTTAATAAGGATGCCATTATAATAAACTGGCAACATTTCAACCACTGAAGAGCTCCAAGATGAAAAGAACTGGTCTTTACATATACTAGGATGATTTTTAAAGGACTTAGTAGTTTAGGATTTTCATTTTCATTATAAGTCAGAATGAAATTAAGATACTTGAAACAATAAAATAAGATACTGATATTTTTATTTCAATGATGCTCCTGTGAGGTGAGGATCAACACATTGGAACCATTATTATTCTGTTAAAAACAAATCAGCATTGAGTGCCTGTCAAAATTTGTCATGGTCCAATTATGAAGCCACATTAGCTATAGTTTATTTAAGCTGCCAGCACACAATAAGCTCTAGGGAGATTATTATTAAGAGCATAAATCTATCAAGAAATGAGTAAATCCATAGCATTGCTTCAATAAACAGAGAACACCTTTTCTTTGTTTTTAAAAGACTGTAGAATTTTACCCAAATAAAAGCACTGTATTTCATCTTGTCCAAACTAATATTTTATGAATGAAAAAAATTGAGAATCAGTAAGCTAAATGATCCATCCAAAATCACACACTTAATAGTAATTGATCTAAAATTAGAATCCATGTGTTTCTAGAGTAGTAGTGAAATACATTAGCCGAAAGTCATGTTCTTCATAGAGTACTGCTATGCTTTTTTGCTGGTTAAACTTCTTTAGAGAAAGATGTTTGTTTTAATCAGGGATGAATGAACAAATATCTATATCTCTCTGCCACTTTGAAGCTGTGATAAGTCACTTAATCTCTGTGTCATGATTTACTTGTTGGCTAATGGAGATGAAAGTGACAGTGAAAGTGTTAAGTCAGTCAGGTCTGACTTTTTGAGATCAGGCTCCTCTGTCCATGAAATTCTCCAGGCAAGAGTACTGGAGTGGGTTGCCATGCCCTTCTCCAGGGGATCTTCCTGACCCAGGGACTGAACCCCGAGTCTCCTGCATCGCAGGCAAATTCTTTAAAAACTGAGCCACCCTGGAAGCCCAATGGAGATAATCTCTGCCGATAATAATCTTAGGTTTGTTGTGAAAAACAAGGAAGAAATCCATTCATTTATTCTATATTTTAGTGGGCAGTGGTATGGTTTATACCATCACATTGGGTATTAGCCCAAAAGTGAATCAGATTGGAAACTGCCTTTTTAAAGATTTGCAGGTTAGTGGAGGAGCTAAGATTTGTGCCTGTTTTCTCCACCAGGGGGCTTCTTTCTTTGTGGCTCAGTTGCCTGCAATGCAGGATCCCTGGGTCAGAAGATCTTCTGGAGAAGGAAATGGCAACCCACTCCATATTCTTGCCTGGGAAACTACATGGACAAAGAAGCCTGGAAGACTACAATCCATGGGGCTGGACATGACTGAGCGATTAAACTATCACCACCACCACTATTTCCCTGGGATTTAGCATAATATTTGGCATGCAGTCAATGTTCAGTAACCACTAAGTAAATAAATTGACCAACTGAGTATGTAGAAAAACCTCTAACATAAGGTAAGAAGTAGTAAGAGCCATAGGGAACAGCAGATTGAATGCTCCTGGTGTTTACAGATCTTTGTTAGATTCCAAAGAACCTAAACTAAACTACAGAGGTCTTGGGTCCTAGAGCCAATCCTAACATACTACCTATTTCTGTGACCTTTCAAACCACACAGACTGTATAGCTTTTATTTGTAAAAAAAGAAAAGATTAGACCACAGAGACAATACTGACCATATAAATGATTAAAGTAGAATGAGGGCAAGGTAATGGGGGCTGGTAGGGATGATACAATCTAGACAGCTTCCCAGCCTGGAAGTGGGGCATCCCTTCTCAGTCCATTCAGGAAGAAGAACCTAATGTTGCAGATCTTTCACATTTTCAAGAGAAATCTGTATTTTTCAATTTTTTAGAGTTTCCTAGTGTTTAAATGTTAGCTACTAATTAAAAACTTGGGGAAAAAAAAAGCAAGTCAAACAAATCTGTCTCTGAATCAGATCTGGATCATGGGTCACTAGTATTTTATTTGTAGACTATGATCATCAATATTCTAATAATCTCCAATTCTTTGTTTGCTGAATCTCTTTAATATTGTGAAGTTTAGGAAATAATGCAGTTAATGTTGGAATGATCTGATTTTTCCCAAAATATCTCTCAGTCAGCTTTTATGAAGTTTGTGTTGACAATTTTCCATGTAGATATGATCTATGGCATCACAACGTAAGTATTGCTTTCTGGAATTTTTGAAGGCTAATTAAATTTTTAAAAGCATGCTAACATCTGGAATTCCTACTAACCACATACAGAAGGACAAAAGCAAAGAGTTTATCTTTTTTAGGCTCTCTCTCTTCAGTTTATCTTGCGGGTTTTTTTGCAAACTGTTTTTCCATAGATATGCCCTTAATTGAATGTTGACAGCTTAGAACTAACTGGAAGAGGTTCTTGGCTTTCCCATCATGCATTTCTCTCTAGCTTGGGCATCCATTTACAATGAGCTGACTGTTATAGAACAGTAGATGCCTTTTATTATTGCTGACATAGATCTTGGGTTTTTCCCCTCACATTTGCACCATGTAGATTGATTTCTTTTATGTTTATTCAGCTAAAACTTGCATGCCTGGGAGAAAATGAAATGGCATGCCATTTGTCATTTTACCTGACTATATCCTTAAACAATGCCTGTTTTTTATTGAATATTTGCTAAATTATTTATTTATAAAATTTATATGAAAGCAGCCTGGTAGCATATTACAGTATCTTCCATCTGTTGACCCTACACTATACTTCTGCCTGTGTCCTTCTGTAAGATGCACTTTTTAGGAGGAGGAATTCATAGAACTCCTTTTACTTTCCTGTGACACAATGTACTTTCAGTAATTTGTCTTCACAGCAGGTTTTCCCTAATACTTTTTGAGCTAAAAATTAAAATTTAGCATGCAATAGCATGGTACAGAATTGGAGAAGGAAATGGCAACCCACCGCAATGTTCTTGTCTGGAGAATCCCAGGGACGGGGGAGCCTGGTGGGCTGCCGTCTATGGGGTCGCACAGAGTTGGACATGACTGAAGCGACTTAGCAGTAGCAGTAGCAGCAGCATGGTATGGACTCTGAGTTAGATCATCTGAGTGTGACTTCCATCTATCTCTACCACTTACTGTGTGATTTTGTGCAAGTTAACTTAATCATACTGAACCTCAATTTCCTCATCTGTAAAATGGAGATAAATCTAGTACCACCGCATAATGACTGTTCTAAAATTTAACAGTGAAAATTAATAGTATGTGGTACATAATAGTTATTATGATTATGCAGTTGATATTTATTAGCTATTATTTTAATTATTATTATGTTCAACTTTCTCTTTGGAGGTATAACATTAGATTACAGATAACTTTAGACCACAATTTAGGAAATGACATTTGCTTTGCACTGTCCGCTTTTCCTTCCAAAAATCTCACCTTTTCTCTCCTTCCTTTCTTTCTGTATTCCATTGTACTCTCTCCCTGTTTTCTTACCTCTCTCAAGTCATTTATAATTATTGAGTATCCCCTAAGTGCATGACATGGGCAAAGACCATGAAGACAAAAGAGATTAAAAAATGATAAAAAGAGACTCTATCCCGGCTCTCAGGGAATTTACTGGATGTCAGGGAGGAGGCAGGAGGCAGTCATTAATTCAACAATGTCATGAATATACAATTACAAACTGTGACAGCTAACCAAAATTAATGAACACCCTCAATTTACCCTGGCTCAAGGAACTGTGATGCATAATAACATTAGCAAGTAATATTTACAAGATGTTTACCTCTTACAAAACACTTGTATTTATTTTGTTTTATTTGAACCTTATAATGGTGGTATGATATAGATATTGCTAATTCCCACTTCAGAGATCATGAAACTGAAAAGTTAGAATGACTTAGGGTCAGAGTAATCTTATTAAAAGACTTTAGGCAGCATCTTCTGCCTTAAGATCGACACACGTAACTTTTCTAACTTTCTACAAAAGTTTCTAAAAAACTTCTGGAATTGCCAAACTCACCTGGGAGGTTCTAGAAATGGATGTGTCTCTCAAGGGACTTGTATTCAAGTATTATTTGAGGAGATCCAAGCTCTAGCTTTAATTCCTGGGTAGACTAAGTGACCAGGTTACATCCAGGCTGCGGTTCTAATCCCAGCCAGTTCCTCCCAAAGCCAACTGTAAATACCAAAGAAAGCCACTGAGGTTTTAGCCCTGATTTATCAGGACCCAACACTGCTTTTGGGAAAGTCCACTTAAGGTCCAGATAAACATGTAGATTCTTTTGCACCCACTTTGGGTACCAGCCTCTATACCAGGATTCTTATTGTTTCCACCTCCACCAGTCTGATTTTCTCTCACTTTACAAAAACAAAGAGACAACAGGAGAAAATATCCACATCTTTCCAGCAAAGTTGGAGAGTCACAAAGCTACCAGCCATGGCTTGACCAAGTAGGAATTCCATTTTCCAAGTATGTGTGTACATGCTTCCCTGACCATAGTGAAGCCTGTGATAGCTAACATTTCCAGAAGAGACATGACCCAGGTCACCACACCTGGGATAAGTGCTCAGAGGTCTATCTGGGGAAGCTTGGCAAGTATTTTCCTTGTACCTACACCTTTAAACAGTCCATCACATTGACTTGATCACTTGCTAGTAAAGTGTGCCTTTAACAAGTGGTTCTATTTTATTACATTCAGGATGGTCACAAGCAGTCATCTAACAATTAGTTTCAGGGGTCAGCCCTGAGCATGCATCCTGCTCAATCCTTGAGACTGCCCAGTGGTTATAAAACCACAACACCCAAAGTTACTTCCTATCAGTGGTCCTAGATGAATACCCTCTTCAAACTAGAGACTTTTGCCTTCACTTAAAGCAAACTTCATGAGTTGTTACGGAAAGGAAACATGAATTCTAGTTTTGACAAAATATGGCTCCCAGAAGAGTTGTGACATTTTGGATTTGAAAGAGCTTTGAAAAGTTCAGTGTCCTCATTTACTGGAAAGGAAACTGGGGCATTGTGGTTGGTAAAATAATGGCCCCTCAAAGATGTGCATATCACAATTCTAAGAATCTGTGAAAGTGTTACCCTGCATAACAGGGTATGTTTGCAGATAACATATCAGCAAACCCTACCCTTTGCAGATGTGATTAAGGTTAAAGACCTTGAGATGAGGAGAAATTATGCTAGATTATCCTGGTGGGCCAATCTAATGATGAGTCCCTACAGAAGTAAAAGGAAGGCCAAAGAGTAGATCAGAGAGATGAAATGTGAAGAGGACTCTACTCATGGTTGATCATGTTGTAAGGGGACCTCCAGCCAAAGAATGTAAGTCTTGCAGGAGCTGGAAGTGACCCTCGTCTTATAGACAACAAGACAATAGGAACTTTGATCCTGCAACAGCAAGGGGCTAAATTTTACCACCAATCTAAGAGCAAAAAAATTTTAAAGATGAATTCTTCTCTAGAACCTCCTAGAACACAGCCCAGCTTACATTTTGATATTAACCCAATAAGGCCCATATTGGATTCATGACCTAAATGTAAATATTATGTTTATACTGTTTTAAGCTGCTCAATTTAAGGCAGTGTGTTTTGGCAGTGATAGGAGATGGATATAGTGGGAGAGAGACTTGGCTAATGTCACATACCTAGTTTATAGCCCAGCCAGGAGCTATTCCCAGGACTTCTGACCACTTGTTGCTTTAGGTTTTCCCAGTCAGCTTAGCTTCATTTACTCTCTAACACAACATCGGGTTCTGTCCCTCCTCATGGTGATCATCCTTCTAACAAGGCTGATATTTTCTTGCTTCCATATCTAGTTTAGTACCATCTGTCTCACTGTCTCAAATGGAAAGTCCATAAAGCCGGGAACTGTTTTCATTGCTCATTTCTTTACACTTAGTTATCAACACAGTGCTGCACATGGAGTAGGGCTCAATAAAATGTGCTGAATGAATGAATGAACATAAATGGATGAATGAGTAAATGAATAAACACTGTGTCAAAATCAGTGCAAAGGGAACTATCAAGCTAAAAGAAGTTTCGTAAATTTATACTCAAATCTTCATTTTACATATGAGGAAACATGAGACTGAGGAGGTCACAGGTTCAGTTCTTAGAAGATCCAGAGCAGAGCCTGACCTCCTGACCACCTGAACAGCACATTCCTGTTTTTCATGAGATGTGTGCTGAAATGTCACATTTAAAAGCAGTGTGGAAGTAGGTGGATGTTGTGCAACCAAAGTGTGGTAATTGAAACTGATACTATCTGAGTGTATATATCTCTGAAAATACCCAAGGGCAATACTTGTCTCAAAAGCGTTTGCTTTTCAATTTTTCTATATTAGTTCAGATAGAGTACAGACAACTTAAGCAAGCACTTTCATTCATTCCTGAGAAGAGATTGTAAAGGTCTGTAGAAGGAACAGACATAGCAGTTTCATCCCAATTGTGCTGGTGTGGACTAAAGGAATTGACTGCCTGGCTGGGTGACAATATATAAGTTTGGCTTTTAAAATTCATTTCCAAGCTGCTCATATGTTCCTGTTCTCTTTTTGATTTTTATACACTTGTGTCCAACATTTTAATTATCTCCATGTGTCCTAACCAGATCATTTTTGTTTGTGTTTGTGCTTTTCTTGTGTGCGCAAGGGGAAAAAAATGGAAACAAGTAATTTGTCTATTAATTTCATCACCAGATATGTATTGAGAATCCTTTAGGATGAAGAGCAAAGATGCCAGTCTTGAGGGGACTTTTAGGCCTTGATTAAGGGCATTCCTGCTGTGACCATCAAGGACTGATGCTTGGAGGATTCTCTCTGAGAGGGTGACAGCAAGGCCACTGACTCATCGCAGAGCCAGGTCATAGGCCAGTTGCAGTTTGAACTCCTGCATATATTTGACACTATAGACTAAATGTGTGTCACCACAATTCATGTACTGAAACCTAATCCCCTATATGAGGATGTTTAGAGGTGCAGCCTTTTGGAGGTGATTAGGTCATGAAGGTGGATCCCTCAAGAATGGAATTAGCGCCTTTATAAAAGAGACCCCTGCGAGCTCCCTCTCCCTTCCCTCAGTGTGAAAACATAGCATAAAATGGTCTGCAACCCAGAAGAGGTTCCTCACTGAAACCTGACCAAATTGGCACCCTGATCTCAGACTTCCAACCTTTAGAATTGTGAGAAATACATTTATGTTGTTATTTATGCAGTCCATGGCTCTCTGTTATAACAGACTAAAACATTTGATTTTCCTGTTGTAATATTTTCCTTTGATTTACAAATCCTCCCTTACTCTCTCCACACTGGCTTCATTTGCTTTTCTTCCGTGAAAAAAAAAAAAAAAAAAAGATGTTTTTACCCATCTGGGCCAAGGTTAAAACCAACAACAACAACAACAACAAAAAACAGGACATTAAAAAAAAGGAAAATAAAGAGAAGAACAGGTGAAGCATCAATTTGTACCTGTGAATGACCTGAATCATATTGGATTTCTCTCCTTTCTTGCCTTGGACTGCCATTTCTACTTCGGCCAGGCAGTATCTTCTGTTGGGCCAGGAGGCCAAGTCAGATACATCTTCTGAGCTATCTGAAGGCATGGCTTGTGCCCAGGCTGGTAGTGTGTCTCAGCGAGGCTACCTGTGTGTGCTTCACCTCAGAGTCCCTGGGCTTCCCACCTGCAATTAGAAAGCAGCAGACGCAGCCAGGCTCCCACGGGTGAGTGCCGCAAATCAAATTGTCGTTCTTTTCATAAACCTGACCCAGCAGTCACTCCCACGAGACAGTCATTTTCCAGGAGAGCTTTTTCTATTCTGACAAAACCCATGAGGCAGCTATTTTGTGAAGAGGTTTAAACTAGCTTTCCTACTAGGAAGGAAACTTTCAAAATTATACTTTAGGCAGTGTTGCTGCCAGAGCCAAGTCATAGGAGACTCACAGGGAGTTCAGTCTCATTTCTGCTAGTGACCAGCTGGGCCACCTTGGAAAAACATTTTGACCTCTCTGGGCCTTGACTTTCTCACCTGTAAAGTGAGAGTTTGTCTAGGATCAGATATGACAACATGGAGGCTGGGGGTCTGCGTTTAGTCTGCATATGTATTTTATTTATTCTGAGCAGTTTTCCTTTTTTCTTGGGCTTCCTTTTGCCTTACACAAGGTCATCAGAGTACAGTGAATCCACAAGTGGGAGCAAAACAGAACCTTGCAAGTGAGAACCACAGGGAAGCTTCCTGACGGTGGTGGAACTTGGGATGGGCATTGATCAGTAGGAAGAATTTGGACAGGCTGAATGAAGCAGAGAGCATTCCAGACAGTGCACAGGACTTTTCTGACTGGACTCGCTCTTACTGCTGCATCTCCCTCACCCCTGCCTTTTTTTTCCCCTATTTTAATAGACTTTATTTTTTAAAGATTTAGGTTCAAGGCAAAAATGAATGGGAGGTATAGATATTTCTTGTGTGCCCTCAGCCCCCACATATGCACAGTTCCCCCCACTGTCAACATCCAGCCCCACCATGATACACTGTTTACAACTGGTGAACCTACACTGACACATTGGAACCACCCAGAATCCATTGTTTCCCTTAGGGTTCACGTTTGGTGTATTACATGCTACGGGCTTAGACATTTATTTATGATGCCATATACTATGACTCCCAGGTGGCACAGTGGTAAAGAATCCATCTGCCAGTGCAGGAGATGCAAGAGATGTAAGTTCAATCCCTGGCTCAGGAGGATCCCCTGGAGTAGGAAATGGCAATTCACTCCAGTATTCTTGCCTGGGAAATTCCATGGACAGAGGGGCCTGGGGGGACAACAGTCCACGGGGTCACAAAGAGTCGGACACAACTGAGCAACTGAGCACAGCACATAATGACGTGCATCCACCATTATCGCATCATACAGAACATATTCCTCTTTGTGTTTGTCATAAGCAGATAAATCGAACATATAAGCAAAATCCCTCCATTCTACAAAGAAAGCAAAATCCAACTGGGGGAAGAGATTGCAGAAGACATGCAGGTTTAGGGGTTTTTTTGGTAGCAGTGAACTTGTTCTGTGATATTATGAATTATATTTAATAACTTCATAGGTCAAGGATCCCTCCTCTCTGCTCTCTCTTGTTCTTGAGTATGTTATCAGCAAGTGTTCTTGTTCTCTGCCTATGACTTTGCTTTCATAGTGTATTAATTCAGCCAAAATTGAGGAATAAGCCAGAAGCTTTTAAGGAAATTACTAGGGCAGAGTAGTGAAGAAAGGTTTGTTTAAAGGTATTAATGACACAGTGTTGTTGAAGACACAGTATGGAGTCATGCAGATTAGAAGAATTGCACAGAACAGCAGAATAAAGTGATAAGATGTTCGAACAAATGATGGGAGTTACCCAGGCTGGAATCCCATTAGACCTGCCATGTTCTCCATCTCCAGCATGACAAGTGGGCTTTGTGTTCCTGCCTGAATATTCACACAAAGACGGGAGAACTCACTTAGGAATGAAAGAGGGAAAGAGGGGTAATGAAGGAAAAAAAGTTGGCTTAGGTTTGAGGGCTTTCTACAAAGCATTTTGAATGTGATTTTTTTTTTTTTTTTGCTCCATTTATTCCCAGTAAATAGATGTGAATTCAGTGGTAGGTTGACTACTTTGGAGAAAGGGATTTCTTTTCCCCCTTCACCTCAGAACAGGCATAATGGAGAACTTCTCAGAAATCTTCTCTCTCCATATCACTCTTCCATTTTCCTCTGCCTTCAAGTTCAAGAACTGTAGATTTGATGGATGCATATTTTTAGAGACAAAATTATCTTCCTCTAAGATTTAAATTTGCCAGCCCTGCTTGTAGAACTCCACCTACCCGTGGCAGAGACACATCGGTATAGCTGGTATTAGAGACATTGTTTTGTGGCCAATGGATCTTCTCTATACATTTTGCATGTGATCGTGAAAAACAGATGTTTTCAAGGGAAGGTCTCTGAGACTTCAGTTCCATCTTTTGAAGCCTTGGGTTTAACTTGGAGAACTTTGTTAGTCCAAGTCTTAGAATTGGCATCCACCTAGACATAATCTGTTTCTCCAACCAGATTTCATCTTGCCTCTAAAAACACCTGCTGCTCTCTCTCCAGGTTACATCCTCCTGCCTCCTCTTCCCACCTAGAAAAGCAAACTGCTTCTTGCTTCTGAGTGCAACAGAAACATAAGTGAACTGAAGCCCAGTTGGTGTTCAACCTCTACACTGCACAGCTCTGGCTGACTGATTTACAGAGACTCTGCTCACAATGGCTGTCCTGGGGCCGATAAAGACTTTAAAGGAGGGGATTATAAAGAAGGAATGGTCTAGCCATTTCCACAAGAATTTCTCTGTACTCCAGAGAGGGTCTGAGTTTCACAGTATGGCAGGATCAGCTGTAAATTGCAGGTTGCAGGATTATGAAGTGTAGGGTTCACGGCAGGGCTGGAAGAGGCTGGGAGGGGGGCAGTTTGACAGAGAGCTTATGAGGTCCTCAGGAGGGCCCTCAAACATATGCCTGTCTTCCAGGAGAAGAGAGTCTATTCTAGATAAGCAGTTAGGACTCAAAAGAAGGGGTGGAAAGAACTTCAAGTCACTAAAATGGTATGTGATAAACGAGTGTCATGGGTAACACCTGTGAATGAATTTTGAGGAAAAAATTATATTTTTCCAGAAGGTTCTGCAAAAGATTCAGAAGAAAAGTAGATTATGATTTGGAGTTCAAAAGAATCAGTATACCAACTTAAAATTATAATAAACTTAATTTTTAATGTAAAAATCCCCCAATAAAATAAAACTATCATCCTATCATGGAACCAACCAAAATAACTCCTCTTTACATTCCCTTTTAATCTGGGATTGTATATTTTAGAATTATGATATAGTGTACAAACTTGTACTTTTACTCACATTTTTCCTATATATATTTTGAACTTAGTTTGTAGACATTGTGGTAGGTATTCTGAAAATAGTAGTGTGTAACAGAGTGATCAGTTTTGTGTCCTGCCTTTAGTTTCTGTGACTTTCCTAGTTTTAGCACTGAAATCTCTGCATCCAGCAACCCCCTGCCCCACCCACCCAGCCTCAACAAACTAGGACTGTTGGTCATCCTATAAAAAGAACCTGAGTTCCTGGAAATTACAGTGCAGTGGAGACAGGACTGTGAGCCTATGATTTTTTATGTGCTAAATGTTACAAGGGAAGTGCAGGGCTAGTATTGTGACTGGCGCCCGGTTAGGCACCTAGAGGAAGTTATATTTCATGAAGTCCCAAGAACAGTTAGTTGGGGGAAGGACCCCCTTAAATAATGCTACACCTAGAAGCAGACCCACTGTGGGAAGTGAAATTACATTAACAAAGTTGCTTTTGACTATAAGGCAAAATCCTAGGAGAACATGGAGTTGATCAAAATGTGAGATGTGTTAGGAGAGGTCTGTCTACACTTGCTTGTGCATATTAGTAGAACTATGTATTAGTTTTATTATTCTGTAATGATAACATTCGTTCATTTGTTTATTTTCTGGGTTTGTAACAAATTTTGCAATTTTTAATTCTTGAACTTTAGATAGAATGCTGACTTATGATTATAGTTTATATAGATGGTTTAATATATTTTATTTCTCATCTTTTCCTCATGTTCTTTATAATGACCCATACTATTTATTTCTTCTCTGAAGATTTTGAAACACATGACCTCTCTCTTCCCATTGCCTTGCCATGCTTCAGAAATGATGGCAGTCTTAAGGAATGTCCCTCCTGACCTTAAAATGACTCTATAAGGACAGACTGGTAGAGGTCACTGCGTCTCTATAGGCCTGAATGAACACATTTTTATATTCCTTGCAGACCATCCCTGATTCCTATTGACATGTTCTTTCTTCAGATATGCTAATACTGCTGATTAAGCTACTGCTTTCTTTTATAGTCAAACTTTGGTTAGATTTTCCCAGGTTCTTGTTGTTTTGCTTTTGGTGTGAGAAATATTCTACAAAGAAAGTTGCTTTCTAAAACAGTAAAAAATCAGCCATTACAATTTTACTTGTGAAGATTTCAGAGATTGTGGGGTATCTTACCAGTTCTGCTATGTTTTAAACATACTGCTCTATTGATATTCCCACCCCCTGCCTCACTCCTCAAAGAGAATTTTCTGTAATCTGTGTCTCCTTAGGCTTCCAATAAGGTGCAAACCCCTGCACAAGAATAATGCAGTCAGCCCTAGAGGAAAGCTTAGAGGTCGAGGTCATCCCTGATCCCAGGACTGTCCCGATGAACTGCGTATTTCCCAATGAAGAAAAAAAAGAAAACAAAGTGTTTAGTTTAGCAGAGGGAGAAATTTTTGTGTAGGCCAGGAATGATCAGTAGAGGAAGACTTGATTTGGGTTTTGAAAACTAGGGAGAGTGGAGCTCCCAGTAGAAACTGCTCTTTCCCTGCAGCATATCATCATGAATAATGATGAGATGTGTTGGTATTTTATTTTGCTAATGTGTTTCATACACTATTTGGGGTTTCAGATCAAGCCCACTGACCCTTTAAAAGAAACTTTCAGAATTTCTTCAGACAAGCAACCCCTAACCTGGATAGTAGTAGCCCGGGGTGCTTTCCCATTTTCATTCAAGCTCATGAGACTGTGGTCAGCCTGGCCACTGTGCCAGCGTCCTCTCAGGCAGACAGATGACGGGGCACGGGGCTGCAGTAGAGAGCTGGGGAACAAGGAAGAAGGCTTCTCAGGACAGAGTACCTGATCAGGTTACGGATCTCCTTGCAAAATACCCAGTCAGGCACAAATACAGCTTTACTACTATATACAATACTACATCCTAAAGAAGAATATGCTAACTTTTTTTCCAAATTAAATTTTCATCGATGCCCCTGGCTTCTGAAGAATGAAGTACAGCTAAGACAGATATCTATTTGGTGAAGGCTTAAAATAAAATTTCAACTAAGGAAAAAAAATAAAAATGCAAGTTTAATGTTCAACAAGACATACAGTATGTAATTAAACTCAACTTTATCAGCTCCAGCACTCATTAATGAATTCTAAGCCTTGGGAGCTATAAAGTTCTTTCAGAGGCAATCAATAATCTATTACAATTGTGACACAAAATCCGAACCTAATTACCAGCAACAGGATGGTTGTGGCCCATTTAAAAAGATCGTTGTATTAGTAGAGGTGAGCAAAGGTGTGTGGAGGTTAATCAACATTGACTTATATTTCACCAAACCTCTACCTTAATTTTTCCTTTATGATACTATCGGGGAAAAATGCTAATTAGCCTTTCCTGTTCTTTCTAACCTTGAATTCTGCATTTGTTCTTTCTGAGAACTTTGCTTTTCAAGTGCTCTGAAGAGTGGATCATTTAATTTTATGGTATTTTACAAGATTTCCACTGAATGTTTCTCATTCTCAGAAGCCTTGTGAATTGCCTTTACCATTCTTTCTGTTAATGCTCTTTAATTTACTCTGATGGAAACCCATTCTTCCACAGGCATTTTCACTTGGATCTTTGGAGAGTCGTTGTCATTGAACACTATGTTGACTCTTCTCTGTGCCTGCTCAGCTATAACAGATTTGAAAGAACTGAACTATGTATACACTACCACCTTATGTTACTCATGTTACCTACTTTCTTACTATGAACTCCACAGAAGCAAACATTGGGGTAGGATTTGATGTGAGTAATTTATCTGGGTGGCAAATAGAAACCAGTAGGGACTGGGAGAAGTAAGACACTGAAGGAAAGGTATCCCATAACGAATGGTGTTTATCAAGCCAGATTTAGTATGGGCCAGGGAGTTTTGTCCTACTGGGGAAATTCTGGAGGCCAAGAGAGAATACACACTTCAGAGTTCTCTATGTGCACATGTGCGTGCATGCGTGAGAGAATGTTTGATATGTGTGCATCACAAGACTGTAAATCAGGGGTAATTTGTCTTATTTAGGTTCTGCATTAGGCTCACTGCCCTACTGAAACCCATGGACCCCCATTTGTCTTATAACACTATTCTTCAGAGTTATTTTCAAAACCACAACTTGTCTCTGAAGACCAAAAGACTTCAAATAAATAGTCTTCATTTAATGCAGAAGCAGAAGGACATCTTAGGAATTCAGCTGATTATCCTGAGCATAACCCATGAGGCTGTTCTGTGATCTCAGTTTTCTCTTGAAGAGTGTTATTTTGGGGAGCAAAATCAGCACGTGTGAGGTTAGACTTCCAGACTGAGTAAGAGTGAGAAAAACCAGACTTAGCTCTTCAGCACAGATTGCTTAGTTGTTTCTCTTTGGGATTTTTCAGGTGTCTGTCAGTGCTTATGCTGGCAAATGCTGCAATTATGTATGTTTACCCGTGTGACCTAGATAGAGCCATCTGTAGATTACATTCTGCACGTACATACCCATGGAATCCCATGAAACATGTTAGACTCTGAAAGTTTGTTTTGATTGAACTCTCATCCAAAGCATTTTCCCATCTATTTTCTACTTCTCAAGGACCATTAGTACATCTTAAAACAATTTTATGTACAATCGTCCTGTGGATGCTAATTAGAAAATCATCAGCCTTTATAGTCTTTTGGAATCTCCCAGGAAATTAACAAAATTGGCTATTTCTTGCATCCAGAAGTTTCACACACTTGATGAAGGACACTCATTTTGCATTGATCCCTCCTCAATTCCCCATCCTCCTGTTCTTTTCACCTAATGTGTATTCAAAAGTCTTGGTTGAAATAAACATGTCTTCTAAATCTTTCAAAGTCAATCCTGAAGTCCTCTGTCCAGTTAACCCTCTGGAATATTTCAGAACAGTTAAACTGTTTGTTGACATGTCCCTTTTGGCTGAAATGCCTTATAAGTCCCATTGTAAGCTCAGCTTACTAAAGCCCAAGGGAGTAGGTAAAATGCTATTAACACAAACCAAGAGTGGGCTTTGGGATTAGAGTCACTATGTTGAAATTTGAATCTGTTGTATAGGGTACATGTCCACTAAGCCTCAGCAGGCTTCTTCTGTGGGTGTCTAGGGTGTGTGGTTGTGACTTTGCCTTGATTTTCTCCCATAATTGACACTCAGTGCTTTACTACAACGGCAGCTTGTTTAAGGATCCAGCTTACTCAGCTGGGATTTTGATACTGTGCTTAAATCATGCTAATTCCTTCTCCAAGGGGCTGAATCATACGCAAACAAACTTAAACCACTGTCTGTAGTTCTCCTATGAATGTATTTAGAACCAACAGTATTCTTCTACCACACACTTGACCTAAGGAATTTGATGTCACTTACATCTATGATATTGAATCATGCTGATTAAATTTGATCACCTCAGTTTTCTATTTTCCTTAGCCATTCAAACATCTACCAATTCAAATATCTATTCATTGATTTTCTTACCCTTCTGTTAGGACCACTCTGTCTCAAGCACAATTTTGGACCTACATTTTGGAATGTCAACTACTATACCACGAGCTGGTTCTACCCCTGGTCACTTTCCCTCAGTCCCTTGATTTTCACCTGTACCAAGCCTCTCTTCCTCATCAGCCCAGTCACAGAAGTCCTTACTTGCCCTATATCCAAGCCTACCCATCTCACAAGGACTCCGCTAACTTTAGTCTGTATATTTCATCTACTCTTGTGAAGTATATCATATTTCTTCTGTGTAGTTTGTATGGCAGTTAAGGTTAGGAATTGATTTTATAACCTTAAAGAAATAATAAAATCATATAAGTTAATCAATTGGACACATATTTACTGATTACTTACCATGTCTCAGGCACAGTGGAATACAGTGAGCAAGACGGACAAGACCCCTACTCTCAGGAAGGTTATGATCTAGCAAGGGAAGCATTCACTTAACTAGGACAGTCAATCCCTCATTATTCCCAGATTCCATATTTGTAAATTCACCAACTGACTAAAATTTATTTGTGACTCCCAAATCAACACTTATAGCACTTTCATAGCCATTTGCAGACAGGCACAGAGCAGCAAAGATTTAGAGTTGTCCAACCCTCATGATCCCAGCTCAGATTAAGCAAAAAAAAAAAAAAAAAAACACTGCCTTCTTGTTTCAGTTTGCATGCTGTAAACAAGTAGCCCTTTCGTGGTAGATTGAATGCCCTGTTTTTCTATTTTTGTTGGTCAGTTTGTTGCTTAGGATGCCCCACCCCAATTTATTGCTATCTAGTGTTCCTTAGCACAGGAGGGCTATGGTGTGCCTTACAGAGAAAATACTTGTGTTGGATCAGCTTCCTTCAGCCATGACTATAGTGCTGTTGGCTCTGATTTCAGTGCTAATGAATCAACGATATATATTTTAAGAGGCACTTTAAACAGATACACACATAACAAAATTATGGATTGAGTAGTTGACAAAAATGTAATGACCAAAGATTCACAAGAATATAACCCTATATTTCTCTAGGAGCAAACACTTCAGTATTCTTTAATGTAGTGTTCATGGTGACTTTATAGAATATAAATACTATGAATAACCCACCATAATTTAATGAAAACTTCTTTAATTGCTTATATGATAAGTTTTACAAGTTAATGGTGTTCCATACCTCGAGAGTGTATATAGTAGGGGGATTTCATTGGAGAGAGTAAGGAAGACTTTCCTGAAGAAGTTATATCTTAGCTATGACATGAAAGAGATGTAGGGATAAGCTGTGTTCAGAGTGGGAGGAAGGGCACTTAAGATAGAAGAACAGCTTAGGCAAGCTCTTGATGCAGGAAAGAGTATGATCTGTTTGAGGACTAAAGTCAGGCCATGGTGATTATGTATATGGAGGAGAGAGTGATGGAAAGTAAAACTGTATACATAGATAGAACCTACAGACTAGGCTAAGGATTTGCACTTTACTGAATAGTAAGGGGAAAATACTGATGTATTTTCTTGGAGGACTGATCATTCTTTCTGCTCTAGGAAGAATGGATTAAGACAGACAAAGTGGAAGCAAGGTAACCATTAGGAGTCTGTTTCAGGAATCCAGACAGAGAATGATGTTGTCTTGAACTAAGTTGTGACAGCAGATACAGCGAGCAGATATATAGAAGGATGCATGGAGATAGACTTAGAAAAGATATCAGAGGTAAAAATGGCAACATTCAGTGATGAGAAGACATGAAGATTGAGGTTAAAGGAGGCTGATCATGGTAAGATCATCCCAAGTTAGACGATTTCTGAAAGGGACAATTCTGGAGGAAGGAGACACAGAGAATGGCGTACATTTTGTTTTCAATGATGGCTGAAGCAAGATCTCCCATCCTGTTTGCTTTTAGCAGTCTGACCTTGCCATGACCACTTAAAAAGTAGGATTTATTTCCTCTCCCCTTGAATCTGGGCTGGTTTCATGACCGATTTTAACTGGTAGAGCACAGTAGAAGTGATGCTGCACAGCTTCCGAGACTAAACCTTAAGAGAAAGACAGCTTCTGCCTTCATCTCTTGGAATATTTCTTCTTGGAATCCAATTGCCAACTTCAAGGAAGCCTAGGCAGTGACATGGAGAAGCTCACCCAGAGGAGAAGCTGGACCATGGCTGATCACGCCAGCTAACTTCCAGCAAGTAGCTGGCATCAACTGCCAAGTGACTTCTAGACCTTCCAGTAGTTGCCCCACATGGAGCAGAATAACATCCAGATAACCTTCAGAATCATGAGGAAGAGAATATTGACTGCTTTAAACCTTTCAGTTTGGGAGTGATTCATTTTACAGCATAGATAACCAAAACAGAGAGTGATAGGATTTCAGTTCGGGGAATTTCCATGAGTTACTGTGGAACATTTAAGTGAAGATGACTATCAGGAAGGTGGTTATAATGTCTGAAACTGACAAGTGACATCTGGGTTAGAGATATAAATTTGGGAGTTGCTAGCATATAAATAATGTTTTTAGCCATGGAAGTTGATAAAACAAACAAAATTAGTAAGAATATAGGATGAAAAAAAAAACAAAGCACAAAATGGAATAAGTGCTTTGAAGAAATCTAATATTTAATAGTTGTGAATGGAGAACGTGCCCCCATTGAAGATTAATAAGGAGAAGCTAGAGAGTTTTCTTGGTATCACAGAAGCCAAGACAAGAAAGAGACTATTTCCAGATAGACAGTGTACTCAATGGTAGTTTCAATGTGAAGTTACAATAAATGGGTTCAGAATATATCCTTTATTGATTTAGAAGCAATGTGGTCACTGATGAGTCATCTAAGCAAATTTACATAGACCTATCACTGACTTCTCACATTGCTGATAATATTTTTATTTTAACTATTTTAGGTATAATAGCCGACATTGCACACTTAAACATTTTGCAAGGCATTATACTGAGTTCTTCATATATTGTATCATCTCTGATTTAACCAGTATAACAACCATAATTGTTTTTGAAACAACTGAAGCTTAAGGAAAGTGAATGAACTCCCAAAATTATTCAGCTAATACATAGCTACATGTCCCCTGTTCCCACCTCCACCCTCCTATCTCCCGTATTTACTGCTCCAAGTCTACTGAAGGAAAGAAAGCCACTCATGCAACTCTGAGACAGTTGAGTCCGTAATGAGTAGATAGGTCACTGTTACTGAGATATTATTACTAATTATTTTAGATATAATAAGGGTCATTTTAACAGGATTTTTAAAGAGTCTTTATCTTTTAGAGGTACAAAACAAGATATTTACAGATGAAATTTTATATCTTGCATATGTTTCAAAATAATCTGTATGAGAGGGGAAGTAGATAAGTATGAATAGAATTAGATTGGCCATGGGTTGATAGGTGCTGAGGCTATGTGGTGAGTAAAACGGGAGCTATTATACCACAGTCTCCACTTTTCTACAGTTAGAAATATTTTAATAAAAAGGTTAAAAAAGTGTTTCAGTGAGGATCTGAGGTCTTCACAGTGAATATAAAAGTGAATGGGCTTTGTAATAGCTATTTTGGTAGTTAGGGCTTTATATCAGGTGTTTTTCTCTAGTGTTGGAGATAGCTAGAGGTGCTAGAAAAATGACTCCAGACATAGAAAGAACTATGTATTAAGAACTTTATAAAATATGCAAAAAAATGAACCTTAAATTTTAATTTACTGAATAATCACTAACTGTGACATTCATCATTAGTCTATAGGCTTAGTAGCATTTGCAAGATGACAATTAATTAGCTGAATGGCTTTATAAAATGCATGTTTCTTTTAATTGCTATGGCCCATTTTCCATGTTTGATACAAAACTGGAAGCTCTTAAATGCATCAGAAATCTTTCTGGATTTGCTGTTGCATCGTTCCACAAGCATTTTCCCTGGAGACATGGTAATTTTGCAACTTTTAAATATTCAACACAACTCTAATTATAAATAGTTCTCTTTCAAAAGGGATAGCCAGACTCTTGGCACAAACCACCTCTTGTTTTATGGGTAAGAATGACAGCATAATGACTGATGATATGTGTTAGATTCCCTCATCTCTCTTAATTAGAATTTTCTCTGCATCATCATGCTTTGTAACTAATCTGCTCCTTCCTGACAATGGTTAATGTGATTGAGAATGGCTTTAACTTTGTATTTCAACTGGAGAAACAGCCCAGACAGTCTGTGGGGTAGCCTGTACAAGCAAAGGAAGAAAACTCCTCCAACTCCTTCCAATTTTTCTGTTCTACTTGGGCTGGTCAGGATCTGAAAACAGATAACAAAAAGCAAAGTACGTTCTGTGCTCTTAGAAATGGAGTTATAGATACAGAGGGAAAAAGGATGCAGCCTTGGAATAGAAGGCAATGAGAAGGTTAGAGAAGCTGACCATATGGAACCATAAATCAGTAGCTACCCAGGCAACAAAGCTGACCCTGGACATCTGGTTCTTGACTCGTCAGTTATTTATTGAGCACCTGCTATGAACACAGCCCTGTGGGGACACACACACACAGAGTCTCCAGAAACCTTTTCCTTGCCTTCAATTCCAGATAGAGGCAGGCCATCTACAGTTTAATATACTGCTTTGAAGGCAAAGACTTAGTCTCTTTGGCTCACCCCTGCATCCCTTTGCTTGGTACTGGGTATAGATGACAGTCATTAACTTTAACAAATGATTTGCTGAGAAATGGATGGATGAATGAATGAGTGAATGAGTGATTTAGTTATGGGGCCACTTGCCCAAGGTCAAAATAACCTACTTCAAACTAAATATGTAAATGCTGATGGGATAGTCACAGACTATAGGCATGATAATTGCTGGAGGAGTTTCTGTGAGATGTCAGGCTTGTGAAAATCCTGCCTTGGATCCCATTCCTCCTGCATCCCAAGACAGTATAAAGTAAGATAAAGACTATGGGGGTTAAGCTGCCCACCCTCACCACCCTACTCATGGAACTTTAGTAACAGTAGAACTCCTAGGAACTGCCCGTCAGGTAGGTAAGAGAGTGTACAGTAGTTATAAAGTGAAATAGTTTCAGCTCCTCAAAGGTTGCACAGACCCTCCTGAGAGAGGAGATCATGCGGCTTTATCAGAGTACCAGGCGTGCTGGATGTAAGCTGTTGGTAGATGTCAAGATTTTTTTTTTTTTTTTTTTGACTTTGCGTTGCGGACAGTCCTGAGTCTTTTGAAGCATAAAGAGACAATGTTCCAGAGGTCAGTTTTTATGGTGTTATTCAGAAAGGAGTTTCTGAGCCTCATAAACTTGACTTGATGGGAGACCCATGACAATCTTACTGCAACATTCTGGAAGACTCAAAAAAGATAGTATGCTTTGCCTTCAACCCTTAGGTTGTTCCCCAAAATAAGGACTTTAGGAATAGATTTGAAAATATAATTTTTTTTTTTTTGGAATCCTCCCCTGGATTCAACAAAATACCTGACCTGCAACAAATATTTGGGTCATTTTGGGAATTGCTTTATTTATAAATTTATATTTGTCCTTCAAAGTAGTAACCTATATGAAATCAGGTAATTCAACTATAGAATGTCTGATGAATACTCTCCCATCTCTGATCCCATATGCAGACATTTGGGTTCTTTTTTCTTTTTCTTCCAGTGAAGCTATGAAGTTTTTGCTAAGTGTAACATATTGATTAATTATCATCACATGGCTAGACCTCTGCTTAGGAGAAAGTATTATTGTTATAGACTGAATTATGTCCACACCCAATTTATATGGTGAGGCCCTAATCCCCAACGTGCCTATATTTGGAAATAAGGCTTTTATGGAGATAATTATATTAAATGAGATCATAAGGGTGGGGACCTAATCCAACAGAACTAGTGTCTTTATAAGAAGAGAGACATCAAGATAGTGGCCATCTGCAACCCAAAGAGAAAAGTACCAGAAACCAGCCCTACTTGTACCTCGATCTTGGACTTTCAACCTCCAGAAATGTGAGAAAAAAAAAAAATATATATATATATATATATGTTTAAGGAATCCAGTCTGTATAATGTTATGACAGCCCTAGCAGGCTAATAATCTATAAGTAAATAAATAAAATATGGCTTCACTTCTCAATGAAGTTAAATTTAGCTGAGGAGAAAGGACTAATATACATAAAACAAAGAAGATATACAGTTTATCTTGAGTAATTCTGCTCATAATATAACAAAAATAATAGTCTATTTTCATGGACAACTTTCTGTGTGATCATGTCAACTTTATGTTTGGTCCTTGTTATGGGTTCAATTGTGTCCTCTCCCCCCCAAAAGTTATATTAAATTCTTAACTCCCAGGACCTTAGAATGAGACCATATTTAGAAAGAGGGTCTTACGGTGGTAAAACTGTATTAAAATGAGTTCATTAGGGTTGACCCTAATCTTATATAGCTAATGTCCTTATAAAAAATTTGGACGTAAAGACAGACATGCACAGAGAGAAGATGAGGTGAAGACACAGGGAGGAGGAGCTGTACAGCTGGAGTGATGCGTCTGCAAGCCCAGGATGACCAAGCATTGCAGACACACCCCGGAAGCTGGAAGAGGCAAGGAAGGATTCTCTCTCTCTCGGGGCCAACAGAGAAGGCGTGGTCCTGCTGATACATGGATTTCAGACAGCTAGCCTCCAGGACTCTGAGGCAGTCGATTGCTGCCAGGTTTTGTTTCTGGTAGTTATAGGAAGTCAACACCACCCTGTTCTCAGAGCTAGATGGAGGCAGTTAAACAGGATAGCTTCTTAGCTAATCTACAGGCAGTTATATACTATCACTAGAATGATTTAGAAATTATAGAACCAGCTAACTCAGGTTCCCTCACAGAGGGTAAAAATGTTCCTGCTGGAGTCGTACGGTGTTACTAGTGGAAAGAAGAAAATAATAATAATTTAAAACATCACTTGCTATCACCCAAATAATGCTGTTGAGTATTTTTGTGATGTACACACGATTTGCATGGTGACTTCCTACAAAGCAGATATGGTTATTATCTCATTTTACAGCTGAGGAAATGAGAGTCAGAGAAATTAAATGATTTGCTTGACTTGCCCTTAGTCACACAGCTGGTAAATCACAAAGCTGGCATTCAGACTAAGGTTTCCTAGAGCTAGATTTTGAAAGGTGAAAGGATTTTGTAAAGAAGTAGGAAGTGCTTCTGAGCTGGGAGAATAAACACAGTTATTTCCACTAGAGAGATTTTCAGGTGAAAGAGAGGAAGGAAAGTGACTAGGGCATGAGGAGCCTAACATCACAGGATTGGAGTGGGCCAAAATTCAGGGTGTGTTAGGACCAAACTGGAGCCAGGACAGGCTCTAAGGGGCAGGCTAGGCCTGAGGTTTAGTCTCTAGGAAAGCTGAGGCACTGGGAATTCCCACAGGCAGTGTAGCTAGACCAATCAGAAAAATCCCCGTAGCTCCCCAACTCGCACCAGACCTGAGCCAATCCAGATAGGGATGCGAGGTTTAAAAGACCCGCATGAACATATGGTTTAACCAATCAGCTATGCTGTTACAGAAACAAAGAACCGTCTGTATAAAAGTAGATGTGATGCAGAGCTCGGGGCTCTTGTTGGATCCCACTGTGCTGGATGAGACCTGGGCCCTAACTCGAGCTAGCAATAAACCCCTTTATGCTTTTGCGTTGCTGTGGACGTCTTATTCTCTCAGTTTTGGGGACTCGGACTCTGGGCATAACAGGTGGCTCTTCAGTTCCATATGAAGTCGACTTTTCCCCATCTTTATGATTTCATGCTTCTAAGAATAGAGTAAGAAAAGATAAACAAACAATAGAACTTGACCTAAATTCATTTAGTGTGCCCCCTTAACATGAAATTCTTTGTCTTCTTCTTGCTTCTTGTCTACCTTCTCAACTCACAAGATTCTTTCTGGTGTGGGGAACTATAGAGACTGTTGATCATATTGATCACATGGAAAATCCTTGTGTCCCTTCTGAGATTAACATAGAAGCTAAACAAATAGTGGGCATTTTCTCCAGAGTTATGTTGTATTTTACAAACTCATAGTAGCATCCTTATCTTTAAAATTTCCATTCATGAATCACTGTCCTGAAGTAAAAAAAATTATAATAAAAATATAACATGGTAAAACAAAATAGTAATTGCAAACTTAGTGCAGATGTTTGAATGAGAAGACCATCCTGCTTTCCTGAAATTCTAAATTGTAGAGTGGTTCACAAGAAATGTAGCTTTGCAAGGAAAGTCTGTGGCCAAATATGGGCCAAATACAAACATAAGGATTTACTTAATAGGAGCTACTTATCATTAATAAAGCAGGAAAAGGGTACAGCATTGTGTGAAAACTCACTTGTGACTGGAAGATCTGATTTTAGTTCTGCTGTGATGTTTCTTTGGGGTGTCTCTTTACCTCCTAGGGCCTCACTGTTCTCAACTACAAAATGAGTAGCTTTCATTAAATCACAAGTTCCTCTCAAGCTGTCAATTCTGCCTTATCATGTACAGAATTCAGTGCTTCTCAATTGCCTAAAGGTACTTTCAAGTATCTTTAATATTTGAACTTCATTAAGATAGGGAATATCTTCTCCAAGCATTATGCTCTGGCTAGGGAAACTGTCTCCTGATCCAATTAGAACGATGATAAATACAAATCACTGATATCTAAATGAGGATAATGTTATCATAGTTGAGCATATGAGCAGACCTGGGTGATTACACTAGCATAATCTTTCTCTCCTCGGGATCTTCTTACACCATATTTATAACTTACTCCTTGGCAAATGACCAGGGCTTCCCAGGTGGTGCAGTGGTAAAGAATCTGCCTGTGTGCCAGTGCAGGAGATGCAGAAGATGCAGGTTCAATCCCTGGGTCAGGAAGATTCCCTGGAGTAGGGAATGGCAACCCACTCCAGTATTATTCTGGAAAACTCCACGGAGAGAGGAGCCTGGGGGGCTACAGACCATGGGGTTGCAGAGAGTCAGGCGTGACTGAGGGACTGAGCACACACATACAAATGACCACGCATCTTAGTTTCTGAAACTAGCTCTTTATAGTTGTACCGGTATACAAGCAATAGCCAACTGGTTGAATTGTCACCCTAAATATAGAATACTCATTGAAGTCACTGAAATCTTGTGTATTTCACGTATTATTTACATGGAGTTCCTTCAGTATATCCTTTAGATATCAAGCTACATAATGACACCATTGATAACTTGTTGGAAAAAGTGTAGTATTTCTCTCTCCTAATTAATCTCCCCATTTAAGAGGGAAGTTCTCTCCCCATAATCTTCCTCCTTATTATTCTTCCCCAAATTAGGAGGAAAAAGTAATCTGATTGCTGAAAACTGGGGACATTCACTGAACCACATTTTCTACAGGGCAGGATGACTAAAAAGAAAACCCTGGACCACCCGGTGTTTTGTTGTGCTCTATGTTCTGCTGGTGATGAGGTTTGGGGCAGGTCCTTGTCTTCCATTCCTCTGGCTGGGTGGGTAAACACATCTCTTCTGCGGACCCAACTCTTCTTACACAGGTTGACCTCAAGATTCAGGTTTCCAGAGGAAATAAGAAGTACTCACCTCAAATCCAAGCTACATTCTCCAAAACTACTTACCAGAACCCCTGTTCATTGGGAGCTTGCCCAGCCATGGGTAAAGCTGTTGTATTGTATCAGTTTCTCGTATCCATTAGTTAGGACCCTGATTAGGAGGAGGAGGGGAGTCTTGGCCCTCTCCCAACTTCCAGCATTGTTGTATGTCAGCATTGTGGACAAGAGCTCGCAAACTCCTGACTCTTCATCTGATAAAATCTGCCTCTTCAGAAAGCCTCTCTATCCCAGTTTTTAAGACACATCTGTGTGTATATATGCTTGCATTTTAAAGAAATCCTCTTTTAACTAGCATAGCTGTTACTTTTATGTGTTATTATAAAACAGCGCTTCAGCTGTCAGCATGCTGTTCTCCCTCCATATGTTTCCCTGTGTCTTCTGACACTGCCTTTCCCTCGGCCAAGGGGAAGCAGAGGGAGTCTGCGGCTTGCCCGGAGGGCTGCCTCTGGGTCACAGAACAATTCTGAAGAGCTGTCTTCTCACTTAGTGCTTCTCAACTCTCTTTTGCTGAGTCAGGAAGATCCTCCTCTCTTCAGCACCCGGTGGCTTTGGGCATGGAGCCTAGTTCTTAAGTCCCAGTCTAACCCAACAATGAAATTTTGGTTGCTGCTGTTTTATTGTCGCAGATGGGAAGATAGACAGGGTTTTGGTACTTTATATCTTCTAATGGCAAAAACTAACGTGTTCCTTTGGGCTTATAAAAAGCCCCTGCATTTATATGTGCTTTACGGTTCATAAGGTGTTTTCATATCTATTTTAAATAATTTTTAGAGGATAATTGCTTTATCATATCTATTTTCTCCATTGAGGTTCACGACATGAAATACTTCCTCAATATTTGTAATCCATATGCCAATTAGAATGGAGACAGATCAGCAAGGTGTTATTTGCATGCTTTTTATATATTGGGCATTAGGAATTTGAAGGTGAGTTTTTTACTATTGCTATGAATATCAATATTGATATTTATTTATCTATCATTTTGTTACATTTTGTAGATGAAAGTTACAGGCTAAGAGAATTTAAGTGGATTATCTTAGGCCACCCAGATAGTAAACAATGGAGTGAAATTTTCAAACCTAGACTTTTCCTTTTCAATTTTAGTATTAGTACTTTTATACATCATTATAACTTGTCCTTCAGTTGGGTTCTTTTAACTTAGCCTTTTTCTTTTGAAAGGTTTTTTTGTTTGTTTTTGTTATTTAGCTTAAAGGCTAAGAGAATAAGCAGCTATTGACATTTACTGAGTGTCTGATAGTCCCTTGATATTAATCATTAATGCTAGGTTATGTCAGGAATGAGAAGGAGTGTCCTGAAAAATATAGGTTTAGAGAATCCATAGTAAAGAGATACAAAAAACAGGAAGGTAGCCCTCAAGGGTAAACAGAGGTATTAAAATTATCTTTTTTTGTACTTTCTACTCTGATGGATAGATGTTGAATGTTCTTTTGGACTGGCTATTTCACTTCTTGGACATAGAGAATTAGGCTTCATTTTTTGAAAAAGATATGGGTTATATCATAATACAAGTTTTAATCTATGTAAATGTTAAATAGAAGCTAGGAAATTATTGTGAATGACAAGGAAGGAACTTAACTGAAAAAACTATTAGAGACACTAAAACAAAACTCCAAAATTGTGTTGCATGAAATGAATATTTAAGAAATTAACTTACCTCTGTACCAGTAATGTGCTAGAAAACTTACTAAAATAGGAGATGATATTCAAAATAACAAGAAAAATATTAAAGTCCTTGGAATAAACTTAGAAAGTAATGTATTATGCCTAGAGAAAAAAAACTTAAGGGATCAAATATTGTGCTTTACTATATGGATAGAAAAACTGAATAGTAGAACTAATCAGTTCTCATAAAGCAAATTTCTCATAAAAATATACAGGTTTAATACAATTTCAGCAAAATCTTTGAAGAACATTCTCTAGATTCTACCATAGTTATTCTGATGTGATTTGGGGAGAAAAAAAATGTAATAAACCAAGAAAAATTTGAGCAAGAAGAGTAGTGAAGAGGAAACTTGACTTCCAAGATACTAAAATGTATTAGGATGTTCCTATAATCAAAATAGGATGTTGTGGCTCAGGCTCGGACAGAAAACATAGGAAAAGGCTTTGGTGCAAATAAGCAATACACATGCAAATGGAAAATAAATATATAAAAGAATTCAATTTGTAATAATAGAAAATCTTAAAAATCTTAACAAAATATACTATTTTTCATCTATTATGGTACAAATTATTTGGTAGAATTTTTAAAACAATAATGTTTGCTGTCATCATGTTGAGGATGTGATCATAAAAATAGACATGGGAATTGTGGGCAGAAAATAGGATAAGCTATCATTCTTTTTTACTGCCACACAAAGGGTGTGAGTTAATATGACCATCACAGACGGAATCAACAGCAATTAAAAGTCATGACCTTTGACCCAGATTCTTGATTTCTAGAAATGCAAAGAAATAGAGATATATGCAAATAATAACCTATAGGTATATTTATTGCATTATTTATTTTTAGCAAAATCAGAAATGTCTTAATGTTTAATAATGACTAGTATATGCAAATACCAACTGCTTTGTAACCATCAATGTATTTTCAAAGGATATCTTATGAAATAAGGAGCTAATCAACATATGTTGCATGAGAATGAAACAGAATCCATGATCATATATGGATTTTAAAAATCTACCACACTGTTAATAGTGACTGTGTGGGAGATAGAACTTAAGATCATTTCAATGTTACTATTTGTATTTTTTCATATTTTCAAAATTGTCTATAATAAGCATGTCTGATAGTTACACTTTTAAAACTGAATGATATTTATTAGTTTAACAATACTTTATTATTTAATTAAAATAATATTTTATGTATCAAAATCCAGAAGCTAGTTAATTACAAAGTCAGCTAGTCAATAATTTCATTTCCCTAAGTGCTTTCCTTGGTTAATAATATAATTTTACAAATTTCTGCTTAAGATATGCTATTTGATAGTTGTAAGTAGTATTTTTGATGTTTTAATTGGTACTTCTTAAGTATTGATAACATTAAACATAGCTTCTGACCTTTATTAGTCATTAATATTTCTACTAATATTTTTATATACTAAACTATGATTGCTACACATCCTATTCCATTTATTTATTTGGCTGTTCTTGGGCCACTACCATGTATTAATTATATAATACTTCATTTTAAGTCTTAGCATCTAGTATGGTAGGTCAGTTTTTAAAACTGAAGTATATATAACTTAGTAACTAACAGTGTATTAGTTTCTGGTATATAGCATGATTTCATACTTGTATGCATTGTGAAATGATCACAATCCATCTAATTATCATCTGTCAACATACATAGTTACACAAATTTTTTTCTTGTGATGAGGATTTTAAGATTTATTCTTTTAGCATCTTCCAAATACATGACACATATTAATAACTACAGTCAGTATGCTATATATTACATCCTCATAACTTACTCATTTTATAGCTTTGATCCCCATCAGTCATTTAACCCATCTCCCACCTCTGCCTCTGGCAACTACAAACATGTTCTCTGTATCTATGAGCTTGGATATACATACATATACATACATATATGTATATGTACATACATATATACACACATGCACACACACATATACACACATATACATATATATATGATGTGTGGACTTATTTTTGGATTCCATATATAAATGGAAACATATAGTATTTGTGTTTCTGACTTATTTCACTTAGCATAGTATCCTTGATGTCCATCCGTATCATCACCAATGGCAAGATTTCTCTCATTCTTTGTGACTGAATAATATTCCACTGTATATGTATAACCAGTTTTTTAAATCTGTTCATCCATTGATGAATGCTTAAGTTGTTTCCAGATCTTGGCTATTGTAAATAGTAATTCAATGAACATGGGTTGCTTGTATGTTTTCTAATTAGTGTTTTCATTTTCTCCAAATACCAAGAAGTGGAGTTGCTGGATCATGTGATAGTTTTGTTTTTAATTTTTTGAGGAAACTTCATACTATTTTCTATAGTGGCTGTGCTGTTTTACATTTCCAGCAGTAGTGCACAAGCGTTCCAATTTGTTCCCTGTCCTCATCAACATTTGTTATTTCTAGGCTTTTTGTTAATAGCCACTCTAACAGGTCTTCCCAGGTGGCACTAGTGGTGAAGAACCCACATGCCAGTGCAGGAGATGTAAGAGACTCAGGTTTGATCCCTGTGTTGGGAAGATGCCTGAAGAAGGGCCGGGCAACCAACTCCAGTATTCTTGCCTGGAGAATTCCATGGACAGAGGAGCCTGGCAAGCTACAGTTCATGGGGTCACACTGAGTCAGACACAACTGAAGCAACTTAGCATGCATGCAACAGGTATGAGGTTGACATCTCCTTGTGGATTTGATTTGCATTTACCTGATAATTAGTGATATTGAACATCTTTTCATGTGCTTATTTATTATCTGTCTTTTTTTGGGGAAAAAATATCTGTTTAGATCATCTGCCCATTGTTTAGTTGGATTGTTTTTTTGCTGTTGAGTTGTACAAGTTCTTTGTCTACCTTGAATATTAACATGTTATCAGATATATATGGCTTGCAAATATTTTCTTCCCTTTTATAGATTAACTTTTCATTTTGTTGATTTTTTTTTTTTTTGCTGTGCAGAAGCCTTTTAGTTAATTTAATCCTACTTGTTTATTTTGACAAGGAGTTTACTGTCTGAGTTTTATGGCTTCAGGTCTTAGGTTCAAATCTTTAATCCATTTTGAGTTAATTTTTGTATATAATATAACAGAGTGGTCTAGTTTCCTTCTTTTGCATATGGCTATCTTGTTTCCCCAACATCATGTATCAAAGAGACTGACCTTGCCCCATTGTATATTCTTGGCTCCTTTGTTGTAGATTAATCATTAATTTATTTCTGAGATTTGTATTCTTTTCCTTTGATCCACATGTCTGTTTTTATGCCAGTACTATACTGTTTTTATTTCTATAGCTTTGTAATAGAGTTTGAAATCAAAGAGTATGAATCCTCCATTTTTGTTATCTTTTCTCAAGAGTTTTTGGCTATTTAGGGTATTTTTTGTTGTTCCATACAAATTTTAAGATTGTTCTATTTCCATGAATAGTGCCATTCAAATTTTGGTAGGCATTGCACTGAATCTGCAGATTGCCTTGAGTAGTATGTACATTTCAATAATGTTAATTCTTCTAATCCATGAGCATGAATATAATTTCATTTACTTGTGTCTCCTTCAGTTTTTTTTAATCAATATATTATACAGTTTTGCATACAGGTCTTTCACATTCTTAAATGTTAAATTTACTCCTAGGTATTTCATTGTTTTTGATGCAATTGTAAATGGAAGTTTTCCTAATTCTTTTTCTGATAGTTCATTACTTGTGTATAGAAACACAGCAAATTTTTGTATGGTGCTATTGTATCCTACAATCTACTGAATTTATTAACTGTAACAGTTTATGTTAAAGTTTTTAAGTTTCCTACATCTAATATCATGCCTTCTGCAAATGGTGACAGTTTTACTTCTTCCCTTTACAATTTGGATGTTTTTTATTTCTTTTCATTACCTAATTGGACTGGCTAGCTTTCCAATACTTTGTTGAATAGAAGTGGCAAGAGTGGGCATCCTTATCTTGCTCCTAATCTTAGAGGAAAAGACTTCTGCTTTTCACCATTGCATATGATGTTAGCTATGGGTCTGTGATACATGACCTTTATTATGCTTAGGTTCATTCCCTCTGCACCAACTTTGTTGAAAGTTTTATCATAAATTCATGTTTAATTTTGTCAAATATCTTTTCTGCATCTATTGAAACAATCATGTGATTTTTATCCTTCATTTTGTTAGTGTTGTGTACCACGTTGATTGATTTACAAATGCTGAGACATTCTTGCATCTCTAGAAAAAGTCTTACTTGATCATGGCATTTGGTTCTTTTAATGTATTGCTGATTTGATTAAGTAATATTTTGTTGAGTAATTTTACATTTTTATTCATCAGTGATATTGGACAGTAATTTTTTTTTCCCTAGTGGTGTCCTTTTCTGACTTTGGTATCAGGTAAATGTTTGCCACATAAAATGAGTTTGGAAGTGTTTCTTCTTCTAAGTTTTGAAAGAATTTGAGAAAGATTAGCATTAATTTGTTTTGAAATGCTGGTAGAATTCACCAGTGAAGCCATCTAGTCCTGAATTTTGGTTTGTTGGGAGGTTTTTGATTAGTTATTCAATCTCCTCAGTAGTAATTGGCCTATTCAGATTTTCTGTTTCTTTATGATACAGTCTTTGAGGGTTGTATGTTTCTAGGTTGTTTAATGTATTGGCATATAATTGTTTGTAGTTGTCTCATGATCCTTTGCATTTCGATGATATCTTTAAAAAAATTTTTTTATGTGGGCCATTTTAAAACTCTTTATTGAATTTGTTACAGTATTACTTCTGTTTTATGTTTTAGTTTTTTTGACCACAAGGCATGTGGATCTTAACTTCCTCACCAGGGACTGAACACACACACCCTGCATTGGAAGGCAAAGTCTTAACCATTGAACCACCAGGGAAGTCCCTCTATGGTATCTTTTTAATATCTCCTCCTTTATTTCTGATTTTATGTATTTGAGCTCTCTCTCCTTTTTATTAGTGAGTCTGGCTAAAGTTTTTTCAATATTGTTTATCAATTCAAAGAAACTTCTCTTAATTTTCTTGATCTTTCTATTGTCATTTTAGTCTCTATTTCATTTATTGTGGCCTCATCGTTATTTCCTTCTTCTACTAACTCTGGGGGCTTCCCTGTTGGCTCAGTGGTAAAGAATCCACCTGCCAATGCAGAAGATGAGGGTTTGATCCCTGGGTTGGAATGATCCTCTGAAGGAGGAAACGGCAACCTACTCCAGTATTCTTGCCTGGGAAACCCCATGGACAGAGGAGCCTGGCAGGTTACAGACCATGGGTTGCAAAAAGGACTTTTGCAACCCATGGACTTAGTGGGTTCATTCATGACTCAGTGAATAAACAACCATAATCACACTAACTTTGGACTTTCTAAGTTTTCTTTTTAGTTAATTGAGATGTAAAGTTATGTTGTTTATTTGAAATTTTTCTTGTTTCTTGAGGTAGGTATTTATCACTATGAACTTCCCCTTAAAACTGCTTCTGTTGCTTCTGATGAATTTTGATATGTTATATTTCCTTTTTCATTTGTCTCAAGGTATTGTTTGATTTTTCTTTTCAGTTATTTCTTAACTCATTGCTTTGCTTGGTAGTATGTTGTTTAATCTCCATGTATTTGTGAACTTTCCAGTTTTTTTTCCTCTAGTAACTTCTAGGTTTATACCTTTGTTGTTATTGGAGCTGCCCCAATCCAATATGACTGTGTTATTGTAAGAAGAGGAGATTAGGACACACATAGATGCAGGGAGAAAACTGTGAAAATGCAGTTTCTTACCACCATCTTCTAGGCAAGACAGGACCCTTCAGAAAAACCAACCTTGTTGACACCTTGATTTCTACTTCCTGGTCTACCAAACTGTGGGAAAAGAAATTTCAGTTGTTTAAACCACCAGCCTGTGGTAGTTTGTTATGGCAAAGTACTAAGAAACTGATAGAGATGGCTCATTCTAAATGTTTCTCTTTAGAATGCCTTAGAACATAAAATGTGCATCTGGTCTTCTGACTCCAAGATCCTAGACTATTTTCAGGAAATAAAACTTGATCCTAGAAAAGGCTTTGTGCTTTCATTACCTGCTACACTAGGGTTTTTCACAGAGAACAGGGACCAGGGCCAAACCCACATAAACTCTGACAGGATCAGTCTGAGGGGGTTGTTAGAAATCCATTACTCTGGGTTCCAGAGGAATTCCTAATGACTCCGTCTCTCCTGCAGCCTTGAGGAGGAAGAGCTTTGTGAGTAGCATCTGTCACTCCTGTGTGTGCTCAGCCCCAAGGTAGTGTGCCCTGCTTGTTTATAGATGTTTAGGTAAGACCAAATGTGTTGGTCTGTTGATGATGGCAGTACAAAACGGTGTCTCTGGGTCACACATGTCTTGTATCCATCTTGCCCAAGTTTAGCAGATGAGACCTGAAAGCATTTTGTTACTCCCCTGGGATAATGAGTAATTTGACCCTGGGGCATCTTGAGAGCAAGATGCTTCTTTCTCTACTCCTATTTTCCCTTCCAAGATAGTCCTGGAAAGTTTTCAAACACACTGTGTTGTTTGTCCTTGTTTGTTTAAGAATGTGAGTCTAGTGAAGGGCTTAGGCTGGGACTGGGTTGCGTGAGTTCAATTACTGATCTGCCGTCTCCTGACTTTATGACTTTAGGCAATTTATATTTAATCTTTACTTTAATTTCCTTACCTGTGAAAAACCATAGTCCTAGTACCTACTTCCCACAACAGTTATAGGGATTAAATAAGTTAATGCATGTAAAGCTGTTAGAGTAGTACTCAGCACATAGTAAGCATCAAATAAATGTTACCAATGTGAATGAACTACCTCAGCTGTTAAATACAAGAGTTTATTTTATTTTCAGTACAATAGAATAAGAATGAATCTCATAAAATTTTTGTTGTGTAAATGCTACAATATATCTTCTTATTTAGACAGAATAAAAACAGTACATTGTTTTTGAGGCTTCCCATGTGTCAGGCACCAGGGTGAATACTTCATGTGCTTCTTCTCATTTAAACCTCCCAACAGTCCCTTAGGTCAATACTATGTATCTGTCAATATAGGGAAGGTTATATGTATGAGCGAAGAACACCAAAATTTCAATGTCTTGAAGGAACAAAACTTCCTTTCTTGCTTACACTACAGTTCCAATGCAGATAAATAGGAATGTTTGCTGATCACTGTCATTCAGGAAGCCAGCCTGATGGAAGATGATGCTGTCATGTCAACAGAAATCTTTAAGGCCAGCCATGACAGGGGAGAGAGCCTGGAGAATAGAGTGCTAACTCTTCAGTACTACAGCCTCATGCTGACGCGTGCCATTTCTGCTTGAATTAGCCAGAGAAAGTCAGATGACCATGTATAACAGCAAGCAGGTCGTATGCCTGGAAGAAGAGAAGAGAGAGAAATCTTGATGAGCACACACTGATAATTGTTCCTACTTCATACATAGGATAAGACTTAGAGGAGAAACTAACTTGTTCAGTGTCACACAGTAAGTGGGAAACTGCAATTTCAATATTAGACTCTCTGACTATAAAAGTGTTGCTCCTTCTCATTGTGATTATTGCCTGCCTAGGCCAGTGACATTCTTGATGAAGCCTATTATGAGTTGAATTGTGTCCACCAAAAAGAAATGGTGAAATCTAACCCTCAGAACCTCAGAATATGATCTTATTTGGAACTAGGGTCTTTGCAGATGTAAGCATGTTAAGATGAGGTCATATTCTCAGTATGACTGATAACCTCGAAAGAAAAGAGAACAGAAACACAGACCGACACACAGACAGAACACCATGTGAAGATAAGGCAGGGCCAATTACACCAGAAGCTTGGAGAAAACAAGGACAGATGTTTTCCTAGAGCCTCCAGAGGGAGCAGGCCCAGTTGACACTTTGATTTTAGACTTCTAGCCTCCAGAATTGTTAGAGTAGCTTTCTGTTTAAAGCCACTCAGTGTCTTTGTTACAGCAGCCCTAGGAAACCAACAAAGCGCATTCTATAAGCCTGTGTTTTGGATCTTCATGTTCACATTGTTTGTTTGGCTCATGTGTCCTTCGTAACCAGCCTGGGCCTTCTCAGAGGCTGTCTCCAAAGAGCCTTCCAGGTGGGCCTTGTGTCCTGTTTTCGTCTTTGTGTCTCCAGTGTTGTGTCTCCAGTGTCTCAGATGGTATATGACAGAGTAGGCATTCAGTAAGTGCCCACTGAAGGAACACGATAGAGCTGCTTGTTTTCTTTATTTTGTTTTCCTCGGATATTTGTTTCAGACTTAAGAGATATTGAGAGTTTATCAGAGGACAGTTCCTGCACTGGTTCCCCTTTTGAAACTCCTAAGCACAGGACCAACCTTAGCTTCATATGCAAAGCCTCCTGTGGTTCGATCCACGCTGATCTCTAGGACTGGATTCTCCATGAAGCAGGCTTGAGATGGAATTGGGGGCTCAAGATATTTACTGGGTTGGTTGGGAAGATTTCCTGGAGGAGGAAATGGCAACCCACTCCGATGTTCTTGCCTGGGAAATCCCAAGGACAGAGGAGTCTGGCGGGCTACAGTACATGGGGTCACAAGCATGTATATTTACTGGAGAGCAATGCCAGTGGAAAAAAAAAAAAAAGAGGCAGGCGGAAGTATTTAGCAAAATAAGTGAAGTTGCAATACCCACCTTGACAGACATTCAGCCAGCCTGCTTACCAGCGGGTCTGGAGGAGTGCTGCCTATCAGTGCATCTCCTATAGGGCCTTTTGACCCCACAGGCTGCCTTGAAAACAAAACCTCAGAGAAAACCACTCTCTGCAGCTGAGGCTGACACTTAAGTGCTGACAGTTGGAGGCTGGCTGCAAACTGCATTCCCGCAGCTAAAGTCCTTCTTTAAAAAGTCCTTCTTTAAAAAGTCCTTCTTTAAAAAGTCCTTCTTTAAAAAGTCCTTCTTTTAAAAAGCAGCCTGGTAAAAAGAATTCATTTGAATCAGTTCTGATGAGATGGATGAAACTGGAGCCGATTATACAGAGTGAAGTAAGCCAGAAAGAAAAACACCAATACAGTATACTAACACATATATATGGAATTTAGGAAGATGGCAATGACGACCCTGTATGCAAGACAGGGAAAGAGACACAGATGTGTATAACGGACTTTTGGACTCAGAGGGAGAGGGAGAGGGTGGGATGATTTGGGAGAATGACATTCTAACATGTATACTATCATGTGAATTGAATCGCCAGTCTATGTCTGATGCAGGATGCAGCATGCTTGGGGCTGGTGCATGGGGATGACCCAGAAAGTTGTTATGGGGAGGGAGGTGGGAGGGGGGGTTCATGTTTGGGAATGCATGTAAGAATTAAAGATTTTAAAATTTAAAAAATAAAAAACTGAAATTAAAAAAAATAAAAAAAATTAAAAAAATTAAAAAAAAAAAAAGCAGCCTGGTGGCCCATCTCCGAATCTCCCACATTTACCTCTCTGACTCCATCTCACACCACCTCTCTCCCCACCATCACATCCAAAGAACCTCTCCTCCCTCAACTACCCTTACATCAGAGTAACCACTTGCAGATCTTAAAAACCTCCTGGAGGTTTCGCACCTCCATGTCTTCACATTACCTTCCCCTCACCCTGGAATGTCACTCCTCCAAGCTCTCTTCCAGGGAAATCTTGGTCTCCATCACTCCAGATCCTATCCTTTTAGGAAGGCTTTGCTGACCTCACAAGAAAAAGAGGGTCCCCTTTTCTTCTTTATGCTCCTTGATATTTTATAATCCCATCATTACAGTGCTTATCACATACTGTCACGTCAGCTACTCACTGGGCTATAAACTGCCTAGAAAAAGGACGTAGAACTCCAGCTTCATGACACCTGTGCCTCATCTGGTGGCTGGCACATATAGGCAATTAGTAAATATTCACTAGTGATGGATGGAGTGAAACATACAGGATGAAACAGAAATGGCCTTGTGATATCAAGAGAGGGATCATTTGGCTTTATTGTAGTAAAACTCAAACTAAAATGAAGTATTTATTATCCTCTTTCACTTGACTTCAGACCAGTCAACGCCACATCCTGTGAAATCCAGCTTCAACAGATAAGCTCCTCACAGACCCGAGAATCCACACAAGAATTCCATGAGACAGACAGAGAAGATGCGTAACTTAGGAGGATCAACTTACCCAAAGGATGTGTAGTGCAAACCAGACTCTAAGGGCAGAGGGAAGTTGCCCATAGGGCTCTTCACTGCAATAGGCTGGCTCCTTAAGCTGCTAAAAGGCTCCAAACCTAGGTGAGCATCAAAAGTCAGGGTTTAGAGACACTTAGTTGGTCTAATAGACATCTTCTGTCTTTGTCTACCCAGTGCCAAATTGCTCCTCTATCTGGAACAGCCCCAGTTTTTCTTTTATTTATTTATTTCAAGTATGGTTGATTTACAGCACTTTGTTAGCTTCAGGTGTACAGTAAAGTGATTTTGTTACCTCAGACACATGCACATATATATGAACCTTTTTTCAGATTCTTTTCCCATATAGTTTATTACAAATATTGAGTACAGTTCCTTGTGCTGTCCAGTAGGTCCTTGTTGATTACCTATTTTATATGTAGTAGTGTGTATATGTTACTCCCAAATTCCTAATTTATCCCTCCTTCCCACCTTTCTGCTTTGCCACTATGTTTCTTTTCTATATCTGTGAGTCTATTTCCATTTTGCAAATGTGTATCATTGTTAGATTCCACATATAAGTGATATCATATGATATTGGTCTTTCTCTGACTGACGTATTTCACTTGATAATCACTAGGTCCGCCCATGTTGCTGCAAATGTAATATTACTCTATTATATATATATCTACATAGATATATATAATGGAATATATATACGTATATACACCCCACATCTTCTTTATCCATTCATCTGTCAATAGACATTTAGGTTGCTTCCATGTCTTGTCAATTATAAATAGTACTGCAATGAACACTGAGGTGCATGTATGTTTTTAATTATGGTTGTCTGCTTATACATGCCCAGGAGTGGCATTGTAGGATCATATGGTAGTTCTATTTTTAGTTTCTTAAGGGATTTCCATACTGTTCACCATAGTAACTGTTTACATCCCCACCAACAGTATAAGAGAGTTCCCTTTTCTCTACACCCTCTCCAGCATATATTGTTTGTTGATTTTTTAACAATAGTTATTTTGGCTGGTATGATGAGATACTTCATTGTAGTTTTGATTTGCGTTTCTCTAGTAATTTGCAACATAGAGCATCTCTGTGTCGTTTTGGGCCATCTATGTATCTTCCTTGGAGAAATTTCTATTTAGATCTTCTGCTTATTGTTTTTATTGGGTTGTTTGGGTTTTTTTGATATTGAACTCTGTGAGTTATTTGTATATTTTGGAGATTAATCCCTTGTTGACTGTATCATTTGCAAATATTTTCTCCCATTCTGTAGGTTGTCTTTTAGGAAACTATTCTCTCATTTGCATCCAATCCTGAGGAGACTGTCAACCAAGGATTCTGCCCACCCGCAAATACAATGAATAGTTTTGCAGAATCTAGTCAAACTAGTAGACATCACTTCTAGGAAGGAGAACTCATATACTGCTGGTAATAGGAGGATAGAAGGTAAGATGAGGGTGGCTAGAAGTCATCAGGACACCAGGCAAGTAGAGCTGCTTGAGAAGAAGGCAACACAAATAATATCAGAGACAGTGGATGGGAAGAGATAAGTTTTCAATGACATCATTAGAGAATCAGAACTTAGACTTTCTTGAATGTAGCATAATCATCAAATTTTTAATTAGCAAGTCAGTGAGCCCCCATTTTTCGTTAGACACAGTTTTGAATCATGTTCCTGTTACTTGAAGTTGAAGTTTTCTCATCAGACACAATCTTGTCCTTCGCTTAAATTTCCAGGTGAAGTGAGTGGAAATCCAGAGTAAGAACCAGTGTTTGGTCCACTGCATCTTTGACTAAGCTCTTTACTTCATAATGGAAACAAAACAACTATTTCATGTCATTTGGAAAATGAATTTTGTCCCTGAAAATGACAAAAAAATATATGAGAGGGTTTTTTTCTCTCCTCAAGCAACTCAAAGTTTAGCCAAAGATACAGACTTAGAATATGAAATTGTAAGTGTGCAAACAGGACAATATAAAGGTTTAAGTCTCAGTAGTCAGGGCAAATATTCTGCCGTCTGGTGCTCTTGGCACTCACCCCTTGGTAGGATTCGCAGCAGACTCATAAGGTTTATATTTCTACCATTATGAGTACCCGCAACTTAACCTGGAGTGATGAGTGGTGACTCCTTCAACCTGCTAATTAGGTTTTGCCAGCCTGGGGCTAAATGGAAATTAATAAAGTGGTATATCGGGGTGCTTTGCCTGATCTTGTCAACAGGAGCACAGTTCCTGGGGGATAGATTGCTCATAAAGCCAGGGTTTTCAGGATTGGACTGAATCATTCATTGGTTATATTGTTTAAGAAACAAATAATAAAAACTTGGAAAGCATGGGAAATGGTTTAGTTTTTTCAGGACTTTACAGTATAATCAAGAAACTCTAGGTTTGTTCAATAGATTGCATCATCTTTTACACTACCATTTATTGTACGTTTACATTATGCAAGACGGTGTGCTAAGTACTTTACATGGATTGTTTCATTTAATTTTCATAATAACCGTATGAGGTATGCAATTCATCCTCTTTTTGCAGATATGTGAACTTTGGCTCAGAAAGATAAATTCAGCTGCCAAAGTCACAGAATTAATGACCTTGGGAGTCAGGGTTTGGAATCAGGTTCCCAGCCTGAGTCCTAATACTCCCTGTCCTCTTCCCTACCTAGAGTAAAGATCCGGGGATCCCAAGGGACTGATGATGAATTTCAGTACACAGAGAGGGGTGCTACACACTGATGAGACCCTGGATTCTGACCAATCAGCTCAGAATTCACTTTCATTATCCCAGGACAAAGTAAAGAAGGGCTAGACTGGTATGATTGCAAGAGGAAAGATGGGAAGGATGACAATGAGAGATTTTGCAAAGGAACATTACAGGAGTTTGCTACTGGATAGAAAAAAAGAAAGAACAGTGAGTCAAAACATATCAGAGTATCAGAGTCCATTTTAAATGCAGGTATAAAATATAAGCATCCAAAATAGTAGCTGTCAAGAGATTACTTGCAATGTATTCCCGGAATGCACTTAGTTTTCATGGTAGAAAGCCATGTGGAGGGGAAAAAGCTATTCACATACACACTTATTGGAGGCTCATTAGTCTATTTAATGTATTTTTAAATTTTTAAAAGACCATTTGCCGCAATTGTGTCTGGGCACACATACAAGGACAGGGGAAATCAATGTTGAATTTTACAAATAGACACCCATCTCTGCCCTCACTCTATCATTCCCATTAGGCAAATGACAAGTCAACATTGTGCAGAGTGGAGTTGTTACCAGGCTTGAAGAAAGTCCCTAAAACTGAGTCCATTTTAAAAATACAATTGCTTTACCATAGCTTTTCTTCGCTTTATTTTCACAGTGACCCACACTGTGTTTATTTTTTTTAAGGTTCATGTTGAGATAGATAAATAGTAAGGATAGCAACTGTGTTTTCCCATACCTGCAGGCTGGGGTCAGGATATCACACAAAAATGTCCATTAAATACCAGAGAAAAAGTAGCACTTGGGGCCTGGATGGCAATAAACCAGCTATTAGTGACCACAAACCCAGATCACAGAGCCAAGTTGAATTTGCCTCATGGTTCAGAAAGCCAGTCAGTCTAACTCAGCCTTGACACACTGCATACTCCTTATGATGCCATCAGCATTTAGTATGAAAAGAGGCATGTCAGACTCTCCCTTTCCTCCCTCCTTTACAGGCACCCCTCTGAGCCATTCCACACCAGCCAGGAAGCTTTCTGAAAGTAGTAAAAGAACCTCTGCACTGGAGACCAGAAGACTGAGATGGAGTCTAGCTGTGTGGACTTGGGTGTGTCACTTTCTTCTGCAGGAGATCAGTTTCCTTATCTATAAAATGAACAGATGGGACTCTGATAGTTCTGTGGAGCTCACACAATCTGATTTTACTCACATGGAACACTTCTAAGACAAAAAGAACACTTCTAAGGACACATAAAGTAAAAGAATATGGATTTGGGAGTGGGTGGGAAACTTAAAATGAATGAGTGTATGATGACCTGAGATGATTTGGGGTGATATGCAGATAAACATTTAAAATTTTAAGTGTAGTACACATTAATGTGTAATCTAGCGTATGCTTCAGAGTAGGCGATAGCACCCCACTCCAGTACTCTTGCCTGGAAAATCCCATGGACGGAGGAGCCTGGTAGGCTGTGGTCCATGGGGTCGCAAAGAGTTGGACACGACTGAGTGACTTCTCTTTCACTTTTCACTTTCATGCATTGAAGGAAATGGCAACCCACTCCAGTGTTCTTGCCTGGAGAATCCCAGGGATGGGGGAGCCTGGTGGGCTGTTGTCTATGGGGTCACACAGAGTCGGACACGACTGAAGCGACTTAGCAGCGGTAGCAGCGTATGCTTGATGCCCTTGATCTAGCATATCAAGCCTGTGGTAACCTTATGTTACTGCTTACAAAAATAGTAAACTTGTTTAAGGTCCAAAGTGAGTTTAAAATATTTTGACTAGCTTTTGTCCCTGATTCCTTGGAAGTAACCTTTTAATCTTTGGAATTACCAAGTGTGATAGAAGTGTTTCTGTTATCCATATTGGGCTTTTCCTAGTTCATACTACAAAGTGACTCATGGTAAACCCCTACATCATTTCAGGATAGAAGCTGGCCATGCTTGAATCACAACCATGTAATTCAAGGGTTGGGGCTTTGAGCCAAGGGACATCAACCCAACCTCTGGGGAGACTGAAGGCTAAATGTAATTATGTGACCAATGGTTCACTGATACCTGTGTACTGAAGCTGCAAGGAAAATACTGATCTCTCAAAAAACTCAAATCAGGTTGAGTTTCCTGATTGGTGAGACACCCTAACATGCTGGGAGGGTAATGTGTTCTGAGGACATGGAGATTTTGTGTTTGAGACCTTCTCAGATCTCACCCTGTATGTGTCTACATTTGGCTGGTCCTGATTGTGTCCTTTACAATAGAACTATAATCATAAATGTCGAAATCTCCCGAGTTCTGTGAGTTAGTCCAGGAAATTATCCAACTTGAAAGGTAGTGGAAATCCCTGAATTTGTGGATAGTCTGAGAGTCCTGGAGCTTGGGGCTGGTGTCTGAAATGAGGTGAATTTGTGGAGAATTCTTCCCTTCATATTTGAACTTTGACCTAGCTCTAGGCGGTAAGTATCAGAATTGCACTGCAAAAAGGCAATATTAAGTAAATAGCAGTATTAATACTAAATTGGTACACAGGTATATGGACCAACCCTATACAAAGTATAAAAATGACCAAAGTTTGAGAAAATCTAGTATCATGTTCTCTGTATTGAGGTTAACTGTTTTAAGTCTGTTATTTATAAGTTTATAATTTATTTCTCACAAAACACTATGAGGTAGTTAACTCCTAATATTCCCAATTTATAGATTAAGAAACTGAGGCCTAGAGGGATTAAATAACTTGTCCAAGGTCCTGTCACAAGTAAGTGGCAGTGTTGGGGTACAGACTCAGGCAGTCTGCCTCTAGAATGCCTTGTTTATAGTGTGTTCGTCACTACACAATTAAAATACCTACCTGTGGGATCACTCTGAAGATTAAAGGAAGTATTATACATAGAGTTTTTTGAAAAACTCAGTGAATGTCAGCTCTTACTATTCTTGCTGTAACTAGAAATATGTTTTTGCATTAAATAATATCAATGCTTAAAATAAGTTAGGGGATTTTTAATTTGATCATACTCTATAATATTGTCTAGAATCAATTGAAAGTCATATATATGCTTTTTATATATGAAAAAGAGGTTTTATGCTTGTAAGATACAAAACTCTTATCACACACTTTCCTAGGCATAGAGCAGTCCCTTTTCCAGTGAAGGAACATCATTAAGTCTGAAGGTAGAGTCAGTGTGATAATGAACCTGGCTTTTACAACCTTTTCTTGGTGTTATGTAATTCTTAGTCACAGAGCAGAAGACAATGAGAAATTTTTGCTAACATAGCAAAAAAAGGGTTTCAAGATTCATTTAAGTGACTACAGTGGCTTAGTTAGTTAGAATGCTCCAGACTGGTAATTTATCTTTATTTGTCAGCTCCCAAGGGTTGAGTTCTTATGAAGGGCAAAAAATGAGTAGGAAGCAAAAATAACTGCTGGTTTCTGACTAGTGCTTGTCTCCACATACGGGGTTGATACAACTAAAATGCTTTTGTTGGAAGAAAATTTAAACCCACCCTTAATATGTTAAATCTATAACTTGTCAGGAATTGGGAAACATATTAGTAGTTTGCACATTGTCTTTCACATAAACACATGATAATAATAATTTTGGCTTGGACTAGAATACCTATATATATTAATTTAAGAAAAAAAACACAATTTGTTAGAATTAAGGGGCATTGGCATTAATTAGGAAACATTTTGAAGTGAGCTTTTTTTCTGACTATGTCATTCAGTGAGACAGTTATGAACTTTATGAGACAGGTGATTTTGTGAGTTTCCATGAATGGAAAAAGCTTCATATTTTACCATAAAGGAAAAACAAAGGGAGGGAGATTCTATTTCCTTTGCAAATTCATGGATTCCACACAAGAAGGAAACAGTGAAGCACACTGTGTTAGTATAGTTGGGGGAAAATAAAATAATTCTTCTGCAGAACTCAAAGAAAAGGGTAAGTGGGTCTCTTCCTGTCAGCCATCTGTATCCTGGATGGTCCATTTCCAGTGGACATAAATTACATGTGATTTTTCTTGTTTTCTGTTATATATAGGCCTGATCAGTTGGGCACTTAATGATTCCATTAATGCAGCTGTAACACTAATTGGTATATTAGAAATTCTGTTTTCTGGGACATTCAGAAAGGGGTTATGCTCTTTTGGTTAGTTAAACATTCTGATTAATAGAGGTTATCATATAGGTGCTGGCAGATGGCAGCTGTGGTCCTTATTCATTCACTCACCCACCCAGGAAATGCTTCTGGAGCATTTTCCCTGTGTTAGACATCATTTTATTGATTGATGTTGTTGTTGTTCAGTTGCTCAGTCGTGTCTGACTCTTTGCAACTCCATGGACTCCAGCACGCCCGGCCTCCCTGTCCTTGACCATCTCCCTTAACTTGCTCAAACTCATGTCCATCCAGTTGGAGATGCCATCCAACCATCTCGTCCTCTGTAGTCCCCTTCTCCTCCTGCCTTCAATCTTTCCCAGCAGTTTTATTGATTGATACTGGGGATATAAGAGGCGTGTGAATATGATAGCTGAGATCCCTGGTGTCTTGGGATCTCACAGTGGTAAAAAACAATGCATACATTCACCAATGAATATGATGATTTCAAATAGTGAAAAGTGCTTGAAGAAAGTAAACAGAGTCCTGGAATTAGAAAGTAGTTGCAGGAAGGTGGGCCTGATTTAGACTGAGTAGTCAGGGCAGGCTTCTCTGAGGATGTGTCACTAGGGCTGAGATAAAAACAAGAAAGAACCAATACAGTAAAGTTCTGGGAGATCTTCCACATACAGAGAACATCAAATGCAAATGCCCTGAGATGGAAGCAGGGTGAATGGGCTTAATGAACAGAAAGAAGGCCTTGTGAGGGGGAGTGAGTGCTATGAGCAAGGAAAGTAGGGTGGGGAGGTCAAGGTGGTTGTCAGGAGCCACATAATGCAGATCCTGGAAGCTTGGAGGTTTCAAATGCCTGGAATTTTATTTTGTATGTGGAGGGAAGCCACAAGAGGGTTAAAGCAGAGAAGTGACGTGATATTATGCATACTTTAAAGCACCACTCTCTCAGCTATTTGTACAGTGGATTGTTGGAGGAGGTCATTGAGAGGATGTGAAGGCTGGGTGATGTTCCAGCTGGTCTTGGGCATCTGGAGGTCCCTTAACCCTTCCCTGTTCTTGGAATGTACACCCTGCTATTACTCCCATACTAGCTGTCATTTCAAGAAAGTAGCCTTAAAAGCATAAGGTGTTGTTGGGATCATCTGGTTGGTATACATGACTACACCCAGTTAAGGCCTCTGTATAAACTTCTAAGATTCAGGTGGGTGCAGAGATCTGATTCTTTCATGGCTGCCCGAGACCAACCTCCAACCTACCCATGTGGTGTGTTCTGCTTCTTTCTTCAATGTCTCTCTGCCCTCCAAGGAGGGTTTCAGATTTCAGATATTGTCCAGAGAACGCCTAAGGTTGTGAACCAACATGGATTGTATGGAGTGGAGTGGGGTGGATGGAAGAGTGGTCCCATCAGTGCTCCGAAAAGTCAGAGAAAACTGAGAAGAAATGCTATTACCTAACAAATGGAACAGAGTCTGTGCATGGCCTGTTGCTCCCTTGCCCTGTTGTCTCAGACAAGTCCCTTCCCCGTCTGAAGAGAAGAAAAAAGCTCTCTAATGCTAGATTCCTTCCCAAGTGCTCCTGCACACTAACATTATGTGGTTGAGTAATCTAGGCCTCTCTGAAAGCAGTACAATTTCCCAGATTGAAATCATAAAGTATAATCAACACCAAACTTGAATGATGGAAACCAACAGGGCAAAATGGATCCCTGAGCTGCCATCAGTTGACACAGTCTGGTGTATCATGTCTTTCTTTGCAGGAGTTCACCACACATTAACAGGCCTTTATTTGGTGGCTTCACATTGTCCTCATTCGTGTGGTTATCTTTGCTACCTCCTGATGCTCCTGGTCCCAGCATTGTCCCTGGCTGCGTCATGGGTGAGTAGCTTGGGGACCTGTAGCAAGAGAAAGCGTATCTGATATCTTTTCACTTCTGATTTCATTAAGAGATATATCATTTTAGTGAGTCTGGGCTGTCAGCTTTGACACTTAAAAGTAGGGAAAGTTGACATGAAGTGAACTGCAAATGTGGGATCATTTGTAAATCCAGAGATAGCTGAGAGATTTAACATTCCTGTCTGACCTCATGGTTTCTTCATGTAGACATCAGATCCTAATTTAATTATAAGATGGCACACCAAGAGACATTGTGCTATTGGACTTATCCTCCCACCCTCATCTCCATAGAAAGGAGTTTTTCCCCCTAATATTGACATTGTCATGGTTTAATTTCTCTTAAATGCCTCATCAGGATTTATTATTTCAGTGCCTAATTTTTACATGCCTGTGCTATTGTATTAATTTTTGATCATGTAGTGACTTGGAAACTAAAAGTAAAGAAATATTAAGGTGTTTCAGAAAAGAGTAATAGATAAATACACCATGCTGCTGCTGCTGCTAAATCCCTTCAGTCGTGTCCGACTCTGTGTGAGCCCATAAACAGCAGCCCATCAGGCTCCACCATCCCTGGGATTCTCCAGGCAAGAACACTGGAGTGGGTTGCTGTTTCCTTCTCCAATGCACCATACTATTTATCAAATATTATTTGAATATTTCTTGAGTGTTAGCATCTGATTTTATCCCTAGATTAGACATTTATGTACTTATTTCTTCACTTCATATATTGGTTTCTATTGCTTTGTGATAAATTACCACAAATTTAGTGGCATAAAACAATACTCATATTCATTCATAGGGTTGCAGGTATGAAGTTCAAGTGGGCTCAGCTGGGTTCTCTGCTCAGAGTATCAGAAGGCTAATATTAGTATGTTGGCTAGACTGAGTATTCATCTGCAGGCTCTGGGTAGATATCTATTTCCAAGTTTATTCTTAAAAAAGATGAATTCTTGGGGGAACTCCATTCCTTATGGCCCTAGGACAGAGGCCCGCGATTCCTTGTTGACTGTCAGCTCTTGGTTCCTAGAGGCAGCCTGTGTTCCTCGCCACATGGTCCCCTCCATTTTCAAAACAGTGAAGGTGCATATGCTGTTGAGTCATTCTTGTGCATTGAATTTCTCTGACTTCCTCTTGCTCTGTCAGCCAGAGAAAGCTCTCAACTGGTCTCATGTGATTAGGTCAGGGCTGCTAGGTTATAGAAAAATAGTCAGATGTCACAGTATGGAGGGACTGCTATGCCATTGTGAGGACTTAGTTTTAACTCCTGGCTCATTCAGGCTGGTACGTGTCTGGCCTCAAAGTTTGCTTCAAAATATAACCTATCTACAAGAAATGTTGAACTAATGGTGTTCAGGTACAGGCAATTCAAGGGGGTGTTTGTGGAAAACATTTCAAGTCCCAGTACTTAGAACTGGAAGAAAGATCTTTGGGCTAGTCCTTTGATATTCCATGGGGCTTTAATAGTGGGTTCCAGCTAAACTTGTATTTATTCTGGAGCTTTGAGTTTTGGATTTCTTTTTCTTTTTTATTCTTTCATGTGTTTTGATGTTTTGAGGTAAAAATCTTCCTTTACAGAAAATTTTACAAAGGGACATTGAATGTACTAGCAACATCTTAACCTTCTCGCATCAATTCCTCACCTGGAGATCAAATGATTAAAATCAATTTTTATGCTTTTTGCTACCACCATGACAGGATATTCCTGTCAGAAAGCTCCTTTGGGCTCCACAGTAAGTTTGCTAATGGGATCTGGCCCATTTACAGCTAAAGCATTTTCAGAAAAACAAAATGTAAAGCTCCAATTGCACAGGATATTCTTTTTAACATTCTCCATGGTGATTCTGTTAAGTCACATTATAAGAAGATAAATTATATTATTAAAATAACCATTTGATTACTTTTGATTTTTTTTTCTTTTTGCTATTGGGAAAAAAGAAAATTAAGACCTCCTCAAGATTTTTTTCTTTCCAAGAATTTGCTCTAAAATAGTGGATGGCAGGACACTGCAAAAAACTCTTTGCAAGTAATAATAGAGAAATTTTCTGTGTTAAGCAGTACACAAATATTCAATAAGTGAGCTTGAAGGGAATGTATGTAGTGGGATTGTGGTATAACTGTCATAAGTGCAGCATTTATAAAACATTCATTTCTGTGACCCACCCCCAGAGTTTCTGAATCAGTTAAGTGAGCCTGAGAACTCACATTTCACACAAGTTCCAAGGTGATGGCCATGCTGCTGGTCTGGGGACCTCACTATAGGTATAACTATGCTAGGGTCTTGCCCTGCCATATTTCATTAGGTCTCAGATTTTATTGCAGTGGTTACTGTTTGTTTTCAAGGTGATTTTAGAACTTTGCTTTAATTCATTCTCAATTGTAACAAGTGTCTAAGACATAATCTTTAATACAGCAGGGTTTTAGAGTTAAATTTGAATAAGGTTGAAATCTTCAAAAAGAACACGATCAGCTGCAACTAATTATTTCAAAACTCATTCTCCACATCAACTGTTTACTTTTTGCTTTGTGAACCCTCATGATACATCATGGTTTTTCTTATTCTGTTTTCCCACCCAGAAGGCTTTCTACCTTGTTCTCTGTCCAAACAAACCTGGCCCAAAACCTTGGTCAAATCATAACTCGTATGAAATGTTCTGTAAGGCAATTTCTCCTTCTTCTGAGACCCCTATAGCTTTCGTTATTCAGACCATTAAGATGGAAAGACGAGTGGCCAACTTTTGCCCTAAATCTCTAGATAAACTTTGTATGGTTACTAACCTTTTGCAGGAATATCTTGACCTCTCTAATTATGCTGTAAGCCCCCTACGAGCAGAGATTGAGGCTATCATGTGGCTGATGTATTAATATGAATTTGATTGAAGGCACAGATTCTACCAAACTAAGAGTATACTATCTCAAATATAAGGAAAACAAATAACATATAGAACATTTACTGTTTTTCAGGAATTTGTATTCCTTATAATAACTGTATGATGTTGATGCAGTTATTATCCTTGTTAGACCAACGAGGAAATGAATACTTAAAGAAGTGAAGTGACTTGCTTAAGGTCACACATCCAAGGGCAAGAATGACGATCAGAAGCCAGTCAGGCTTCACAGCCTACATCTTATCCTTTCCAATATTACTGAACTATAATCCTTTCTCTACCCTCCAATCTTAGCAGTCCATACTTTCAATTCTGAGGACTACACAGTAAGACACTAGCTTCTCTTCTTTCTGCCCCAAATTCACTTGAAACCACAGAAACCACATGAAAAATGGAGTCTAACCACCTCCAAGCTATGGATCCCAGACTGTTCCTTCTGTAATGATTGACCGTCAAGTGCTATAGAAGCGCTAGAGGCAATAAAGAACTCTTGTATTGATCTACGTTGAAATTATAGAGGCAAACAAATTATCCTGAGCTTTTACATTGGCATTGAGTGCTAAGTCCAGACGAATTCTAGAAAAATTTAGCTTTTAAGGTTTGATTTTAAAATCCCTTGCAAACTATGAATGCTGGAAAAATGAGTGATCGTATATTAGGGGATAGAGAGATAATGATAAATGCTTTTAGTAAGTTTTGGGTTTTGACATAAGCCCTTCTCTAACAGTTCATCAGAGTTGATTTAGAAGTTCTAAAAACCTCATTGTGCCCCAGGCTGCTAACTCCTAGTAGCCCTTTGGTGGAAAGGTTTGCTCTGATAATATCCAAATAATACTTATTATTGAATAGTATCCATTCTATGTTACTGTATTATGTACATATTAAGAATCAGATGCTGAATAATCATTTTTGCCATCATTAAATAAAACATGAATCTAATTTTGTTAGAGATTCAGAGTAAAGACATATGTATAAAACAGTTTGAAACTCTTCCTTCAACATTCTTCTCCCACTTGCCTCAGCCCATCCTTGTTTCCAGCTCTAGCCACATCAATAAATCCTTTATCCTCCTATGCATGAGTATGTGCATGTAGAGAAACAAATTAACTTTTTTCCATGAGTAAAATCATATTATAAAATTTGTTCTATAACTTTTTTCCGCTTGAAATGTTGAGATCTTTCCATTTTAATGTAATATAATGCTTCTATTTATTTCTTTGTAAAACTTTTTAGAGTACCTATAAATACCCTGGTGCTATTTACCATATTGGATTTAGCATTGCTTTAAAATGTACCTGGGATATGGCTGTTATTCAGGTGTGATGAGGTCAACAGGTCACTAAATAACTGCCTTTGAACTGACAGTTTGTTACTTGCAGTTCCCAAGAAGAGACACACTACACTTTGCGACACAGGGCCATGTACGGAAGCACCAGGGTTGGTCAGGAAGCAGAGGGAGTGGAAGGAAATATAGTCTTCATTGAGGTTTTTGTGGAAAGGAAGGGACAAGGCAGGGTAGGCAAACGAAGCAAGATTAAGATTGCGTATTCGGATGATGTCAGTGGAGTCTAGGAGGTAGGGTAGTCCCCAGTTGTCTGGCATCTGGTCCTGGAGTGATTTAGGGCAGAGAGAGTGCTGACTCAGTGTGTGAGAATCAGATAAAGGAAGTGGTTGAAGTATGGGCTTTGAATTTGTTGGTTTGCATATAAAAGGCATACTTTCAGTCAAGTTGTTTGTAATCTCCAAGCATAATAACCCTGGGAGGTGCACTCCATCCCCAGATCATAAGGTCTCAGGATATTAAACCATTATAAAATACAAAAAGTAAAAAATATCATTAATACAAATATTTCTCTATTTGCTGAACCATTTGCTGGTTCCAGTTCATAGTTATTCTTTCTGCCTACATCACAAAGTGTGAAGATCAAGCAAGAACAAAGAGTATCAGTTGAAAAGTGATATGGACATGTATGGGCTGTTAATATCACCACCATCTGTGGTACCCATCATTGGATATGCTACAGCTGTGGTGGTGGTGGTTTAGTTGCTTAGTTGTGTCCGACTCTTGCAACCCCATGGACTGCAGCCTGCCAGACTTCTCTGTCCATAGGATTTTCCAGGCAAGAAACGAGTGGGTTGCCATTTCCTTTTCCAGGGGATCTTCCTGACTCAGGGATCGAACCTGGGTCTCTTGCACTACAGGCAGATTCTTTACCAACTGAACTACCAAGGAAGCCCATGCTATAGTTATAATGTTCTGTATATTATCATATATTATATGCTTTTATCTATATAGTTAGTGAGATGTTCATGGGAGTTTAAGACAGATTTGGATGAAGTTATGAAGAAAAAATGTCTTATGTTCATTTTATGTAGTCCCCAGAATGATGCTATTTGCTAGTTTTTATTCTCTTTTTACAGATGAACAGTTGGTGGCTTTGAAAATTTCATTTGTCCAAAGTGTCTCAGTTCCTATGATAAAAAAGCCAGCTATAGTTTTCACCTTAGATTTCTCCGGTTCTGCTGTTCTTACGATGCTTATCTGACCTTACCCAGTTCTAATACTCTTGTTCGTCTTTCTCCCACCTTTAGGAGCTACCTGATCCCCATCTGTAAGACAGCCCAGTCTTTGGCCTCTGGCCTTGGTAGCTGAGACAATATCACAGGAACCTGCCTGCCGTAAGAGCCGCTCTAGGGTGGAGGTCTTTATGAGATTTTACAGTATCCCTGCCCAAAGCTGAGGTCACTCTGAACCCTTGCCGGTCCCTGGGATCCTACTGACTGCCCAGAGATGCCTCAGACAGAGACTGCCTCCTGGATTCCCTTTGGTGATTCTCGCCAAGTTTCTTCCCTCTCCCAGAATCCCAGGTGCCTGCTGCTTGGTTATGCCATGACCCAATTTTTTGCTGAGCCCTTTGAATACTCCACAGTGCCTGCCAGGCTGGGTTTTTCCTCACTATCAGCAGTTGCTCTGTCTCCTGGTGTCACTCAAGCTCCAGGCCCAGCTCTTATAGCCAAACAGGCTGTGCTCAGCTTTGTCTGTTGCTGTGATCTTTGTTGTGCTCTCGCCTTGACGTTTTGCATTTTCCACCCACCCCCAGTTGCCCTACCACTTCGGAGGTAAGACAGTCTCTTGCTCTTAATTCTCAGTTCAATATATCATTTATCGGCAGTCTGCTCCCTCAGTGGTCCTTTTATGTTCAGCAGTCCTGGGGAAAATCATGCTTATGATATGGATGAAAGTGAAAGTTGCTCAGTCGTGTCCCACTCTTTGTGACCCAAAGGACTATACAGTCTATGGAGTTCTCCAAGCCCGAATACTGGAGTGGGTAGCCTTTCCCTTCTCCAGGGGATCTTCCCAACCCAGGTATCTAACCCAGGTCTCCCACATTGCAGGCAGATTCTTTACCAGCTCAACAGATGATGCACTGCATATTCATTATCTCATTTGACTTCACCGGTTTTCCAGGTGGGTCATATTAGCCCCATTTCATAGAAAGGCACTGTGCTTCCGAGAGGTCACCAAGTCTGTGCAAGGGGAAGACTATGATTGTCATTTGCCTTTAGCTAACTCTCAAGTCCTCATTCTTCCAGAAGTGTCTCCTTAGGTAGGTACCCTGACTTCTGATAGTCATGACCTGCTGATACGTCTGCATTGTACTGAAGCTGGGGGACGTGGACAGGAATAGTCTTGACTCACTAAGGAGAGCCTGCCAGGATCTATACTCTCAGGGCAAGCAGACCTTTGTGCACCTCTTATATCACTTTCACTAAGACTAGCTCTGGGCTTCCTGCAAATTGAACACACATTTGAAATATGTGGAATTTCAAAGGCTGTTGCTGGAGAAGAGGAGCAGGGGATCCTCACTGGCATGGGAGAAGGGAGGAGAAGCAGAATCAAGGTACGACGGCACTGAGCTGGGTGTAACAGAACTTGCATCTTAGTCTTACTTCTGCATCCATTAATAACTCATATTTTAAAAGTAAGGAGTAGCCAGGAAGGGCGTCTCTTGTTGCACATCCTATTACCTGGGTAGCACTGCCTGGAGTGTGGTGCTAGGAAGGATGCTCAGGCCATATCTAGGTTCAGTGGTGCATCTGTGGGAGTGGGTGCTGTGACAGTGGTATGAATGCCAGGGCCTTTCCTGGAAGGCCATTTAAAGATTTAAACTTCAGAAACTATCCTTCTTTACTTCATCTCTATGAGGCCCTAACATAGGCAATTCTAGGACATGTCAAAATTGAGAAATAGCATGTGTTTCTTCCACTGACCTCCCCCAAGACTCTGAGCAAATGGCAAGTTAGCTGGTTAACTGTGCTGAAGGCAAGTAAGAAGTCACCTAAAAGCAGGACTTCTGCTTGAAGATCTAAAAGACTTGACATCCTTAAATCCTTGAGGCACAGTCTGTGTTCCAGTTTTCTTTGCCCTTAATCGTTGCCAGCGCCATATTAAGCACATACTAACAGACTAGAAATACATAGATTAGAAAGTCAGTCCTCTCCTTCATGGGAGAGACAAAGACAGTGGTGGTGGCAAGAGCGGTTTCCTCCCTGTTGTCAGTATTGTTAGCTGAAACCTGAAGCCCTAGAAGATGTTGCTGAGTCTTCCCTTTAGCCTTTGGTCAGGCCAAGGGCAAATGTATCCCAGCTTATATTTACCCTTTGCCTGACCCTTTTTCCATCTTATGCAGATTCTGCTGCAGGGAGGCAATTCAAACTCCATGACCTTGCAAGACATTTGAAGTCCATAGCATAACAAAACAGTGGGGAGTAATTATGCTCTGACTGGCTCAGGCACCCCAGGGACACCTCCATAACAGATGCAATGGGAGTCAAATAGGGAAGACAAACTATGAGTTATGAAGCCCTCTGTAATCTTCCAGTTAATATGCACCTTCTTTGCAGATACATGTCACTCTCCATTCCAGCCCCTTCCTCTGTATTTTGTGTCGGTGCCTTTGCATTCTAGGCAAATGCTCCTTTCATGATGAGAAACCCACATGTTGACCGTAACATCCCTTCATGACACTGGGTTGGCAGTTCTGTTTTGGCCTTCCTATTTTCGGCCTTGTCCAAGACTTACTCCCCCATTGCTGTCACCAGTGACAATCTACCCTATCAGCGCTGTGTTGTCAGTGTCGAACCATGTGAAATCACACTCTTGTAGCAACAGTAAGAGTTGTGGTAGCAACAGCTGCCACCCAATAGCAGTTCCTTGTTGGACCCACCATAAATAATCTGTGGAAACTCACAGGTGATAAATCAGCCTAGGCTTTTGGGAAAACATTTGTGCTAAAACTGCTCCTTTACCTCTGGACCAAAGTCATGGACAATGTAACACTTTAGGTCCCTACATGCAAGCTGTCACATGCTTGCATGCTCAGTCCTATCTGATTCTTTGTGACCTTATGGACTCTAGCCCACCAGGCTCTTCTGTCCAGGGGATTTCCCAGGCAAGAACACTGGAGTGGGTTTCCATTTCATTCTCCAGGGGATCAACCCAACCCTAGGATCCAACCATGTCTCTTGCATCTCTTGCATTGGCAGGCTGAGTCTTTACCACTGAGCCACCTGGGAAGCCGTAAGCTTTTTTACAAAACTCCTTGTACTTCTCTGTTAAACTTTTTCATTCCCTCTTGCTTTTCTCTTCCTTGTCTCAATTTTTACTGTCAGCATTTGATTTCTCAAAGGCTCCGATTATGATTCCAATTTTTTGGAAACATTCTCCACTGTCCCACCAATATCTGTTCTATTGATCTCTGGATCCACTCTGCAGTTTCTTTTATGCATCTTTCCTTTATGTTCCTGCTCCTCACTTTCTTACCAACTTAAATATCCTCCCCTCTGTCCACTGCCTACTAATCAGGCTGGAGGTTGACCTGGAAAAGAGGCTGCAGTGGAGTCCAGAGCTGTCCTTTGTGTCCTCTTTGGCAGCTAATTCCCCTTCTCTAACATGTTTTCTCATCTGTAAAATTAGAGGATTAAATAGTTTCTATTTTCCTCTTCCATGCTATCTTGTGATTCTAGGTTATTCATGAGTACAATAGTAATACCTGAAATTTATTGAAAGCTTAATGAGTGTTGGTCACTGGGCTCATTGCTTTTCTTGCATACAAACAACATGCATACAAACTGCACAGCGTCCCTAGGATGATGATTATAATAATGGCAATAATAACAGACATTTAGGGAATGTTTCCTATGCATTATGTAGTATAAACTTTCTGTGTATTATCTCATTAAATGCTCGCGATAATCTTTTATGGTTTTTATTATCACACCTACTTTTCAGATGATAAAACAGAAACTCAGAAACATTTAAAGAGTTCATCCAAGACCGTGCAGCCAGGAAGTAGAGGTGTGGGGATTTGAATTCCAGGCAGTTTTACTCCAGAGGCCAAGATCTTTTCTGAATTAAATGTTTCTAGTACTTATTTTCACAGTGGACGGCAAGGTTGGCCTTTGATTACCACAGCTGAAATATATTTCAAGAGTGTGCAGCAGGAGGATCCCCCAGAAGTTAGTAAGGGAAAGTATAAGGCACAGAGAAAGCAAGCAAGTGGGGAAGAGGTAGCAGGAGAGGAAATTCAGTTTTAAGCAAAAGCAAACCCAGGAGGAGGCCTTATAAAAGCTTATGGAGACAAGGAAGGAATAATTGAAATTAAGAAGATTATAAATCCTAAGGGCACTAGTGACCCTGAGCCACTCAGCAGGACCCACAAAGGCTAACATGTCAATGGTCCATGAAATCAAAAGACAGTTAATGAATTTAGCCAATTCTGTGTCTTGGGAAGAGGTGATATAGTTCAAAGGTGGTTCATCCCAGTTCAGTCAGTTCAGTTCAGTCGCTCAGTCGTGTCCGACTCTTTGCAACCCCATGAATCGCAGCACGCCAGGGCTCCCTGTCCATCACCGTCTCCCAGAGTTTACTCAGACTCACGTCCATCGAGTCTGTGATTAGAACACTTCAGAATCAAATCTTCAATTTAAAAAAATTCTCTAAATAAAATATTGAATCAGGTATGGAAATGGAAGAGTCAGTTAAGTTAATTCAGCACACTTTTGAGTACCGCCCATTCCCAAGTTGTTTAGAAGCCCATGCTGTCAGTCTGAGGAATTTTGATTTAACCCTTTTATTCACTGTCTATTTTTTTTTTAATTTTATTTTTATTTATTTTTTATTTTTTAATTTCAAAATCTTTAATTCTTACATGCGTTCCCAAACATGTCTATTTTTAACAAATTCTTAATGCATCACATCTGTTACTTTGATATTTTCAACTTGGGCAATGCTCCCAAGAGGTGAATCATTAGTGAGGGTTAAGAAAAAGTAGACAAGATGCTTTTGAATTTAAGATGCATGAAAATAACAGAATACAATGGATAAAAATGCAACTTTGTTCTTTGGAATGAGAGCACCTTCATAAGGTGTGTCTCACACTATAGACAGACCGTCTACTGCAAAAAGAAGCAGCTTCCTGTCTTCTGCCACAGACAAAACTCCTTTATAAAGGTGATGTTGCAGTAGACTGGGGGTTATGTGACTGCTTTCAGTAGGACATTTGAATAGCAACACCCAATCGCACTACATTCCTTCCTGAATCTATCTATTCTCTGCAAATGCTTGTGTCATTTTTTTTTTTTTTTGCAGATATCCTCAATGAAGAGAGATGAGAAAAAGTCCTAATAAATCTTTGTATTATATATCAGTTATGCCCAAAAGTTATCCCTTTTTATTCCACTAGCCCTTGTGGACGTTGATGATCAAACTTGTGTTCATATCAAAAACCTAAGAAGTCCTCCTGGATTTCTCCCTCTCCCTCTCCCTCACCTCTCACGTCCAATCAAGCAACAAGCCCTACTGATACTTATAAAATATAGTCCAAGTGCGCTCTCTTTCTCTCTGTGACTGCAGCCACCACCCATGTCTCCTTGATTGCTGCAGTAGCCTCTATTATTCTTCCTGACTTCATTCTTTCCTATTTCTAGTGTATTCTTCAAAGAGCAGACAGAATGAACCTTAAAAATAAACCTTATCTCACACAACTTAACACCCATAAGGCTATTATTGGATGTCTAAGTAGAAACATTGGGAATGAGTGTGAGATGATATATTCACAGCACTGAAAGAAAGGGAAAAAAACTGCCAGTCAAGGGTACTTTCACTGGCAAAGTTTTCTTTCAAAAATGAAGGGGAGATAAAAATTTTCCCAGACAAAAGCTGAGGAGGTTCATCTGATAAAGATAAGTATACAATCAAATTCAGGATACTATAATACTGTAATGGTGGTGTATAGTCACTTAAGTATCATCTAAAGATTAAAAGATAAAAATATTTTAAAAATAACTATAGCTTCAATAGTCAGTTAATGAGTATACATGTAAAAAGATGTATACTGTGATATCAAAATCGTATGTGTCTGTGTGTGTCAGGGGGTAAAAGTATGCAGATTTTGTACATAATCAAATTTAAGTGGTTATCAGCTTAAAATGGAATGTTACAAGATGTTTTGTTTATACCTCATGGCTACTACAAAGTAAAAATTTGTAGTGGATGCACAAAAGATACAAAGGAAATCAGTGTATAGCATTATGGAAAATCAGCCAGTCCCAAAGGAAGACAGCAAGAGAGGAATAAGAAACAAGGAAACAATAAAAGAGCCAGAAACCAGCAAGAGGACAACAGTAAATCAGTGACTACTTTAAATGTAAGTACATTAAATTATCAAGTCAAAACACAGAGAGCAGCTGAATAGGTTAAAAAACAAACAAACAAAATACAAAACCCAGCTGTATGCTGACTCACATACACTTTTACTCACTTCAGAAGCTTTCAGAACACATATATGCTGAAAATGAAGGAATGGAAAAAGTTAGCCTATGCAAACAGAACCCAGGAGAGAGCAGGAATAGCTGTATTTATATCGGGCAAATTGGATTTTAAGTCCGAAACTGTAACAAGAGACAAATAAGGTTATTATAGAGTGAACAATGGATCAATTCATCAAGATGATATAACAAATCATAAATATATGTGTATCCAACGTCAGAGCACCTAAATCTATTAAGCAAATGCTAGTGGATCTGAAAGGGGAAATAGCCAACACTGCAAAACTAGTTGGGAACTTTGATACTTTTTAAATGTTATTTGAATTAAAATGTATTAATTACTTCTATACAGCAAAGTGACTCCATTATACAAATGTATATATTATCCTTTCATATTATTTTCCATTATGATTTATCACAGGATATTGAAAATAGTTCCCTGTTTTATATACAATAGGACATTTTTGTGTATCATTCTATGTATACCAGTTTGCATCTGCCAATCCAAAACTCCCAATCCATCCCTCTCACATCCTACTACCCTTTGGCAATCACCAGTCTATTCTATATAATTATGATTCTATTTCTGTTTTGTGTCATATTTTAGATTTCACATATAAGTGATATTATATGGTATTTGTCATTCCCTTTCTGACTTTTTTCACTTAGTATGATAATCTCTAATTGCATCCATGTTGCTGCAAATGGCCTTATTTTGTTCTTTTTTATGACTGAGTAGTGTTCCATTGTATATATGTCCCATGTCTTAATCCCTTCATCTGCCCATGGACATTTAATTTGCCCCCATCTCTTGGCTATTATGAATAGTTCTGCTGTGAATAGTTCTGCATGTATCTTTTTGAAATATATTTTTGTTTGCATATATGTTCAGGAGTAGGATTGCTGGATCACATGGTGATTCTATTTTTAGTTTTTTTGAGAAACTTACACACTGTTTTGCATAGTGGCTGCACCAAATTACATTCCAACCAACAGTGTAGTAGGGTTGCCTTTTCTCTGCACCCTCACCAGCATTTGTTATTTGTGGATGTTTTAATGATGCCCATTCTGACTGGTGTGAGGTGATAACTCATTGTAGTTTTGATTTGCATTTCTCCAAGTAATTAGTGATATTGAGTATCTTTGCATGTGCCTATTGGCCATTTGCATGTTTTCTTTGAAGAAATGTCTATTTAGGTCTTCTGTTCATTTTTCAATTGAGTTTTTTGTTGTTGTTGTTGAGTTGTATGAGCTGTTTGTATATTTTGCAAATTAAGCCCTTGTTAGCCACATTATCTGATAAAGGGTCAATATCTGAAATATGTAAGGAACTTATACAACTCTATAAAAACCACAAAAAAATAAATCCAATTAAACAGGTAAAGGGTATGAAAAAATACTTTTGTAACAGAGATATTAAATGAGTAATATGTACCTGAAAATGTTAATTATTAATCATCTGTTCTGCTCAGTTCTGTCACTCAGTCGTGTCCAACTCTTTGCGAGCCCATGAATCACAGCACACCAGGCCTCCCTGTCCACCACCAACTCCCGGAGTTTACCTAAACTAATATCCATAGAGTCGGTGATGCCATCCAACCATCTCATCCTCTGTCGTCCCTTTCTCCTCCTGCCCCCAATCCCTCCCAGCATTAGGGTCTTTTCCATTGAGTCAGCTCTTCACATCAGGTGGCTAAATATTGGAGTTTCAGCTTCAACATCAGTCCTTCCAATGAACACCCAGGACTGATCTCCTTTAGGATGGACTGGTTGGATCTCCTTGCAGTCCTAGGGACTCTCAAGAGTCTTCTCCAACACCACAGTTAAAAAATAGCAATTCTTCGGCACTCAGCTTTCTTCACAGTCCAACTCTCACATCCATACATGACCACTGGAAAAACCATAGCCTTGACTAGACCGACCTTTGTTGGCAAAGTAATGTCTCTGCTTTTTATTATGCTATCTAGGTTGGTCATAACTTTCCTTCCAAGGAGTAAGCATCTTTTAATTTCATGGCTGCAGTCACCATCTGCAGTGATTTTGGAGCCCCCCAAAATAAAGTCGGACACTGTTTCCACTGTTTCCCCATCTATTTCCCATGAAGTGATGGGACCAGATGCCATGATCTTAGTTTTCCGAATGTTGAGTTTTAAGCCAACTTTTTCACTCTCCTCTTTCACTTCCATCAGGAGGCTTTTTAGTTCCTCTTCACTTTCTGCCATAAGGGTGGTGTCATCTGCATATCTGAGCTTATTGATATTTCTCACGGCAATCTCAATTCCAGCTTGTGCTTCTTCCAGCCCAGTGTTTCTCATGATGTACTCTGCATAGAAGTTAAATAAGTGGGGTGACGATATACAGCCTTGACTTTTTCCTTTTCCTGTTTGGAACCAGTCTGTTGTTCCATATCCAGTTCTAACTGTTGCTTCCTGACCTGCATATAGGTTTCTCAAGAGGCAGGTCAAGTATTCTGGTATTCCTGTCTCTTTCAGAATTTTCCACAGTTTATTGTGATACACACAGTCAAATCAAAACCACATGAGATATCACCACACACCTGTTAGAATGTTTATTATAAAAATATATAGGGAGCCTGCAGAAGAAAATGGCGGCCGTCCCGGGGCTAACAGCTGTGGCCCTGAGAGTGGTGACTCCCTGGCAAAGGAGCAGCAGGATTCTCACGGCCTCCCGCGGACCCCGGGCGCTTCGGGAACTGTCGTCCTCTAGCCCTGAAGCTGGCGAAGGGCAGATCCACCTCACCGACAGCTGCGTCCAGAGGCTTCTGGAAATCACCGAAGGGTCAGAATTCCTCACGCTGGAGGTGGAGGGAGGTGGATGCTCCGGATTCCAGTACAAATTTTCACTGGATACAGTTATCAACCCCGACGACAGGCAAGGAGAAAGGGGGTGTTTGAAAAGGGTGGGGCAAGAGTGGTGGTTGACTCTGATAGCTTGGCCTTCGTCAAATGGGCCCATGTGGACTTCAGCCACGAACTGATCCAAAGCTCATTTCAAGTGTTGAACAATCCTCAAGCACAGCAAGGTTGCTCTTGTGGATCATCCTTCTCTGTCAAACTTTGATGTGATGACAAGTGACCCGGAGATTGCTATCATCTGACTGATTTGAGGAACCTGGGATTAGAACAATTCTAGAAGTTTCCTTCCTATCATGACCCTCTCTCAATTTTATTTTCCCTTAATTCAGGATGTTGTTTCACCACTATTTTCAGAATGTGAAACTTTTACTCTTGATTTAATTTCTCCTACACAGTTGTAAGGCCAATCCTGTGGATGCTGTTACCTAAGGTTTAGTAACTGGTTGAAACCAGTATCATCTGTAGCACCTCCAAGGTTCCAGGAGTTAGTTCTCTGGCCTTCAGAGCTACTTGTACAAATGTGTATAGCTATGTATAAAAGCTTCGTTTTAAAGAAAGTCCTTATTTATTTGTGTTGTGGATCAGAATCACAGATTGCATAGCTTGAACACTGTGTTACTAGACCAGAGAGGATGAGAAAGCCAAAGGGAATGTTATCTTTTTGTTTTGCTATTTATTTATTTACTTACTTTTATTGAAGTATAGTTGATTTGTAGTATTGTGCCAATCTCTGCTGTACAGCGAAGTGACTCAGTTATATACATATATACTTTCCTTTTTATTTTCTCTTCCATTATGGTTTATCACAGGATATTGAATATAGTTCCCCTGTGCTATACAGTAGGACCTTGTTGTTGAAATGTTATCTTTTTCATCTCACCCTTCCTTAATGTGCTAGTTTACTTACCATTATTTTCTGTGCACCCCATTCTTCGCTTCCCATTTGTTACAGCAGATACATTTTCTTCTCATGCTTAGGAATGTGTTAGATTCACGAAACCAATAACCCATCACCCAGAAAAACTTTGAACTAAACCTCACTGATACTTGAATCATAAGTTTGAAAATAAGCTCCATACTCCATATTCGCACAAGACATTTCGTGATTCTTTGCTCATTTAGTGACTAAATCTTTTTAAAATATGTTGCTTTATTTATCTTATGGTGTAAAATGTTTCTGGTCTCATTGCATAGCTGGAAGTTGTCCCTTTGTTGATATAGATAATAGATACTTGGGTTTGTTTGTTTGTTTTCAGTTTGGACTATAAAATGTAGGGTGCCCATTTAAATTTGAATTTTTGACAGCAAATAATTTTTAGTATAAGTGTGTCTCTGCGAATAGTAAAAATTACTTGTTGTTTATCTGAAATTCAGATTTAATTGGGTATCCTATATTTTTGTTTGTCAAATTTGATAACCTTCCTTTAGAGTCTCTGTAAGAAGAGCTTTTTAGCCACGAATTCCAGTGAATTTAACTAGAAACAACCGCAGTATGTATATGACCATGTTGGGGCAGCCAGAACTGCATGGCAACAGACAGCTAAAGGAAGAGATAAAAAGCAAAAATATACATATATATATAATATGACAAATATTGAGGAGACTATGGAGAAAAGTAAGGAAAACTGCATGGGGGACTTCAAGGTGCATTTTTGCAGTGTTACCTTCTGAGTTTTAATTGCAATGACAGTGAATCCATCTGAATATTCCAAAATATATCCTCAAGCCAAATGATGACTGATTTCTAAATTTGGCAACAGTTTGCAAATGGGCAAAGGTGCTGTCCAAAATAAAAGGACCTGTACCCACATGTGCTCTGAGGTGTATGGGGAACTCATAAGCCCCCATGACTGGTAGAGTTTGTGTGCATGTGCGTATGTGTGAGAAAGAGAGAGTTGAGGGACAGCTAGAGGGGATGTAGATGAAGGTGATCTTCTGGATATTTTGGGGATTCCCAGGTGGCTCAGTGGTAAAGAATCTGCCTGCCAATACAGGTGACACTGGAGATGTAGGTTTGATCCCTGGGTGGGAAAGATCTCCTGGAGAAGGAAATGACAACCCACTCCAGTATTCTTGCATAGAGAATCCCGTGGACTAAGGAGCCTGGTTTGCTATGGTCATGGGGTCACAAAGAGTCAGGTACAACTGAGCATGAAGGACCAATTGACCTATCAGCATATTTTAGTTCAGGAAGCAAAGTGTAGCTAGTGGTTACCAACAGGATCTTCCTTACCAGTGAGGCTTGCAGGGTAATTTTTAAATTTGAATTTAAAGAAAACACAAACACACAAATGTTTGCGTCTCTGTGTATGAAAATGGGGTATGGTATGCCTATGGAGTGTATTCATGCTTATTTCTTTTTCTGCCTGTTAGCATGGGTTATAAATGTTGCTGTGGGAATTGTTACCATGGTTGTTTTAGGAGCATTTGCAAAAGTGTACAGATATTCCCCCTTGATATTTTTTTCATCTCTAAGATTAGCATCAGCACAAACAGAATAGTTAATGTTATCCATTTGAGTGGAACAGTTGGGATGATATATGAGTGTCTGTGAAGTGTTTTATTTTTTGCAATGTATTAAATTTTCAGTCCTAGAGAATATTTTAGAGAGGTACAGGATATATGGGAAAATGGCTAAATTTGAATAAGACCAAGTGTGGGTCACTTTGATTAGAATATGAATTTTGTTTGGGAGAAGGAGCATCCTTTAGAACAGATTTCAAGCTGACTTCTACTTGAAAACTTTGAGAAAAACTGTGAAATCTGTGCTTGGAACTTTCTTCATCAGAACTTGAAAGCAATTGCTTAAGAAAACTATATTATCTCTCATGCTTCAGTTGATCCTTGGGGAAAAGAAAAAAGTTAAGAATAAAATACATAATGAGTAGATTAACTGCTAGAAATTGGGTGGTGTCTCCCTAACTCAGTGGGGCCCAACTAATCTTTTAGGAAGCAAGTTCCTTAAATATATTGTTAGACCAACTGGAAAATTAACTAGGCTGTTGACTGGAGAGATTTCATTTCTATGCTAAAATTTGCCAAGAAGAAATGGAAGAGGTGTCTGACTACTTGTTTTTCAAAATATGTCTCCTATTGCTGGACCTTTTAATGTAAGTTATTTCTTTCAGGGATAGAAGAAGAATTTAAAGGGTCATTTAGTTACACACACACACACACACACACACACACACAAATCAAAATGTTAAGTCATGGTTGGCTCAAATGACAGCTTCTCTAAATAGCTTACCACAATCCTTCTGGCCAAACAAGTTTACTCAGCATTTATTTTCCATAATGGCTTTATGCCTCTCTAACCTGACTCAAACTGACTAGGGAGAAAGGGAGGAAATGTTGATACATATACCTAAAGAATCTCAAGAATGACTGATTCAGGCACAGCGAGACGCAGAAGATCAAAAGCTTTCAACTGCATTCAGTCATTTGTGCTTTGTCTCTCACCATTTCCTTGAATTGGCATCTTTCTCAATGTTCTCCTTTCATTGTAACAAGATGACTGCCAGAAGCAGGTTTATGTTTTAGCCTCTCAGCAACCTCCGTCAGAAAGACATTTCTTTCCCAATAACTCCAACATAATTCCTTAAATTTAATCTTATCGGCCTGGCTGTGGCCGCGTGCCTGTCTCTGAACCAATGAGTATGGCCAAAGTGGATGGAATGCTGTCATTGTCCAGAGCTGAGACAGATGCCACACTTAGGAGCTAGAGGGTAGAACCAACCACAGGGACCAAAAGTGAAGGAAGAGTGTTTTTGTAAAGCAGAGTTAAGCTGCCTTTTCCCAAAGTAGGAATGGATACAGAACAGACAATAAAAGATGTATTTGTTGTGGTTATTGTCCCATCAATAAGCACCTCCTGTATCCCTGAGTTTTGCCATGAGACTTTGCTTTTCCTTCATTGTGAAGGTGGAAAATATTTCCTTACTCCTTAATTCTGAATTCTTGACTTGCTTTGAGAATCAGTTTTAGCAGAAATAATTCAAGGAAGTACATGAAAAATACTTACCAAATTAACCTGCCTCTTGTACCTGTACAGGCCAATTTGGCCTTGGAGTACAGAATGAAGCAGGACAAAGGCTAATAGAGTTTTGCTAAGAGAACGCACTGGTCATAGCAAATACTCTCTTCCAACAACACAAGAGAAGACTCTACGCATGGACATCATCAGATGGTCAACACTGAAATCAGATTGATTATATTCTTTGCAGTCAAAGATGGAGGAGCTCTATACAGTCAGAAAAAAAAAAAAAAAAAAAAACCTGGAGTGCACTGCGGCTCAGACCATGAACTCCTTATTGCTAAATCAGACTTAAATTGAGGAAAGTAGGGAAAACCACTATACCATTCAGATATGACCTAAATAAAATCCTGTATGATTATAGAATGGAAGTGACAAATAGATTCAAGGGATTAGATCTGATAGACAGAGTGCCTGAAGAATTATGGATGGAGGTCCATGACATGGTACAGGAGACAGGGATCAAGACCATTCCCAAGAAAGAGAAATGCAAAAAAGCAAAATGGCTGTCTGAGGAGGCCTTACAAATAGCTGTGAAAAGAAGAGACCCAAAGGCAAAGGAGAAAAGGAAAGATATACCCATTTGAATGCAGAGTTCCAAAGAATAGCGAGGAGAGATAAGGAAGCCTTCCTCAGTAATCAATGTAAAGAAATAGAGGAAAACAATAGAATGGGAAAGACTAGAGATCTCTTCAAGAAAATTAGAGATACCAAGGGAACAATGCATGCAAAGACAGGCTCGATAAAGGACAGAAACGGTATGGACCTAAAAAAGCAGAAGATATTAAGAAGAGGTGGCAAGAATACATGGAAGAACTATACAAAAAAGATCTTCATGACCCGGATAATCATGATGCTGTGATCACTCACCTAGAGCCAGACATCCTGGAGTGTGAAGTAAGTGGGCCTTAGGAAGCATCACTATGAACAAAGCTAGTGGAGGTGACGGAATTCCAACTGAGCTATTTCAAATCCTAAAAGGAGGTGCTGTGAAAGTGCTACACTCAATATGCCAGCAAATTTGGAAAACTCAGCAGTGGCCACAGGACTGGAAAAGTCAGTTTTCATTCCAATCCCAAAGAAAGGCAATGCCAAAGAATGCTCAAACTACCACGTAACTGCACTCATCTCACATGCTAGCAAAGTGATGCTCAAAATTCTCCAAGCCAGTTCATGGTACATGAACCATGAATTTCCAGACGTTCCAGCTGGATTTAGAAAAGGTAGAAGAAGCAGAGATCAAATTGCCAACATCCATCGGATCATTGAAAAAGCAAGAGAGTTGCAGAAAAACATCTACTTCTGCTTTATTGACTATGCCAAAGCCTTTGACTGTGTGGATCACAATAAACTTTGGAAAATTAAGAAAGAGATGGGAATACCAGACCACCTGACCTGCCTCTTGAGAAATCGGTATGCAGGTCAGGAAGCAACAGTTAGAACCAGACATGGAACAAAGACTGGTTCCAAATAGGGAAAGGACTATGTCAAGGCTGTATATTGTCACCCTGCTTATTTAACTTATATGCGGAGTACATCATGAGAAATACTGGACTGGATGAAGCACAGGCTGGAATCAAGATTGTCAGGAGAAATATCAATAACCTCAGATATGCAGATGACACCACACTTATAGCAGAAAGCGAAGGAGAACTAAAGAGTCTCTTGATGAAAGTGAAAGAGGAGAATTAAAATGTTGGCTTAAAACTCAGTATTCAGGAAACGAAGATCATGGCATCTGGTCCCATCACTTCATGGCAAATAGATGGGGAAACAGTGGAAATAGTAGCAGACTTTATTTTGGGGGGCTCCAAAGGCAATGGCACCCCACTCCAGTACTCTTGCCTAGAAAATCCCATGGATGGAGGAGCCTGGTGGGCTACAGTCCATGGGGTCGCCAAGAGTCGGACATGACTGAGCGACTTCACTTTCACTCTTCACTTTCATGCATTGAAGGAAATGGCAACCCACTCCAGTGTTCTTGCCTGGAGAATCCCAGGGACAGGGGAGCCTGGTGGGCTGCTGTCTATGGGGTCACACAGAGTCAGACACGACTGAAGCGACTTAGCAGCAGCAGCAGCAGCAAAATCACTACAGATGGTGACAGCAGTTATGAAATTAAAAGACGCTTGCTTCTTGGAAGACAGGTTTTGACAAACCTAGACAGCATTTTAAAAAGCAGAGCCATCACATTGCCTACAAAGGTCCATCTAGTCAAAGCTATGGTTTTTCCAGTAGTCATGTATGAGTGTGAGAGTTGGACTAGAAAGAAAGCTGAGTGCTGAAGAATCGATGCTTTTGAACTATCGTGTTGGAAAAGATTCTTGAAAGTCCCTTGGACTGCAAGATCAAACCAGTCCATCCTAAAAGAAATGAGTCCTGAATATTCATTGGAAGGGCTGATGCTGAAGCTGAAACTCCAGTACTTTGGCCACCTAATGCAAAGAACTGACTCATCTGAAAGGACCCTGATGCTGGGAAAGATTGAAGGCAGGAGAAGAAGTGGAACAACAGAGGATGAGATGGTTGGATGGCATCACTGACTCAATGGACATGAGATTGAGTAAACTCTGCGAGTTGGTGTTGGACATGGAGGCCTAGCACAATGCAGTCCATGGAGTTGCAAAGCATTGGACACAACTGAGCGACTGAACTGAACTGAACTTGTACCTGTGCTACATGTATGAGGAGACTAGCAACTTTAACTAAACCCAACCCATTATAGAGGCCCCAGTTGACTGAAAAACAGACAGCTGGACCCAGCCAAGATCAACTGAATCATATGTCAATCAGGAAACATAATAATCAATGGCCATTATTTAAAGCATGTGCCTTCAAGTGGTTTTCTAGGCAGCAATAGCTACCTGATACATTTATTTATCTCTTTTATTATTATCTACAAGGTTGATAATCAACTGGTGTATACTACTTCTATGTACCAGTGGTTACAGTATTTTAATACTTTTGAATCAGTGGGTAAATATTTTCTTTCCCAAATTCTCTGAATATTCTTTAACCCTGGTCCTCTCCCAGCACCTTTGGCTGTCTCTATAATCCAACAACTAAGCGTAATGCCTCGCCTGACGAGGATCCTCCAACTTGTGATCCAATTCTTTAGAAGAAATCTATTCTGATTGGTCAGTGCCCAGGCTCTTCCACTTCCTTCTTTCAGTTTTATTGAGGTATAATTGACATACAGCCCTGCACAAGTTAAAGGTGTGGCTTAGGTATATCATGAAATCATTACCCCAATGAGTTTAGTGAACATATATATCATCAGGCTCTACTATTTCTTAAATATTCTGGTCATTTATGGATTTGACTTATCTCCTCATTAGGTTGTTAGCTTCCAAAGGGTAGTCTCCATGACCGAATCATCCTGAGTATTTCCTCTGGGCCTTGTGCAATAAATATGGGTTGAATGAATCCTAGATAGAAATATGAACTGGAGGAAGCAGGGTGGTCTCCAAAAAGGCTGAAATCATTTGCTGCACAAATTTAAGTGTTAGCGACTCACTGAACCTTAGATGAGACAGAACCCTTTCAGGGCATTTATATTTGTTCTCCTTCTGAGTAATTTCTGAAATAGTGCCTATTTGGACTTTATTTTTCAATATATTTAAAACTGAGTAATGTCGCAAGAAGCATCAACATCTTTCTCCTTTCCCTTAGCCCTTGCTAAAGTTTTCCTTGTGTTTGATCTTTCAATCATTCAGGCTCAAAAACTAGAAATAAGTCTTCACGTGTTGTACTAGGTTCTGTGGATACAGAGATTAAAGCAGACAGGAGTGCTGTTGTCATGGAGCTTGTAGCAAAGCCTCTGCCTGCAGGAGGCTACCGTCTTGACTCCTGCTCTGTTGTCTGATCTGCCACCAGCCAGCATACTCTTGAGACTTTGTCCTCTTCAAGGCCTCACATCTGTTCCTTCTTTGACATTCCTGATGCCCCCAGCTTGAGAGGTCCTTGTCATAGTATACGTTGACCTGCATTGGTATTAAAAGACAGGCTCCCCTTAAACCTCTGCAGGACTTGCTTTGTTTCCTTTTCAGGCTTCTACAACTCTTAGATTCCTAAGAAGCAGCATAGAAGGAGGTAGAGATTGATGCTGAAAAGAAAACCTCTGTATGGAAGCTCTGGGTTTACTCCACATGTGTTACACTAGGAAAGTGTGGCATGGATGCCTAGGGCTCTGTGGCTTGTTCCAGGTTGTCTAAAATGGTGAGGTTTCTCTTCCCACTTTCCAGTATCCTCATCCTTAACCTTCACTTCCATCTTATATCTGGCCTCTCTTCTCTTGCCCAGAAAGTTGTTGCTTCATGGCAAGAATCCCAGTGTCTTAGTTGTAATTACATGCCTGGTGCTTACTCCTCGAGAAAGTGTTTTAGACTATTTGAGACTTAATTTATTTATGTTTAAAATGGGCAGGGGTGGGTAATAGTGAGAATTAAATGAAATCATTTATGTAATACCTTTAATATAGTGTTTGGTACATAATAGAATCTAGTATCATTTTCATTATCCATACCATCTCTCCCCTTCATTAATGCTTTCTGTTTTAGAGAAATCAAAATGTATTAATCATGACTTTACACAGAAACAGAACCAACAAAAGATATTTAAAGGAAGAGATTTATTTACTATGAGGCATTATCTCCTGCTATAATGGAGTCTTAGAAATCCCACAATCTGGGGACACAGGAAAGCCAGTGATGTAATTCTAGTCCAAGACCAAAAGCTTGAGAACCAGGGCAGCTAACAGGGTGAACCAGTCCAAGGGCAAGAAAATACAGATGTCCTAGCTCAACCTAGCAGGCAGGAGGCAAAGAAGGCAATTTTCTTCTGTTCCTCTTTGGTTATATTCAGGCCTTCAATGGATCAGGTGATGCTCACTCATATTACAGAAGGGCCATCTACTTTACAGAGTATACTAGTCTAAATGCTCATGTAACCTGGGAACACTAAGAGACACAACCAGAAAGTGAAAGTGTTAGTCGCTCAGTCATGTCCAACTCTTTGCGACCCCATGGACTATAGTCCACCAGGGTCCTCTGTCCATGGGATTCTCTGGGCAAGAATATTGGAGTGGGTCACCATTTCCTCCTCCAAATGTAATCTTAGAACACTCTGAGAGACACAACCAGAAATGATGTTTAATCTGGGGATCCCATGACCAAGTCAAAATGAGACCAAAAAAAGAAAAAAAAAATTAACCATCACAGCCTGATACATTTTGACTGGCTGAATATGGATTTGGAAATCCTAACAGCAGCAACCAACTTTATCTATACTTCTGTGAAAATATGTAAACCAAATCTTGCATTCTGGTAAACTGTTATTTTCAAGTTTGGTCTGCTAGATCAGTGGGCATGTTTATTTGGGGCAGAGACCATCTGTATCACCCTACAAATCACACTGTAGCCATTTTTTTCTGGTTGCGCATGCCTTGGCCTTACTTGGTAAAAGCTAGCTGCTGGATCAAGACAATTGTCCAAGGACAAAAGAGAAAACATTGAACATCAGAGTTGGAAGGAACATGGAAAATCATCTAGATCTAGTGTATCACTCTGTTGGATGTTTGATTCTCTTTTACATCCCTGGAGCAAAAGTCTGTTCCACTTTACTCAAGCACAGACTCCTGAAGCAAAAAGTCCATATTCTGTCAGCTCTGATGACTGTGGATCATTCTCTTATACTTTGAGTCCAAATGAGACTCCCATTTAGCTTTCTGTCTTCTGCAAAGAACTCTTTCACTATGGTTTGCTGAACAGGAGTAAGAACAGCTTTTGTGCTACAGTGTTGTCCTCCCATTAATACCTTAGCTCTGAGGTCAGCTCACCAGGAAAAGAACTGGCTCGATAACCATTAGTTATTCTAAAGTGAACAATGCTTTAGGCGTGTAAAAATTGTCCAATGAACTTACAGTCGGGAGAAATCTCTAAATAGGTACTCAAACTGAAACGCACGACATTGGGATGGGTTTTGAGCTTGAGTGCTTCCAAACAGTTTCTGCTGCTTTGAGTTTTCAGAAGTTTCGTTTTGTCTTTTACGACAACACAGTGCAGTACATCCTTGGCTTCCTCCTGGGAATATAGCAAGTGGTGTTCATACTGATGTATCTGTCCTTGGCACCAGACTTCAAGAAGCTGTGAATGCAGGAGTTGTTCTGAACAAACCCAGAACTCCCTGGAGAGTCAGAGGGAGGCAAATAGAGAATCACTGTGGAACATACTCACATGGGAGAACTTTGAGCAGGGAGAATGAAACCTGAGTCTAGGCTGAAAAGTACTTTCCAATCTTTCATTGGAACCCTGTTGATCTCAGTGGTGGCTGGATAGTCTCAAACTACTTCACACCTCACCTCTGACACTCTGAGTCCAAGAGGCTGGTATCTTGTGCCAAAAAGCCTAGTTGGTCTGAAACTCTTGGTGAATATGAGACCATCATTATCCATCTTTAGCAGTTCATGCTGGGTCCATCTGTGCCTTTTAACAGCTCACTGTTTATAGTGTAAAAGATGGATGTCTTAGTCCTAGAGGGACTTAGCGCTTTTAGTTTGTGAAAAACTTTTTTTCTTTTGGTTGTTTTGTTTTTGCTTTCAATTTTTTTCCTACCAGGTCAGCCTTAGGCCAAACTGCAAAGTAGATTAACAATACCTTACTTGTGTGTTATACTTTACAGATATTAAAGTGTTCCCGCATCTATTACTTGATTTTATCAGGTACTGACAAGCCAGGGAAGGCAAGACTAGGTGCTTATTATCTGCAGTTTGTCCAAGAGCTCACTGAACCTCACAGAGGCTAAGCAAGCTGCCCAAGAGCATACAGTAAATTAAATGAAATTGAGAAATAGAAGCCAAGGATTTGCTTTCCTAGTCCACTGCTCTTTCTGCACAGCCCCGTCTTTAGGCTCCCTTTTTCTTTCTGGTTCTGGACATTTCCTACCACTCATCACCAGCTGCACAGCACACTCTCTCACTGAGGCCAGTTGAAACCATCAGGGAAACCAGGCTCTTTTCCTGAGCTTTTTCCCCATCACAACTTCATGCCAATGAATCATTTCTTTTGGGCCTATTCTCCACTAATAAACGAATTGAAAATATGCAGATACCTAAACAGATATTTCTGGAGAAGGCAATGGCAACCCACTCCAGTACTCGTGCCTGGAAAATCCCATGGATGGCGGAGCCTGGTAGGCTGCAGTCCATGGGGTCGCTAAGAGTCGGACATGACTGAGCGACTTCCCTTTCACTTTTCACTTTCATGCATTGGAGAAGAAAATGGCAACCCACTCCAGTGTTCTTGCTGGAGAATCCCAGGGATGGGGGAGCCTGGTGGGCTGCCATCTATGGGGTCGCACAGATTTGGACACGACTGAAGCAACTTAGCAGCAGCAGACAGATATTTCTAGAACTAGGCCATCAGGGGTAAAGGATAGCTAGGTTACAGACTGGAATACCTCAGGGACCAGTCAGGACATGCTAGTGAGTAGAATAGTCTTGCTGTCAACTGTGGGGAGTGGTAGGGCATGTGGCAGACCAGAGAGCTGGTGCCCTGTATAAAAGGAGCAGTGGCTACTCCACTCCGGATGACTGAAGCATGGGGAAATGTGGATCTGATGCTGTCAGATCTTCCCATCCTAGTCTTCCCTTGCTGAAGAACAGACACCTGAACTTTACAGTGGGTGATTTTCCTCTATTTTAAAACGCTGGAGAAGCCTCACGAAAGACACTCATGTGTGTAACTGGGCATGTAGTTAGCCAGCTTGTGTCCTCTGATCTGGAGAGACAGAGGAAGGCCTGCTCTACTTGGCCTCCATGGGATTTCAGTAGAACAACAGCCAGTCTGGGCTCCATTGTTTCAGAGGGATGTGGACCAATGGGAACATATTTACAGCCAAAAGATCGTGGTGGCCAGAGCCTCAGACACATAGGAGGAAAGGTGAAGGAGCAACACATCTGCTCCGGATGAGAGAATACTTCGGGCTGTCAAATAGAAGATGGGAGAAAATTACCCTGCACAGTCCTAAGGGCTGCTTGGTATGTTAGACCACCCACTGCATTTTTACTTCCCTGGTGGCTTAGATGGTAAAGCATCTGCCTACAGTGCGGAAGACCTGGGTTCAATCCCTGGCTCGGGAAGATCTCCTGGAGAAGGAAATGGCAACCCACTCCAGTACTCTTGCCTGCAAAACCCCGTGGATGGAGGAGGCTGGTCAGCTACAGTCCACAGTGTTGCAAAGATTTGGACACGACTGAGAGACTTCACTTTTCAGCCACAGCATTTTAGACTCCAGGCTTATGCCTTCCTTCCCTCCATTCTCTCTCCCCTTTTCTTAACCATATTTTATATATTCAGGATATATGGATTTAATTTTTAAAATTTTATTGTCCTAGAGCAGGAGCAGGCAAGTGCTACTTATAAAGAGCTGGGCAGTAAATGTTTCAGGCCTCTGAGCCACAGAGGTCTCCACTGTATATTCTTCTTTGTGGTTTTGTTTTTATTTTTACAATTCTTTGTTAATGTAAAACCAGTCTTAGCTCCTGGGCCTTATAAAAATAAATCACCAGCCAATATTTGTTTTTTGCTGACCCCTGGCCTAGATGGAGTAAATAGCTAAACAAATCAGTTGGGATATCCTTTTAATTCTCCTGAAATATCAGTTACTAGACTCTTTTGTCACAAATGTCAGTAATATTGTAAATAAAATAATTCTTATATCATATAAATTTGAGAAACATTGAGTTAAGCAAAGTTAAAAGTATTTTTATCTCCCAAGACCTTTTATATGCTAATATGAATTATAAATTTCTAAGAAAAAAATTTTCAAAATTGACCATGGAATCTTTTTCCAGAAGATCTTAACATCTTCCAAGATATTTGCTTGGAAAATGAAACTATTTGTGGAAACCAACCAAACCAAATGAAAACAAAAGAATAACAATAATAAAACATTTTTTGGTTCTAAATTCATCTTTTTAACCCGCTTTACCTGAGGTATGGAAGATACATTTATTTAGAACCTCTCATATTCTAGAAGGCATTAGTGGTGCAATTAACATTCTCTGAAGGGAAAGGATAACCAGCTGAGTTGGAGCGAACAGAGGGAATGTTTGGAGTACTTTCCACCTAAAGGGTGATTTCTGTGAAGTGAATTCCTAAATGCTTTAAATTACTCTGTTACTAACCATTAATCTGTGGAGCTCACACAGCCACCAGTAGTCAATTACTTGACCGTTTTGATTAAAAACAATTACCAGAAACTTTGTCTTTTTGCAAATTTCCTGAAGAAAAATATCTGCTTAAAATGTAAGGACTTGGCTCTAAGCTTTACAAGGCAGAAGAAGAGAACACCTTGCCTATTTTGTATAAGGAGTTAGGCTGAGTGTATGATACACAGAGACACCAGGCATGGCTCCTGCCCTGGGAAGTCATCTTGCTTACTGGCACAGCACATGAAAAGTTCTGTGGTGATAAGAGTACATTCTGAGCCAAGCCCAGTCATTTGAGACTGGCCCCATCTTTTCACCTCTGCATATATACTTCAGTATAGAACAAGACGGCAGAGTAGAAGGATGTTAGCTCATCTTTTTCTGTGAGAACTCCAAAATTGCCACTAGCCGCTGAACAACCATTTACAGGAAAATGTTGGATCCCACCAAAACAGATACCTCATGTTTAAGGGCAAAGGAGAAGCCCCAACAAGACAGTAGGAGGGGCAAATTGCATTTAGAATCAAACCATGTGCCTGCCAAAGACTCTTGCAGGGTTCAAAAAAATCCTTGTGTGCACCAGGACGCAGGGACCCCACAAGAGACTAAGTCAGACCTGCTTTTGAGTGTTTGAGTGTCTTCTGCAGAGGCACAGGTTAGCAGTGGCCTGCGGTGGGGACAGGGGCTCTGGCTGCAACAGACCTGGGAGACATACCACAGAGCCACACAGCAGACAACCCACAAAATGGACAATTATACCAAAGAAGTTCTTGTACTGCTGTGAAATTTCTAGGGCCCACAACAGATATCCCAACCTGGGGATCCACCAAAGGGACTGAGAACCCCCAGGGAATTTGACTTTGAATGGCAGTGGAATTTGATTATAGAACTTCCACAGGACTGGGGAAAGCAGACTGGGACATCATACTCTTGGAGGGCACAAACAAAACCTTGTGTGCACCAGGATCCAGGAGAATGGAGCAGCGACCCCACAAAAGATTGAGCCAGACTTGCCTGTGAGTGTCCAAGAGTCTCCGATGAAGGTGTGTGTCGACAGTGGCCTGCCATGGGGTCAGGGGCACTGAACAACAGTCCTGGCATAATTCCTTTTGAAGGAGGTTGCCTCAGACCAAACTACAGGAGGTAACACAGCCCCACCCATCAACAGGAAACTGGAGTAAGGATTTACTTAGCAAGAGATGGGAATACCAAACTACTTTACCTGTATCCTGAGAAACCTGTATGCATGTCAAGAAGCAATTGTAGAACCAGACATGGAACAATGGACTGGTTCCAAATTGGGGAAGGAGTATATCATAGCTGTATATTGTCACCTTGCTTGTCTAGCTTATACGCAGAGTACATCATGTGAAATCCCAGATTGCATGAAGGACAAGCTGGAATCAAGATTGCTGGGAGAAGTATCAATATCCTCAGATATGCAGATGACACCACCCTTATGGCAGAAAGCGAACACTAACTAAAGAGCCTCTTGATGAAAGTGAAAGAGGAGAGTGATAAAGCTGGCTTAAAACTCAACATTCAAAAAACAATGATCATGGCATCCAGTCCCATCACTTCATGGCAAATAAATGGGGAAACAATGGAAACAGTGACAGACTTTATTTTCTTGGACTCCAAAATCACTGCAGATGGTGACCACAGCCTCAAAATTAAAAGATGCTTGCTCCTTGGAAGAAAAGCTATGACCAATCTAGACAACATATTAAAAAGCAGAGACATTACTTTACCGGCAAAGGTCTGTATAGTCAAAACTTTGGTTTTCCAGTAGTCATGTGTGGATGTGAGAGTTGGACCATAAAGAAGGCTAGGTGATGATGAATCTATGCTTTTGAACTCTGGTGTTGGAGAAGACTCTTGAGAGTTCTTTGGACAGCGAAGAGATAAAAACAATCAATCCTAAAAGAAATCAGTCCTGAATATTCATTGGAAGGACTAATACTGAAGCTGAAGCTCCAGTACTTTGGCCACCTGATGCGAAGAGTTGATTCATTGGAAAAGATCCTGATGCTGGGAAAGCTTGAAGGCGGGAGGAAAAGGGGATGACAGAGGATAAAATGGTTGGATATCATCACCAACTCAACGGACGTGAGTTTGAACATGTTCCAGGAGTTGGTGATGGACAGGGAAGCCTGGTGTGTTGCAGTCCATGGACTCAGGACTGAGTGACTGAACTTGAACTGATATGCTTCACCATTGTAAGACACCTAATTTAAACATATTTGAATCTCAATATTGTCATCTGTATAATGGGGATTGTAAAACTTATTTTACAGAACTCTTTATAGTGTTCTGAGAGTGTGCATAGAGTCATTTACCTGTTGTAGGCACTCAGTTGCTAGTAACTGTGACAAGTATAACAGAATGATACACAAAGTCAGAGGAAGGCAGTCCAGCATTAATCCAGTTGATCAAGGCTAACTTCTAATTTTCTGCTCCATCATGCTTAACAGTTTCTGCATCTTGACTGCAAGAGGGCTGCTCTCCATTTAGGCATTTTGGTTATGTTCCATGAAGGATGAAGTGGGTGGTTGAAGAGATTCATGCCAGCTGAGTTTGGCTTCTTTCTATCAAGGACTCAAGAGCTTTCTCTGAATTCCATATAGTTGATTCTGTTTATGTTTATTAGGCCCAAACTGGGTCACAAAGTACCTCTTAGCTGAAAGGGAGTCTGGAGAAGAGAGTAGTTTCAAGAGGCACCTTGGCACTTGAACAGAGCAAAACTGTGATACAGTCACCTGCCGAGGTCATGTAGTTTCTAAAAGGTACAGTTAAATTTCTTCCCAGGTGGTTTGGATCCATAGCCAAAACTCTTAAGCACTGTACCATATTGACTCATTAAAAATAAGTGATCTTATATTTATCATCAGCTGATTTTTATCAAAGGGGCAACAGAAATTTAGTTGGGGAAAATTATAATCTTTCAAATGAATAATGTTGAGACAGTTTCATACATAAATGCACAGAGCAGAATTTAGACTTTTACCTCTCACTACACACAGAAATAAGATCAAAATGAATCTGACTTAAATGTAAGCACTAAAAGTCAAGCTTTAAAAGAAAATCTTTGTGACTCTGGGTTAGGAGAAGAGTACTTAGACGTGTCATCAAAAGCATGATCCGTAACAGAAATTGATGACACAAATTGGATAAAAATTTAAAATTTTACACTTCAAAGGACACAATTTAAAAACTGAAAAGATAAGTTATAGACTGGAAGAAAACATTTTCAAAGATAGTATCTGATAAAGGACTTGTATCCAGAATCTATAAAGAACTCTTATAATTCACCAGTAAGACAAATGACCTGATTAAAACTGGAGAAAAGATTTTGATGTAGTAGATATTTTATCAAAGAAAAAATATAAGTGAATAATAAACATATGAAAAAATGCACCACATTATTGGTTTTTAGGGAAAAGCAAATTATCATCACAATTAGATTCTACCTTACGTTCACTAAAATGACTTTAATTCAAGCAACAGACAGTAATGTGTATTGGTATGGATGTGAAGAAACCGGATTCCTTTATATCTTAGGGATGTAAAATCCTATAACCATTCTAGAAAACTGTCTGTCAGTTTTTAAAAAGTTAAATATATTCTTATCCTTTGACATATTTATTCTATACCTAGATAACCACCCTAAGAAATGAAACCTATCTTGATATAAACACAACAAAGATTTGCACACAAATATTCATGGCACCGTTATTCATAATAGCCAAGAAGTAGAAGCAAGCAAGATGTCTGTCAACAGGTGATCAGGAAAATGTGCTGTATTTATACAGTAGCACACAACTCAGTAGTTAAAAGAAAGTAAATATGGATACACTCTTGTCCTCAAAAATATTAAGACAGATGAAAGAGCCCAGAACAAAAGGCTCCTTACTGTATGATTCTATCTAGGTGAAATATCCAGAAAAGACAACCCTTTAGGAGGAAAGCAGACTGGTGGTTTCCCAAGAAGGGAGTCATTCTGCATTGACTGCAAAATAGCCATGAGGTCTTTTCAGAGTGATAGAAAAGTTCTGAACCTGCATTATAATGACATTTATACAACTCTAAATTTACCAAAAGTTTGGACTTGTGTACTTAAAACAGTTGAGTTTTATGTTACGTAAACTACACATCAGTAAAGCTAGTGTGTTTCTTTTTTTTTAAGTGGTCTCAAAAGAAGAGAGGTTATATTCTAGATATTCCCCTCAGCTTTGTTTTACTAATGAATTTAGAGTTAAATGTATTAAATTCTGTCAGCAGTTACTGACAGAATCCCAATGTCAAGTTGCATTCTGAACTCATTCACTGTGAGTGTTTCATTGACTAAGTCTCCATTCAGGCTTCCAGTCCCACAAGAAGTGTATTCCAAGTAAACAATGAGTAGCTCGTCAAGAAGATATTGTCATTAATTGACCTACTTTTGCATTTTGTACAGTGTGTGCTTTGGAGTTAGGATTAACATGGACTAGAAATTCTGGGGTGAGTCCTTGTGCCTTGTCCTTATCAAATAGACACAATGTCTTTTTGAAGTGGTCCTTTATCCCTTTGTCATAAAACCTTATATTAAATTACTTTTAAAATGATTTTTTGGCACAGAATCTGACACCATATTAAAAAGTACATTCTGGAAACTGATCTAATGTAATTTAGAAAGATTTTCACAGTTGAGACACATTATCAAACCATCCAAATCTGGCATTTTCGTCAAACTGAAGCTTGCCCATCTCCCTTGCGTAAAAGCTGTATTGTGTGCAACTTTGAAGTATTTGGAAAATATATTTTGATGTTCCAAATGTAACAGCTTTATAGGCCTAGCTGGCATTATTCCAAGAATGTAGCTTTTCTCTCTCTTATTTTAAAAATTAAACACACGACACTGTGCCTTAAAAAAATTAAATCTGTGATATGTTTTCTCTGGAGCCCCTAAAAAGAATCATATTCCTTACATGAGTCTTAAGTTCTGCCTTAATGCCACAAAAGAAGATGGAATTTTTGTTTTTAATTATAGAAGCCCTGCATACATTGTTTGGGGCTTCCCTGGTAGCTCAGCAGTAAAGAATCTGCCTGCAGTGCAAGAGCCATAGGAGATGTGGGTTCAGTCCCTGGGTCAGGAAGATCCCCTGGAGGAGAACATGGCAACCAATTCCAGTGTTCTTGCCTGGGAAATCCCTTGGACAGAGGGGCCTGGAGGGCTACATTCCATGGGGTCACAAAGGGTCGGACACGACTGAAGCGACTTTGCACACACATGCACACCTACATTGTTTTAAGCTTTTGGAAGCAATTTAAATGGCATCAGGCAGTTTGTCCTTACATCTCTGTCCACTTCAGCTGTCTTATAGCAGCATATAGTTTCAGAGCTGTAGAGACCTCAGAAGATAGACAGCTCAACCACCCCCACTTTGCAGATATGGGAAGTAATGCCCAAGGAGCTTCTGTAACTTGCTTCATCCAAAACCATGTAGATGGTGGGTCTCAGCCCAGTGCTTGTTCTACCACACTGCTCTCTTAGCATCTCAGAATTTCAGAGCCTAAAGAGGCCTTCAGACAATGCCAGCCAAAACTGGGCCTTGCAGAGAAGTAGCTGACTACAGAGAGGTGAAATAATGTCTGCAAAATGGTCTTAGAACTCTATCTTTGATAGCATCCTTTTAAGATGTAGTGCTGGTGTTCTGGAGCATTCTTAAGATTCATACAGGCAGGGCGCAATTCTAATAATTCAAGTTATTTTCAGTATTTTGCTACTGTAGCAAGCCGCAGAGAACAAAAATTAGTGAAATTGTTTTAGTCTGTACAAGTGACTGTTTAAGGAAGACCTGATGATGAGAGGTGGTTGGGAAGTAAATGCATTTTATTTTCATTAGGGATGTAATTTATAAATTGATTCACTTTAACATGTGTTTCAGGCTTATTTCAGAAAATCCTTTTTGGTTTATCAAGTGCTTTTATGTTTATTATTACCTTATCAGATCATCCTAATAGCATGATGAGGTTGCTATTGCTATTCTGATTTAACATTTAAAAATATGGAGAGTTAAAAACTGTTGGATTGCCCAAGGTCACACTGTCATTAACTAAACAGAGAAGATGTTAAGGCTTTGTCTTCTTATTCCAGACCATGTAGGCTTTTCCCAATCTGTCTTACTACCCTTAAGAATTCAAGGTATTTTTTCCCTATAGTTTTCGGTTTCCTGATATAACAGTTGTTCACAGACTGTATCTTTAAGCAGGGTAGCTTAATAAAATTTAATAGACACAAGGCCTGCTGCTGTGACTATGTTGTTGTTGTTTTCAAGTCCTAGTTTGTTGTTAGCAGAGTTTAACCTTAGATTGTTTTCTGCTAAAATACAGAGAGTCACTAGAAGCATTCCTTTCTCTTAGAAGACAAAACATGCTCAAAATTGAAATTGCAAAGCAAAGGAATTAGGAATGATTGTGCTTTTCATATGCATTCACTTTATAAAAGATTTACCAAAAGGATCGTATAAGTATGCAAAAGTGTTCTTTATGTATTTCAAATAGGATTTAGTTGACCAAAAATTTTTAATATTTTGTAATCAGTTTTTCCAAGAAATTTATCTCTTGTCCTTTGTCAACTATGTTTTCTCATTTCTCAAAAATTTTCTTTTCATCTTTGACCAGTAAGATTGGTCTCATCCTCTGCCTTCAAAATTAGTGATGAGTGAAGAATTCCAAAGAGATCAGGGGAAATACTTAATATTGAACTTGAGTATACAGCAACTGGAACTAATGCGGCATCCCTGAATGACATACAGAGTGTTATCTAGTCTGCTGTTATTGAAGTTTCTCCTGTTCTCATATTTATAACCCAAGAGGCAGGTCCATGTGGCTTTCAGTTTAGCTGAAAAGTCAGGAGCTTCATTCCCGAGGGAAGGAAGAGCAGCAAAGAACTTCAGTGTTCATGGTGTGTGCACTAGCACTCTTTGATTTATTAATTTATTATTTTTAGTCTGACCATAAAAGCATTTATCTTGCAATTATATTTCTTGCCTGAGATGAAACATTACTGATTTTTAGAAACTTAAGATGAAGACTCTTCTGAAACATGGAGGAGGCATTGGGGGGAGCTGGGTATTTGTGAGTTGTTGAAAGAAAAGAGGTTGGTGGAGAACAGATGGGCTCCTCCAACCATACATATTCATAAGTGCATTTATTTCATTATGTCGTCCCCTGGGAAACCTTGTACTTCAGCTTTTATAAGTTTGTATGGCCATCAAATTGAGCAGTCAGAAGCCCTCTGTCAAAAACCGTGTTGCAGCAAAATTTGAGGAAAAGTATGTGAAAGCCTTCACTTCTCACTTTTGTCTTGACTTTTCATCACTGAAGCACCTGTGATTTCGAGATCTGAGACAAGAATGTCATTGAGCATAATAAATGTTAAGTGTTGATAGCTAAACTGACACTCTATGCTAATCAGATAGCTGCGTGTTATGTTTAGATTATCACTAAGCACATTGTTTGCTAATTTTATAAGAAACATGAGATTAAAACATGTCTGCGTGTCTGAGAAGGAAATGGCAACCCACCCCATTACTCTTTCCTAGAGAATCCCAGGAACAGAGGAGCCTGGTGGGCTGCTGTCTATGGGGTCGCACAGAGACGTACACGACTGAAGTGACTTAGCAGCAGCAGCAGCAGCATGTCTGTTACAGCATCTCCAAAGTTCATGGCAGGCCCTTCTCATTTGTAGATCTGAAATGATCTACAGGTCACCTCGTGGTTTGGAAACTGTTCATTATTGAATTCCCTGGGTATCTGACAATTTGGCAGGCAACTCCCTGTTATATGCTTCGTTAAATTCTTTTCCACTGGACCAAGACACAGAGAGGACTGTGAGCAGCACAGATTTTTTTCCCCTTACATTAAAAGCAAGCTTCTGGTTAGTGCTTAATGAAGGTATCTCAATTGCCTTTGTTTAAAATGTTTTACTGTCTGTATGCAATTCCACATGCCTTTACCTCAAACAAGTATAAGAACATTTTGGTCTTTTCCCATTGTTGTCTGGCCTTGAGGAACTGTTGATGTATGATAAACTGTTTTAGAGGTCTGTCAAGACTATTACCTGTGGCCTTCTCTGTCAAGCAATAAGTTGTCCTCTGCTCTGAAAACCTATGTGGAAACTGAAGCATGCGTGAAGTCTACCCACTTGGATGAAGCAGGTCATTCGTTTTCTTAAAATCCTTAAAATAATAATCATGATGAATTTAATAATAACAAGAACATAACCTGATATTTATTAAGCATTACTCTATAGCAAGCTCCATACTAAGACTTTTTTAAAAAATTGACATCAATATTATTATTTGCCTTTTGTATTTGAAAATACTGATGTTTAAAGAAGTTGGGTATCTTTTGCATATAGTGTCAAGAAACACTAGGGCGTATCAAACAAAGCGTTGTCTCATTCAGTTCTTGTCATCTCTCAACAAGAGATCATAAGAACTGTAAAAAGCTGAACAAGCCCATGGACTCTAGGCCTGAGTAGATTTAATAGCAAGAAAAGTCTTGTGCAAATGTGTTATTGGGCATCAAAACCATGGGAAAGATGAAACTATTTTGCAGAGGTAGAAAACAAGAGAACCATATAGTCGGGTGGGAGTGACTTGGTCTCCCATAGTTTCATAGCTTCTGCCTGCATTTCCTGGGAGCCTCCGACAGTTCATTTGTGATCTATAGTCTTACAATAACCTTCCCTCAACTTTAGGTAGCTTCGGTGGGTTTCCATTCCCTGCAACCAAATGTACGAATTTGCAAATAATGGAATTAATATTCCAACTCTTGCTTTTAGACATTAAACCAAAGTCAAGGCTGGCTCCAAATCATCCTTTGTTTAGTGGCCCTCCACACTGGAAAGAAAGGGCCGGGTGAATACGGCCATGGAACTACACATCTTTATGGAGCTCTCAAGTGAGGAGGCAAAAACAAGTATGCAAAGGAGGAGGCTGTGTAGACAATGACCTCTGGTAGCATGGCAATAAGTCTAAGCAACAGCTAATGCTAGTTGAAGACTACCTTTATAAAACACTTTTTTTTAAAGGTTATAAAATGAAAATGCTTATTAAAAGTTGTTACTATAGTAAAAGTTTATGATAGGAATACATAAAGCAAAGGCTAGAAGCCCTCCTCTTATTTTCCTCACTCCAGTCGTCAGGGACCCATGGTGCACAGTTTGGTATGTCTTTTCTGTGTAACATTTCCATGGGCAGAGCAGATATGTGCATATAATGGGGTTGTGTTCAGACACTTCATACCAGTCATACTTGCCTCTTATTGACTGTACATTATACCATGGATGCCCTGAGGTATGAATGCACTCAGATTTGGTTCATTTATATTCAGAGCTGCATGGCTTATCCCATGGTGTACCAGCTCTCTATCGGTGAGCATTGATTGTCTCCACATTTCTAATATTTTTATTATTTCTATTATTATATTATAGAAACAATTCTTTTTAATTGCCTCATTTGCTCATTTGAGACCACATGTCAGAAACATTGTTGAGAGGACTAAACCTGTAATCATCCACCCTTATAAATCCTAAAAGGCAGGTAAATGTAATAGGTATTCATATTCACATACCACCTAATCACTTCACATGACAATTATTAAGGTCCTATGATGCTAACCATTGGTCAGAATCCCTCTGTGTTTTAATGCAATTCAGAGCAGTAAAGGATGAGTATAACTGCTATTCCTTCTATCTATCTAAAAAAGATTTTAAAACACTAAAAAATGACAGTGAATAACCACTCACTCTTAGAGGGTGTAGGGTATGGGATTGCTCTCTGATTAGTTTACCCCTGACTGCTTAGAAAATCAACTAGTAAGCAAGTATTTATTGATCAACTGTGAAATGCCCAGTACAAATATAGGAAAATATCTAGGATTACTTTTTTTATCCTTCATACAAGAACCCATGCTCTCTAAGTAAGTAGAGCAAGAAAAGATGAATGGGCTACAGTAATGAGATGTTGTTGCTGATGTTTTAGGATTTTTCATGTATAATTTCAGAAACAGGGTAAATACATGCAGCACAGAGGATACAATAATATTGAGAACATTTAGAAAACTTTTGTTAATGTTTTATGAAATAGAATCTTCCTTGTCAAGAATACAAAATACATCAGTCAAAAGCTGTTTGTTTTGTGAATATTTGCTGCCTTCCAGTGTCATGGCAGATGAAGAAATCTTCAAAATTAGTGAAATAATACATGTGAAAACTATCTCTTTACTCCTTTATTGAGAGCCAGCTAGGGGAAAATTCCATGTTTAACACTTTCAAAGATGTCAAGACTAAGAGAACACCATCCCTATACAAAAGGTTCAGTTCAGTTCAGCTGCTCAGTCATGTCCAACTCTTTGCAACCTCATGGACTGCAGCATGCCAGGCCACCCTGTCCATCACCAACTCCTGGAGTTTACTCAAACTCATGTCCATTGAGTTGGTGATACCATCCAACCACCTCTTCCGCTGTCATCCCCTTCTCATCCTGCCTTCAATATTTCTCAGCATCAGGGTCTTTTCAAATTAGTCAGTTCTTTGCATCAGGTGGCCAAAGTATGGGAGTTTCAGCTTCAACATCAGTCCTTCTGACAAATATTCAGGACTGATTTCCTTTAGGACAGACCGTTGGATATCCTTGCTGTCCAAGGGACTCTCAAGAGTCTTCTCCAACACCACAGTTCAAAAGCATCAATTTTTGGTGCTCAGCTTTATTTTAATAGTCCAATTCTCACACCCATACGTGACTACTGGAAAAACCATAGCCTTGACTAGATGGACCTTAGTCGGCAAAGTAATGTCTCTGCTTTTTAATATGCTGTCTAGGTTGGTCATAGCTTTTCTTCTTTTAATTTCATGGCTACAATCACCATCTGCAGTGATTTTGGAGCCCCCCAAAATAAAGTCTGTCACCATTCTCGCTGTTTCCCCATCTATTTCCCATGAAGTGATGGGACCAGATGCCATGATCTTAGCTTTCTGAATGCTGAGCTTTAAGCCAACTTTTTCACTGTCCTCTGGCACTTTCATCAAGAGGTTCTTTAGTTCATCTTCACTTTGCCATAAGGGTGGTGTCATCTGCATATCTGAGGTTATTGATATTTCTCCTGGCAATCTTGATTCCAGCCTGTGCTTCACCAGCCCAGCATTTCTCATGATGTACTCTGCATGTAAATTAAATAAGCAGGGTGATAATATACAGCCTTGATATACTCCTTTCCTGATTTGGAACCAGTCTGTTGTTCCATGTCTGGTTCTAACTGTTGCTTCCTGACCTGCATACAGATTTCTCAAGAGGCTGGTCAGGTGGTCTGGTATTCCCATCTCTTTCAGAATTTTCCACAGTTTATTGTGATCCACACAGTCAAAGGCTTTGGCATAGTCAATAAAGCGGAAGTAGATGTTTTTTTCTGGAACTCTTGCTTTTTCAGTGATCCAGTGGATGTTGGCAATTTGATCTCTGCTTCTTCTGCGTTTTCTAAATCCAGCTGGAACATCTGGAAGTTCACAGTTCACGTGACTGTTGAAGCCTGGCTTGGAGAATTTTGAGCATTACTTTACTAGTGTGTGAGATGAATGCAACTGAGCAGTAGTTTGGACATTCTTTGGCATTGCCTTTCTTTGGGATTGGAATGAAAACTGACCATTTCCAGTCCTGTGGCCACTGCTGAGTTTTCAAGATTTGCTGGCATATTGAGTGTAGCACTTTCACAGCACCATCTTTTAGGATCTGAAATAGCTCAACTGGAATTCCATCACCACCACTAGCTTTGTTTGTAGTGATGCTTCCTAAGTCTCACTTGACTTCTTATTCCAGGATATCTGGCTCTAGGTGAGTGATCACACCATCATGATTATCTGGGTCATGAAGATCTTTTTGTATAGTTCTTCCGTGTATTCTTGCCACCTCTTCTTAATATCTTCTGCTTCTGTTAGGTCCATACCACTTGAGTCCTTTATTGAGCCCATCTTTGCATGAAAAGTTCTCTTGGTATCTCTGATTTTCTTGAAGAGATCTGTAGTGTTTTCCATTCTATTGTTTTCTTCTATTTCTTTGCATTGATTACTGAGGAAGGCTTTCTTATCTCTCCTTGCTATTCTTTGGAATTCTGCAAATGGGTATACCTTTTCTTTTCTCCTTTGCCTTTTGCTTCTCTTCTATTCACAGCTATTTGTAAGGCCTCCTCAGACAGCCATTTCACCTTTTTGCATTTCTTTTCTTGGGGATGGTCTTGATCCCTGCCTCCTGTACAATGTAATGAATCTCCATCCATAGTTCTTCAAGCACTCTGTCTATCAGATCTAATCCCTTGAATCTATTTGGCACTTCTACTGTATAACTGTAAGGGATTTTATTTAGGTCATACCTCAATGGTCTAGTGGTTTTCCCTACTTTCTTCAATTTAAGTCTGAATTTGGCAATAAGGAGTTCATGATCTGAGCCACAGTCAGCTCCTGATCTTGTTTTTACTGACTGTATAGAGCTTCTCCATCTTTGGCTGCAAAGAACATAATCAATCTGATTTCGGTGTTGACCATCTAGTGATGTCCTTGTTTAGAGTCTTCTCTTGCGTTGTTGGAAGTAGGTGTTTGCTATGCTGTATAATATATAAATAGCTAGACTGCACACATATTTTTATCTTAAAAATGTAAGAATTATTATTAAAGCCCAGTTTGCTTCCTTGTTTTCATCATTTTTTTCTTACAAAAATTAAACAGCTGGGTATGATTTTCTGAACCATATTCCTGTCTGCCCATAACTGCCTACTACCAAGGGTTTGCTTTGTTTTGTTGCTAGGTGAATCCTTGGGATGAGATTTGTAATAGTGGTGAATAACTACAGCTGTCATTTATTGAGTGCTTACTAGGTAGCCAGGCTCATACTAAAGAATTTAGGTGGATTTTAAAAATTCTCCCACCAGGTCCTTGTGGGAAGGTTTGAAGAATCTGACAGTTATTAAATGGCTGTGCCAGAGAACTGGGCCGGTTTCTATAGTCCTCTGTGCCAGTGTCTACCAGTCATTCTAAGGACACTGCAGTGTTTGCCTTATCTCAATACCACTCAAATAGCACTTTCTTAATGATTTTCCTAAATCATTTTTTATACCTGTGCCCTTCTAAGCATTTCAGATAATAAAATTTGGGGGTTTATTGCACTACTTATATGTTTTCTCTAAAGGATAGTCAAATAAACAGAAAACCATGAAAACAAAAATGTTTGTCCATATGCCACCTGCAATGATTTTGTTTTATTACAACTGTTACTTGTACCACACTTGGGGAAACTCTTCACCCTGAATTACTCTTTTCGTTTTTTCTTTTTTTTTTTTTTTTGTATCACTGTATGCTGTCTGTATACATGTTCATTAGAGTTATCCACTTCCTTACAAAGGAATTAGTTGTGTAAAACAAGTTTGCATTTCAGTCCACCATGAAAACATATGTTTGTGTGTGGAGGAAATCTCACATATAATGAATGCAATAGAAAATGTGCTTCTAGAGATCATCCTAACAGATAGAACTTTACAATTAAAATAGATACCAGGATATGCCCTCACCAGCACAGTCTTGTCATGTAGGATATGTTATCACCCAGTTTTTCTGACTTTCTTTAAAAACTATCTTAAAAGTAAAAACAAAAAAGTTATGTGTCACCATTTGGATTAATTGATGAAGTTCATCTTTTAATCAAACTAGTTCATTCTTCTTCTTATTGCTGTTATTATTACTATTGGCACTATTGGAAGTCAACAGAATATGTTGTTCCAAAAGGTATGCAAAGTCTTCATTCATTTTGCATAATCAGAGGGTCAAGCATTACTCACAGAGCAATATATCTAATCAAAAGAAGCAATTACCAAAAGAGAAATTATTATGTACCTGCTTGTAATCAACTAAGTTTTGACTTTATAATCCCACATAGAAAGATTAGTTGAGAAAATCATAATGATATATAAAGATACCCTTTTAGAAAATTAACTTTCAAGACCATACAACAGAGAAAATTAAAATGAATTGACAAAGGGACCAGAAAAATTTTTTACCACATTTTGGACTCCTCCCAATTAGGACAGAGTCCTCATTGCTTATTCTGAACAGGGAAGCCCATTAATTTCTGCAACGTGGGCAGAATATAAAATATCAACTTTCACTACTTTTTGAAATTTCAGAAAAAGGCAGAAATCTTTGTTAGTTATCTCATCTTGAGAGGTAGATAGGTATTACTAAGTTTATTCTCTCAGTAATTTGAACCTTGAAGCACAGTGTTAAATTGCTTGATTCTGTTTTCAAATTTTTCACTCTGCCTTTGACTCAAGCAGCTGGTCAGTGTTTGCATTCAAGATTTAAGATCATATAGCTCAGGACCTTAATCAAGTGTCCAAAAATAGTAGCGTCTTATCTTCAGATTGCTCTAGGAGCAACCAGAAAAGACTGTACAGCTCTGTGCTCAGTGTACCCAGATTTGTACTTTGAAGAAAGACATGGTCTCTTTCCAAAAAGTCCCTCTTGAGAGGGAGAGCAGCAGTATGGTACAGACGGAAACTCTGCTGTGCCCCTCAGTACACCATTTGGCTTGGAGAGAGTAGTGCTGAGAAGCTCAGGCCTCTAGATCCGGCCATGGGGCTAGCTCCTGAAGTGGTTTTATGTCAAGGCAAGCCTAGGTCTCACCTTGACTTCAATTTAGATCCTACATTTGAGGACACATTTTTTTTTTTTTTTTAAGGAAATGAAGCACCCAGGGAGCCCTTCGGACATTAGGAGTGTAAAGTAACAGACCTGCAAAGAGACTGTGTTGTTTCTTTTGAATTCTGAAGGTTATTGGATATTTAGCCCCTAAGGAATTTCTAGATAAGAAGATATTTTATAGTAAAACAAGCCATGAACTTAGAAATGATGAAGGCTTTAAGACTGAAGATTATTTTTGTTATTTGTTTTTTGATGGGGGAATTCATAGCCAGATGGTGAAAACTTTGATTTACATTCCAGCAATATGCTTCTAGGGTATGATGGAAAAGTAGCCACATATTGGACCAACAATAAAGAACAAATACACAAAACTTAGTGCCAGGCATGGAGGAATCACCAAAGAAATGTTCCTCTTCTTTCTTTGCTCTCATTTCTCTTTTGAACCTTGAGAGTGGAATATTCTATATTCCTTCTGGGAATTATTTACTCATAGTAAGATCCCTACTGGGTTGTGAGTCTCTTTGAGGGCATCACACCATGTCTTATTCATTAGACCCCTCATTCCCAACCTTAGGCGGTAGCACTTCACACACAATAAGTGCTCAGTAAATGTTAAAAAATATTGTTGAAAGTAAGTAGGAAGTTGTTACAGTTGAAGGTTTGCTCCCTGTGTTTAGCATTATATTTCATTACAAGGATCTAAATTGCTTGTTTGAAAAAGACTACCTATAGGAGATTCATCAGTGTAGACTCATTTGGTAACTGGAGAAAGTTGACAGGGGCTTCCTGGTAGGCTCAGTGGTAAAGAGTCCACCTCCAAAGCAGGAGTCACAAAAGGCAAGGGTTCCATCTCTGGATCAGGAAGATCCCCTGGAGGAGGAAATGACAATCCCCTCCTGGATTCTTGCCTGGAAAATCCCATGGACAGAGGAGCCTGGCAGACTACAGTCCATGGGGTCAGAAAAGACTTAGTGACCAAATAACAACAAAACTTGGTAGATGGGCTTTACGTGTTAGGCTCTTGGATATTTTTTCATGGCACCCCTATTGTTACTTTCCAACTTTGGACTGAACTTCTGCCTCTCAAAGAGAAGTTTCTTGCTTCTTGCTTCACTAGAATAGCTCTTGACTTGATTGCAAATTAAAACTCTTGAAGGAGTAGCTCAGTCCAGTGATTTTTCAAAGACTACACTGTCAGTGGGGGATTTATGGTTATCACCACTTCAAATTTCTATAAGCATTTGCATTTTGAAATGATTAGGATGACCATTCACTGAGATTATGATATATAATTTTTTTTCTTTTGGTGTTTTTGAAAGAAGAACAGTGAGAAGAGTAAATGGCTATTATTGCCATTTGGATAGGAGCCCATTTAAGGGAGATTCTGAGGACACGGCTCAAACTTTGACTCTTAGTTTAGCCTTTTAGAAGCATTTCCACTTGAGTCATTGAATGGCTCTTAGAGCCTCACAGCTTTCCAGAAGATCTGAATTCTTAATGAAAGATGAAATTTGACTTTTAGTTGGAAGTATTATTATTAATGCTGCAATATGAGAAGATGTGGGGAGAAAAAAAGAAGAAGATACTTTTCTTCCTTTTAAGATTACAGTTGCAGTTCTTTTCCTTCCTTCCTATTTTCCCTCTTTCTCTCCCATTTTAATCTTTTTCCCTCCCCCATAATTTAAAATAGCAGCTGGGAGAAGTAGTACTTAAACAGTATTACTCAAAGCGTAGCAATCCATTTATGATGATCATCAACAAAATTAAATGGAGGTGTTTAAATGGAGGTGTTTATTAAACATTCAGATTCTTGACCATTATTCCAAACCTACCAAATCAGAAAAATCTCCATGCTATGTAATTTTTTTTTTTTTTTTTTTTTAGCAAGAACCTTACCTTATACTTTTAAAATTTACAAACTATTTGGGCTATGTGGTTGGATTCAGGGAAGAAAATTCAAGCCCAATTAAAAAAAAAATCTTTTCTCAAGGCCTGAATACATTATTTTTACAAGTAATTTATATGAAAAAAAATTCTCATTTTGAAAGATGCCATTTGTCCTAATGTAGAATATAAAGGTTCCTGGCTGGCGCTTTGGTGGCAGTCCAGAAGCAATGGGATGGGTACTTCTTAGGCTGCCTTTCACAGCCATAGTGGATAAATTGATGCAGTAAAACAGCAACCCACAGAGAAAACCTGAGCATCTTCTGAAGTCTTCATTATGTATAGCAGCATTAGTTGCTTAGTCATGTCCAACTCTTTGCGACCCCATGGACTATAGCCCACCAGGCTCTGTCGTTCATGGAATTCTCCAGGCAGCAATACCGAGGTAGGTAGCCATTCCCTTCTCCAACCCAGGGACTGAATCCAGGTCTCCTGCATTGCAGGTGGATTCTTTACTATCTGAACCACCAGGGAAGCCCAGACGCTCCTCCTTAACTGAGATCGTATGTGACTCCATTGAGATGATACCGCATTTCTCTATCGCTAATGGAGAAAATGGGTTTTATATAGCATGTAAATCATGCTCCCTCTCTCTAAAATCATATTGATGTAACAAAATTTGGTACTGAGCTCGTGCTTAATATGTTTTTAAAAGCAGCAAGGGAATTCAAATTTCAATGCCAAAATCAATTCCTATCATTCCACAGAACTGTTAAAAGCTTTCATTCTCAAATCACATTTCTTTCTACCAAACTCTGACATTTGAGTCAATGAAATTGCTTACCCTTGATTTTTTTTTAATCAGTTTATTGACATGTTTTGAAGGATGCTGTATAATCATATCCTCTATTACCAGGTATTGTTCATCCTTCTTAAATTTGATTTAAACCCATTTTGCATATATTAACTCACAAATGAAAGCCAGTAATGTGGTAACAAAAATTCGACCCCATATGCATCTGGGAATCAACTTTTTACTTCTTTCTACACCCTGTAGATGAGTGCAAAACAAAGTATGACTGTGAAAAGTATATCAGCAGCGAAATACTTGATGGCAAAAATGTTACCCATATGGTCACAAATGTATCTTAGGATAATATCAGAAGTGAAACAGGAAAAAATTGTTGAGGAGAAGGACACCACAAATTTAAATGACTGTAAGAAGAAGAGAAAATAAAGATATAACAAGTAAAGAAAGGAGTGGTATAAGCAAGTGCATGAGGTTCAAAGGGTGGTACACAGAAAGGTATCCAAAGATGTCCATGGTTCCAAAAGCCAAAATATGGTTGTATGTTATATAACACAGCAAAAAGGACTTTGCAGTTTGAATTAATGTTAATGGCCTTAAAATAAAAAGACCATCCTGGACTAACCACGTGGGTCCAATCTAATCATAGTTCTTAAGAGCAGAGAATTTTCTTTAGATAGAGATAGGGGAAATAAAGCAGAAGGGGAAGTTAGAGCAATTCAGAGTGTGAGACGGGCTCAACCCTCTACTGCTGACTTTGAAGACGAGGGGCCATAAACCAGGGAATGTAGAGACCTCCAGAACATCCCCTGGCCACCAACTGGTGAGAAAACAGGAACTTTCATCCTACAACCACTTGGAATTGCATTCTGCCAATATCCTAAATGCGCCTGTGAGCAGATTCTCCTCCAGAGCCTCTGGTCTGTGTGAGACCTTGATTTTGTTCTTTTGAGACCAAAGTAAAGACATCAATCCAGCACCCTGCCACTTCTAACCAACAGAACTGTGAGGTAATAAATGTCACTGTAAGCTGTTAAATTTGTGGGACTCTCATATGGAAGCCATAGAAACCCATAAAAAAGGTAATGGGATTGTTGCAGGGGAAATGACAAACTCAAATCTAGAATGGACGTGGGGAGATATGCAGGATTATTAATGGCTCTAGACTTCGATATAATGGTGTTCAAATCTCAGCTGACACTTAGTAGCTGAGTGATCTTGCTTAGAAACCATACCTTTATGACAGTTGCTTTCCTCCTCTACTAACTGGAAGTATTAACAGCATCTCCTGCACTAGCTCATGGTGAGGCTTACATGAGGTAACAGATGCACAAACTCTTAACATGCCTGGCAGAGAAATGGTCTGGAGGAGAAAGGTTTTTCCTAAAGAATACAAAATAGTCTCTTGTCCCTAAATTCCAAGGGCAGGTGACAATTGACAGACTTTACTAGAGAGATTTGCAATATAGCATCCTCAAGGCAAAAGCCAGGTTCTAGCCAGGGCCTGGAGATGGAGACATTGTGCTCAGAAAAAGTTCTGGAGCAAGTGGTAAGCCAAAAGTGAATCAGAGCAGCCCCCTCAAATTGAAATATCATAAAGACCACCCAGAGGCAGAAGATTCTGGAAAGATGGCAGAGTAGGAAGCAGTGGGGATTTATCTCCCTACCCAGACAACGATTGCATTGGCATAATCTTTCTGAAATAACTATTTTGGAACTCTGGAGTCTATTGAAGGCTTCAACTTTCAGGGAAGGCTTGGGTGATAAACCGTGCTTAATTGTGTTCAAGTTCAGCTCTTAGCATGCTACCAGCTACCCACCCTCCACTCCTTCCAGGAATATGAAACAAATGAATCTGCATGCAGCTTTCAGGAACCAAGGTAGGCAAAAGAGACCCTATCTTCTGAATATTGGAAACCTGTTCATGGATTGCTGCTGATCACAAAGGTGCAGACAAAGAGGTGGGTATTCGTACTTCCCCTGATGTTGTACCTCCCCCTTGATGTTGTAAGCCCCTCCCCCTCTGGTTGAAGTGACCTCCAGGTAGTTTAAAGGAATGGCCCCCTTCACTGTTTCCTTCATTTTCATCTTTTTCCCCTCTTGGGAGATAAACATTAATGACTGGACATTTTAAAACAACTGAACAAATGGAAATATTAGAAGGTGACATGTGCTGTGCATGTCCAGGGAAAGGCTCAGAAAAGACCTGTGAAGACCTTAAGTTAATACCACAGGCTGTTCCTCAGCACAGAGGCGTGCTACAACAATGCAAAGAAGACAATAAATAAAAACAAGAATTAGAAAAAAGCCCAGCAAACCCCAGGCAAGGGGAAAAATCTGATTTCCAGAATTATCACATTATTATATTCAAATGTCCAGTATTCATCCAAAAAGCCAGAAACCAAGTGAACCAGCATACTCACTGAGGAGTGCAAGAAGGAGAAGAGAGAAAGGGTAGAGAGGATATTTGAAGAAATAATGGCTGCAAACGTCCAAAATTTGAGGAAAGATATAAGTACAAAAACTGAGAAACTTAATGAGAGCCAAGTAAGACAAAGTCAAAGACACACACACTGAGACGCACTGTATTCACTTTTCAAAAGTCAAAGACGATCAGAGAATCTTGAAAGCAGTAAGAGAAACAATTCATCATATACTAGAGGTCATAAACAAGATTATCATCAGATTTCTCATCAGAAACTTTGGAGTCCATAAGCTGATGCATTCAAAGTGGCCAACCAAGAATCTAGCAAAACTGTCCTTCTTAAGTGAGGGTAAAATTAAGATATTTATAGATAAATAAAAAGTTGAAGGACTTTGTTGCCACTAAACCTATCCTGCAAGAAATTATCAATGTAGTCCTGTAGGGTGAAATGAAAGGCCACTAGACAGTAACACAAAGCTGTATGACTTGTAACACAGATAGCACTGGTGGTAAATGCATTAGCAATTATGAAAGCTAACATTATCGAAACAATGGTTTATAGCTCTACTTTTTTTTCTACATGATTTAATATATTTTTTAAAAACCAATTGTTAGCTTAAAAGCTAGTATTATTATAACTTTGGCTTGTAACTCTAAATTTTGTTTTCTACATAGTTTAGGAGGCTAATGCATTTTGAAAAAATTAATAATTTATGTTTCCAGTCATATAATGTATTAGCAAAAGAAAATCAATGATTATAATGCATCACATAAACAAAATGAAGAAAAACCCCACATGAATATTTCAACTGATGCAGAAGCATGTGACAAAATTTACGTTCTTTCATGACAGAATTTCAACAAATAGGAATAGAAGAAGACTACCTCAAGATAATAAAAACTATATTTATAAAATCCACAGCACAAATCTGTCTAAATGTTTAAAGGCTGAAAGACAAAGATGCCCACTTTTACCACTTCTATTCAACTAGTACTGGAAGTGCTAGCCAGTTTAATCAGTCAAAGGAAAGAAGTAAAAGGCATTAATTGCAAAGTAAGAAGTAAAATTATCTTTTCACATATATAACATGCTGGATCATCAAAAAGGCAAGAGAGTTCCAGAAAAACATCTATTTCTGCTTCATTGACTATGCCAAAGCCTTTGACTGTATGGATCACAATAAACTGTGGAAAATTCTGAAAGAGATGGGAATACCAGACCACCTAACCTGCCTCTTGAGAAATCTGTATGCAGGTCAGGAAGCAACAGTTAGAACCGGACATGGGACAACAGACTGGTTCCAAATCAGGAAAGGAGTACGTCAAGGCTGTATATTATCATCCTGCTTATTTAACTTACATGCAGAGTACATCATGAGAAATGCTGGGCTGGATGAAGCACAGGCTGGAATCAAGATTGCTGGGAGAAATATCAATAACCTCAGATATGCAGATGACACCACCCTTATGGCAGAAAGTGAAGAGGAACTAAGGAGCCTCTTGATGAAAGTGAAAGAGGAGAGTGAAAAAGTTAGCTTAACACCCAACACTCAGAAAACTAAGATCATGGCATCTGGTCCCATCACTTCATGGCAAAGAGATGGGGAAACAGTGGAAACAGTGGCTCACTTTATTTTGGGGGGCTCCAAAGTCACTGCAGATAGTGACTGCAGCCTTGAAATTAAAAGATGCTTACTCCTTGGAAGGAAAGCTATGACTAACCTAGACAGCATATTGAAAAGCAGAGACATTTTGCCAAGAAAGGTCCATCTAGTCAAAACTATGGTTTTTCCAGTGGTCATGTATGGATGTGAGAGTTGGACTATAAAGAAAGCTGAGCACCGAAGAATTAATGCTTTTGAACTGTGGTGTTGGAGAAGACTCTTGAGAGTCCCTTGGACTGCAAGGAGATCCAACTAGTCCAAAAGGAGATCAGTCCTGAGTGTTCATTGGAAGTACTGATGTTGAAGGTGAAACTCCAATAGTTTGGCCACCTGATGCAAAGAGCTGACTCATTTGAAAAGACCTTGATGCTGGGAAAGATTGAAGGTGGGAGGAGAGGGGATGACAGAGGACTAATTGGTTGGATGGCATCACTTACTCAGTGGACATGAGTTTGAGTAAACTCCGGGAGTTGGTAATGGACAGGGAGGCCTGGCGTGCTGTGGTCCATGTGGTTTCAAAGAGTGGGACATGACTGAGTGACTGAACTGAACTGAACTGATAACACCATATGGAAAAATTAATTTTAAATGGATCAAAGACTTAAATTTAAGACCTAAAGCCTTACAACTGTCAGAAGAAAGCATAGGGCAAAAGTTAGGCCTGCCCTTGAATTTGGTAAAGACAGTGGATATGACACTAGAGGCACAAGTGACAAAAGAAAAATAGACAAATGGACTTTGTGAAAAATTAAAATCTGTGTTACAAAACTTGATACCAATAAAGTAAAAAGAGAATTCAAAGAAGTGGATAAAAGTATTTGTAAATCAATTATCTGGTAATGGATTAATATCCAGAATATATAGACAACTCCTAAAACTCATCAACAACAAACTTGATTCAAACTAGGCAAAGGACCTGAAAAACTATTTCTTCAAAGAAGACATACAAATAGCCAATAAGTAGATGAAAAGATGATAAAAATTACTGATCTTCAGGAGAGTGCAAATCACAGCTACATTGAAGTATTTCCATGGATACTACTGGATCATACACCCATTAGTATGATCAAAACAAACAAACAAATAAGTGCTGGTAAGAATCTGGGGAAATTGAAACCTTTGTGTGTTTTTGGTAGGAGTGTACAAAGGATACACTTGCTATGGAAAATGGTATTGCAGTGTCTCCAAAAACTATAAATAGAATTACTATGTGATCCAGCAAGTCTACTTCTGGGTATAAAAAACAGGGTCTTGAAGAGATGCTTGTACATTCAAGTTTACAGCAGCATGATTGACAATAGGTAAAATGCGGAAGCAATCCAACTGTTCATCAACAGATTAATGTTTATGAAAAATATGGTATATGCACACATTGTAATCTTAATCAGCATTAAAAATAAAATCTGACATACAACATGGATAAACTTAACATGCCAGTCATAAAAAGACAAATACTGTACAGTTACACTTAAATATATGAATTAGAGTTGTCAAAAGACAAAAAGTAGAGTGGTGAGTGCCAGGGGCTGGGGGTTGGAGAAATGAGGATTATTATTTAATGGGTATAGGGTATCAATTTTGCAAGATGAAAAGAGCTATGGAGATGGATGGCGGTGATGGTTTTAATAGTATTTAATACATTTGATTGTACCCTTAAAAATGGGTAACATGGTGACTTCCCTGGTGGCACAGTGAATAAAAATAGGCCTGCCAATGGAGAAAGACAGGTTCCATCCATGGTCCAGAAAGATTCCACAAGCCATGGAGCTGGCGTGCCAAGACTAGTGACCCCATGCTCTAGAGCCCTCAAGTCGCAACTACTGAGCCTGCTAGCACAACTAATCCTGTGCTGCAACTACTGAGCTTGCACTACAGTTACAGAGAAGCCAGGGAGGGGCTCCAACGAAGATCCCGCCTGCTGCAATTAAAACCGGCTGCTAAGTCGCTCCAGTCGTGTCCGACTCTGTGTGACCCCATAGACGGCAGCCCACCAGGCTCCCCTGTCCCTGGGATTCTCCAGGCAAGAACACTGGAGTGGGTTGCCATTTCCTTCTCCAATGCATGAAAGTGAAAAGTGAAAGTGAAGTCGCTCAGTCGTGTCCAACTCTCAGCGACTCCATGGACTGCAGCCTACCAGGCTCCTCCGTCCATGGGATTTTCCAGGCAAGAGTGCTGGAGTAGGGTGCCATTGCCTTCTCCGAATTAAAACAGGAGGTAGCCAAAAATAAATTTTTAAAACAAAAAAACACCAATGAGAAGGGTTTGCTGGGCTGGTAAGAAGCAGGAGGGATCCTGCAGGCTGAGCTGAGAAGTCCTCTCCTCTCATTGGCCTTCCGCCCAATCCCGGTACTGAGAATGGCGCCCTTAGCACAGGTGTGAGTGTCCGTGTTATGTCAACACCTGCAGGCGGACAACTTCTCAAAAGCTTCCGTGTTTCCTCATGGCCTCTTTTAAAAAGCGCACACTCGCGAGAAGACTCACGAAGAGGGTCCTGCGGAAAGATTAAATCCAGGCTGCCTTCTCCGTGCTCCAGAGTTGCGGTGGACCCCAGAATTGAGAGAGGTAGGACGTCTTTCGGCAATATTCTTAGGAAAAAATAATAATAATAAAGAGGTGTTGGCTAACTGTGATTAACGGTTCCCTCCCTTTTCAGTCATTTCATTTTACAAAGTACTTTCACCATACATGGTCTCGTTCTGTTTTGTTTTGCTCTTTTCTATTAAACTGTAAAGGTGTTTACATGCAGCACATAGGTATGGTGTTTGCGTTCTCATCTGAAATGAAACGTTTAAGCGCGTTTGATTTCCCTGCGGTCTTAGAACACTAGGTAGTGAGTCTCCCCCTTCCTCTTTTTGTTGTCTTTTAAGTAAGGATTAATATCCAGAATATATAGACAACTCCTAAAACTCATCAACAACAAACTTGATTCAAACTAGGCAAAGGACCTGAAAAACTATTTCTTCAAAGAAGATGTGAGCTTGGTAGAAGAGTCTCAATTTCCACAGCCTTGTTATGGCCTCTAGCCTGAGTAGTCAGGGCAAATATCTGGAGGTAATGTAGGGACAGCAATCAGGGCTTTTATGACTCGCAAAATAAACTGGAATGAAGTGAATGTGATGCGAAGGTTCCAGGAGAGTGGATTGACTGCCAGGTGAAGTCTCCTGGCTAATGCTTAAGCTTAAAAAAAATTCTTGGGAAAAATTAAGCTTTTTTTTGGAGGGTTTAATTTTCGTTTTCTTTTTTTTGGCTTATTTTATTTTATTTTTTTGCTGGGTGTGAAATGTATTGAACTCGTATTACAGTAAATATTTTATATAAGCTATTCTCATGTTCCTATAAAGCATGGCAAAGTGATAGTAAAAGTACAAGTAGGGAAGGTATATATAACATTTTAATATATCCATTACTGTTGATGTTTGTATTACTGATTTTAAGACTGACTCCTACAGTTACTGGCTGAACTTTATGATCTAATCCTCAGGGATGCAATGCATGAGGGGATTTATTAACTTACATGGGTTTAAGTGATTTAATGAAAAATGAATTTTTAAGGGAAAACATGGCAGGTAATAAATATGAGCTACTTTGCACCTGCTTCTGATACATGACCAATGGTAGTTCTGTTCACTTAGGCAAAAGATAGATCACTTTACCCACACCAGGAAGAACCTTTAACTGAACTTTGTGAATGGCCATCAGAGAAAGTGGCCCAAGATCCCTTGAAGTTCCTCACAAAGTTTATTTTGTCTAAAGTGAGATTTTAAAAGCAGGAAGGACTTGGATATTTAAAAAGAGAGATGCTTATTAATATGAAAGGGTTAGACTGCAAGAAATTTCCAGATGAACTAGTGCTTAGTCAGAGTGAAAATTAAGAATTTTGACTCTTCATGATGCTGCTGCTTAAAAGGCAGGTTTGGTACATTCTGTTTTTATATCCAGAGATTTGTTGCCTTGGACGTTTGTGTAATTTGGGGCAGCCAAGTCTTTGAAACACAGTGGCTGAGCAAAGAGTTCAACTGTCTTTACCTGGTATAAGTTATGTAAAGATGTAATTCAGTCAACTACCAAATATTTCAGTGCTTATTGTATCTCAACTACTTACTACTAAAGCAAATTGCCCTCCACCCCCCCCCCCCATGGTAATCGCTGGGCTTTAGGAAGTGGATGATGACATGAATATTGATAGGGATAAATGCCATGGAAGAAACAGAGGAGCGTGAGAGGGAATAATGGAGGAGAGGAGGTTTTCTTGCTAAGAGTTAGGGGGGCGCTGAGATGGTGAACGCACTGCACGGCTGGAGTTCTCAGAGACCCTCTCCAGCCCTGCCTCCTCCTCTTATTCTGGGCGCCCACTTTGAAGAGTTTGCCAGCAGAACAAAACCCAGAGTTTTAGGATTCCCCAAGGTGGCAGTTCCTGAGCCAGTGACACTGTCATGCAATGACTCTAGAGCTTGGTTGAATGTGGTAGTCATGTAGGGAGTTTGAGAAATAACAGATACCTGATTCCCATCCACAAAGCTTCTGATATAATTGGTATGGTGTACCAGTGCTGCCTGGAGGGTTCAAGGAGTTCCCCAGGTGATACTCACGTGAAGCATGGTTGGAGCACTCCCTTTGCAGAGGTTCTCAGTCACTCAGGTATATCTCCATCATCTGGAGGGCTTGTTAAACACATTGCTGGGCCCACCTCCAGATTTCTAATTCAGTAGATCTGGGGTGGGGGCTTGAGAATTTAACTTTCTAACAAGCTCCCAGGTAATGTGGCTGTTAGTGCAAGTACTACATTTTGAGAACTGTTCCTGTAATTCATTTCCTTAGGTTAGTTGGTAGAAGAGTGACATATAGCCGAGGAAAATTAAACTCCTGATAGTCACAACAGTGTGCTTCTTCCTCACTCCTCTCCCCTTGGAAAGAAACATAGAACTAGTTAGAAATCCCCACTTCTGTTGCCAAAATACTAATTTCACTTCCTGTTCTTCCACCATTCTTTGTGACCTAAGAAAATGGAGAGAAAAGCTGTTCCCTCAGTGTGAGACCGTTTTAGCTTTTTGTGTCTTAATACCCAGCAGTTTAATCAGAATTTAATTGCCCAGGTAGAAATTGGGTAATTTCGAAGCAGAGTTTATTAAATTCCTCTCCTGTGCTCCCTAACACTTTTCTTTGCAGCTTTTCCCTTTCAGACGGTATTATAAAATATCTAGGCCTCATGCTACTCTTGAAATCCCGGGGAAGTAATCCTCCCTAAGTGGTGTTTTCTGTAAACTCGTTAACATGTGACTTAAATAATGATGAATGGTAGAGACTTAAACGAAGAAGAGGAAACCAGAGGGCTGAAGAGCCTGTGAATGTGTATGGAAGGGGATTAGGCTTTCTTCACCATTTGGAGATGGGAAAATGATTTAAAAGTTCTACTTGGGAACTCTGTTCCATGTGGTATCCCACCCAAAGAAAAAGCTTCTGGGCCCCTTACTGGAAAAGTCTGGGAGTGCATCTCATACCTGGATCCAGGGTCTGTCACAGTCTCTTACCACCCCTAGACTTGTCTGTCTGTATGCTGTCTTCAGCCTCCTATTATATTCTTCCACAGGGGTGACAAAGATGATACCCAACACTCTGTTTATTCTACCATAGTCACAGTCCAGGGGAAAGCACGTGCCTCTGTCTCAGTGACTCCAGTATAATTCTCAAGGCTGAGTCGGGTAGCGCTCCATCTGTCCCTTAACTAGGCACTCTATAGTGTGATGTGGATGGAATCCTGACTGAGATGAGTGCTAAGGTTGCTCTTAAAGTACAGATGAAAGGAGAGCAAAAGGCATTAAAGGTCAGCATAGGGGGAGAAGAAAAGGAAGTGTAACATGTGGGGAGTATATGATACTTGGCTAGTGTGGGAACAGTCCAATGAGAACACAGGCCTGGGAGTTCTTGGGGCCCAGTGGAGAGAATTGTTGGATCTGGGGCATCTTGAAGCTCTCACAGGTATGGTGGGAGGAGCTCGGAGCGACAGCAATTTACCAGCCACTATGCAAGTATTTCACTTTTACAACCATGGTTGCTGTTATTGTGTATAACACCAAACATCAGTTCTGATACACACACAAAATATGAGTCCCTGCTGTAGGGCAAAAGAACCTAAGAAACTTCTCAGAAATCCTTTTGAATAACTGGAATAAAACTGCCTTGAAGTTGGAGACTATTTTTTACTTTTATTGTTCTTTTTGCAAATACAATGTGTTTTAAAAGTATTCGTAAAAGTTAGTGAGTGAACAAACATCACCTGAGCACAAGTAGCCGGCAGTGGACTACTGATTGTGTAGCAAGAAATTCAAGTCTCACATTCTTCCAAAGTTTGTATCCTCTTCCTTACTCTCCTTATTGAAAGAATAACTTATTTTTTAATAAATTAAAATAATTGTAAAATAATTGTATTTACTCCCTTTATTGAAATGATGCTTTTAAGTGCTCCATGAGGAAGAGTGTAGTTTTTTACTTGTGGTTTATTGGCAAGATGTTGTTTTATTGCATCTACCCAATTATGACTATTGAGTCAAAACTGAGCAAATGAAACAACAGATTCAATGTTCAGACAGTTCTGTGTCTTGGTGCCGCATCTTTCAAGAGACCCGAACCATGTAATTATATAGGTATAGATGATGACTGTATTTTTGTACTGTATTATAAACTTCAGTAAATTTGAGTTAAAAAAATTCATCACTGAAGAGCCGTGCTCCCAAGTGTTACCCATAAGTAATCAAGTGTAACATGTTCAGGCTCCGGTGGCCATTCTTAACACATTTTCCAGAGATACTTGTGCTGTTGGTAGACTGAAAGTTCTCTCTTGCAGTCAGCCTCTTAGATCACCTCTGGGAATACTCATGAGAAAAATTTGGGGGTGAAGATAAATGGTGAATTGTGGAAGGCTTATTCTACCATGAATACTATAATTTTTTTATAACAAATTTACATAGAGGATCTTTTTGTGGTAAGAACATACATCAAACTATTTAGTTTGTGGGCATCCAAAAAGTCCTAAGTGGTCACTTTGGTTACGTGTAGTTCTGTCACTGCCAGTGATTTGAGTTTAATCTATTCTTACGAAAGTGGCTTGTCTAATCTGTTGCTGGTGCTATAACCTTTGGCTTTCGTGAATTCCAAAGCACATTTTCTGGTCAGTTACAGCAAATTCATTTTTTGAGTCTTAGAGCTTATACATGTTCTTCCTTATACACGCACATACACTTGAAAGAAAAACCAAAAAAATGGACTGGCATGAAAAAGCAGTATTTTGTTTATTGTGCAAGGATTTGAGTAAGCTTTGTGAGGCTTTGTAAGGCAATGTAATGGAGTGATTTTTATTCTACAACTTTGTAAGAAATGACACATTTATTTCTCTAAACCAGTATTCACCTCTTCTGAGTGTGTAGTTTCCCTGGCTGGTGGGAAATTCAGTTTTAATCATTATCGTGTTTCCTTGTCCTTTAGAGCTATCTAAAGATCCAAGAATTTTACATTTTCCCCTTTGAGAGTCCTTTGGGTTTCACAGTGTTTTCTTTATGAATATCCGTCCTATTATCATCTTCCCCCCACTAGAAAGAATCTCTTCCATTTTATGGGGGGATCTTTCTTCTTCTCTTTATATCTATCCTCTCTTTCCCTCTGGCCCAGTGAGCATCAGTTCAGTTCAGTCGCTCAGTCGTGTCCGACTCTTTGCAACCCCATGAATTGCAGCACACCAGGCCTGCCTGTCCCTCACCAACTCCCAGAGTTCACTCAGACTTGCCACCATCGTGTCAGTGATGCCATCCAGCCATCTCATCCTCTGTCGTCCCTTTCTTCTATAATCACCATCAATGTTTCCTTTTTTAAGGGAGAAGGGAACAAAAGTGGGCTACTGTTATCACCCACCAGCACATATACTCCTGAGGTAAAAGAATAAAAATGTTAGACTTCTTAAATGAGGCATGGGAAAATGCAAAAAGGACAAAACATAAATTAATAACTTTCAAAATTATTCTGAGTATAAAAGATAAACACTGTTTTTTCCCTGGATATTCTTGCAAAATCAAACTCCTGAGTAGTTATGCTGTGTGTTTCAGTTAGCTTTACATAGCCTTAGGATTTCAAATTATTTCCCAGGGCACATGTATTCTAGCTGAAGAAATAGGGACATTAATTTTCACTTGATTCTTCAAAACCATGTGTGTTGGTAGCTGTTATCTCCCTTCAGATGAGAAAACTGAGGCTCAAATAATTTAGGACCTCTCCTAGGTTAGTGATTGACCCATTCAGCGAATCATTTGAGTATTACATGATGGACACTGTTGTAGCTAGTAGGGATACATTTGTGAACTTGAATGACCAGTCTCAACTGGTGGGGAGCTGCTTTTGCTGGGGGGATAGAAAACGGGGACAAATCAAGCACTTATGAAGTAAATAAAGAATTTCATGGTATGGTAGTGTGAAAAGTCTTCTCTGACCTTTGCACTAGAATACCGAAAACAACCCTGCTAGGAAGAGCACATCTTCCTATGAGACAAAGGAAGATCAAGAGGAGATCTGGAACATACTCGAGGAGATATGGAACATGAGGGGATGTATGTCAAGGCCCAGAATCTCTCAGCACTTGGGGTTTTTTTGAGTGGGCTGGAGGAGTTCTGATAGTTCCAAAGCAGACACCCTGCCTTCTTATCTTGCCATGGGAGAACAAAATATCAGGGGTGGATCTTTTCAGGTGGCTTGCTACTCCACTCTCATGAAAGAAAATACATTTCCCCCAAGTAGGCTTGTGTACGTGTTTCTGCCAAAGTCCTAATACTCTAGAGAATACAGCCTCATGAATACCTTTGAACTAGGAAGATCAATAATTGACCATTGTCCTGTTATTGTAGTGGAGTAAAACCTAAATTGTGGAGGGTAGGAGTAAAGAAGGGCTATGTCCTATCATGGACAAAGAGTGACTCGAACTATGTCAAGTCTAAGGCATCTCCCATCAGTAATTTGTGAATTAGCCTAAAGGTCACAAACCAACACACGCATGTACTTCTAGAGCCTGGGATGGCCCTTAGTCAGTAAGGGAATCGGGACCTCAGTTCTACATGGCGTTGGACTTAATTCTGCTAGCAAATTGGGCACATACACAGATTCTCCACCTCGAACATCTGGAAAGAAATAGAGCTCTGCTGACCTGAGATTTTTAGCCTGGTGAAATCCATACCAACTTCTGACCCATGGAACTCGAAGATTATAATTTTTTTTTAAGTCACTGAGTTTGTGGTAGTATATTACAGCAGAAAGGAAAATTAACACCCTTCAAAGAAGACATGAAAACACTTATTTAATGATTAAGAAGGGAAATGACAGCAACAAAACTGTGGTGAGACATCATGGCATCTGACTTAATGTCCTTTTCTGTCAGGATTAGGGGGAGTAGCAGGGAAGGTAGGTTAGGGGTTGATGTACGGATGAGATTTTTCACAGTCAGCCTGAATGTCTGCTCTGAATCCCATCTACAGAGGTGCAGTGAGACATCATCCACCAAATGATCTCTGGTGATTACCATCTCCCCTCCTTTTCCTCTGGAGGTGGGCAAACATCTTCTTACATCTGTGTCTCTAACCCTGCCAAGACAAACCTAAGTAGCATTTCTTTAAATAGTGTCAGCAACAACTTTGACTTTGGGAAATAATTCTTTGAGACTGTGGTTTGTTCCTAAAAGCATTTCTGCATAATAGAGGACATCAGCATTTGAATTTTACCACTTTTGAGTCAATTTTGAAAAGTTTATTAGCCCCAGTCCCTAAAATATCAATTTGAAGTAAAATTACAGTGAGAGTATGAGTTATAAAGAAATGAAAGGTCCACTTTGTTATTCTGAGTCAAAAGAAAAGCATATCATGTTTTTGCAGTTTGTTTTGATTTTAATGGAAAGACCTCATCTGTTACTTCATAACACAGCCTGCTATCTGATAAGTGATGCCACTGATACCACTTTGTAAGCATTTTGTTTATTTCTGGAAGTAGAAGCAGTAGGACAAACAACTAAGCCTTTTAGAGAATTAAGGAACTGAAATGGAAAGTTCAGTTCAGTCCTTAGTGACTAGCTTCCTCTAAGAGCTGTTTGAAGACAAGGCTCTCATTTATAAATAAGTAACTTGGAATCTTCTCGTGCTGTTGATTGACTTTCCATGAGGAACTTCAACTGCTCACATTCTCTGGGGGGATAATAAAACCAACTGCTGGGATCCAGGTTGTCAGTTTCTTTGGAAGCCTGACTGCTGATGTTCTCTTCTTCCCCCTGTGAGTGATGCACAGGATGAGTAATGAAGGGGGAGAGCTCTGTGATGACTGCTTCCATGCAATGACAGACACAGCCTACTGGGCTCCAAGACTCCTTACCACACTTGCTGAGGCCCAGCTTCCAGGTCTCAGGAGGAGTAGAGACAAGTCATGTTTCTACGCTGTGATAGGACAGCAAAGCAAAGGATGGTAATTATTTCATAAACATAGTGCTTAATAAAAAATAGACCACCATAGAATTAGTAGGGAAACTTAGCTGTTTTCAAGTACAACCCATAGCACAAGGAAGAATTCTCTTTAGAGTACTCCCCAAAGATTGAACTTGACGGTGATAGAGACATGCTGCCTGTATCTGTTGGAAATCAGGTCCTCATTGTAACCTGAATCGGGACCTTTGTAAATTTCACCCCGGTGGTTCTATAGTCTTTGGCCATAGAACAAGTCTGGTTTTGTCTCCAGTAAAATTCTCAAGCCCCAGACGGTTCTTAAAAATCATCTTGGTCAAAACTGTCACTTTATAGGTAAGAAAACTAAGGCAAAAGTAGTTCAATATTTTACTCACAGTTACAGAACTAGTTGATAGGCATTAGTGTTTGACTGCCTGAGTTTTCCTCACTGTAATCTGTCCAAGAAGGGGACCCAGTGAAAGGACTGATTATATTAGAATATGCTTTCAATCTGGGTTACTCTCAGTGTTGGGGGAAAAAAATGAATTTTGGAATTAAAAAAAATTCTGGGTTCTAGTCACAGGCTAGGAGCTTTTTATCTGTTTGGCTGTGGATGTTTTCTTTAAAATTCCTTATTCTCAGATTTGTTAATTATAAATTAAGGATAATGAGAATTATCCTGAGGATGAAATGAGGTCATGGTGTTACGAAGCTCCTATTTCAATGCCTAAAATAGTAAACATGGACATGTTTTATGGTTCATACTTGTTAAAATTTTTACCAAATACTTTTTGAATGCCCTCTAGGTTCTGTGCTCTGATACTGATGGTAGGCATGTTGAACTGAACCAAAACATGATCACTCCCTGCCTTAATGTGAAGAGGGATAATGAGCAAATACAGATTTATTGTCAGATATTAATAAATGTTCGAAAGAAGATACAGCACGACTAGGGCATGGAGAGTATCAAGTAACGTTTTTTTCCATGTAGGTCAAGAAAGGCATTTCTGGAGAGATGCCTTATGAGGAGACACTTGAATGAAGTCAGGCTGTGAATCAGGTGAATGTGGGGAAGAGTAATCCCGGAGGAGGGAACGTCAAGAGTGAAGGCCCTGAGGCAAGGGTGTTGCTTTAGGCGGTGTGAGGAGTAGTGAGGGAATCAGTGGGGCTGGGGCAACATTAGGAAGATGGTTGGTTATAGATGGGGAGAGAAAGCAGCCAGGGGCTACAGCATGTAGGACCCTTTTGGACAGTGGGAGGGACTTGGGGTAGTTGTGTTGATGTGGGGAATGGTTCTGAGCACAAATGTGCCATCATATAACAGATGTTTTAAAACACTCATTCTCAGCCTTGTCTGCACAGTAAAGTTGCTTGGGGTTATTTTTCAAAATACCACTGCTTATTGCCAGAGACTCCAATTGGATGGTCTGGGCTAAAATTAAGCATCGGTACATTATAGAAGCCCCCTGGGGGATGCTAATGGACATCCAGGGTAGGGAAACACTCTTATAAAATATCAGTAGTTAAGAGAATAAGAGGAGCCAATGAGTAGATTGTGTTAGGTGTTGCTCCAGCACTGTGTGGAAGTCAGTATGATCAGATATCCCCTAATGATGAATGAGTTGAGAGGCTTCTGATTTTGGTCAAGAGTCAAGAAAATTGTGAATAAGAAAAGGGATTTTCTCACTCCCTGCTGGTTCTGCTGATTCTTTCTGAGTTCATAATACACACACACCCAAAAAACGATGAAAAGGAGCAAAAAACCAGGAGGATAGAACAGATCTCTAAGAATGAGCTTCTAGAAGTTTGCTTCATAAAAACATTTTAAACTATAAACTTCCTTGTGCTTCAGTCTTTGGCTAATGAAGATGTTTAATCTGAGTTATGTGTTGGACTTCAGCTGATACTGCTGTGGCTTCCAGTGTGCTGAATCCTTGTGATAGTTTGTGTAAGTGAGATAGCAGTTAGCCTTGTGTTGTATCCAGTCTGCATTCTTGTAAGCATTATTTTAACTCGCCGTAAAGACTGCAAGGTTTCAAGAGAACCTTCATGGAAGTATTGTGGGTGTTCATTGGGTACAATTCTGCTCCTCATGTGACCTTTGGCAATGTTTGGAGACACAGTTTTTATAACTAGAGTGAGGATGCTGCTGGCATCTAGTAAACAAGAGATTAAAGATGGCCCAGGATGTTGAGAAACTCTGCTTTAAGGTCATATTCCACCTAATCTGGGAGAGAGGAAAATTCAATTCTACATTTCCAGCTACTCTCTAAACCCAAGGAGTTTGTCATTTGACAATAAGTTGTTGAACTAGATTTGATGCAGTGCTGTAAAATAAAGATGCCAATTCAGTACCTATCACCATGCTAACCTAAAACACAGGTAAGTTCCTTCACCTTCAGAAAGGTGTGATGATCTGAGTTGGCTGTAGTCACCATAATGCTGTTGAACAAACCACATCAAATTTGACTGACTCAAAACTCCGTCATACATCCTAAGTCATGAATTTTCAGATTGTCAGGGCTTCATCTGATGCACACTTGGCTTGACTGCTAGAGAGGGTGAGGTTCTGATGGTCCATGTGACTTTAACCTTTCTAGAGCAGGATCCTCTCATGGAGATGGCAGAAAGCACAGGGGGGCAAAGAGAAACATCCAATATCTATTAAGGCCAGAGCTCAAAACTATGTAACTATCCTTTTAAAATGCATTCTTTCAGCCAAAGCATTACATATGGCTAAAATCAGAATCAAAGAAATAATGAAATATATTCTACTTCTAGTGGGAAAATTGAAAAAAATCACATGTCAGAGGGCATGAACATAAGAAAATGTGAGAATTAGGAACAATAATGCTATCTATACAGAGAGACCTCTCAATCCAAGTGTGCAAATAGAGAATTCCTCAAAACATTTTATAGAACCATATATGAAAGTCTTAAGGCTATGTTTCTTTTTTTTTTTTTTTTTTTGCCTGTCATCGTTTAAGATTTTTAACTTACTGAATTGAATTCAATAATGTCCCTTCATTTTAAAGTTAAACTTAAGCAAAATATCCAATTTGGCTTCCAAGATCCACCTAAACTTACTTTACAACCATTTCTTTTCATACAAGGACCTTCCAGCCAATTTTCTGTCCCCAGTTTTTTTGGCCTGATTATTATTTCCACCATGGAGGTTTGCTACACAAAGGGGTAGAACTTGAGTGCTGCAAAAGATAATTTATGATTCCCTGGCTGTGAAAGGAAAAAGAACAGATGGTTAACATCATCAGTACCATACAGGGTGTCAGCTGAGTGATGTCAGATGCTCTTCCTCCTCAGTGGGTGATGGCTTCCTCTCAGTTACTGCTCCTCAAATTCGAGCACCCTTCTGTTTCATACATGGTTCTATAAAATTCTCATACTCTGATCGTGGGCTAGTTCTTCACAAAGTGTACCTTTTTGCCTAATGACAATGCTAAATCTAAGTGCTCAGATCTAATTTTAAAATATGTATCTTTTTATTATGAATAAGTGTTGGATTTTGTCAAAAGCTTTTCCTGCATCTGTTGAGATGGTCGTATGGCTTTTGTTCTTCAATTTGTTGATAAGGTGTATCACACTGATTGATTTGCATATGTTGAAGAATCTTTGCATCCTTGGGATAAATCCCACTTGATCATGGTGTATGATTATTTTAATGTATTCTTGGATCCAGTTTGCTTGTATCTTTTTGAGGATTTTTGTATCTTTGTTCACAGTGATATTGGCATGTAACTTTCTTTTTTTGCAATATAATTGTCTGCTTTTGGTATCAGAATGATGGTGGCCTCATAGAATGAACTTGTCAATGTTCCTTAAAAAAATAAATAAATAAAATAGAATGTGTGTCATATAAACGTGTGTTTTGTAAATGCCTAGAAGAGTATCTCCAGAAAGGAAGTCATGAATTAGTTAATGGTTGTACCAGAAAGAAAAGTTGAGTGGCTATGGGACAGAGGAAGGAAGAAGAATTTGTTTCATGAATATTCTATTTACCTTATATATTTTTTGCATTATGAGCATATATCATCTATTCAAGATATTTTAATAATATGAAGGAGGGCACTAGTATCCATGTTTTACAACAGGGGAAACTGAGTAAGTTATTTTCCTATTGGGAGCCTCAAACTTGTATTCCTAGAAAAGCTGAAGAACTGACCTTTGAATACAAGTCTCTGTAACTCTAAAAACCTTGTTTTTATCCTACTGTAAAGTGGTTTCACAAATTATTATTTTTTTAATGGATTGCTCTGCAGACTTTTCACTTCTGTTTAGGAGATGTTCTTGTATTTTCATCAATAATGTCTCCATTAGCATCATCATTAAGTTTGTGCTTGCCAGGAGTTGTTTGACAGGCTGTACAAAGCCCATTAAGCAGGCTAGATTACGATGATCTCCAACCTCAGTGTGGAGTCATCAAGACATAAACATTAGCACAATATATGAAGTCATCCACTAAGTGAAGCTGAGACGTCTAGTTGGCTGACTCAGATTTTTATCCTCTTCACCTATTAAAACAACTAATATTGATCCCACTAATATTGATCACTTAGGTCTTGTGGGAATAAAACTTTCCTAAGGAACTCTTCCTAACCTAGCTAACCCCTGAGACTTGGTTTTTTCCTAACAGGAAATGAACATTTAAAAATTCAAAAATATCATTACAGGAGAAAGTTCTCCAAGGTTCATGAAATGATTTTGCACCAAATACCCATGCAGTCTGTTTTGCCCAGGAGCACATTATGAGATAAAGATAGGTTATTAAACGAAGTTTGAGGAATAGGTAGTGATTGATCTTCCCAAGAGCATTTGCCCTGCTGCATTTATAAAGCTGACTGGTTTTTAAGAGAAACTCCTATCAACACTTGCAGTTCTCCTTTAGTTCCTGGGTGATTTGGGGCACTTTGTTGTTTGTTTTAATCCATCTGTATCTATAAGAGATTTAATCCAACTATATGGATAAGGTTGATATCATGGAAAAATCATAGACTGGGAGTTGGCCCCCTGGGACTTAAATCTCTTCTCCTTTCACCTCAGTTTCTGAGGTGGAAGAGAAGGAGACAGTGTTCTCTGTATGGTCTCTTCTCTCCAAAGATAATAATATCTTGATTATTTTTTTCAAAATATGGTACCTAAAGACCATGTTTCTTGCCTCAGGCAATCCTAACTAAAATTGTCTAATTGTTTAAGTTTTCTTTGGGATTTTATTTCCCTGTTCTGTGTGTTTCCTCCCTTTCCCTGCTTTCTCCTAAGTATATACAGCAAAGGCTTTTGGTATCAGCCAGCTACCATCTCGGACAGGAGAGTGCAGTAGGAAAAAACAGCATATTTTGAGTCAGACAGGAGCTGGTTTTATTTCCTCATCTTTCATGTATTTCGTGACCATAATACATGTCACTCAACTTCATGAGCAGGATGGCAGAATGATCTAGATCATCTTGGTAATTTCTCCTCAGCTTTAAAAAGATTTATTCTAAACCCTACTGAAGTGGCAGTTTACAATGTTCCTTTCCCTGAACCCCTTACTCAAGCCTCGGTAGTTTTATAGAGTGCATGTTTTTCTCTCTTGATTTCAGTTTATATATCAAATAGCAAAGAAAGGAAACCCATTGTACGGTTCCTTCTCTCTGGCATGCTAACTTTTTTTTTTTTAATCCCATGAATTCTGGTTTGTTGGGTTAGGGATCTGATTCACTGTAATATTCAGTGAGGGTAAACTTTTGTGTAGAACTTCCTACCTGGCCCTGTCAAATCACTCTATGAGCACTTAGTTTAATGTGAGGAAAATCTGTTTTTGGTCAATAGGGTGAACCTCTCTCTAGCTTTGACTGCTATAAGAGGATAGTAAGGTAGACCAGCAATTTTGCAAAATATTTTTGAGACCCACAATAAGAAGTAAATTGTGACTTATTTACACACAAATATGAACATAGATGCAACATTTTGCAAAGCAATGAATATCCTTATTATATGCAGTGTTCATTATTTATATGTACATGTATTCTGTCTTATTTAGCAGGCCACACAAATCCTGACTTACTAAACTGATTTCACAGCCCTCTAATGGGTCTTGACCTACTGTTTTGACAAATAGTCACAGCCAATTTACCATTTAGTCAGGATGCCCTAGGGATTCAAAACCATCCTGGCTCAGCTCTTAGCAAAGAAGTAAATGAAAGTGAAAGTGAAGTCGCTCAGTCCTGTCCTACTCTTTGCGACTCCATGGACTGTAGCCTACGAGGCTCCTCCCTCCATGGGATTCTCCAGGCAAGAGTACTGGAGTGGATTGCCATTTCCTTCTCCAAAAGAAGTAAATAGTACCCTTTAAATAATACACACTTGATTGAGTGTGTACAGTGAGGAGTTTCTCAAATGGTAATACCCCGTCATCCTCACACACAGGTAAATGGTGTCAGAATCCTGGAGTATCTTAGTTATCTCATTCTGCTCTGTGATACATGGTGTCAAGGTATTTCTTGTTAAAAGAATAACATATCATGTAACAGCAAGAAAGTTTTCTATCCTGAAAGAGCTTCATTGCTTAGGCGGCTGAAGCACTCCAGGCATACTGCCGCTTGTCCCTGTGTTACGGCAGCTCCAAGTGGAGACAAATAGCATTCACCCAGAGAGAAAATGACTGAAGCTCTGACAAACTAGCTGGGAGGGAACTGGGCAAATCATTTAACTACACTGCAGATTAGTATCCGTTGATAAAGCAGTTAGAATAAGGTCTTCCACTAAAGTCCTTTGGCATACGTTTTTATCAACCTGAAGCTTTCAGTGGCTTCTAGACACCAACCATATCTCTTTCTCCCTCCCACCATCCCTCTCCCCCACATTCAGATGAAATTGGTACATAACATTATAAAAGTTTTAGGTGTATATCATTAGGTTTGGTGATCATCACCCAAACTCTAGTTACCATCTTTTACCGTACCCTTGACCCCCTTCACCTGCTATGCTTACCCCCTAATTCCCTTCTCTTCTGGTTTGTTGTTTAGATTCCACATATAAGCAGAATCATACCATTTTTGTCTTTCACTTTCTGACTTATTTAAGATAATCCCTTCTAGATTAATCTTTGTTGTCCCAAGTGGCATGACTTCATTATTTTTCACGAGGAGTATCATTCCATTGTGTTTGTGTAACAAAAAGTGTTAGCCATTTATTGGTGAACGTTTAGGTTCCTTACATATCTTGTCTACTCTAAATAATGATTAAATGAACACAGACAGGAGTGCATATATCTTTTCAAATTAGTGTTTTAACTTTATTCGATATATACCCAGGAGTGAAATGGCTGGACTATACCTTGGTTCTATTTTTAATTTTTTGAGGAACTTCCGTATTATTTTCTATAGTGGCTGCACCAATTTGCATTCCCATCAGCAGTGTACCAATGTTCCCTTTTCTCTGCATCTTCACCAAAGCTAGTTACTTCCAGTGTGGATACCTTTTATTTCTTTTTTTGCCTAATTGCTCTGGCTAGGACTTCCAAGATTATATTGAATAAAACTGGTAAGAGTGGGCATTCCTGTCTTGTTCTTGACCTTAGAGGAGACAATTTCAGCTTTTCAGTGTTTATTATGATGTTAACTGTGGTTTGTATGTAGTCTGTATTACTTTCAGGTATGTTCCCTCTACTCCCACTTTGTTGAGTTTTTTTCTTTATCATAAATGGATGTTGAATTTTGTCAGATGCTTTCTGTGCCTATTGAGTAGTTCATATGATTTTATCCTTCTTTGTTCATTAAGGATATTGGTCTGTACTTTTCTTTTTGTGTAATGTCCTTGTATGATTTGGATATGAGTAAAGCTGGCCTCATAAAATGGAGTAAGTTTGTGTGAGAGGGCTTCAAGAGCAGAGCCTCAGTTTCCTGGAGCCAGCTGGCTCTCCCAGACCAAAGTGCGAGCGGGGACTTGCCTTTCCAGTGCAGGTCCCCTGAGCTGGGGTGCTTGATGTGCAGCTTGCACCCCTTACTCTTCAGGGAGGAGCTCCATTTTTGTAATATCCTTTCCACTAGTCAACATGTGGGGGTGGGGGCCCTGGCAAGATTGTCTTTGTCGCTTTCACCTGTCTCAACATGGCTCCCCCTCCTTTTTTGTGGAAGTGCTCTTCTATTAACACTAGTCTTGAAGTCTTACTTGGAGAGACTTGCTCTCTCTATAGTAGTAGTTTTGGAGTGTCTTTGGGAGGAGGTGAGCTCAAGATATTCCATCTTTAACATGTACCTGCTCACCAGTCATCTTTGAGATCTCTCTTAAGCCAAAATTCTCATCATTTTTGTACGTGGAAGTTATTCTTTTGCCTCTTTTGTTAAGATTTTGGACAGAAGGCAGATTAGTATTTGCAAAAATGAAGTAGAGAATTGAGAATACGTATGATCATTTTCAAACTGTGGAAAGACAGTGATTCATGGAAAGTAGTTTAGATTTGGGAGGCAAAATAGGGTTTTGATTCCTAGAGTTTTGTCAGCATTTTTCAAATACTCTGTCATTATCTGTCCCCTACTGGAAGATTTGGTTTTTGATTGCCCTGGATTTTGATATTACTTTATTAAAAAATTTGACTTTTTAAGAAAAATTCCCACTGCCATGAGACTGTTGTCAAGATATATCATTGACTGACAGGAGCCAAGTCACAGAATATTAAGTGTAGACAACCCAATGTATGAAAGAAGAAATTACATATGCATGCATTTGTGTATGTGTAGTATTCTAATGACATTGATTGAACCACATAAAAATACTTTAAGAGACAGAGGTAGATCACATCTGGGGATAAATGACAAAAAACTTTTCTCTCTCTTTTGACGTTTTCACAGTGATAATCTACTGTTGTGACTTGACTTTGAATTTAAAAAAAAATCAACAGGAAAAGTGTATGACTCACTAATGAATGATGGGATAAACTGGCCTGCATATAGGAAAGTAGGTTTAATTACTACCTCACAGCATAAAGAATGATAAATTCTTCTAGAGTAATTACTGAGTGTTTATATTGTGGCAGTCACCTCACTCGGATTTTTTTTTTTTCTATGTACTCATTAATTTTCACAACCAAGAGAATGTGTAGGGCAGATCATTCCACTCCGTCAGAGTGAAGTTAAGAAAGGTTGCATATGATAGAGCTGAATTTCCGGTGCACATGCTCCTTTCTCTTCATTCTTGCCTACTTCTGTCCTGGCTTGCATTTCTCTTAAGTACTTACGGGAAATGTCAAACAGTTTTGAATGAAATGCGGTGCATCCTATTGATTTTATTAAAATGACTTAGGAAAAATTCTTAAAACTTAGAAAGGCTGAAAAAGAGAAAAAGCTCATACCGTTTTCCTCATATTGTAACCTTGCTAGTGGAGAGCAATGTATTTCAAATTGTCTGGGACTCAATGACAGAAGACACTGATTACCACAGTCACCAAGCGGGAGATCTAAATTTGACCCTGAAGCCTTCAATCATGGTGTCATATGACATGAAGTCAGAATGCAAGGTCATGCAGTGTTCTGCAAATAATCCTGTAATTAGATATTCCAGGCTCTCTTAACTATAGCTGTTTACTCATGTGGTGATTTGTACCAGCTAGCACACCCGAATTACTTAGATTTTTATTATAAAAGTAATGTGTGCCCAAAGTTAAGTGTTTTGATAAGTATAATTACTGTCAACTTCCAAAGTAGAGGGACTTTCTTTTAAATGTCTGTCCACTAGTTAAGAATCTAGGTGGGTGGGGATAGTTTTTTATCACTACCTTTACAGCCAGGATTCTACTAGTGGTTAAAAAAATTAAAGTGAAAATTTAGATGATGCTTTCTGCTTTGGTTTTTTACTCTGGAAATAGACCAATCATGCATCTATAAGAAATAGATTAATTGCATCTGTAATATTTTTATTGTATCTAAGAAATTATTTAACCGTCATATTAGACAGTTAATACCAAAGACTAATGTCCTTTTTCTGCCTTGCCTGCTCATGACATAGTTAATACTTTTCCCTGAATTTTGAGAATTGTGTATCTGTTAAGACAGATGAGAAGGTAATGAAAATAGAACTATAAATCTGAAAATGGGATCAATCTTTTCAAATCTTGCCCGCTTGCCACATGACCTCAGTGTTAATTTCTGTGCAAGTGAAATTTCTATTTTATTCACAATCTACCCCGACTTTACCTAGTACATAGGAGTAAATTAGACATTGTTGACCTTAAAAAGGAAATGAGAAACCAGTTGTGCTGTGTGTGTGTGTTAGTAGCTCAGTTGTGTCCAACTCTTTGCAACCCCGTGGACTGTAGCCCACCAGATTCCTCTGTCCATGGGATTCTCCAGGCAAGAATAGTGGAGTGGGGTGCCATTGCCTTCTCCAATTGTGCCATACATTTCTTATCTAAAAGTAGGTTTGTTGTTGTTCAGTCGCTCAGTTGTGTCTGACTGTAACCCCATGGACGGCAGCACACCAGGTTTCTCTGTCCATCACTATATCCTGGAGTTTACTCACAGAGTCATGTCCTTTGAGTCAGTGATGCCATCCAACCATCCCATCCTCTGTTGCCCCCTTCTTTTCCTGCCCACAATCTTTCCCAGCATCAGGTCTTTTCCAGTGAGTCGGCTCTTCCCATCAAGTGGCCAGAGTGTTGGAGCTTCAGCATCAGTCCTTCCAGTGAATATTCATGGTTGATTTCGTTTAGGATTGACTGGTTTGATCTCCTTGCCATCCAAGGGACTCTCAAGAGTGTTTTCCAGTACCACAGTTTGAAAGCATCAATTCTTTAACACTCAGCCTTCTTTATGGTCCAACTCTCACATCCATACATGGCTACTGGAAAAACTATAGCTTTGGCTGGGCGTCCCTCATGGCTCAGTGGCAAAAAACCCGCCTGCCAGTGCAAGAGACACAGGTTTGATCCCTGGGTTGGGGAGTTCCCCTGGAGAAGGAAATGGCAACCCACTCCAGTATTCTTCCCAGGGAAATCCCATAGAAGAGGAGCCTGGTGGGCTATAGTCCATGAGGTTGCAAAAGAGTCAGACTGAACTTAGAAACTCAACAATGATAACAATACTCTCACATCCATACATGGCTACTGGAAAAACTATAGCTTTGGCTAGACAGACCTTTGTCAGCAAAGTGATATCTCTGCTCTTTAATATGCTATCTAGGTTTGTCATTAGTGTTTCTTCCAAGAAGAAAGCATCTTTTAATTTCATGGCTGTAGTCACCATCCACAGTGATTTTGGAGCCCAAGAAAATAGTCTGTCACTGTTTCCGTTGTTTCCCCATCTATTTGCCATAAAGTGATGGGACTGGATGCCATGATCTTATTTTTCTGAATGTTGTGTTTTAAGCCAACTTTTTCATTCTCCTGTTTCACTTTCAAGAGGCACTTTAGTTCCTGTTTGCTTTCTGCCATTAGAGTGGTATCATCTGGATATCTGAGGTTACTGACGTTTCTCCTGGCAGTCTTGATTCCATCTCGTGCTTCACAAGCCTGGCATTTTGCACAATGTACTCTGCATATATGTTTCCAAATGTCTAATGGAGAAATTGTTCAAAGAGGTAACAAATGGGTGAATTCCTTTGAAAAGGAATGGAGCTTTGTCAAAACCCTTGTAAGCAGGCTTGGAGCCTTTTCTGGTAACTTCAACCCCATAGCCAAAGAAGCAGACATTCCATTGGATACTGAGAGCTATGCCTCAGATGTAAGAGAATCTCTCTGTTGCTACCATATCTTGGTTCCATTTTGAGTCTCCTCAACTCAGACTTTGTGACTTAGTTTCTTTTCTGGAGTCTGTCTCTCCCTCCCTCAGGCCTTTGACTCAATAAGGCATTTGCCCAGTTCTGCTAACTCCAACATAAAGTTTAATTCCACTTCCTCCCCAGCCTTCACCTCTTAACAGTTAATATCTGAAAACAGCCTGCCTGTAGCCCTCCCTGTTTAACCTGTGCTTCATTACACCTGCACTCAGGCCAGGCTCCCACAAAATATAATAAATTGTTCTTAAACCGGGTCCTGCACCAAACCTCTAGGGATTATGTTTCAGACCTATTTGTCAGTGTGGAAATAATTCACAGAGAATGATATAAAGAATAGCATCAGTTGCACTGGGACTTGCTGCAGTGCTGGTCCAGCAGCTCTAGATGTTGAACCAGCCCACATGACAACTTACAGACCCAATGAAGCTCTGATTGACCTGGAGTTTGAGCACTGACTTCAGGGGTAGGACACAGTAAATTTATTTACCTCTGAACACTTTTTGATGCCCCCTTTTCTGCCATTGTTACATCTTTGTCACTTAAAGTTCACACAGGTCCTAAAATAAATTTAGGGTTCTGCCTTTTACCTTTTGCAGTCAAATGCCTTCATTTGATGTTAAGGTTAAGAAACACAGTGATTATTCTTTCTTGGCATCAACTTTACTGAAATTTATTTTTTGACCTATTCTAATTACACGTGTCATAACTTAAAAGTATAATCTTTAAAGTGTTTTTTATTTCTTTGCTTCTCTATGAATGCCTTAGGGCTCAGTTGGTAAAGAATCTGCCTGCAGTGCAGGAGACCGCCTGCATTGCAGGAGCCCTGGGTTCGATCCCTGCTTTGGGAAGATCCCCTGGAGAAGGGAAATGGCAACCCACTCTAGTATTCTTGCCTGGAAAATCCCATGGACACAGGAGCCTGGTACACTACAGTCTGTGGTGTTGCAAGGGTTGGACATGATTGAGTAATCAAACCACCATGAATGCCTTGTGTGAGCTTTGATTTTATCATCTGTAAAATGAAAATACAGACTATCACCAACATTTACAGAGGGTTTGCTCTGCTATGTCCTTGCTTAGCACTTTACAACAAAGTTATGGCAGAACTAGAAGGTCTTGTCACATGAGGTCATTAATCCCCCTCCTGACTAAAAGTACAGGGAGGACAGGGTCTAAGATTCAGGATTTGGCTTACCTATTAGACAATACATCAAATCTCCTGACTCCTAGAGCAAAGATATATGATCTTGGAATAGCAAAGGTGGACTTTTTAAAGAAACAAGGGCAATGGGGAGAGGTGTGGAAGGCAGTGGTTATTTTCCATTTATAATTGTGTTTTTTCATTCCTTCCCTTATCTCTATCCAAATGCACCTTCCCACTTCTTCCATGCCCTCCAAACACAGCCCTGGTACAACACTGAGCATCATTTGAGATCCCCATACACAGTTCTTTGCCTGCAGCTCTGGTATCGATGGGGTGAAAGCACATAGCCCTCATATTTATTGAAATTATCTGGTTTTAATCTGAATGAGATGCTAAAACTGACCAGACCTATTTGTTAACCTTTTTCTTCTTGAACACATATGAGCCTTTATTTCTCTTTTATTAAAGATGGAAATCTCTCCTCAGAGTAAGTCACATGCAGCATTAACCTTGTAATCCTGGCTTAGAAAGTTTTCTCAGAGCTTTGAAGCTGAAGTGTGAATCAGCATACTGACTCTAGGCAAATCCACTCCAGAAAGCCATTTCCTTGTGAAAATAGCATCACATGTACAAAGATGTTGCTCACAATACTAATAGACTAAAATGACCGAGGGGTCCAAACCTCTCTTAGTCTTGTTAGCATTCTGCAATGAGCAATACAGTAGTTCACAGTAAAGTATGTTGCTCTATGGAGAACCCTTTGGTAATGATTGTAATGGTCCATAGTATATCTAGATAACTCCAGAGGTGTGGTGTGGGGTGAATAGTGTCTCCTCCAAAATTCATGTCTAGCAAGAATCTCAGGATGTGAAAACAGAAATGGTTTCTCATCTTGTTTTTTCCATTAACTCCCTGACTATAAGCAAATCACTTAACCAAGTCATCTATGAAACAAGAGTTTTACTGAGGGAAGCCTATGATGCCTCCTAGTTTGAACATGAAAGACCCAATAATCTCTCTACTGTGATTTTCAAGCACCTGAAGCTGTGCTTGTCTTTTCTCATTGATTCATGTGAGGACTCTTCTGTCTGGGAGATTCTGGCTTTTGGAGCAAGTACAGTGCCAACAGGGCTGCATGTCTCCCCTTATGGGAGCTTGTTTTCCAGAACTGTGAGCGTTGTCACCTTGGTTGATTATGACTCTTCACACAGGTGCAGGAAGATATTTACAAGCAGTCAATATCAGGAATGGAGTTCCTTCTGTATTTAGAATCCCAGGGGGACTTGTGAAAGAAGGATTTCTGAAATGCTAGTCTATATAGATGGGAGGAATTAATAGCTCAGTCCTTGCAAAGTAAAAGTGGAAAAAAAAAAAAAAGCATTAAGATGATCTATAGTCATTTCACTCCAAAGTACAAGTGTCTTATTGCAATGAAATCCGCTCTTGTGATATCATAAATTTCCTCTGGAGTAACCTGTGTTAGGTGACTTTGGATCCTGAAAGAGACTCTTAAAGAAGCCAAAACAGAGTTGTTGGCTCATCATTTGATATTAATGAAGTGTCAAGTTCAAAAGCTACTGTACAGAAACTCTCCCACTGCAAACTGTTTCTATGATGACCTGGAAACATGAAGTACAGCCCTAAAAGCAAGGGCATAAGGGAGGAATGTATCATATTTGTCTTCATCTAAACTATGAAGAAGTAGCTCCTAAGGCAGTCTCCCAGTATGTGGGGGAGTGTTGGAGAAAGGGTTTCCATTTTAGACCAAAGACAGTGGGGGGCAGGATTTCCAATTTCAGTGCATAGGATCCACGTTAGATTTTCCTTAGCTGTTTAATGATAGGGTTTAATAGGGAGAAACAGCTGCAGAACTATGTTCTTTGGGACTTTTTATATATTGTGCAAAGCCATGAAACTTGGGTTGGTAGAACGATAGTATGGAAACTTTAAGGAATTGGACAATAAAAAAACATGCTTGCTGATGTGCTGTGGGAAGCTTATGATTCTGTATTATTTGGAGTATGAGGTTTTTAATTGTCTTACTACACTTAAGTTAATTGAAGCCTTGGGGTACATATAAGTGAAAACTTCATCTGAAGATTATTTGCCATTGTATAAAATATATATGTATTGGTTTACCTATATTTGTATTTAATACATAATTATCCATAACATGAAGATAATAGAAAGTTGACTCTATTATGATTTTTCTTTTTGCTGCTTCTGTGTAGATTAGGTCAATCAGTTACCAACCCAAGGAAGACTGGAAGTGGATTCCAGTCTGAATTTTGTTTCCATGGTAACACATTAGCGACCATAGCTTGTTGTACTTTTTTTTCTGGCTGTTAAACTGACTTAAATCTTCACTTTTATGTAGTGAAAAATAATTGACTATTTGTTGGCATTATGCCAATTGCAAAGACTCTGAGAAATTAAAAAATATTATTTTCCATAAGGAAAATATTAGAAATACTGGATTTATTGACGCTAGTCTGGCCAAGGATGCCTGATTTAGAAACCAGGGATGTAACTGTCATTTACCAGAGACTGCAAGAATACCCAGATCTCATTTACTGCCAATCAGTGGTCTTCACAAAATCCCTGAAAGAGGTCTCTAGACAGCCTGAAGTTTGTGATTTGAATTTGGTCCCCAGATCAATGCAGAGGACTGAAGAGGAGCCCCATTTGGATCTTCACTCCTTTCCAAGCATCTTCGGACCAAACGATGGCCAGGCCTTCACAGTCTGCATCACAGACCTTTCCCCCAAACCCATGGGTCAGATCTTAGCACCCTCCTGGGAGAAAAGTTAGAGTTGTTACCCTTATGCTTTGTTAGGTAGACAAAGTAAGTTTTTGCCTTCAGGACAAACCCAGGGGTAGGGGAGAGAGTCTCCATGAGAGATGATCAAACTCTGGCTGGTTTATCTCTCTAGTGATGAAGAACAGAAGTTAAATAAAAGCTTTCACTATATGTGTGCTGCTATTTCAGTCTCTTGTGACTTCTCCCACTAGAGGAAAGAGACAGTCTGAACCCAAGTCTGAACTGTGCAAAATCAGGGTGAAGGGTAATAAGTAAGGAGCCTAGATGCTTTTCCTTAGAAGCAAATGAAAATGAACACTCAACTCCTCATTTACCTTCTTCCACCTTGCTACTATTTTCCTGGTAGCACAGTTGGTAAAGAACCCACCTGTAATGCAGGAGACCCTGATTCAATTCCTGCGTTGGGAAGATTTGTAGGAGAAGGGATGGGCCACCCACTCCAGTAGTCTTGGGCTTCGCTAGTGGCTCAGCTGGTAAAGAATCCGCCTGCAATGCAGGAGACCTAGGTTTGATTCCTGAGTTGGAAAGATCCCCTGGAGAAGGGAAAGGCTAACCATTCCAGTATTCTGGTCTGGAGAACTTCGTGGACTGTATAGGTCATGGAGTTGCAAAGAGTCAGACACGACTGAGCAGCTTTCACTTCGCACCTTGCTGTATCACTCACCATTGACAAACCAGTAGGTCATCCAGAGGAGAGGCCTTCCTACTTAAGCTGTCATTGACTCAGAGACAGCCTGAATGTTTCAGCCTGGTGGGACTTTTGAAATCATCAGGCCCACTTGCCTATTTCCCAGTTGAGGGAGGGGAGCCAGCGGGAAGACCCGCTCAAGGTCACCAAGAAGTGACAAATTTCGGAATCCACCTTGGGTATTAATCCAAGATTCTGTCACCCATGTCTGCCTGTCCCCTGCTCTATTTCTGTCATATCACCAGCTCTTTGTTGCTGTCACTTTTTTTCCCCCCATGTTCACTTGTTGGCCCTAATCTGACTGTTTTCTCTGCTCAGAACTCAGCTTGGTTTAAGTTTTATGTTTTAACATCTCAGATTCTGTTTGAAAAAATATTTCCATATTATTATTGTTACTGAGTTTATTCTTTAAGTACATGAGCAAAATAAAAATCTGAATTTCAGCCCAAGGAAGCTTGTGTAGTATGAGTTTATACAGTGAGTACAGCACCTTCATGGTGTGAAAAGGCAAAGAATATATTTAAGTGCTAGCCATCTTTGAGGAGAACTCCCACTTGATCCTTTACTTGTCAGATCAGCTGTTTTCTCTAAGGCCTTCCTAACCCCACTTACAGAGCTGCCACCTTTCCTCTGTGTCCTCACAATATTCTGCTGAATTATAGACCTGGCCATATTGTTGTAATTATCTCTTTCCATGGAAACTGGCCCATGCCACTTGCAGCAGTGGTTCCTCACTACAGTGAGGAGAAAATCGATCTTCTTAACCATGCCATGCAAAGCTCTCTGCCATTGGCTCTCTGTCTACATCTCCAGCTTAATTTAGTGCCACCACCTTTCATATGGTGTTCTGGCCACCCTGCCTGTTATTTCTATCATGGCTCTTTTTCTTTCCATAGCTGCTGCTGCTGCTCAGTCGCTTCAGTTGTGTCCGACTCTGTGTGACCCCAGAGGCGGCAGCCCACCAGGCTCCCCCGTCCCTGGGATTCTCCAGGCAAGAACACTGGAGTGGGTTGCCATTTCCTTCTCCACTTTGCATAGCACGTGTGTTAATTTCTATACATTTATTTCAATGATTATTGATGCTGAAGAAGGTGATTCTTGAAAGACCATATCCAATAAGATGAGGCAAGATGCTCTGTCCATGGCAACAGCGGAGATGCAAGGAGATTACGCAGAGGTGCTGATGGGAGCCTGGTGGAATCCTGTCTGATGCCTTCTCTTGGCTCCTTGAAGTATAAGACTAAATGTTAAAGAGAGAACGAGAGGCTGGGGGAGAATGAGTGAATGCTTACTGAGACAGAATTCAGTTTCTTTATCCATAAAGTAAATGTAATAATAGGGCCTCACAGAATTTTTATGAGAATTAAGTAAGGAATGGATGGTATAGCCATAGACGCACAGAGTTAAATGTCCATAGACATGCAGTAATTACATATGCAACACATGCAGACACTACCTATCCATAGACATAGAGGTATTGCAAATCCATACACATATAAAGAAAAAAGAATAGATAAATGGATAAAATCTGAGTATATCTGTAAGTTTTTAGAGCACAATACACATATATAAGAGGGCGAGGGGCACAGGACTGCTTAGTGCTGGGTATGTTATGGGTTGAGTTTATGTGTTGGGAATCCTAACCCCCAGTACCTCAGAATGTGACCTTATTTGGAAGTACAGTCACTGGAGACATTAAGTTAGGATAAGGTCATACTGGAGTAGAGTTGGGCCCTAACCCAGTATAACTGGTGTCTTTATAAAAGGGAGGGATTTAGACACAATCACTGAGATGGAAACAATGTCAGGTGAGCCTAAGGGTAGATATTGGGGTGATGGATCACCCAAGAGCCAAGGAATGCTAGTGATCGACCCGCAGCCAACCCTACTGACACCTTAATCATGGACTTTTAGCCTCCAGAACCATGAGCCAGTAAATTTCCTTTGTTTAAGCCACCTGGTTTGTTTACACGTTATGGTAGCCGTAGCTAACTGAGAGACTATGTTGAGAGCAGAGGCTTCGGAGAACGACTGGCTTGATTTGAATCAAGGCTCTATCACTTAGTAGTTGCAGAACACTGAATAAGTCATCTCTGTTCTCATCTGTGAAGTTGGGATAATGATAGCAAACATTTGGTAAGAGCTTACTCTGGGTGTTCTTCTCCTATATCTCATAGTATCTCATCTCATACTGTGTCCTAGGCACTCATATATTTTCTATGTTCTTTGCAGCCCTGGAAGTAGGTCCCCTCAGCATTTTATGGCTGCAGATGTGGCAGTAGGGATGGGATTCAAAGCAGACTCTCTGCTTTTAGAGCCCACCCTCTTAACCACTCCTATCCCCTGCTTCTCTAGTGCCTCCCTCATGAGTGAGCTAGGAGGTGACGCTTTTGAAGAACTGAGAGCAGTGTCTGCCATGTAGCAAGAGGGCAGTAAAAATGGAGCTATTCTACTATTTAAGGGGATGCGGAAGAGCTGTGACGGTTATATGTATCAGGACAGACCTCCTTCTAGTGAAAAATGGGAAGATAACTAGGCAGTGGTCATTTCCATCTGAGGACAAATGGTTAAGATTGCGTAATTTATCTTCAGCAGTGCTTATATTTTAGAAGGACTTGTAGTTCCTGTACAAGCCTGGTGGCATGAGAAAGCCGTTTCTTCCTTTTCTTTCTGGATATCATGCTAAAGCAAAAAAGGTGAATGAAGGAAAAAACCTGATAACTCTTGTTTTCAGTGAAAGTAGGTGACAGCCAAATGTGCTAACTCAGAAGTACTTCAGTTCAGTTCAGTTCAGTCGCTCAGTCGTGTCCGACTCTTTGCAACCCCATGAATCATAGCACGCCAGGCCTCCCTGTCCATCACCATCTCCCGGAGTTCACTCAGACTCAAGCCCATCGAGTCCGTGATGCCATCCAGCCATCTCATCCTGGGTCGTCCCCTTCCCCACCTGCCCCCAGTCTCTCCCAGAAGTGCTTAGGGACTGCCAAAAGCAGCCAAGTTTACCACAGAAGCCACCTGGAGTGAATGCAACACAAACTTCATCAGGGGAGTGGGGTGGGGAGGTAGGAAGTCAAAAGTGAAATAGAACAGGGAAAGAAGAATATATATGCTGATTATAATAGCTGAAAATGAAGGTCATGATCATTTTCATAGATGCTTACTACATTTGACAAACTAAACTGTTTATGAGGAGAATAGATAAATGCATTATTAATGTTACAAAGCTACATCTATTTCAGTTCTAAAACTGGCATCAAAGTCAATGGGACAACACTAGACTCATTCCTGACTAAAGGAAGGAACAAAATCAGGAATCCATCTTTTACCAGTATTGTGTAACATTTACTGGATGAACAGTTAGACAAGAGAGAGATGTTAAAGGTTAATCAAATTTTAAAAGAGGTGGTAAGGAAGAATGTTATGGTATGTGAAGTGTATCTAAATATTCCTGTTTTTAATACAGAAATTGGTAAAACTCATACTCTTTTGTAGACAATAGAGATAATATCATATATCTGGAAAATAGTAAAAATATAAAACTACCAGAAGTTCCACTGGGTCCTAGACTATGCAATTAATATGCAGATATCAGTAGCTTTCATGTATATAACCAGTGAAGTTGCTCAGTCATGTCCAACTCTTTGCAATCCCATGGACTGTAGCCTACCAGGCTCCTCCATCCATGGAACTTTCCAGGCAAGAGTACTGGAGTGGGTTGCCATTTCCTTCTCCAGGGTATCTTCCCAATCCAGGGATCGAACCCAGGTCTCCCGCATTGCAGGCAGACACTAAACTGTCTGAGCTACCAGAGAAACTCTTCATGTATATAAACAGAAGGCAAAAGAGGCATTTCATAGTGGAGGCAGGATGGTTGCAATGCAAGAGATGGACTGTGCAATGCAGCTGGTAAAACTGGGTAGTATTCCAGGAAAAAAAAAAATGGATCTCTTACATATATCTCAAGAAAAAAAGATTTAAGTGAAAAGAAATTACAAAACTGCAGCAAGAAAACATGGAGGAACTCCATTTTAACCTTGGAACAGAAAAGCTCTTACTAAATATCTCTCAAAAACCAGAAGCTATAAAATATTGATGGTCAGTTATACTGCTGCTGCTGCTAAGAAGCTTCAGTCATGTCTGACTCTGTGCGATAGACAGCAGCCCACCAAGCTCCGCCATCCCTGGGATTCTCCAGGCAAGAACACTGGAGTGGGTTGCCATTTCCTCCTCCAATGCATGAAAGTGAAAAGTGAAAGTGAAGTTGCTCAGTTGTGTCCGACTCCTAGTGACCCCATGGACTGCAGCTTACCAGGCTCCTCCGTCCATGGATTTTCTAGGCAAGAGTACTGGAGTGGGGTGCCATTGCCTTCTCTGATGGTCAGCTATAGACATACATTAAAAAAAAAAAAAAACTTTTACATAGCAAGAATCAACATAAGCAAAGTGTAAATATGAAAAAGGTTATAATTCATTTATAGAGACTAATTAATGATTAATTATCTGCCACTTATCTAAAGGCAGGGGTTATATCAATGACTTAAACTGACAAAAATCTCTACTTTTTTACACCTTATTTTCTAGTTAATTTATCAATTGTGCCTTCCTCATGTATGGAGAACGTTAGAAATTAAGAATAAGACTACCAACCTAATAGAATAATGAGAAAAGGCTACTAACAGTAGTTCATGCAAAGAAAATTCAAATCTCTTAACTGTTAATAATAAAGCAAATTAAAATATACTGACTTCATTTATATAGAAAGAGAATTAAAACTACATTTATATACCATTTTTCATTTATCAGTCTGATAATATCTAGAAGCTTAACACAGTTTTCTGGGAAGGCTGTGAAGAACAGACTCACTGTCTGGGAGTCTAAATTAATACAGTCTCAATGGACTGCTTGGAGAAGGAAATGGCAACCCACTCCAGGGTTCTTGCCTGGAGAATCCCAGGGACCGGGGAGCCTGATGGGCTGCCGTCTATGGGGTTGCACAGAGTTGGACACAACTGACGCGACTTAGCAGCAGCAGCAACAGACAGCAATTTGGAATATCTATCAAAACAGCAAAAGCAAATAGCTTTTTAACCAAGAGGTTTGTTTTTATTAATAGAAACTTAGACTCATGTTTTTGCAGGTGATAAATAGTCATATAGTACTAGCTATTGAAGCACTCTTACAGCAAAGGTTAGAATCAAAACAAGTGTCCATCACTTTGGGATTAAATGGGGGTACATCTGTCCCAGAGGTCAGCAGATAATACCCACAGTCCAGGTCCAGCTCACTGCCTGTGTTTATATGGCCCACAAGCTAACAAAGGCTCTTACATGTTAAGTGCTTTGACAAGGCAGAAGGATAATGTTTTGTAACACATGAAAATTATATGGAATTCTAATATCAGTGTTGATAAAGTTTTATTGGAACACAGCCATACGAGTCAATTTGCATGTTATCTACTCTTGCCCTCAGGAGCTGACACTGTGATAGAGACCATATGTACCTCTCTCATTGCTTTGTTGCTTGACTCAGTATAAATTGTAGTGATGCAGTTAGAATTTGACAGTGTTTCAAGTGCCATACAACTAATATGTAGAATTTTATGACCCAAATGTAATGATAAATTTAATAGATCTCCACTTATGCAAGTGAAAATTTTATTTGGAGGTAATACATATTCAGAACCAAACACTAGTGGAGACAATAGAGGAAGAAAAATAATTCTTTACCACTTGATTATTTTCTCAAACAACAAAATGCAAAGGATAAAGTTTCACTTTTACATACTGTTGATTTCTAGACTGTCATTTCAGAGGTATGTAACATACTTACTAGAGAATGAGGAACTCACTGGAGATTTTCAGTTGATTGAATGCAGACTTCTCAACATATTAATGTATGCAGGAACTAACTCTTGGGATTCAGACACTTGAATGGTATTTTTTTCACAGTGCTTAGTCTTACAGAATATGTTTATATTTGTTGCAAAACAAAGGTTTTTCCATTTCTGCCAAATTAAAATGAGCTCCTATACCTGTTATCATGGCATTTTTATTGAACTTCTTAGCCTTTTTCAACATTTGTTACTTTATTTTTACTCTTGTATTTTTCATGGAACCACTCCTAATCTCTCCTGAGTCATATAGTATCTGCCTTTCAGGTGTAACTCAATTAACACTCGGCTAATTTATCAGTGGATTGGGTAATTGTTAAATAATTTTTATTAGAAATCCCCCCGTCCTCTCTCACCTAAGCAAGGCAATCAGAACTATTTATTGGCCTGAACACATCAGTTTCTCGATATGCTTGCTCTTAAGAGGATTTAATACTCTGATAGGCAAAAAAAATAAAATTTGAACAGGATACTTAATGAATCAAAACATGCTCAGATTAAATGATTAGAAATTCCCAGTTAATTACTAGGAAGGAAAATAATTATAGTTCAGCTTTTACGTGGGTTACTGGAGTGAATGTTAAGAAGGACCCTTTCAATCACTTTTCCATTAAAAGAAAACAGGCACACTAAGAGATGTAATTCCCTTTTTTTTTCACCCTTTCCAAATTATGTCATTTAAATTGTGTTCAATGTCTCAGTTGCTTATACAAACAACTGTGTGTATTATAACTGACTTGTGAGACAAAAGCTCAACTTATGCATATGGTGAGAAACATTGGGGATTTCTAAGTAAATGTTCAGGTTAAAATTTATAGACATCTTGATATCCTGGTTATATTGCTTTAGCTGAGAGTACTTTAGGACTTATAATGGACTTTGGTCATTCTTAAGGGGTCTTTAAGAAACTGCCTGCTCCGTAGCTACCAGGATAATCACAACTCAGCACTACAGTTAAATTTTGTTTAGAATAGCAAAGACATTTTATTAAACTTAGATATGAGGCAAGTCAACAAAATCTCTTAATCTATTTTTTAAAAATCTTACTGTGCATTTATTTCATAATAAATGTTTAAAGAATAAAATGGGAAAATAAAGGTAGAGGTAGATGAAATAAATGCTTTCCCATAGAAATTAACGTGATTGTAGGAGAGAGATTCTCAGAACCCTACATTAGGCCATCCTCAAACAGGAATCACAGAAGTTTTTCTTCTATCATGGAGTATAGAGATCTATGACACCCCAAACCCCAGTGTTAGAATGTTACCTTTTAATGAAGCTTTCTCACCACCAGCCATACTCTTCAGAGTATTAACGTTATTCCTAGGAGAGAGAATACTTAAGATTTTCCTTGTCAAAATGGGTAAGTTAGGAACCTGGCCATATAGGTGGTAAGACCTGAAAAGAGAAGAAAGGGGAGTGGGGAACATTGGCAGAGAATTCCCTTTTTTGTAGCTTTGATGACATTCAGGTATATTCTTAGCTCCCTTTCTTTAAGTCCACCAGCAAGGTTAAGTAGTATGAGTTAGTATCCTCTATTGGGCTTCCCTGGTAGCTCAGCTAGTAAAGAATCCGCCTGCAATGCAGGAGACCCTGGTTTGATTTCCTGCGATGGGAAGTTTCCCTGGAGAAGGGGTCAATTACCCACTCCAGTATTCTTGGACTTCCCTGGTGGCTCAGACATTCAGCTATATTCTTAGGACTCTTTAAGTCCACCAGCAAGGTTAAGTAGTATGAGTTAGTATGGAGTATCTCCTTTTAGAGTGGTTCTCAAGCTGTAGCATGCAGCAGAAGCACCAGGAAGGCCTCTTAGTTGTAAAGCTCCAGTCCAGAACTTTCAGTGAAGCAGGTTGGGGGTGAGACTCAAGAATCTGAGAATTTCCCAGTGATTCTGCTGCTCATGGTTCAGAGGAGAACAACTGCTAAGTTGGTGACTGACATGAATTTGGGGGAAAAGCAGAAGGGTACACATTCCACTGAAAAAGATAAGGATTATTGGTAATGTCACATAAGCCCTCAGAATTTTTTATTGCATGAAGGTTAAATTGAAATAAAATGGGAAGGTTGTGTTTGAGAGAATATTACCAATTTACAAAAAATAGTTATGCTTCATAAGGAGGAGAGTGATGGTCCTCATTTTTTGTGCCCATTTCATTGACGAATAGCAAAAGCACTTTGTGTATTCCTGCCAGTATGTACTATCAAAACGTGGTCTTTGCTTATTTCACTATTCTGATTTCAATCTGTGGATGAAAAGATCAAGGTTAGTAATAAACTAATGGCCATATCATATATTAAAGAATTCTCCACCTAGTAATAGACCTTAGCTTGGCTAGTGAACTCTGTCTACTGTATAGCCTTAAATGAATGGAACATCAGAGTGGCTTCAAGAAGAGGTGAAACTCAAATTTTGAAATACTAATCTAGTGACTGATTCTTGGGAGTTTGTGTGAATCAGAATTACCTAGAGCAATAAGAATTATAGGGTTGATTGAATTAGTATGGGGTCTGAATCTCTTACTTTTTACAGATTTCCTCAGATGAGTGTATAGAAAGAGTTGAGACCCTCTGGTTGGGAGCTATGCTTCTTAAACTATCATAATGAAGAACCAGGTTTTTTAAAAAATCAAACATCATAGACCAATCCTTTTATAAAATACAGTAAAATTAATGAGTAAAAATGAAATTTAAAAGCAAATACAAATATATAGACACTAGGGAGTAATAAATTAAGTTCCTACCTGAGAGTTCCTGCCACAGAAAACAATTATGAAATACAGAAGCATTGAAAAGTGAACAGAAGCAAACAGATTTTGGTGGAGAGTATGTGTTTGAAGGAGGGAAAGTAGGGAGTTACCTAAAGTGAGTCCTTCACTTTTGTAGCTTTCCCCTTGTGCTGGAGATAGTTGGATTTTCATAGTTCTTGTTTTGATGGAGGTTACATGACTATTCAACTTCCAAAATTCATCAATCTACACCTGAAATTAATGTATATGTGTAAGAAACGCCACAGGAAGAAGGAACCACCCCTATGGACCGTTGTTCAGGGCCTTTTATTGGGTGGTCGCTCTCCGGCAGAACTCCCGGGGGCGGGTAAGCAGGGGAGCAAGGGGGGTCTGGGAAGCAAAGGAAGTCAGCGGGGTAAAAGGAGTCTGTGGGGTAAATGGAGTCTGCGAAGTGTGAGGGGTGGGGAAGGGGTTCTATAGTCCAGGCCGGGGCTCCCATATAAGGAAGAAAACGCGGGCTCAGCTGTGATTGGTGTCCAAGAGCTCCGTGTCAGCTCCTGATTGGACAGTGAGGGCTTTGTGTCGGCTCCTGATTGGTCGGCTTGGTTGCCGGCCCGTCTCTGGGGCGTGTCTGCAGTGCCCTCTACTGGGACACGTCCTGACATGCCCAGGCGTACCTGACCTCGCCCTGACCTTTCTTCCTGGCCTTGCCCTGACCCTTCATCCTGACCTCGCCCTGACCTTTCAATATGTTATTGTGTGTAAATTATCCTTCAGTGAAACTATTAAAATCCATACAATAAAATAGACTTTAAAAATGAAGCGTTATATTCCAAGGAAGTTACAAAATGAAGAAATTAGTTTTTCAGAAAACAAATTGGTTTTTGTTGTATTTATCTTCAAAATTGAACATAGTATAAAATATCAACATAAGATATCTCATCCAGCATCCTGGTTTTCACAGTTGAGGTGACCAAACATTGGAATCCTTACAAATTGATCAGGGTTGTGATGAGAAATAATGTAATATGTGGCTTAGTTCTGAGGATTTTTCAGAACTGATGAATATAGATAAATAAAATATTGATAATTCATTGTTAGTGTCAACTACATTAGTAATAAAATATAAGAATATTTTATTTTTATATTCAGGAAGCATATATTTACATATTCATAAACATCTGTAAACACTTGTTTTTGTTTATCTCACTGAGGTCTAATAACACACAAACCTACCCAGGTTTCTGGACCACATTGTGAGTAACACTGGTCTATAGAACTGGAGTCAACCGGTTGGCCTAGACAGTAACCGAGGGTGAATTAATAACATCTGCTTTGGAGCATTACAAGTAATTCACTGTAATTGGCCAGTATCCAACGCTACAAAATTAAGGCTACCTAATAATTTTTGTGCTGTATTCTGTTACTCATTTGAGTACATATTTGTCTCCATTAATAAACTGTAAATTGCTTGCAGGAGGCCCATTACCTATTCAACTCTCTCCCTTGAAGAATCTAGCACAGTCTTATAAATAGTAGCCACTCAGTATAATATTTGTAGAACTTAATGTTTGAAAGAACACCAGCTGTGTTTTAGATGTTCACACCATCACTGATGAAACTGACTTACACTTAAAGCAAAGTGATATTTCCCACATGACAAGAGTTTGATGGAGACAGACCAAAACAGTCATAGTTTTGACATTAATTATCAAAGAGAATAGCAAAGAAAGAAACCTTATTTGATAATACCTGTGAACTGTGATGTTATGAGACAGTGAAATGTAAAATTGAATACCGTGGGCTATTGCTAGAGTATATTTAACTCAGTATCATGGATAAGAAACCAAGACTGTGTCAAACAATAGCCTATAAAAGTAAGTTATGTAACTCTTTAACAGAGTAGTAAATTCTTGCCAGCAAACCAGATATTTTGCTGCTTGGAGCATGTCCATATATCAACTTGCTCTTTTATTCAGAAGATACACTTCAGAAATATACACCAAGAAAATCAATAAAGAATATAATTCAGATAGAGCTAAATCAAATGTGAAAATTGAAGGAACACTCAAGGTAAGTCTGGAAATTCACACTTTGGGAGCTGTCTTGTAACCAAGGATGTCCTTTACGTAATATGTAATGATAATATTGATTATGTTATTATATTTAAAGCAAGATTAGTAATCTCTGACAATATTATTTTATTGACTAATACCATTTTATTTATTCTATTTGGCATAAGGCAATTTTGAGGACCTTTGTGACTAAGATGGAATTGTCAATTGTGCAAGTGCCCTAAAACCAGCTGGCATGGGTTTCTGGAAAAATCGGACAGTCAGGGAAGAGAATGAGAGGTAGTCTATCACAGGGAGGTGTGGTGATGCTGGAGAAGGAGGAGAGTCATGCAAAGGCAAGCAAAGAAAACTGGAGTGACACTGGCAGAGGATATCAGAACAGTAGCCCTGCCTTATTTAAAGACTCAGGGTTAGATATATGTTTCATTCCTTCAATTCTTGGTTCATATCTTAGCTTTACCCCTGGGAGAATCTCATAATGCCTCTGTGTCTTAGCTATAAAATATGCCTCTGCCTCTGTGTCTATACTATGCTTAGTATATATAAACACACTAATATATTTCTATATTATAAATACACTAATGTATTTCTATATTATAAATACACTAATGTATTTCTATATTATAAATATACTAATGCCTCTGTGTCTTACTAAAAAATATACCTTTTTAAGGTGAGAATTAAATAGCATTTAAAAGATTTTAAAGAATGATTTTAAGAATGTCTGACTCATGATAAACACCTACTGAATGTTGACTTTTTGAATGGGTGATGTTTACTTGTTTGCTTTAATTTCATTTTGTTGTGACTGGTCACATAGTATACACTAGGCATATTCATTCAATAAATAAAATGAATAATCATGTCCTTTAAATTTTTGGCAAGTTGTATAAAACTATATGGAAGAAATTGATGTCTAGATATTCAATTTAAAAATAACAGAGACTTTTGTGGGAGGGAAAAGGCATTGTTCAATAGAAGTGTTAACTTAGAACCAGAAAAAATTAAGGCAGCAGGCTGCCTTAAGAACTTTCTCATTTGGAAGCATTTGAGCAGTGTAAGGGCAAAATGGGTCAGATGTTTCATAGAAGGGATTCTGGCATTGAATCAAAGATCAATGATCTTTCTTGGACCTTTGATAATCTTGGAGTCTGTGTTCGCCTTGTTCCTCATTTATCTGCTATCTTTTTAACTATACTTCTTTGAATTATTTTTTGTAGGTTTTCTAGTGAATATGTGTGTGTGTGTATGTATACTTGCACCATCAACTCAGATCTATTATTATATCACTTTATATGAAATGAAAATGATAGCCCTGTTTACCCATTTCTCCTCCTTTTCTCTATTTGCCATGTGTATTTTTTTCATCTAGAAATAATCACATTTTAAACCCCAGACTACAGTTTCATGATTTTTTTAATTAGAAAAGAAAAGGATAATCTGTATATTTACTCACTTGTTTAACATTTAGGTGCTCTTAGTTCATTTCTAAAGCTTCAAGGAGCATTTGTGCTTCCCTGGTGGCTCAGAGGTTAAAGCGTCTGCCTCTATTGTGAGAGACCTGGGTTCGATCCCTGGGTTGGGAAGATCCCCTGGGGAAGGAAATGGCAACCCACTCCAGTATTCTTGCCTGGATAATCCCATGGATGGAGGAGCCTGGTGGGCTACAGTCCACTGGGTCGTAAAGAGTCGGACACGACTGAGTGACTTAACTAACTTAAAAGTTTACTTAGCATTTTTTGTGATGTACATTGTCTCATAACAGATCTTAATTTTCATTTAGTTAAAAATCTTTTGCTTTTTTAGTTGTTGAATATTTTTGCTAAGTACAGAATTTTGAGTAGGTTTTTTTTTCTTTTCCTTCTAGCACTTAAAAAATGTCATTCTACTATCTTCTGGAATTCATTTTTCTGATAAAAAGTCATTAGTGAGTGATACTGTTCTGCATGTAATGCATTGTTTTCTCTGGGTGATGTGAAGTTTTGAAGTGTTTAGATTCCAGCAATTGGATTAAGATGTGCCTCCGTGTGGTTTTCTTTGCACGTATCCCTGTTAGTATTTGCAGTGCTTCTTAAATCTGTAAATTTATGTCTTCAACCACATTTTAGACAAAATTTTGCCTTTATTTTAAAATATTTTTTGTATCCCCTTTATCTTCTTTTCTGGAATCCAAGTACCTTTATGATAGACCATTTTATTTTGTCCCATGGCTTTCTGGGGCTATGTTTATTTTTTTCAGCCCTTTGCCCTTGCTCTTTTCTTGTGATTACATGCTCTCTATATGTTTATCTTTAAGGGTACCTATTCCTACTTCTCCCCAGTCTGCTATTTAACCTAATTGAATTAACTCTTTATTTTAATGGATTAAAAATTCATTTCGTCCTTTTGTATACTTGCTATTTCTCTGCTGAGATTCCTTATTTGTTTATTTACTAAGTGCATATTTTCCTTTATTTCCTTATGTAACCTTTAGCATAGTTACATTAGCTATCTCTTTATTTTTTATTGGAGGGTAATTGCTCTACAGTGTTGTATTGATTTCTGTCTAAAATGATGTGAATTTGCCATAAGTATACATATATTTCCTCCTTCTTAAGCCTCTCTTCCATCCCACCCCTCTAGGTCATCACAGAGCACTAGTCTGAGCTCCCTGTATTATACAGCAACATCCAAATAGCTATCTGTTTTACATATGGTAAAACATTGCTCATTTTAAATCATAAAAACATATTTGCACGTATTTTTAAATTTTATTCATATGGAAGTATATAAAAGTAGAAATACAAAGCAGATTTTATTTACTATGTTGCTTAATTTATACCTTTTAAATATTTACATGATATGTGGCTTGCCTTTTTTTCTGAGGCCTTGAATAAAGGGATTATAGAAAATAAGGTTGAAGGCAATAGCCAAATTATAGATGAATGAAATTTTAGGTTATTCCGGATTCAAATATTATTTTAAGACTATATTGACTTATGCAAATATTAGAGCTGTGTTGTACCCATATTTTGTAAAGAATGATCTAGTAGGAAGTGTGAATGAAAGATCTGAGGAAAATAGGATTAGAGAAGGAACACAGGCAAGACACAGTGTGAAATAGTAAAGGATGTGAGTAGTGACAATGTACTCCAGTACTCTTGCCTGGAAAATCCCATGGACGGAGGAGCCTGGTAGGCTGCAGTCCATGGGATTGCTAAGAGTCGGACATGACTGAAGTGACTTAGCAGCAGCAGTGACAATGTAAATGTGAATTTTAGAAAGAACAAAATGCATTTAAGGAGGAACTTATGTATGTTCCTAAGAAATATGTTATGGAACTTGGACAGTCTGGGCTGGAGATATTATCATTAAATGAGAAAGTAGATTTTATCAAATTGCTACCATGTTGTAAAGGCATCAGTTCAGTTGCTCAGTCATGTCTGATTCTTTGCGACCCCGTGGACTGCAGCACGTCAGGCTTCCCTGTCCATCACCAACTCCTGGGGCCTGTTTAGACTCATGTCCATTGAGTCAGTGATGCCATCCAACCCTCTTATTTTCTGTTGTCCCTTCTCCTCCCACCTTTACTGTTTCACAGCATCAGGGTCTTTTCCAGTGACCAAAGTATTGGAGTTTCAGCTTGAGCATCAGTCTTTGCAATGAATATTCAGGACTGATTTCCTTTAGGATGAACTGGTTGGATCTCTACAGTCCAAGGGACTCTTCAAGAGGCTTCTCCAACACCACAGTTCAAAAGCATCAATTCTTCAGCGCTCAGCTTTCTCTATAGTCCAACTCTCATGCCTATATATGACTACTGGAAAAACCATAGCTTCGAGTAGACAGACATTTGTTGGCAAAGTAATGTCTCTGCTTTTGAATCTGCTGTCTAGGTTGGTCATAACTTTCCTTCCAAGGAACAAGCGTCTTTTAATTTCATGGCTGCAATCACCATCTGCAGTGATTTTGGAGCCCAAGAAAGTAAAGTTTCTCACTGTTTCCACATCTATTTGCCATGATGTGATGGGACCAGATGCCATGATCTTAGTTTTCTGAATGTTGAGCTTTAAGCCAACTTTTTCACTCTTCTCTTTCACTTTCATCGAGAGGCTCTTAAAGTCTTCTTTGCTTTCTGCCATAAGGGTGGTGTCATCTGCAAATCTGAGGTTATTGACATTTCTCCCAGCAATCTTGATTACAGCTTGTGCTTCTTCCAGCCCAGCGTTTCTCATGATGTACTTTGCATATAAGTTAAATAAGCAGGGTGACAATATACAGCCTTGACATACTCCTTTTCCTATTTGGAACTAGTCTGTTGTTCCATGTCCAGTTCTAACTGTTGCCTCCTGACTTGCATATAGGTTTCTCAAGACCAGGTCAAGTGGTCTGGTATTCCCATCTCTTTCAGAATTTTCCACAGTTTATTATGATCCACACAGTCAAAGGCTTTGGCATAGTCAATAAAGCAGAAAAAGATGTTTTTCTGGAACTCTTTTGCTCGATGATCCAGCGGATGTTGGCAATTTGATCTCTGGTTTCTCTGCCTTTTCTAAAACCAGCTTGAACATCTGGAAGTTCATGGTTCACATATTGCTGAAGCCTGGCTTGGAGAATTTTAAGCATTACTTTACTAGCATGTGAGATCATATAGTGGTTCTATTTTTAATTTTTTGAAAAACGTCCTCAGTGTTTTCTATAATGACTGTACAGTTTGCATTTCCACCAAGAGTGCACAAATATTCCATTTTTTCCACATCCTTACCAACACTTTTGATTTCTTGTCTTTTTGATCAAATTATTCTAACAGGTGAAAGTGAAAGTGAACGTGGCTCAGTCGTGTCCCACTCTTTGCAACCCCATGGTCTATAGAGTCCATGAGTGGGTAGCCTTTCCCTTCTCCAGGGGATCTCTCCAACCCAAGGATTGAACCTGGGTCTCCTGCATTGCAGGTGGATTCTTTACCATCTGAGCCACAAGGGAAGCCCTCTAATGGATGAGGTGATATCTACTTTTATTTTTTTATTTTCGGCATTTTCATAATGATTAGTGACTTTGAGCACATTTTAATGTATCTGTCAGCTATTTGAATATTTTATTTGGAAAAATAGCTGTTCAGGTCCTTTGCTCTTTTTTAAATTGAATTATTTGTGTGTGCATGTGAGTGTGCATGCACTTGAGTTGTTTCTTTTCCCCGTATGTTTTAGATATTAACCCTGGAGAAGTTAGGTGGTTTGCAGATACTTTCCCATCCTGTAGGGAAATTTTTTTTTTCCCATTCTGCCTTTTCATCTTGTTGATTATTTATTTTACTGTACAGAGGCTTTTTACTTTGAGATATTTTCAGTTGTTTTTGTTTCTGTTATTTGCACTTTTGATATGTTATTTTTAAATGATTTCCTGCTGATTGGATATTTCAAGCTCAGCCTAAATTAATTTCCTTTTCTCTTGATTATGTGCCATATTTTCCTGTTTCTGTATATATCTAAATTTTGAATTTTATATTTGATTTTTGTCAATGATGGAGAAGCTCTGTATTCCATTATATTCCGATGAATATTGAAAACAAAATTAGCAGTCAACTTGACTAAACCCCTATCTCTTTTGTAATTTTAGTAGCTCGAATCTCTGTGCAGCTCTTTTGGCTTAGTTGGGCTCCTCGGAGTCTGATCTGTTCATGGGGTCAGCTGGAGACTTGGGCAGAGTGTATGCCCAGAATATGGAATTTTCCCTCTCTGACTATATTTCCTTAGTACCATTCTCACTAACTTGTGGCATCTCTAACTTTGTCCTTTGGGTCTTCTCAACAGTAAAACTGCAGGCTTATGTCTGAGTTGTAGTACCTCAAATGGTGTTGACTAGGGCCTGTCCTCTGATAGGAAAAATATGTTAATAAAAACAGAATCCTTCCTGTGTTGTTACCTTCTTGAAAGTTTATATTCCTTCCTGTTCCCCCTCCCCCCCCCCCGCCCCGCCCTCCTTCTCCAACATTTGGTCTACGCTTTGCTGTTCTCCAATGCCTTCAGGTAGTTTTACTCAGAGTTAATAGTTTTTCTCTGTAGTCTAATAGAAACTACACCACTGTAACTGGAAGCAAAATTACCTCAATATACTTGAAAAGATGAGGATAACATTGCTTTATAGTATTGGTTTTCATTAATACACAAATCTGTGATTGAAACAAGATTTCCCTCATTATATTGTCATGGGGGTTACTCAGAATAAATATGGATCCATAATCCAGACTGATCAGCATTAAAGTGAGAGAGCAAAGCATATGCAATGATACTGCATCTGACACTAATTCTGCCACTTTCTAGATCTGTGATTGCTTTCACGGTATTGACTGTATTTTTACATAAGATAATTACAGCCAAAGCGATATATAATGTGGCGCTATGATAAACTTCAGCAACCAAGACCAATATGAAACCCTTGAGCATCGACTACTCTGCTTTTATTTAGAAAATGCATCTTCTGTTATGATTTTTTTTAGCTTAAAATGGCATCCTAAGAAAATAAATCAAGCTCAAAAATACTCATTGGTTTCTTTAGGAACAGAATGATAGTATAGAAATTTACCTAAATAAGTGTAGGGACTCAGAAAATAATTTTTATAATTACCTGATTAATTCAGTAATTCTTACCATCAGAACATAGCAGGACAGTTCCCAGGCTACATTTAATTTAGAGGTGGCCGTTTTGTGGAAAATTGAATCAGCCTCTTTCTGTCACCTGTTTACAATGATGATAGCTGAGATTTGGAAATAGTGCAAGAATGGAAAAATCTTATGTTACCAATGTCTCCTGAATCTAACTTAGGGATGAGAGATGGGTTTAGCAGTCATCATACCTTCCCTTGATTTTTTAAAAATATCTTACTGCATAAACCTGGAACAAAGTCCATGACAAAAGTCCATGCTTTTCTTCTATAGTCTATTTGACTCCATAAATTTATTTTGGAATGAGGTAGAGAATAGGAAAAAAAATGTATGTTTCTGCTCTAAAGTAAATGGTGTTAAGTGGTCCCACTGAACTAACAAAATAAATGAAACTGTGACAATAGGGGAATTAGAGCTATTCCTTTTATCTTAAACCAATGCAATTTGAGAGAAAGCGAAAGGGTTTGCTTTTTTCCCTTGTTTTTCTTCTTCTCAGTGTAATTTGCTATGTTCTTAGGACTGATTATTTCAAAATTGCACAAATAGATTTGTAATAAGAATGTCATTACAAAAAAATCATTGCAATCTGGACAATCTTTGGCCTCTAGGTCGTCTCCATTCTGACTAGATTAATGACTTCATATTGATTTTGTGTGTGTGTGTTGCTGTATTTAAAACATGATAATCTGCTGTTATACTGATCATCTTTCTTCATTAAAAATGTGAAATTACTTTCCAGACAAGTTATAGACATAGATGTTTTCCGTATCTTCATGTAAATGCTAAAATCTTCAAGACTGTACTAAATGAGATTTAGAATTTCCTACAAGGACATGTTTGTAGTTGCTTTTTTTTTTTTTTTGGTTTATTTGTAAATGCTTTTATCAAAACTCTTTTGGGGGAATCCATCTTCATAATAGCTACGCCTTAGGAAAAGATACTGAAAATCAAATGAACAGGCTTTTCTTGGGGAGCAGTCACCAAATTATGCAATGAAAGTATTTAATTAAATGATATACTTAACCATTTCATGTTTAGTTAAATGGTAGTGAAACATCCAAAAGCAAGCCATAAGCAGACTGTCATAAGCAGTCTGCCATAAGCATTTGCTTAGAGGTATACACTCTGAATTACATTTGTTCAGTCCTGGTTTCATCGCTAACTGAATGGCAGTAGGCAACTCCCCCAACCTCCCTGTACTTTTGCTATTCACCTATGAAATGGGGTTAATATTAATATTACCCACCGCACAATGCCATTGGGGGGTTAAATACATTAATATATGTAGAGAGCATAAAACATATATGATGATTTATAAATGTTGGCTCTGATTATTAGAGGCAAGTCCAGAAGACAGCTGTGGAAAAAATACTGTTCTCTTAAGGATCAGTTTTCTTTACAAGGGTTAAGCATGGGACCTGCTACACAGTCAGTTATTTCTAAACATGAGCCAGAACTAACTATAAGTCAGAATGCATCTGTTTCACTTGGGTCATTAAAAGAAAAAATCACACGAGTTTACCTATATTATCTTGGCTGGATTTCTTTTGTTTACCTTCCATATCACTGTGATTCTCCTTAGTTTTGACTGTGAGATTCAAGATACAGGTGCTTTGGGGAAAACTTTAACCTTTTCCTTTGTCTTTTTCTCTTTAATCCATTCTGTATGTCCTGGAAAATAAAGGACAGTAACCTTAGGTAACTCAGATAGCTCAGTGGTATGAAAGGCTGATTTTAAAATTTGTCCTATGGGACTCAAGGCACAGTATTGTACTTTGAAAAAAGTCTGTTCTTTTAAAGAACAAATTGATCAACAGATAAAAGACAAAAGTGATAAAAAGGAATTTTGAAGTTCTACCTGAAAGGATCTGCAATTGTTTAATGTTTAACTTAGAGGAAAAAAAAAAAAGCAACTATGTGTCAGGTAAAGTTAGGAATTGAGAAGAAAGAAACCAAGAAGCTATATTGATGCCCAAAGACTTTTCCTAAATTGGCTGGATTTCTCTAGAGCCACTTCATTACTTGGCATCCCACATTGCTTATGTATTCAGTGTATACTGTGTGATTTCACACTTATTGATGTATTCATTTGTTCTCAAGTATATGGAGAGCAAGCTCATCACAGAGGAAAAACTGTGAGTGACCTGTGAAATCCAAGGATTTTTAGCTCTGTTTCTGATTCTCAAACTTGTTAGTTCAGTTGTTTAGTCCTTGTCTCTTATCTACAATGAGAAAAAAAATACCTATCTTCCCCAGATGAGAGGTCTCGATGAAATAATGAGTGAATAGACATGTGTCTCATATAGCGTAGATACTCAACAATTGGATATCATTGTTTGATCCCATTATCCCAAACTTTTCCCATAAACTGCATCCGGTAAATATTTGAGGCTTTCTGGGCCAAATGGTCTTTGTGGTACCTTACCAGTACTGTTACAGCATAAAAGCAGCCTTTAGATTCTATATAAACAAGTTGGTTGCATCCCAGTAAAACTTTATCGATTTTGAATTTTGCATTTTGTATCATTTTCACGAGTCATAGAGTATTAGTCTTCTTTTGACTTTTTTCAAATATTGAAAATTTAAAAGTCATTCTTCAACAAACAGTATTCTCAGAAAATTACAGGCTACAAAATGAAATTCAGGAGAATTGTAAGAGTATTTTTGTGACACTGTGAAAATTAAAAGATGCATTTGGGGAAATAATGAGAAATAAGCCTGGGTTAGAGAGATCTATAGGCTGAGGTGAGATTTTGATTAAACACGTAGAAAACAGAAAACAGTTGAAAGCTTTGAGCAGAGCCCTTTCCGTATGGTGTCTGGGGAAAACAAATCTGGCACATGGCAAGAGAAGAGACCTCTGCAAAGTGAGCCAGCTCGATGGTGCCTGTTAACTGGGCCTTGAGGTGGTGAGCAGTGGGGAAGAAGTAGATCAATTTTTCAAGCTATCTGTTTTGCCTTTTTCTCCAGAAAGTAGTGTAGAGCAAGTACTCAATTACTGCCTTTTCACTCACTGTCTGTTTGACAGTCCCTGTGGGTAGATGGTAAGCACAGTGTTGGCTGCAGCTAAAGCCCCCTTTGAGTTCAAAGTATTTGTTCATTTCTTCATTGAGTTCCTCTAACATGTTCGGCATCTTACTAAGTCCCCAGATGCAAAAATATATAAAGTGTGCATCCTGTACAAGTCTCACAGGATGGTTAAGCGGATGGGATCAGTATCTCAGCAGGCTCACCTTCAAGCTGTATAAACAAGGGCAAGTACACCTCTGTAGCTCACTTTGCCCTTCTGTTATAAAGCCATGTGATATAGTAGCTGCTGTTGAGACTTGGGCAAGGTGTTGGACAGGGAGGTAGTGAGGCTGCCTAGAAAGTGAGGGCAGCCTTGTCAGCAGACACCCAGGCACCCTTCAAGGGGGAGGAGTGAGAGATAACCAGGAAGACTGACCAGGGGTAGGATGGAGGGTGCTCTCCATGAGGGAACAAGCATCAGCTGTCAGAATTATTATTCAAACGATTAAAGGTAATTTGCACATTTACATAATATACAAATAAAATGTAGTTAGGGTTCTGCATTTTATTGAATAAATTATGTAGAACTGATCTCTTTAAAAGTTCAAAGTCTGAATTACTTCAGTTTTAAAGATAAAGCTGTGCCTCATAAACTTTTATTTCCACTAGGCTTCCAACAAGTCTATTATAACATTGGCTCAGTGTCCATGGATAATAGACTGCTTGCTAGCGAAATAATGTGTAATAAGATAGCATCTTTTAAAATAGCATCCTACTTATCTCTGTTTCTACAAAGATATTGGTAATGCTACCAAAATACTGATGAAACAGATTTTCATCTCAGGTTTTTTTTACCTCTATTAGATAATACATTCAAATTTGCTAAATATTGGCACTTCTGTATCTGAGTTTCTCTCAAACATTGAGGGCAGATATCTTAATCACATATGGTAGTGCTCGAATCTGACCATAAATTATATTTTACAAGCTCATGAGACACTGTGTCCTTTTTCTGTCATTCTTCAAATTAGTGACATAGTGGGAACCATGTACTATAGACTCAAACATGCCTGTGTTCAAATCCAGACTTTGTTTTTCAATAAGCTGAGAGCTTGAGCAAGTCTTTTAAACAACTTGTCTCATCTTGTCTAAGATTGGAGTAGCCCAACTGTGCCTAGTATGCAAGACTATGGTGATGATTTAAGACAGTGTGTGTGAAATGCCTACAGGGCACAGTTTCTAGTACATAGCAGATTTTCTCGAAATGGTGAGCATTCTTGTCATTGTCATCCTCATTATTGTCATTCACTATTACAAATAGTAATGTAATTTCTCTGAGTCATTACAAGTTCATCTTGGCCACTGACCACCTGGTTGAGAATCATAATTTACAGATTCCTTGGTATACACGCTTCTCAAACATTTTCTCAGTCTCTGAGCATCCCGTCCCATGCTACATGGGAGTGAAAGAGGGAGTGAGCAAAGGAAATTCTTTCTCGTTTCCAGCTGCCAGATTAAAGTTTTCTGTAAAAATGTTCAGGTTATAACTAAGTACCTATAAATATTCCCCTGTTATGGATGAAGGGATCCAAGGGAGAGATGAGAACCAACTTGGTAATGATTATTTTATTCTTCTAGTCTTCCAAATTAGACCCTCCAGTAGAGCATTTTGTCACTTGAAAATAAGGACCACTGCCCTAAACAAAAACTTCACAGAAGTTCCTGAAATAGCTTCTCAGCGCATTTCTGTCATCTCACTCCTCCCTCTACAAATCCATCCCACACACACCTGCCAGAACAATCTTCCATAAATACTCTCTTCTTTGTATCTCATCCTTATTCTGTAATCTACAGTGCCTCCCTGTTGTTCTTCTGTATAGTAATTCAGAATTCCAGTGTCATCATCAGCCTTTCCTATTCCTTCCTTTCCTACTTTATATCTAATTATTCCTTCATAAAATAAATCAGTTTTAAATAAGCCAATTAATTTGCCCAGGAAACTTCCTGAATCCACCCTTCCCTACATCTTTATAACTGTCATAACATTCACTTCGCCTGTTCCCAGAATCAAATTACTTGTTACTTTCTACAAAACCTGAGCCAGAACTTGGGCCCAAGTAGTCATTTTTTAGTTCCTTCCTCTTTCTCTCTGTTTTTCACAGCTGGACCCTCTGATAGTTCCCTGGTAGGTCCTCATTGGAATATAGATTAATTAATTAATTCTTCCGCTGGAGCATTGGAATGGGAATTTCAAGGTGACAAATCTTTGCATCTTGATCAATTTCAGCTTCATACCCAGAGTAACAAAGGTCCATCTAGTCAAGGCTATGGTTTTTCCTGTGGTCATGTATGGATGTGAGAGTTGGACTGTGAAGAAAGCTGAGCGCTGAAGAATTGATGCTTTTGAACTGTGGTTTGGAGAAGACTCTTGAGAGTCCCTTGGACTGCAAGGAGATCCAACCAGTCCATTCTGAAGGAGATTAGCCCTGGGATTTCTTTGGAAGGAATGATGCTAAAACTGAAACTCCAGTACTTTGGCCACCTCATGTGAAGAGTTGACTCATTGGAAAAGACTCTGATGCTGGGAGGAATTGGGGGCAGGAGGAGAAGGGGACGACCGAGGATGAGATGGCTGGGTGGCATCACAGACTCGATGAACGTGAATCTGAGTGAACTCCGGGAGATGGTGATGGACAGGGAGCCCTGGCGTGCTGCTATTCAGGGGGTCGCAAAGAGTCGGACAGGACTGAGCGACTGAACTGAACTGACCCAGAGTATCTAGTACCACCATCCATTTTCAGAGGACTTTTGTAAACGTTCATTGGGAAGAAGCAGGGGCAAATTGATAGAGGTAAAGAATTTCTGATTGCCAACCCTAAGCTACCTTCAGGACCAGAATCACAGTTTCAAGGACGAAGCTAACTTAGCTCCTTAGAGTCCTGCTTACATAAGAATCCATTAGGGCCACAATAAGTTCCAGGAAGCTATCTAAGTCAGTTTACTCAATCTTCCACTGTGTATCATGTTGGTTCTGCTGACAGAACTAAGCATGCCTTGCTTCTCCTCCTCATCTCCTCCCATACACACATCCCAAGAACGGAGTCCTGCCATGAATTCTAGATCTGCATTGGGATTCCAAGACACACAGCTAGTGCTTGCTCATGCCTGTCCCCATTGCTAGATCAGATCCCTTGGCCTTCACCTGCTGAATGCAGTAGTGGTAGATTCTGTCTTTTTGTCCTGTACTAATTGACAGAAAATAACTTTTTTCACTGTTATAAGCACTCTTTTCCCCAAAGTGTTTCATCTTTGAGAATGCAGAGATGACACTGAAAATAAAAGTTTTGACAGTTGGTTTGGAGTGGATATCCTAATTTGGTTTTCTTATAATTATCTCATAAATTGTTCACCTTCATTGAAAATGTACATCACATCAGCAAAATGTCTGGGAATATAGAGACCTGAGAATCGATTCATCGACAAAGATCCTCTACTTTCTGAAATTTTGAAAGCACATCTGCTGTTGAATTCCTAGTTTCTTCCTCAGAAGCAGATCTCCATTGCCCCTTTGATGTGCTTTACTTGCTTTCTCAGAATATGAGAGGAAAATATTAATTCAGTCAACAAATACTTACTGAGTACCTACTATGTGTAGAATTTTATTTACTCCATTAGGGAAAACTCTTTTTAGGTCTAAACTAGAAGATTGCCGGTTATTTAATGGTATTTTATGTTTTTATATCCAAATTCTGTTTTAACTAATCAGAGCCTTGGAATCCAGTAGTCCCTACACACAAATTAGTTTCCTGCTTTCTGAAGTGGATCAAGGAGTCCTGGTTTTCCATCCATCCCTACTGGCTCCATGTTGCCTTAAGGCTATAAGTAACAAAGATATCTTTATTGATTAGTTTATCCCAAACCAATTCATGTTTCCAAATCGCAGAACCATAGACTTGAAAACCTGGAAGGTGCATGCTTTTGAAACCATCCCTGAAATTGATATCCAGTGAAGAATAGTGATTTGGCCAAGGACAATCAAGCCTGCTAAACCCTTACCTTTATGTTCCTTTGCGAAATATCAGATACTTGTTTTCTGGAACGTAACTTAATTTAGAAATGTCTATTTTTAGAAGACATGATAGAAATTGTCAAGGTATTTCAAGTACAATTTTTAAAATGTAACTAGAAAGAGCGAGTTTATTAGTTAAAGTGTTATATATAATAATGCATGACATCATATATCATATGTTTTTTCAAGCATTGTGCTGATTCATATTTAAATCATGAAGGCATTTTTGAAATGGCTAAGAAAAATCTTTGTGGCTAGTGATGAGTAACTGTCCAAGGAACCATGCTTCGATCACACATTTATGGGTTGCTTCCTTTGTGCCAGGCAATGTTCCAGGGAATGAACAGTGTCTCTTGGTAATTAAAACTGTTCTTGGCTTTTGAGTCAGGGAGAACTGGTTACAAATCCCAATTTTCTGGTTGTTTGATTCTCAGCAATTTACTCAACCTTTGTAAGCTTCCAACACCTCAACTGAATGGTGAAGATAATACATTTACCTCCTAGTTGTGGAGACTGATACATGCAGAGTGCTTAGAATCTTTCCTGAGATTTCATGAACATTCACACGGTAGCTTTTAAAAAATATATGCATACCAAAAGGAAGTACTCAAGTTTCTGTGAAAACTTTTTACCACTTTCAGACTGGCTCAAGTTTTATCAGGGCTTGCACATTCTGCTTTGCAGCACTGCGTGCACATGTTGGTAGTCAAAAATTGTGCTGGGTTCCTTTGAAAGTATTCTCAGACAGCAAGCGTCGTAAAGGCCAGTATTACATTTCTTGTTTCTTTCTTTACCCCTCCTTCCTCACTCTCTTCCTTCCTCATTTTTTCTATTTGGTACTTAATAAATGCTTATTGCTTGTCCAACTGGCCATTTAGAGTAAAATAATTCCTGAACACTCCTCAGCCTTTCAACAGAAACCTAGATGACATAGATATAACAAAACTCAAGAAATAGTAGGAACCACTTGAATTAGCTCCATAGTTGAAGGAAAAGGCATTCCTGAAGGAAAAGCCTTTTAAAGTCACATGTTTAATCTCACACAAGCCAATTTAAGTTCCCCCAAGCCATGTTTATCTATGTACTGACTGCTTTCCATGTGAGAATTTAATGTACAGTCAAAAAGTGAACAGGCTGTCAGTTCTTCTGGCATAATGAATGCTGTCGTGTTTGCAGGGAAAAATGTTGGTAAACTATGAATTGGATTTTAATTGTGATAAGGTAGTTTCTCAGAAAAAAATATGGCATGGGGAAGAATACAGATGTTTGCTTCATACACTTCACTCTTTAATCACAATGACAAACTCAGCAGAAAGCTGCCTGTGTTCATTAGCCCTTTAATAATGTATGCTCACTCTGGTGGCCATAAGGAGATGAAAGCACTATGTGATTTAGAAGAGTGAAGGGTCAGGAGTGTATGAAGTCCTACAAGTCATCCAGAAGTTGGAAATTAAACCTTTTCATGTATATTTGTTCCTGAAATATGTCATTAACTGATTGGAATTTTACACCTGGTGGTGAGATTTTGGAGAAAACTATTAATTTGAGATAAGTTGATTATCAGAGGCCAAAAGTAAAATTTGAAGACTAGTGCTCAGTGTATATATTTAGTTTGGAAAATTGGCCTGTTTGGTCTTCCTAACATTTTTAATGAGTTCAGTTGAGTCGCTCAGTGGTGTCTGACTTTTTGCGACCCCATGGACTACACCACAACAGGCCTCCCTGTCCATCAAAAACTCCTGGAGTCCATTGAGTCAGTGATGCCATCCAACCATCTCATCCTCTGTTGTCACCTTCTCCTCCTGCCTTCAATATTTCTCAGCATCAGGGTCTTTTCAAATAAGTCAGTTCTCCACATCAGGTGGCCAAAGTATTGGAGTTTTGGCTTTAGCATCAGTCCTTCCAATGAATATTCAGGACTGATTTCTTTAAGATGAACTGGTTGGATCTCCTTGCAGTCCAAGGGACTCTCAAGAGTCTTCTCCATCACCACAGTTCAAAAGTATCAGTTCTTCGGTGCTCAACTTTCTTTGTAGTCCAACTCTCATGCCCATACATGACTACTGGAAAAACCACGGGTTTGACTAGACAGGCATTTGTTTGCAAAGTAATGTCTCTGCTTTATAATATGCTGTCTAGGTTGGTCATAAATTTTCTTCCAAGGAGCAAGCGTCTTTTAATTTCATGGCTGCAGTCACCATCTGCAGCTCCCCAAAATAAAGTCAGCCACTGTTTCCACTATTTCCGCATCTCTTTGCCATGAAGTGATGGGACCAGATGCCATGATCTTAGTTTTTCTGAATGTTGAGTTTTAAGCCAGCTTTTTCAGTCTCCTTTTTCACTTCCATCAAGAGGCTGTTTGCTTTCTGCCATAAGGGTGGTGTCATCTGCATCTGAAGTTATTGATATTTCTCCTGGCAGTCTTGATTCCAACTTGAGCTTCATCCACTCCAGCAATTTTCATGATGGACTCTGCATATAAGTTAAATAAGCAGGCTGACAATATACAGCTTTGACGTACTCCTTTTCTTATTTGGAACCAGTCTATTGTTCCATGTCCAGTTCTAACTGTTGCTTCTTGACCTGAATACAGGCTTCTCAAGAGGCAGGTCAGGTGATCTGGTATTCCCATCTCTTGAAGAATTTTCCAAGTTTGTTGTGATCCACACAGTCAAAGGTTTTGGTGTAGTCAATACAGCAGAAATAGTTTTTCTGGAACTCTCTTGCTTTTTCCATGATCCAGCTGATGTTGGCAATTTGATCTCTGGTTCCTCTGCCTTTTCTAAAACCAGCTTGAACATCTGGAATTTCACAGGTCATGTACTGTTGAAGCTTGGCATGGAGATTTTTGAGCATTACTCTACTAGCATGTGAGATGAGTGTAATTGTATGGTAGTTTGAGCATTCTTTGGCATTGCCTTTCTTTGGGATTGGAATGAAAACTGACCTTTTCCAGTCCTGTGACCACTGCTGAGTTTTCCAAATTTGCTGGCATATTGAGTGCAGCACTTTCACAGCAGCATCTTTCAGGATCTGAAATAGCTCAACTGGAATTCCATCACCTCCACTAGCTTTGTTCATAGTGATTCTTCCTAAGGCCCACTTGACTTCTCATTTCAGAACGTCTGGCTCTAGGTGAGTGATTACACCATTGTGGCTATCTGGGTCGTGAAGATCTCTTTTGTATAGTTCTTCTGTATATTCTTGCCACCTCTTCTTAATATCTTCTGCTTCTGTTGGGTCCATACCATTTCTGTCTTTATTGTGCTGATCTTTGCATGAAAATTTCTTTTGGTATCTCTAATTTTCTTGAGGAGATCTTTAGTCTTTCCCATTCTATTTTTTTCCTCTATTTCTTTGTATTGATCACTGAGGAAGGATTTCTTATCTTTCCTTGCTGTTCTTTGGCACTCTGCATTCAGATGGGTATATCTTTCCTTTTCTCTTTTGCCCTTCGCTTCGCTTCTTTTCTCAGCTATTTGTAAGGCCTGGTCAGACAACATTTTACCTTTTGGATTTCTTTTTCTTGGTGATGGTGTTGAATACTGACTCCTGGACAGTGTCCCAAACCTCCATCCATAGTTCTTCAGGCATTTTGTGTATCAGATCTAGTCCCTTGAATCTGTTTCTCACTTCCACTGTACAGTCGTAAGGGATTTGATTTAGGTCATACCTGAATGGTCTAGAGGTTTTCCCTACTTTCTTCAATTTAAGTCTGAATTTGGCAATAAGGAGTTCATGATCTTAGCCACAGTCAGCTCTCAGTCTTGTTTTTGCTGGCTGAATAGAGCTTCTCCATCTTTGGCTGCAAAGAATATAGTCAGTCTGATTTCAGTATTGACCATCTGGTGATGTCCATGTGTAGAGTCTTCTCTTGTGTTGTTGGAAGATGTTGTTTGCTATGATGAGTGCATTCTTTTTTTTTTGGTCATACCATCTAATTCTTTAATTAGATATTAATATCCCTTTGAGATGGATAGAATAGATATTACAGTCAGTGCTTTTTACAGCCACGCACTTTAGTCTGTGGACAGACAGCATATCTGGGATTGGTGTTTGACATGCAGATTCTCCGGCCTCCTCCCAGACTTTTTTAAAATCTTTTTTTTTAATTTAAATTTATTTATTTTAATTGGAGGCTGATTACTTTAGAATATTGTATTGGTTTTGACATAAATTAACATGAATCCGCCATGGGTGTACACGTGTTTTCCATCCAGAACCCCCGTACCATCCCTCTGGGTCATCCCGGTGCACCAGCCCCAAGCATCCTGTATCCTGCATCAAACCTGGACTGGCACTTCGTTTCTTATATGATATTATACATGTTAGAATGCCATTCTCCCAAATCATCCCACCCTCTCCCTCTCCCACAGAGTCCAAAAGACTGTTCTATACATCTGTGTCTCTTTTGCTGTCTCACATACAGGGTTATTGTTACCATCTTTCTAAATTCCATATACATGCGTTAGTATACTGTATCTGTGTTTTTCTTTCTGGCTTACTTCACTCTGTATAATAGACTCCAGTTCATCCACCTCATTAGAACTGATTCAAATGTATTCTTTTTAATGGCCGAGTAATACGATGAGTGCGTTCTTTTGGCAAAACTCTGTAGACTTTGCCCTGCTTCATTCTGTACTCCAAGGCCAAATTTACCTGTTATTCCAGGTATTTCTTGACTTCCTACTTTTGCATTCCAGTCCCCTGTAATGAAAAGGATATCTTTTTGGGGTGTTAGTTCTAAACAGTCTTGTAGGTCTTCATAGAACCATTGAACTTCAGCTTCTTAAGCGTTACTGGTCAGGGCATAGACTTGGATTATTGTGATATTGAATTGTTTGCCTTGGAAATGAAGTGAGATCATTCTGTCATTTTTAAGATTGCATCCAAGTACTGCATTTCAGACTCTTGTTGAATATGATGGCTGCTCCATTTCCTCTAAGGGATTCCTGCCTGCAGTAGTAGATATAATGGTCATCTGATTTAAATTCACCTATTCCAGTCCATGTTAGTTTGCTGATTCCTAGAATGTCGACGTTCAGTCTTGCCATCTCTTGTTTGACAACTTCCAATTTGCCTTGACTCATGGACCTAACATTCCAGATTCCTATGCAGTATTGCTCTTTACAGCATCAGACCTTGCTTCTGTCACCAGCTCATTAAATCCTTAATCTAATTTTCTGTTGAAGGCTGGCACTGTGTTCCTTGCCTGTTATTTGATCTGAGGCCAAATTGTGGTGGAGGTAATGAAGATAATGGTGACCTCCTTCAAAAGGTCCCATGCAGGCTTTGCTACATTCAGTGCTGCCAACCCTGCAGCAGGCCACCGCCGACCCACACCTTCCCCAGAGACTCCTGGACACTCATGGGCAAGTCTGGGTCAGTCTTTTGTAGGGTCACTGCTCCTTTCTCCTGGGTCCTGAGGAGTGCAAGGTTCTGTTTGTGCCCTCCAAGAGTCTGTTTCCCCAGCCATGTGTAAGTTCTGGTGGCTCTATGGTCTGGTTAATGGCGACCTGTTCCAAGAGGGCTTACTCCTTACCCAGGTCTACTGCTCCCAGAGCCCCGCCCTAGCAGCAGTCCACTGTTGACCTGTACCTCCTCAGGAGACACGCACACACAGTTCTGTCTCAGTCTTTGTGAGGTCTCTGTGTCCTGGTGCACACAAGGTATGTTTGAGCCATCTGAGCATCTCTGGCAGATACAGGCTTTGATTCTAAATGTGAATTCACCCCTCTACCATCTTGCTAGGGCTTCTCCTTTGCCCTTGGACGTGGGGTATCTCCTCACCGTTGCTCCAGCACTGTGCCACCACTGCTCCAGCATCGCACAACTTTTAATTAGTTCGCCACTCCCAAATCCCATATAAATCCAGAGGTTTTATTTTTGCTTAAAAATGGAGAACTTGCAAGATCATGGGCCTGAGTTGCTCTGTGGCATCAAGTGTCACAAGCTAAGTAACATTTGCCCCCTTTAATTGAGACTCCCAGGTTCCTATTTTCCAATCTTTGCCACATCACATGCCTTTTATCTGTGAACCTGCCCCAATTTGGGGGGGAGGGAGGTTAAAGTAAAATCCCACTATTGTCTGAAAATGTTTCAAAACCAAATATAGAAAGTGCACGTGTCAAGAAAAATGGTGGAGTACATATTTTTGGTTAAAGAAAATAACCCTTTTGGGTGTTTTAAAAAACAACATGTACATGTGTTACAGTTGCATCAGTCTTTTTTTTTGTTTTTATTTCTTCTTTGCCTCTGTATAGTCAATGCTTGGAATAATTTTTCTTTGCTTTATTGCTTCTAGTTATTGATTAAAACATACTATTTTGATATTATGCAGAAAACTACTGTGTCGAGATCGTGAGTTAGCATTAGCAATGCTCAGCAGAGACTTGATTCTCTGCTGTTTTCTTTTTCTTATTGAGATCCCTGGGAAATACCAGTTGCTCCTGTGGATTCATCTAGCTGACACTGATGCCTCCTCAGTTCAGCTCAGTTCAGTCGCTCAGTTGTGTCCGACTCTTTGCGACCCCATGAATCTCAGCACGCCAGGCCTCCCTGTCCATTACCAACTCCTGGAGTTCACTCAGACTCACGTCCATCGAGTCCATGATGCCATCCAGCCATCTCATCCTCTGTCATCCCCTTTATGGGGAAACAGTGGAAACAGTATCAGACTTTATTTTTTGGGCTCCCAAATCACTGCAGATGGTGACTGCAGCCATGAAATTAAAAGACGCTTACTCCTTGGAAGAAAAGTTATGACCAACCTAGATAGCATATTCAAAAGCAGAGACATTACTTTGCCGACTAAGGTCCGTCTAGTCAAGGCTATGGTTTTCCCAGTGGTCATGTATGGATGTGAGAGTTAGACTGTGAAGAAGGCTGGGAGCCGAAGAATTGATGCTTTTGAACTGCAGTGTTGGAGAAGACTCTTGAGAGTCCCTTGGACAGCAAGGAGATCCAACCAGTCCATTCTGAAGGAGATCAGCCCTGGGATTTCTTTGGAAGGAATGATGCTGAAGCTGAAAGTCCAATACTTTGGCCACCTCATGAGAAGAGGTGACTCATTGGAAAAGACTCTGATGCTGGGATGCCTCCTATTCCTATCCATTTCTCTACAGGGTTCTGATTGTTTCCTTGACATCTCTATCCTAATATACCACTACCACTTGGAGTATGTCCACAGCAAAGCTCTCCTTGTGTTTCCCATCAACACAAGTCCCTAACCTCCCTACCCACTTCACTAGCTTCCTGTTTTAGTCGATAGGGTTATCTTCCACAAGTTTCCTAAGGCACAAGACTAGGCATCTTTCTTGGCCCCCTCCCTCTTCTACTTCATGCAGAGAGTTATGAAAATATATAGACTTATCCTCTTTAATACTTTGAAATTCATCCCAGGCTTTCAAAACCATTGTCTGAGTTAACACCCTCATTATTTCCCACCTAGATTGTATAACAGCTTCTAACTGACCTTTCTGCTCTAACAACACCTGTCTTTGATACATTTCCTTCCCTGCAACTTGGATGATCCTGTTAAAGTGCACAGCTGATCCTGTCTACCTCCCAGTGTTTGTTTGTTTGTTAAATTATAATTGGAGTCTCAATCTCATGCAGTGGTTCCCGAGGGTCACTATTATGTGTCCCCTGTTTGCCTCTCCTGACTTACATTTCAATACTGTGTCCCAGTTTCTTGCATTTGCACTGTACTGAATGATTTGCCCTAGCCCAGGCAAGCTGTACTTTCTGTAGCTTCTTCTAATGGAAAATCTTTGTCTCCTCCTTTTCACCTGGCAAACTCTCACTTCCATGCAGAATTCTGCTGAGGTACTAACCTTTCCAGGCAGTTGTCCTAACTCTCAGGTCTACACACACATTCTGGGCAGTTAGCTGTTTCTTCTGTGCTCTCACAGTTCCGTGTGCTGCGTCATAGTTGCATCATAATTGGCTGTCCTCTCTTTTGTTCCTGCTGCTGTACCTAGACTGGGTGCTCCTTAAAGATAAGATCTCCTGCCTTACTTGTCTTTGTAGCTTACCACACATGGTAGAAAATGAACACTTAGTAACAGTGCATTGACCGTATGAGAGGAGGAATGTTGACATTAAAGAATATAGAAGGCAAAATTAAGGCCCACAGTTTGTTTACTGAGCAAATAGGTATTGAAAGTTTCAGATGTTTTTATAAATTCTCTTACAGACCTGCTCTCATTGGCATTTATCATCTTTCTTTGAGTAGCACCCCCCTTAAAAATTTTGAACATTTTATTAGGAGAAATCAGGGGCATGGATCTTGCTAATTAGATCCATTGTTGAGATCCATGGCTGCAGAAAGGATCTCTGACTGTAGCCAGCTATATCACACTTGAATTGAGATGGTGTCCTCAGCTTATGTGTAGATTCAAAAACTAAGAGATTGGGAATATTCTGGAGGGCACAATGGAAACACCAAGATGGCAACAAACCAAAGGTATAAACAGACTATGACAGGATAAGCTCCAGCGTAAACTTCTGACCTTGGGCCTGTAATACCAGCTGTAAAATGAAGGCTGAAGAAGTGCAGCGGTGCATCAAAGAGCTTTTGTGGACTTGACAATAAACTCAAAAGACAGTTGTGTGATGGGACTGTTAAGATAGCAGTGTGTTCTTGTGACATGGATACAGCATGGTCTTGGGAGTGAGAGAAAGTACCATTCTTTGCTATTCCAGAGTGTGAGAGAGTAGTCCTTACACCAGAGCCGAGCTTCTGAAGTAGATTTTATGCAAGAGAACTTAAAAGTGAGGTCTAGACCAGCAGGAGCACTTCAGAAACATATAAGCATTAAATCTTAGGAGGAGTGACTGAAGAAAAGAGAGATTTTTAAGTTAAGAAGGGCAAAACAGAGGGGCACGTGATAGTTGAAGAAAATGTGGAAGTTAGGGGCAGAAGGTTTTTTCTACAGCTGGAAGCAAAAATCATGTATATGTATTTGTGCACATGTTTTAAACAGGAACATCTTGGTTTAGGCAATGTTACCAATTTGCAATCACAGGGCGTGAAACATTTTATTCACTAAAGATCCCTGGGTCCTTGTGCAGACTGATTCACTTACCCATCAGAGAGCAGTGCTGGGGGGTCTTGTCCGACCACCTTTGTCATGATAGGACAACTTTAATTATTCTCACCATTTACTTACACTGCCGAGGGGAAACCACTGAGCGGGAACCTCCCTTTAGAAAGAGTGGATCTGTCCAAGGTGGCATTGCATGACACAGAGGCAGGGAAGTGCAGGCACAGCTTCTGAGTGATCTAAAGATTCGATGAAGGACCTGGGAAAGCAATGACTCTTCAATTCCGGGGGGACTCCTGAAAAAGTTTGGGTTATAATATTTTATCTGAAGTCCAGCACGTATAATGCCCTGAGCCTGACAAAACACCTGCACTTCAGACCGTGTGCCTTGACTGGCCACCTCATCAGAGAAAAGATATCTTTTCAGTTTCTAGAACAGAAAAAAAAAAAAAAAAGTTTTATCGACTTATTCTTCACTTAGTTTTGAAACTGTGGACTTACCTCTTCCTTTCATTTACTGTCTATTTCTTTGCAGTCTCCAGCCCAGTGGCTTTGTTGCTTAGTAGAGAAAGACTGCTCTGAGAGTGGGTCATCCAGAGGGAACATGGTTCATGCAAACCAGTGGTGCTCGTGAATAAACAGGAAAACATATTTGCCTGTTCAGTTTGTGAAATTAAAAATATCTTTTATGAGTAGGAAATGAATTGAATTCCTTTTGTTCTATAAGGAAAAGTAGGCTTACGAAGTTGGTTGTGAGTGGAGGTAAGGGGAGTGAAGAACAGAGATTTTGTTTTTATTTTTTAGTTATTAATATGTACAGTTAGTAAGTGTGACTTTGCACATAGGAAGTAGTGCCAAAAAAAAGAAAAATCCCGGTATTTCTTACCAGATTGCTGTAACAGTGCATTAGCAGCAGCTCTGTCAACAGACATAAGAGTGAAAACTCTCAGCTATCATAAAAAATGTAATATTTAGAGTGTTGAAGTGGGATGCAGGAGGGCTCAGATGGCTACCTAATTTATGAGCTTCCAGAAAGCTAAGCTGAGAATGGGCAACATGCTCTTATTTGACACTGTTATTCCCTTCAGGTAGTAAGCATGACTTCCAGCGATTGGCTATCTTTAGTAATCAATTAATTACTGATTTCCAAAAGAACCCATACTTTATTTAATTAGTAAACACACTCATTTTCTTGATCACCAGTAGCAACATTCATACATATTTTGAAAGTACAATCTTAGAAGTCTTCAATCCTGTAGCTTGGCTTCCCTGTTTCATTGTGTGTGTCTGCGTGTTTTCACAATGACAGCTGATAACCCAAATGCATCTATCTGTTTTATGCCTTGTCTTACTTGGTCTTCACGGCTTCCCTCTTCCCTCCCCACCCCTGAGTCTGCCTTAAAAGGATATACTGTGTTGTGTTGCTTCCCAAGAGCTTGTCAGAGAGAACGGTTTTGTCACTTGCAGTGTGTTTATGCCACGACAGGTTTGCCTGCATTTCTTCCAGTACAGCGCCTGAGATGTGACATATTGAGAACACCCTTTCCTTTCCCAGATTCCTTCCACCCCAGCCCCTGATTTTAGGATTCTCGTTTGCCACGAGGTTTACCAAATCGGAAGACTTTGGTTTAGGAAGTGACCTTAGTAGAAGACTTTATTTTTTTTAAAATTCTTTTGCTTCTTTATACTGTGTTACTAGTTTCATAATATATAACTCCATGCAATAGGTAAAACTCAGATTCCCCTGGAGAAGGGCATTGCAACTTGCTCCAGTACTCTTGCCTGGAGAGTCCCACGGACAGAGGAGCCTGGTGGGCTGCCGTCCATGGCACTGCAAAGAGCTGGACACAACTGAAGGGACTCGAAAGTGAAAGTCACTCAGTCTTGCGTGACTCTTTGCAACCCCGGGGTCCATATAGTCCATGGAATTCTCCAGGCCAGAAGACTGGAGTAGCTAGCTGTTCCCTTCTCCAGGGGATCTTCCCAACCTAGGAATTGAACCGAGGTCTCCTGCATTGCAGGGGGGTTCTTTACGACTGAGCCAACAGGGAGGCCCCTGAAGTGACTTAGCAGTAGCATATAATGAACATCCATGCAAGAGGTAAACCTATCCTGCTGACAGAAACTTAGAGATTGGGTCAGAAGCACAGCATTCAGTTAGAAGCTAGTAATAGGAGGCCCACAAGAAACAACACCAAAAGGTTTACAACAAACATACGTCACAAACCGGTAAGTTTAGGAAGCATGTGTGTCTCCCAGTTAACTTCAGGGAAAACATCAGGATTCAAGGCATAAGGTGAAAGCCGTCATGATGGTCATGGTGAGGGGTCTGTGCCAGCTGCCCATAGTTGTTACTGTTCAGTCACTGAGTCATGTCTGACTCTTGCGACCCCATGACCTACAGCATGCCGGGCTCCTCTGTCCTCCTCCACTGTCTCCCACAGTTTGCTCAAATTCATGTCCACTGAGTCAGTGATGCTATCTAACCATCTCATTCTCTTCCACCCTCTTCTTTTACTTTCAATCTTTCTCAGCATCAAGGTCTTTTCCAATGATTTGACTCTTTGCATCAGGTGGCCAAAGTATTAGAGCTTCAGCATCAGTCCTTCCAATGAATATTCAGGACTGATTTTCTTTAGGATTGTCTGGTTTGATTTCCTTGCAGTCCAGAGGACTCTCAAGAGTCTTCTCTAACACCACCAACTGTCCAAAGTTTATGACTCAAATGCTTTTCCCTCAGATATTCCATCAGCTTCCTCACTTCCTTCCCAGTCCTTTCCATATTCTCTTCTCTCATCCTTACCTGTGGCTCTCCATGCCTCGGAGTCACGTCCCATCTGTACTGCAGGATAGGCTGCCTAACACGGAACCACCTACAATTTCCTCTAGGTACACAGTGTTCACAGCTCCCAAGGGGAGGGCTGGAGGCTCTCCATTAGCATCTTGTCCGTTTTCATCCTTTTCTCATTGTCCTGGTTGACATTTTCCAAGTTGAGATTTTTGACTGCTTGCTTCTCTTTGGACACCATTGCTTCTGGGCCTGTCCTTGCTATCTCACTGCAGGTGCTCCACCATGACACTTGAACTCCCAGACCTGCTTCCTCTCACCTCCTACTCTTAGAGGCCTCTAGGGCCCACGCTCCCTCAGGGACAGGGGAAGCAAGGACTGAGAGGGGAGCAAGTGATGGCCAGATCTGATGCTAGAGCAAGGCACGTGCAATTCTTGAGGTGGCGGGGGGACTTTTGTTCTCAACGTTATTTCCCATGGAAATTTCTTTTTATCATCACATGAGTAGTCAAGGTGTTTTAAAAGAAACTTGATGTGAAAATGAATCAAAATTTACAAGTCAGCAGTTACTAAAGACATCTAATAATTTACAGTATTCTCAGTCATAAACATCACACTTTGCAAAGGATACTTACTTGCTTAAACTTACAAATCTGGCTTCCCTGGTGGCGCCAATGATAAAGAATCTACCTGCAATGCGGGAGACCCGGGTTTAATTCCTGGGATAGGAAAGATCCCCTGGAGAAGGAAATGGCACCGACTCTAGTATTCTTGCCTGGAGAATTCCATGGACAGAGGAGCCTGGTAGGCTACAGTCCATGGGATCACAGAGTCTGACATGACTAAGCAACACTTTCCCTATAAACAGGAGTAAAAAAGATGTCACCCAACAAGGTTGACAGTTCCCACATATCATGTCTCAATTTGGAGACAGAGGTCTGGTTCACGCTATTCTCTTCCCACGCCTCTCACCCACCGTGCTCTGACTCCTGGCCAAGTGTGTACAGACCCAGGCTGGCCTATTTAGACTTAATTCAGCCCTGTGTTTGCTTGTCTTATGTTGTCACTGGTAACCATTTCTTCAGATCCTGGTTGACCATCTCTAGTGATGGAAGGCTCAATACCTCAAGAGAAGGTTGATTAGAAGAGTGTAGCTCCAAACAATGGAATGCTTTATCTCTGGCTTTTTTTTTTTTTTTAACTGACAGTGCTTTTCATTCTGCAGTATTTTGAGATACAGTTGACATACAGCACTATTTACATTTGAGGTTTAGACCATTAATTTGACTTGCATACATCATGAAATGATTGCCACAGTAAGCTTACTGACAATAATCTCATATATGTATATATATATATATATGTGTTTATATATATATAATTAAAGAAATATAAATTTTTCTTGTGATAACTCTTAGGATTGACTGTCTTAACAGCTTTCTTATATGAAACTCAGCAGTAATATATTTACCGTGTGGTAAATACATTATATCCCCAATACTAATTTATCTCATAACTGAAATTTTGTACCCTTTCACTACCTTCATCCAATTCTGCTTCCCCTTGTCCTCCATCTCCGGTAACCACAAATCTTCTTTTTCTATAAATATGTTTGTTTTTGAAGCATGATTGGCCTTCTGTACATTTCAGAATGATCACCACAATAAGTCTAGTTACAATCTGTCACCTTACAAAGACAGTAACTCTTAACTGTGTTTCCCGTATTGTAAACTTCATATTCATGACTCATTAATTTTTCTCCTGAACTTTACATCCCTTAATCTCTCTCACCTTTCTTTTCTTCCCCTACCTATTTCCACTCTGACAACCACCTGTGTTCTCCTCTGTTACCTATAACTCTTGCTGTTTGCCATTTTTGTTCATTCATTTTGTTTTTAGTTTCCACATATAAATGAAATCATATGGTATTGTCTTTTTCTGACTTATTTCACTTAGCATCACACCCTTCAGGTCCATCCATGTTACTGTAAATGGCATTATTTCATTCCTTTTTATGACTAAGTAATATTCCATTGTGTGTGTGTGTGTGTGTGCATGTGTGTGTGTGTGTGTCTGCATGCCACATCTTTACCATTCTCCTATTGATGGACACATAGGTGCTTCCATGTCATGGCTATCATAAGTAATGCTGCAGTGAAAGCGGGGGTACATATGTCTTTTCTAATTAGTGATTTTGTTTTCTTAGATATCCAGGAGTGGGATTGCTAGATCATTTAGTGGTTCCATTTTTCATTTTTTTGAGGAATCTTTATACTGTTTTCCCTGGCAGCTGAACCAATTTATACTTCATTTTATTTTGAACAAATTTCTAGCTCTCTGTAACTCCCTTTGAGTCATACACAACACATGGGTCCTTTTTCTATGTTACCTTCCCAATGATAATCAACCATTGAGGGAATATTTACTAACTGGGAGCTGAATCTATTAAATAATCTCATTTTAACCATACCACTACCCTTAAAAGTAAATGTTTCTATTCCTATGTTGTGATGAGGATTGTAAGGCTGATCAAATGTAAGTAACATGCCCAGTGCTATCCTAGTAGTAGTGGTGAAGTTGGTGTTCATATCTATGGTTGTATGAACTCTAAGATAGTTCTCCCAATCGAAGTCTTAATCTGAGAGTCTGTGGATAGTTTCAGGATCCAAAAATGGGTTTCAAGTCTCTGTTCGCCTCCTGAAATTGAATCCCAAGTTTGGTTTGTTACTGTGTTTTATGGTAAAATCAGCCATGCTCATTGCTTAGTCATGCCTGACGGTCTTGTAACCTTATGGACTATAGCCCACCAGGCTCCTCTATCCATGGCATTCTCCAGGCAAGAATATTGCAGTGGGTTGCCATTTTCTTCATGGAATCTTCCTGACCCAGGAATTGAACCCTCATCGTGTGCATTGGCAGGTGGATTTTTTACCACTTTGACACCTAGGAAGATCCTGAGCTTCTTTGCTTCCTCCTGAAATTGCCCAAGTGCCGTCCTCTCCTCCCTCATCAGATTTTCAGTTACGCATGTAACCTCAATCAGTATTAAGTACCCATATTTTGCATTCCCTCCTTTTATTTTGCTCATTTACATGAAAGTCTATACTCTTATTCATGTTAGTTTTTTTAATATAAATTTATTTTAATTGGAAGCTAATTACTTTACAATATTGTATTGGTTTTGTCATACATCAACATGAATCCACCACAGGTGTACATGTGTTCTCCATCCTGAACCCCCCTCTCAACTCCCTCCCCATACTATCCCTCTGGATCATCCCAGTGCACCAGCCCCGAGAACCCTGTATCATGCATTGAACCTGGACTGGCAATTCATTTCACATATGATATTATACATGTTTCAGTGCCATTCTCGCAAATCATCCCACCCTCGCCCTCTCCCACAGAGTCCAAGAAACTGTTCTATACATCTGTGTCTCTTTTGCTGTCTTGCATGCAGGGTTATCTTTACCATCTTTCTAAATTCCATATGTATGTGTTAGTATACTGTATTGGTGTTGTTGTTTTTTTTCCTGGCTTACTTTACTCTATATAATAGGCTCCAGTTTCATCCACCTCATTAGAACTGATTCAGATATATTCTTTTTAATGGCTGAGTAATACTCCATTGTGTATATGTACCACAGCTCTCTTATCCATTCATCTGCTGATGGACATCTAGGTTGCTTCCATGTCCTGGCTGTTATAAACAGTGCTGCAATGAACATTGGGGTACATGTGTCTCTCTCAATTCTGGTTTCCTTGGTGTGTATGCCCAGCAGTAGGATTGCTGGGTCATAAGGCAGTTCTATTTTCATTTTTTAAGGAATCTCCACACTGTTCTCCATAGTGGCTATACTAGTTTGCATTCCCACCAACAGTGTAGGAGGGTTCCCTTTTCTCCACATCCTCTCTAGCATTTATTGCTTGTAGACTTTTGGATCACAGCCATTCTGACTGGCGTGAAATGGTACCTCATTGTGGTTTTGATTTGCATTTCTCTGATAATGAGTGATATTGAGCATCTTTTCATGTGTTTGTTAGCCATCTGTATGTCTTCTTTGGAGAAATGTCTGTTTAGTTCTTTGGCCCATTTTTTGATTGGGTCGTTTATTTTTCTGGAATTGAGCTGCAGGAGTTGCTTGTATATTTTTGAGATTAATTGTTTGTCAGTTGATTCATTTGCTATTATTTTCTCCCATTCTGAAGGCTGTCTTTTCAACTTGCTTATAGTTTCCTTTGTGCAGAAGCTTTTAATTTTAATTAGGTCCCATTTGTTTATTTTTGCTTTTATTTCCAATATTCTGGGAGGTGGATCATAGAGGATCCTGATGTGATTTGTCGGAGAGTGTTTTGCCTATGTTCTCCTCTAGGAGTTTTATAGTTTCTGGTCTTACATTTACGTCTTTAATCCATTTTGAGTTTATTTTTGTGTATGGTGTTAGAAAGTGTTCTAACATGTTAGTTTTCCATTCTTCCTTTTTTTTTTCTTCCTTTTCTTCTTATGCCTAAGTGTAAAACTTAAACTTAATTTTCTCATATTTAGTCTTCCTAAGTTCCGTTTCTTTATATCAGCTCATTTCAGACTCCTGGGATCCTAATTCTGATATCTGGTATTTCTAATACGCATCTCTATTTCATGTCATCTGTCAATTCATATTTTTAAAAAACTAAAACAAAAAATGACAGTTGTCAGCAATTCTGGACTATGGACTATTGCTTACGTCTGAGGATCCAGGATGGAAATACAATCTCTTGTTCTCAGGCTTCTGACAAAATTATTCCTTGAAAGTAGTTTCTTGATATGATACTAACATCTGTAGGTCTCTTTTGTGAAGGATACAAGTGTGTTTACCAGGGACCAGGCTGGATGGAGACAAGACAACACTTTAGACAGTCCAACTATCTGGAGATACTCCTTGAAGTTGATGTTTTTCAAATATGTATTTAACATTTCTTTAATAGACACCAAAACAAAGCAGCTTTCCTATTTATAGGATATATACATTTTCAGCCAACTTTTTAACTTGGTTCAAATTGTCTTTCAGGGTTTTTTTTTTTTAATAACCCATAATCAAAAAGAAAAGTAACTTACTTAGGTAAATGGTGTTACATTTTGTTCAAATTATAACCCCACATTCTAATTTTATGGTCTTCAGGTTGACAAATCATTTCCTACCTTTCACCATTCTTGTTCTCACTTCCAATTTATATTTAAGTTTCTGAAACAAAATGTTTCTTAGGGGCATATTCCAAGGGTTGAAATGTAGATAATGAACTAAATCACTTTTTTTAGATTAAAACAAAAAAAGAAACCACTTCACCATGCCTGACTCAGTTTTAGAATGTCAACTGACTCTCAGCCAGCTTGTCTCAAGGCTACTGGAGCAGCCTGTAATTGAAACATGCAGTTTGCAGTTATGCTTCACAAGTAACTCAGCAGAGTAAGTTCAGCACCAGGAGAAGTGTTTCCAATTTCCACTTGAGTGTGTTACCTATTTTTGCCAATTATGTTAGGAGTCTCATGTGGAAAACTGACTTAACTAGCATTGTATTTACATTTATCCTAGGGCTATTTTAATGTGCTTTATGAACTGGTGTCCAAGGCAGCTGTCCAGCTGACTCCCTTCTTAATTGAGCTCTATAGACAGAATGAAATAAAGATTAAGTAAATATAGCAGTCAGACACTGTAGGCACACAGTAAATGCAGGCAGTCACCGGAAAGGAGTTTTGACTAGACTAGTTTGAGTAAATCCTCTGTTTCTTTGGAGGAAAAGAAAGTGATTTGTTACATCCTCAACTTCTGGCTTTTTGTTTTGTTTTGTTTTCAATTCATGGTGTTAGTGTAGGAAATGATTTAATCAATGTGATAGGCCAGAAACTTAGAGTTTAAATATTTCTAATTATTTTTTTCAGTTTACTTGCATAAGTAACCTCTTTGAAGATGGTTGGATACCCACTGTTTCCTTTCCTCTGACTGCTGCATGCCTTAGCGATTAAGATGAGCCAAACGTGAATACCTTTTTCTGCCATACTTTGGAGTTTAAATATTACTGTATAGAATTGTAAGCAGAAATGTAAGTGGCATTTAGGAAAATGACAATGGAGTAAATTGGTCAGGAAGAGAAGGTCCTGAGGGCAGGGACTCCAGGTCCTAGATGATGGCCGTACTCCAGATGAGAAAGAATGTGAGAGGAGAGGGCTGATTCCTGAAGAAAACTCCCTACAGCTTCTTTCAGTGGTCAGTCCCCACATAGTAAGAATCACGGCTGGGAACATAGACAGCAAGGATCATAGCAGAAAGCTTTTAATTATGCTTCAGTCTGGAAGAAGACACACTGTTTTTCTAACTGTGCAATAAGAAATAAAAAAGAGTTTCCTCAGTTTTACGAGGCTTCCCTAGTGGCTCAGGTGGTTAAGAATCTGCCTGTAATATGGGAGACATGGGTTCGATCCCTGGATTGGGAAGATCTCCTGGAGGAGGAAGTGGCAACCCATTCCAGGATTCTATGGACAGAGGAGCCTGGCGGGCTACGGTCCATGGGATCGCAAAGAGTCTGACATATCTGAGCGACTACACTTCCCCCAGTTTTACACAGGGAAGCTGACACGCTCCTTGATTCGAGTGTGTACCCTCAGGGGCAGGAGTAGCCTGCCACCATTAGACATTGGACTCTAAACCGAATTACTCTAGCCAACACAAACGATGACTCTCCTACACCTGAGTCCATGAGGAGACAACTCATTTTAATTTTGCCATAGTTTAATGATATTTAAGTGACTCAAGTGGTTTTTATAAATGAATATATTACAAAGTTCATGTTCAAGAATTGTCATTAAACCATAATGGACTTTACCATTTATTAGTTTCATAAATGTCACCTTGTTATTAACCATACAGGTAAAGCAACTTCACAGAAGTTTCCATTATCATCCATTGAAGGAAACATTGAATTTTTTGAGCTGGAGTTTTAGACATTCTCATGTCACCCTCATAATTCAACTTTATAGTCTGGCTCATATGCATATGCAATATCATGTTTTAGACTTTTCAAGATTCCATTTTCATGTAAGGAAAAAATTTCTAAATTAAACATGGAGAAATGCTCTTCAGAAAGCAGTGTGGCCAGAAGTATGGTGACTACATACAGACTGCAGTTGTGTCCCCAACGTGTCCTATTCATGAGTGTCTTGAATGTTTGGAATACCATGGTTTGGTATTTCTCCTCCCAAGTATTTGAACAGCCATATCCCACTGCATTTTAATCATTTCAGTAATGCTAAGGGAGGAACTATGTGTTGGCTTGTCAATATTCTTCTCCTTTTTCAAAATTCCCAAGACCAGGTCATATTTAAACGAACATGAAACACCCCAGCTTATGATTATGTAAATCTTTAAATGTTACATTAGGAAAAAAAATTGTCAACTTTTATTATTGAGGAGGCTTTAAGACACATTAATATGTATTTGGCAAGTGAAAATGTCAAAATTGTCAGGACTGTAATTTCAAGAATGCCCTGGAATTGATAGTAAAAGAATGAAATTCTTTGCTAAATGTCCAACTGTCTGTATTTTTTTAACATGGATGAATCATTTTATTCTGTAATTTCAGAGCAGAGGTTTTTCTTTATTTTTATTTTGTAGGATTTTGTTCATACATTTATAGGGATTATGCCTTTTTTATAAATTTTTTTTTTTTTTTGTATTGGGGTATAGCCAGTTAATAATGTTGTGACAGTTTCAGGTGAACAGCAAAGTTCAGTCTGTATTTTTAAAGAAGGTTATTAGCCAGTCTATTTTTTAAAAGAAGGTACTTCTGGAAACAAATTAATTGCAAATCCAGGATTCAGTTTACTCATGACCTTAGTAGACTTTTAATTCACTTTTGCTACACCTGTATGTTTGTTTTATTGTGGGCAGAGGTAGGAGAAAGTGTTGAAGTCTCAGATGGCATGTGGGATGCAGTTTTTTCATGAAAAATATGGCCATTTTCTCACTTGCCCACAGCTGTTGAGAGTAGGGGGCCTGTTGGAAAGGAGCCTTGGCAGATTACACAAAGCGTTCTGCGTGTTTCTCGGGGATGAATACTCAGATTTGGTCTTTCCCAAGCAGAGATCTCCAACCCCTACACTACCTTTCTCTGCCTGGGGAATCTTTATCATCATTTGCTTTTCAGATTGTTTTAACCTAACATTTACTGTCAATGAAACCAAGATTTGTCTTCAATTACAAATCCCCAATAATCAACTGTACCTCCGTGAGGCTGTATGTTTGAGCAAGAGGCTTGAAGAAGAGGCATGAGCTGAACTGGCCACATCTACTCAAGAATCCCATCTGGGCATTGTTGGAATGCAAACTGTTGAACTCAGATGAACTTGTCTTACTATCTGGTTGCAATTTTGGTGCCTGAGCCCTGGATGTATTATTCCTTTATATTTGAGTTAACTCAATCCATTTTTTTTAAAAGATGGCCAGAAGGTTGTCAACACATATACTTAGTTTGATTATTTTGCCTGTTTAATTCAACTAACTTTAAAAAGTGCATGAATATATCCCTATTGCTACAATATAAATATCAGATTGTGTGTTAAGCGTCTTGGCAAAAGATGGATGTTTTTCTCTTTGTTTATTTTAATCTGTGTGAGCAAGTCTCAATTTACCACAATTTTCAAGTTCAATAATATTTAGATAAAGAGTGAAAAATAGTTTCCTTATTTACTAAATTTTATTATTAATATAAATAGTTGTGTTGGAATATTTTGAAAGATGGATTTCTTTCTCAGTGCATTTTTTCACCCATCTTTTAAAAAATCTGTTCCTGTCAGTGCATGCTCATGGGAATGCAGATGGTTTTGATACTGACCAGGGTTTTTGGTCTTTCCCAATAAATAGAAATTGACTAGAGGCGAGACAAGTTCAGGCAAGGCTTTATTGAGACTCCTATGCCAGCTATAGGAGGGAGCAAAAATAATTAACAGATTCTCTTGCTAGCCCCATCCCGGAGAAGTGAGCTTGTGCCTTATATGGGGTGAGGGTAGAGGTGTGTCTGGGGGGCGCACTGTAGGGGTGGCTTGGCTGTCTTGCCCACCTCTCTAGTGGTGTTGACTGTAGGGGGCATGATCAGTACCCTGGTTTTGCTTCAACACCCTGTTTTTGCTCCTGGCTCTTTAGAAATGGCAACCAGGTTTTTTGTTTTTTGTATCTTTTGTGCAGAATTTGCCCCAGCTGTGAGGCACACAGTTATTTTTAGTCCCATATAGTTTCTTTGTTGCTGGAGGATAAGTTTGTCCAGGTGCAAAAAGCACTGCAGCACTTGGAACAAAGCGTCCAGGTCTCAGCCTGTCTGAGTTTCAGTCACTGAAACAGAGTAGGGTTGAAGATGGTCTTAAATTGTTTTCCTCTCCAGTGCATGCTGAGAAACCTGGTTGGTGTGGAAATCGCAGCCCTCTCTCTGCCCACCTGCTGTAGGCCTCTTCCTGGGTAAGGGTGAGAGTAGAGGTGCTGCGCTCAGTCAGCCCCACTAGCTTTGGCTCCTCTGCGTGCTTTTCTGGTCTATAGAAAGGGTACTGAGGTTGTGGTGGTATAAGCTGATACAGAGTATTACCATTGCCAGGTGCTGTCCAAAGCACTTTGGACACACTGAGTTAATCTTTTAAAAAATTTGTGAGTTAGGTGTCTTTATTACCACCATTTTACAGATGCAAGTAATGAAGACTTTCAGTAACAGAGGCTGAGAACTCCCTTTCCCTTATGTCCTGTATTCCCACTCCATCCTCCCTTGAAACCATTTCAGGAGCATTTCGTCCTGCTGCCACATGTCATAGGAATAAACACAAGCTGAATTTCCAGTCCCCTAGTGGGAGACAAAGATTCGTTCCCTTCTTACCTGCCTCTCTTTGGGGAGCCCTTCAACTCCAGTACTTTGGCCACCTCATGCGAAGAGTTGACTCATTGGAAAAGACTGATGCTGGGAGGGATTGGGGGCAGGAGGAGAAGGGGACGACAGAGGATGAGATGGCTGGATGGCATCACTGACTTGATGGACGTGAGTCTGAGTGAACTCCGGGAGTTGGTGCTGGACAGGGAGGCCTGGTGTGCTGCAATTCATGGGGTCGCAAAGAGTCGGACACGACTAAGCAACTGAACTGAACTGAACTGAATCACAAACTCTTCTGGCTTCCTCTGTGCTACACAAGTCAGATAATCTGGTTCAGTTCATGTTAGGATTTGTGTTTATATATTATGCTACTTACATGTATCTCTCTCCATCATAAAGGTGACTTCTGGTTTATTGTAAAATTACATAGAGATAAAAGATGTGTATAATAACTATGCAAAGAAGTGACTCAGGGAAAAAAAAAAAAAACCTGATGCTAGAAAAGATTGAAGGTGGGAAGAGAAGGGGACAACAGAGGATGAGAGGGTTAGATGGCATCATTGACTTGATGGACATGAGTCTGAGTAAACACTGGGAGTTGGTGATGGCACAGGGAAGTCTAGTGTGCTGCGGTCCATGGGGTCACAAAGTGTCACACACGACTGAGTGACTGGACTGACTGATAATAGCCATCCTAAGGTGTTATAAAAAGAAATCCCTTTGTTTATTTACTAGTTTCATTCAAGTCATTTATTAACCAACTTCCTTTGCTGACAAAGGTCCGTCTAGTCAAAGCTATAGTTTTTCCAGTAGTCATGTATGGATGGGGTCACAAAGAGTCGGACACGACTGAGCGACTGAACTGAACTGAAACTGAACAGGTATGGATGTGAGAGTTGAACTATAAAGAAAGCTGAGTGCCTAAGAACTGATGCTTTTGGACTGTGGTGTTGGAGAAAACTCTTGAGAGTCCCTTGGACTAAAGGAGATCCAACCAGTCCATTCTAAAGGAAATCCGTCCTGAATATTCATTGGAAGGACTGATGCTGAAGCCAAAACTCCAATAGTTTGGCCACCTCATGTGAAGAAGTGACTCATTTGAAAAGACCTCGATGCTGGGAAAGATTGAAGGTGGGAGGAAAAGGGGACGACAGAGGATGAGATGGTTGGATGGCATCACCGACTCAATGGACATGAGTTTGAGTAAGCTCTGGGAGTTGGTGATGGATGGGGAGGCCTGGCATGCTGCAGTCCATGTGGTCACAAAGAGTTGGACACGACTGAGCGACTGAACTGAACTTTGTTACAAGATAAATTTATGTAACAGGAATGAGATATCACCTGCCCTGGGTTATCTAAGGCTGAAGGATGTCCTGAAATGTGAGGCTTTTAGTACTAAAAGTAATAAAGTTCTGGGCAGACTGGGGAAGTTGGTCACCCTTTGCAAGAATCAGGTTAAATTAAGTTTACTTTCATATCATGTACACAGGCAAATTGCTTGATGCATAACAAGTGGCTAATAAATATTAATTGAATAATGAATGGAGGCTAGGCTTTGTCCTAGGGCTTAAGAGTAGAATGATTTAAATCCAACAGATGGCATTGCAGACAGAATAGCATATGTCAAGTTCTAGAAGTGGGAAACCTTAGTATATGGTTTGTAAACTCAGAAAACCCCATGCAGGAAGACACAGAGCAACAGGGAGGCTTATGCTATAAATGAGAAAGGTGTATATAATCGAGATTATTGAGGACCTTCTATTTAAGGTGAACGAGTTGGTTTTTATTTTTCGTAAGAGGGAACAGCTTTAGATTTTTAAGCAGGGGCATGATACAGTTACAATGCCACAAAGGTAGCTTTGTAGACAAGATGGAAGGTAAACTAGAAAGATGGAGAGAATGAGTGTGATGGGCGAGTGGAGGGAGCAAAAGAGTTAGGAAGCTGTTGCAAAAACACTCACAGAAGATGCTCATAGTTTTATTGAGGTTGGTAAAGATAGTGATGGAGAGAGAACGGGCAAACAAGAAGGTAAAGGTTTGAGAACAAGGCGGATGGTGAAATTAATTCAGCTTGCTCACCTCCTGTCCAAATGGAGACAGAATGGGTAAGATGGCTGAAGGGATGCCCAGATTTCCTCCATGGATGGCGGTTGGTGTGGTGGAATGAGGATGAGAGGAATGTCTGGAGAGAAGGTGAACTTCCATCCATTTGGAACTGTTTTGAGTTGACTGGGCAGCAGTCAGATTAAGATGTTTGATGGCATAACTGAGTCATCAAAAAGCATGAGGCAGTGTTCAGGATATGAAACACTATCCCCTAAATGTTAAAAGCTGTTGATATTTACTTCCTGATTGTAAAGACACATAGTTTTCAATGGGAAATATTTATGATTTTCTGAATTTTTAAATAACAAGGTGAGCCTGACAGAGAATCTTACTCCCATATTCAGAAGTAATGACTATTAATGTCTTGAGAAACATCAATGAAGATTGATGCACCCATCTCTCTCTCTCTCTTACCGTCTAAGACCACAGGATGTTTGCTTAAACTCCCTATGCCTCAGTTTGCTCATGTATCAGATGGTTATTGGTATTCATTAGAGGGGGTGTTAGCTGAGTTAAATATTAAACCCTCAGAAGAGTGTCTGGCCCATAGGAAGCACGATCAAAACACCATTGAATATAACATATCCATCTTTTAAAAATATATGGCTTGTATTTCATGCTGTTTTGTAACCTCCTTTGTTGTATATTATCATTCTTTACTGTTCACTAACTCGTGAACTTCCAGATGTTCAAGCTGGTTTTAGAAAAGGCAGAGGAATCAGAGATCAAATTGCCAACATCTGCTGGATCATGGAAAAAGCAAGAGAGTTCCAGAAAAACAGCTATTTCTGCTTTATTGACTAGGCCAAAGCCTTTGACTGTGTGGATCACAACAAACCGTGGAAAATTCTTCAAGAGATGGGAATACAGACCACCTGACCTGCCTCTTGAGAAACCTATATGCAGGTCAGGAAGCAACAGTTAGAACTGGACATGGAACAACAGACTGGTTCCAAATAGGAAAAGGAGTACGTCAAGGCTGTATATTGTCACCCTGCTTATTTAACATCTGTGCAGAGTACATCATGAGAAATGCTGGGCTGGAGGAAGCACAAGCTGGAATCAAGATTGCCAGGAGAAATATCAATAACCTCAGATGTGCAGATGACACCACCCTTATGGCAGAAAGTGAAGAAGAACTCAAAAGCCTGTTGATGAAAGTAAAAGAGGAGAGTGAAAAAGTTGGCTTAAAGCTCGACATTCAGAAAACTAAGATCATGGCATCTGGTCTCATCACTTCATGGGGAATAGATGGGGAAAAAATGGAAACAGTGTCAGACTTTATATTTTTGGGCTCCAAAATCACTGCAGATAGTGACTTCAGCCATGCAATTAAAAGATGCTTACTGCTTGGAAGGAAAGTTATGACCACCCTAGACAGCATATTCAAAAGCAGAGACATTACTTTTCCAGCAAAGGTCCGTCTAGTCAAGGCTATGGTTTTTCCAGTGGTCATGTATGGATGTGAGAGTTGAACTATAAAGAAAGCTGAGTGCTGAAGAATTGATGCTTTTGAACTGTGGTGTTGGAGAAGACCCTTGAGAGTCCCTTGGACTGCAAGGAGATCTAACCAGTCCATTCTAAAGGAGATCAGCCCTGAATATTCATTGGAAGGACTGATGTTGAAGCTGAAACTCCACAACTTTGGCCACCTGAGGCGATGAGCTGACTCATTGGAAAAGACCCTGATGCTGGGAAAGATTGAGGGCAGAAGGAGAAGGGGACAACAGAAGATGAGATGGTTGGATGACATCACTGTCTCAATGGACATGAGTTTGGGTAAACTCTGGGAGTTGGTGATGGACAGGGAGGCCTGGCCTGCTGTGGTTCATGGGGTCACAAAGAGTCAGACACGACTGAGTGACTGAACTGAACTGAATTCTTAGTCACTGAAATATATCTTTCTACCCCTTTAGACCAAAATTAATTTTTATTGCTAGAATTCAAAAGAAAACTGAAATGAAAACCAAAACAAAAATAGAAACCCACCATTATGATCACAAAACATTAACAAGGTCAGTCTTTGAAAATGCTTTGACTTGGCCTTCAACTATCAACTAGTAGTGACCATTACAAGAGACAGTTTGTTTCAGCTAGACCATCTTACCTTCTGATGAATAAAAAAACATAACCCACACTGTTTTGCTCTTTTCTACTGTCCTTTGCTCTTCTGCCCTCACATTAATAATTCTTCTAACCTTTAATGTCTCATTGATCACCTGTCAGGTGAGATTTCCACCTTTTATCCTGGCAGCATCTGTGTGGTGCTAGTTTTCCATTCATCTTCACTTGTGCTGTTAAGGTCTAAATTTGCTTCTGTGATTAAATAGGGCAATTTATACCTTTAATCCAAACCATTTCTTTTTATTTCTGAAAAAGACGGGGAAAAAAATCCAAATGACTGAAATCTTTTATCAGAGGCCCTTGAAAAATCAATGTTTCTCAAGACTGAGAGTGAGGGCAAAGAGGATTTTGTCACTGTGTTGGAATTCTAACAAACGGTTCTGTCATCCTCTAGAAGTGTCTTGGTTTAAAAAAAGTCATGTTATGATAACCTTTAGAAAGTCAAGTGATTGAAGTGCAGACATTGTGAGAGAAAATATAACCTCTAAAATAATGGTTGTAGGTAAAGCAATTTTTAAATTATGTGGTGAGGAAGCAAAAGAAATTAGCGTTTCTTTTATAGCATTTGGTGTATCTTTGTGGACATGCTGTTCCTCCTGTTAACTGAGGAATGCCTCTTTTAGCACAATTTATATTGACGCTTTGCGTTTATATAGTGTGTTTGGGGCCCTGAGCACTTTATAAGCATTGAGTGTAAACAGTGTGCCTGCAAGCCAGGTAACTGAATATTCTGAAATCACAGAATATTCAGCACCAGCATAGAGAGCTGGTATTACTCTGGGCTCTTAGTCACTGTGAGAAAGTGAAGTGAGAGCTCTGAGTAGTTTTCCATGTTGAGAAACAATTAATTTGGCCTAAAGTTTAAGTTGTTTCTGCCTGCTTAGAATTTGGTCTTCTGGAAGCAGTAGCCTGAGTTCTCTGAAGACTTCTTCCACTTTCTGTCTTCATAATTTGGGTGAGATTAATCCCCCGACTCTCAAGGGTGAGAATATGACCCAAATGTGGCTGCCTGGCATAGTCCATTTTCTTGGCTACTCTAGTGAGAGCAATTCTGCAATAATGGCTAAACATGGCTTGAGCTGTTAGACCTATTCCTGAATAACTGCACTGTAGGCCTGGTGCTGCAGATTGCAAGCAGTGAAAAACATTCTAAAATAAACCAAAAGTGATAAGCATAATCAAACATGGTAGGTCTTGAGACTGTCTGTTGACTCCTGGATCAAACTGTACCTGAAGACAGAGCCATAAAATTTTTCATTACATGAGCCATTAAATTATCTATTTCCCCTGATAAAGGTAACTTTTCTTTTTCAGTGAAGTAAAGAATCATTTTATAAGGTTATTAGGTTCCTTTAAAAATTTATCTTTTAGGTTAGAACATAAAGTAATTCTTACTTTTTGTATCCTGACGTGCATTTCAACAAAGTATCAAAAGTTACTTGTCAGGAGAAATTTTGTTGAATAAGTAACAGAGGACAGCCTGGAAGTAGTAAAGAAAAAAAATTTTTTATTGATTTCTGAAAGATACAGAAAATAACTCTCAAGTATATTTTCATAAGTGTATTTTTATATTAGATTTTTTTTAAAGTTCATTTTGAAAGATTCATACTGATTTTAATCATGTTGCTTCTAGTGATGTAGCATATCCAGTGCTCTGATGTAGAACTGGAGCTTTCATTGTTTGTGTGTGTAAGCCTAGACTTTGGAGGTGATGTAAGTTCTTGTATTGCCTAGTTATCGTCAGGTATTTGGTAGAACAACCACAAATGTTTGTGGTTTTAAAGGCCAAGGCAAGACAGGGACAGTGGCAAAGAATGAGCTCTGATTACTTCCATGAGTAACTTTTTCCCTCTTAATCAGGATGTTTCTGTGCCATCCAGAAATGTCTCCCCAAGAAACCTGAGAGATGAAAAGTTCATGTTTCTCATTAATCCTAACCTGGTATAAGACTAACTGGGCTAATGATTGATGCAGAATAGCATGAAAAGTATGCAAATTGCATTTTCCATTTTAGTCACTGACTGAAATTTGGTCTTGGATAGTTTCATTCTCTTTTGTAATTTTCACACAGAAGAGAGAAAAAACAGTTAACTATTAGGTACATGCAATTCCCTTAACATCTGCCAATCAGGAGTGTGTTAGTGCTATGCTCTCCTGAAAGTCAAGGAAAGTGTGCTGGGTTGGGTGTTAGGAGACAGCTAATACACCGTTGGTGATGGACAGGGAGGCCTGGCGTGCTGCGGTTCATGGAGTCACAAAGAGTCGGCCGCGACTGAGCAACTAAACTGAATACAGTTTGTAATGCCTGGACCAAGATCAGAACAGTCAGCTTGCAAATGAGGTTTTGTAACCTCTATTGAATGCAATAGAGGCACAAAAAGTCTTCCCTATAGGTATAAGGATGGCAAGTCTGAGTTTGAGGTAGTGGCAGCATTCATGAGAAGAGTAATTAATGTAGCTACCAGTGATTGAGTGCTCATAATATGTAAGACAAAAGGATTTTAAAGATGCTGTCTTGTCCCACTATCGCAGCAATGCCACAGGGCATACAAAGATACTTCTTCAAAATTTTCCAAGCCAGGCTTCAGCAATATGTGAACCGTGAACTTCCAGATGTTCAAGCTGGTTTTAGAAAAGGCAGAGGAACCAGAGATCAAATTGCCAACATCCACTGGATCATGGAAAAAGCAAGAGAGTTCCAGAAAAACAGCTATTTCTGCTTTATTGACTAGGCCAAAGCCTTTGACTGTGTGGACCACAATAAACTGTGGAAAATTTTGAAAGAGATGGGAATACCAGACCACCTGACCTGCCTCTTGAGAAACCTGTATGCAGGTCAGGAAGCAACAGTTTAGAACTGGACATGGAACAACAGACTGGTTCCAAATAGGAAAAGGAGTACGTCAAGGCTGTATATTGTCACCCTGCTTATTTAACTTCTGTGCAGAGTACATCATGAGAAACGCTGGGCTGGAGGAAGCACAAGCTGGAATCAAGATTGCCGGGAGAAATATCAATAACCTCAGATGTGCAGATGACACCACCCTTATGGCAGAAAGTGAAGAAGAACTCAAAAGCCTGTTGATGAAAGTGAAAGAGCAGAGTGAAAAAGTTGGCTTAAAGCTCGACATTCAGAAAACTAAGGTCATGGCATCTGGTCCCATCACTTCATGGCAAAGAGATGGGGAAACAGTGGGAACAGTGTCAGACTTTATATTTTTGGGCTCCAAAATCACTGCAGATGGTGATTGCAGCCATGAATTAAAAGACGCTTACTCCTTGGAAGGAAAGTTATGACCACCCTAGACAGCATATTCAAAACAGAGACATTACTTTGCCAATAAGGTCCATCTAGTCAAGGCTATGGTTTTTCCTGTGGTTATGTACAGATGTGAGAGTTGGACTGTGAAGAATGCTGAGTGCTGAAGAATTGATGCTTTTGAACTGTGGTGTTGGAGAAGACTCTTGAGAGTCCCTTGGACTGCAAGGAGATCCAACCTAAAGGAGATCAGTCCTGGGTGTTCTTTGGAGGGAATGATGCTAAAGCTAAAACTCCAATACTTTGGCCACCTCATGCGAAGAGTTGACTCACTGGAAAAGACTCTGATGCTGGGAGGGATTGGGGGCAGGAGGAAAAGGGGATGACAGAGGATGAGATGGTTGGATGGCATCACCTACTTGATGGACATGAATTTGTGTAACTCTGGGAGTTGGTGATGGACAGGGAGGCCTGGCATGCTGCATTTCATGGGGTCTCAGAGTCAGACACAACTCAGTAACTGAACTGAACTTATACCCATTTTAAGATGAAGAGACTGAAGTTTAGCAAGATAAACTTTATAATAGCAAGATTAGTTCATAATCATAGTTCACACTGTTGGTATGTGGCTGAACTGACAGCAAACTCTGGTCTCTGTTTTCTGAACCACTCTACAGTCTCAGTCCAGTTAAGAAAGTATAAGAAGAATTGGGACCAGAGACATTGCAAACTGAGTAGCTTGTTGACCAACCTGGATGAGAAGAAAGAAAATCAGAAATGCTTCACAGATCCTCATCACAATCACAGAGATTAATATTTCCTTTTTGTAGCATTTGTTTCACTTTCATATAGTAGACTGGATTTCTTGCACCCCCTTTTACTATGTGTTTTGTGAAAAGATCAAAGACAGATGGTCCTGTGAGCAGGACTGTGGTGCAGGCTCTGTTCACCATGCAGGGGAGCTTTGGCAAGTCTTTGCAGTTCTCACTGTTCTCATCCATAAAGTGAGGGCCTTAAATATGTTACAGCTCTTTTGTTCAAACAAACTTTGCTTTGATACCATCGCACTATAATGAATATGAATGCAAAGACTTTTTCTTCCTCTCTGCTTGCTCAGAGATGAGCTCTAGTAGTTTTTGCTGGATTCAAGGTAGTACTTAAACTGAACTCACAGTACCTCTGGACCCACGTCTGCAGTTGACATCAGTGCTGATTGGTTGCTGCTTGGCTGGGCTTTACCAGTTGTTAATATTTACTGACTCATGTGTAAATATCACTACTTTTTTTTTTAATGTATCCCTTTCCAGTCTTTAAGCTATCAATTTTGTTATTTTTGTGGTAAAACATGTAAAATATAAAGTGTACTATTTTAAAATTTTATAAGTGTATTATATTAGTGGTATTAATTATATTCAGAGTATTCTGAAACCATTATCACTATGTCTAAATCTTTTTCATTCTAAATAGTAACTATATCTATTAAGCAATAAAACTCCCATCACCATAATCCCTAGACCCTGCTAGTCCCTACTTCCTGTCTCTGCAAGTTTTCTGGACATTTCATATAAATGGATTCATATAGAATTTGTCCTTTTGTGTCTGGCTTCTTCTCTTAGCATAATTTTTAAGGAACATCCATGTTGTAGCATATATTAAAATTTCATTTCTTTTAGGCTGAAGAGCCTGGTATGACTTAGTGACCATACAACAACAACAACCTTTCAGTCTATGCATTTATCATATTTTCTTTATCTCTTCATCTGTTGATGGACACTTGGATTTTGGATTGTATCTATCTTTTGACTGCTGTGAATGATGCTGGATATGTATTTATTTAAGCCCATGTTTTCAATTCTTTGGGGTATATGCCTAAGAGTGGAATTGCTGGATCATAAGGTAATTTTATTTTTAGATTTTTGAGGTACTACTAAACTACTTACTGTATGAATGTTCTCTCTCTCCACATCTTTGTTAATTTCCATTAAAAAAAATTATAGCCATTGCAGTAGGTATGTAGTGGTGTTTCATTGTGGCTTAGATTTGCATTTCCATAATGGGCTGGATGAAGCACAAGCTGGAATCAAGATTGCCAGGAGAAACATCAATAACCTCAGATATGCAGGTGATACCACCCTTATGGCAGAAAGTAAAGAAGAACTAAAGAGCCTCTTGGTGAAAGTGAAAGAGGAGAGTGAAAAGGTTGGCTTAAAGTTCAACATTCAGAAAACTAAGATCATGGCATCTGGTCCCATCACTTCATGGCAAAGAGATGGGGAAACAGTGGAAACAGTGTCAGACTTTATATTTTTGGGCTCCAAAATCACTGCAGATGGTGATTGCAGCCATGAATTAAAAGATGCTTACTCCTTGGAAGGAAAGTTATGACCACCCTAGACAGCATATTCAAAACAGAGACATTACTTTGCCAATAAGGTCCATCTAGTCAAGGCTATGGTTTTTCCTGTGGTTATGTACAGATGTGAGAGTTGGACTGTGAAGAAAGCTGAGTGCAGAAGAATTGATGCTTTTGAACTGTGGTGTTGGAGAAGACTCTTGAGAGTCCCTTGGACTGCAAGGAGATCCAACCAGTCCATCCTAAAGGAGATCAGTCCTGGATGTTCTTTGGAAGGACTGATGTTGAAGCTGAAACTCTACTTCTTTGGCCACGTGACGTGAAGAACTGAGTTATTGGAAAAAACCCTGATGGTGGGAAAGATTGAGGGCAGGAGAAGGGGATGACAGAGGAAGAGATGGTTGGATGTCATCACTGACTCGATGGACATGGGTTTGGGTGGACTCCTAGAATTGGTGATGGACAGGGAGGCTTGACGTGCTGCAGTTGATGAGGTTGCAAAGAGTCAGACATGAATGAGCTACTGAACTGAAAGAAAGTGAAAGTGAAGTCACTCAGTCATGTCTGACTCTTTGCGACCCCATGGACTGTGGCCTACAAGGCTCTTCCATCCATGGGATTTTCAAGGCAAGAGTACTGGAGTGGGTTGCCATTTCCTTCTCCAGGGGATCTTCCCAACCCAGGGATCAAACCCAGGTCTCCCAAGTTGTAGGCACATACTTTTACTGTCTGAGCCACCAGGGAACTGAATGACTAATTGAATTTTTTTTTCAAGTGGTTCTTGGTCATTTGTGTATGTTCTTTGGAGAAATGTCTATTTAAGTCTTTTGCCTATTTTTGAATGGGTTGTCTTTTTCTTGTACATATTCTGTATATTAAACCCCTATCAGATACATGATTTACAAATATTTTCTCCCAATCTAATGATTATCCTTTTATGTTGTTGATAGTGTTCTTTGATGCATAAAATTTTGTTAATTTTGATGAGTGCTAATTTATCTTTTTTTACTTCTAATTATTTTGTTGTCACTGTGAAATTGAAGGTGATAAACATTTAACATTTTCTTCTAACAGCTCTAAGGTTTTAACTCATATTTAGGTCATTGTTATATTTTTCGCTAAATTTTTGTATACCGTACGGATCAGGGAGTCGAACTGTATGCTTTGCCTGTTAAAATCCATTTGTTCCAGCTCATTTGTCGAATGGACGTGGCACCCTTGTCAAAAATCAATTGGTCAAAATATACGGGTTTATTTTTGTATTCTCAGTTTTATTCTGTTAGTCAATGTCTCTCCTTATGCCAGTACTGGACCTTTTCAGTGATTGCTTGTTGTTGCTTTGTATCAGTGATTGTACTTATTCTTAGACTTCCACTGCCGCCTCTTGGATTTGCTGCTTCTGATCCGTGTGGCTTAAAAAAACCAGTCAAGCAAGCTTAAAATACCTTCATATGACTAGAGTTTTGGAGCTTCTCTTAAAGAACAAATTGGATTTGGTACAATGGCTTTGTGATATATAGTCAAAACCAGCAACCTGCTTTCTCTCTCTCTCAATAGAACCTCAGATAATTAATTCATCAGGTAGAAACAGAAATGTTCAGTTTGAAGGGCAAGGAGGCAAAATCCCATGAGCCCGGTCTCCTGTGAATCTATGTGTTATATAAACTGTTAGGGCAGAGGTGTCATCCTTAAGAAAAACCTGTAACATCAAGGAATTTCTAGTTTATTTTTCTATTATTTTGCAGGATTATAGTTTTCTAAAATTCACCCTCTGGATAAACTGTGAATTATGCTAGATGAAAAAAAGGCTACACTATTAATGATTTTTCCATTTATTACTAGCTTTAGGAAAAAATATTGAAATATATATTTACACATAATTATAATCTAGGATTTGCATGCTCCGCAGAGTTGACTTCTCCTGAAGGATCTCAAAAGAGTGAGAAATTCCTGTGTGACTGTGCAGTCAGTCTTGCCCATGGATCACCTTGAGCATTACTGGATATACAAAATGACAGACCAGTAGTAGTTTGTGCTGCCACACAACAGGACCAAAATTACAGTTGTTTCAAATACTGTTATGGTATGCTCCATAAATTCACTAAGGTGACCCAGGAGTGTTGATCTGAATTTATTTTAGCCTCATTTATTGTCACTTAACAGAGTAAACAAGAACTGATAGCTCTTCAAACAGTCATAGTAAATTATAGTTATGACGAACACAAATGCCTCATTATGTCTGGTCAAGGTCTATTTCCCTTTTATAGAGCTAACTGGTGGAAAGCATTGTTTTTAATTCACGAATGAATATGCACAGGAATCTTAGTTCTCCTATTTACATAAACTTGATAGACAATTAATCTTCAGCAGAGTACCTAGAGAAGGCTTAGAAAATGTAAGCCGTATATAAAGTTAAAAAAAATAGTTCTAAAATATCAAATACTTTAAATACCAAAATGCCAGTTTTATTAGCCTTTATTATCTCACTTGTAAACACTTAAAACCAGTAAAAGTTTAATGTGATTATAAGGCATATGTGCACTTGGGTTAAATATATTAATAAAGCAATTAGTGTTGGTTAATTAAACACTGGAAAAGTAGTTGAAATGTTTGGACTCTAAAAAGATATCCTTTAGGGGGTTTCTAAACTTAGCTTAAACTTTTCTTGACATTTGTGCTGTTAGGTCAACACAATTTAGAAAGGATTTGTCCGTAAGAATGGGGCAGCTGAGAACCTTGAGTGTGATAGAAATTTCAACTCTTTGACTGCTATGATGAGTAGACAGTTGCATACATTTATTAAAACTCATTACATATTTAGGATTTGAGTATTTCACTTTGCCTATATGTACACATATGTGTTTGTCTATCTTTACACACACACATACTCACAGAGAAGTAAAGTCCTGAACATACCTTTGAAGCCAGCCATCCTTGTAGCTAGATTCGCTGTCCTATAATTTGGTTGTGCATATCAATAAACTCCCTGAGGCCTAAGTGTAAGTGTCAGTTTGCATAGTGTCTTTGTTACTCTTGTTTCTACCTGGAACCCTTGTGGTGTGAGGAGAAGGGTTACCATCCTTGTCTCCATGCACTTGAATAGGACCCATTTATTTCCATGCCCAAGTAGAGATGTACTTGCCAACCTCATTCGGAAGAAAGGGTATGAGGAAGAACCTTGCTATCTTGAAGCAGAACTGTGTTGACTAGCAGTGTTAGAAGCAAGTTTGTATGTGAAAAATCCTGTCTCTCAGAGAATTGAGATGACACCCTTTGTGCCAATACATACTTCACGCTCAGAAGATATTTCCTTCATCCAAGATCACTGGATGAACTCATACAGTTTTAAACTTTAGAATGGTGGTCTGGGACTTTTTTCACGTCATTCCATGCAGAGACAGATCTTAAGACTGCCATTAGCATTGTCTTTCTCCATGTAGTTGGAAACACACCACGATACCACAGCTGTGGCCACTTTTGTTTTTTTGTTTGTTTGTTTGTTTTTGTTTGTTTTTTTAAAAACAAATCGAGTCATGCTCCACGGCACATGGTGTCTTAGTTCCCTAACCAGGAATCAAACCTGCACCCCCTACACTGGAAGCACGGAGTCTTAACCACTGGACTGCTGAGGAAGTCCTTAGATTTTCTTGTAAAAGACTTGCTCTTACCCCGTGGGCAATAAGAACCGCAAAGCCCAGCAATCTCTGTACAGGAAAAACACTGAGAGGCAGTTCAGTCTTGTCCTTCAGTCTGTTTATCTGCAGCCTCTTTGGTACTTAGGCTTGGGCTTATAAGCACAGGAAAGTAATCAATAGTTGCCTTGGTTTCATAACTCAAGTACTTGTAATACCAACATAGAAGCAAAATTTAGCTTAACTAAATTTGAATAGATAGTATTTGATTTCTCCCCAGAGGAAGCAAACTAAATTTTAACAAATGTCGACACCTTACAAGCACAGGGCCCTTATTAATCATCACAACAGCCCTGCAAAAGTTTGATTATTATCCAGTTTTGTAGACTGTAGGCCCCATGAGAGCAGAGAACGTGTTCATTTTGTTCAAAGTATCATCAAGTATCATTTGTTAACTGATAGTGTCAGAGAAGTGAAGTAATTTATCTGAAGGTCATGGTATAGCAGCAACTTGAGGAGAATCTTCTGTATCGGTTAATGTTAGGTTTAAAATTTTTAAGGAAGAGAAGACTGATTTTGGCCTCATCAGCCTCCCCTGTCTTTCTCTCTTTCTGTCTTTATGTGCCTTCCCTTTCAGGTTAAGATCTTGGAGGCTTAGTTGTTGCTGTGTACCAAAGTCAAGTGTTGCTGGAGACAGGTTGAAAAAGCAGATTACCGGCGCTTTGTCAGAACAAAGAAAGTTCTTAGCCAGAAAATATTATGGTCAGAAAACCAAAAGGAATTTCTAGAATAATGGAGGTATCCAGAAAGAAAATAGCTATGTAGGAAGATGGTCAGACTAAATAGGAACTAGCAATCCAGAGAAAACATAACACTTATTAAGGACATTGTCCCTGAAGGCACAATATCTGCTTTCACATCCTATTTCTGTCACTTCACATTAAGTGGTATTAGATAAATTACCGAGCTTTCATATCTGCAAAGTGTGGATTATGCACTGACCATTGTTTTAAGGGTTAAATAAGATAATCTTTATCAAAATAACTTTATAATATCTGGCACATAGTAGGTACTCAATAAAATTTTGATGACACTTGGATACATAAAGCCATAGGTATGAACAGTTAATAGAGAAGGAAGCAGTGATTTTTTTAAGAGACAGAGTAGCTTTGAGAGTTCCCATTTTGTGCCTCCTAGCTTTGTAAGTGACAGATACAGAACTGACCCTGGAAATCCATCTGATATCTCCCTCTCCAGTCTGTAGATCCTAGAACTATACTCTATTGACCCACGCAATCCTTTTGCACCTCCAGTGCTCACATACTCTTCATTCCTATCAAAACTATCATTCTCTCAAGGAAGATATGCTGTCAAATAGGTGTTATGGGTAAAGTTATCATTAGTTAACCTGATTCTTCTAGCTTTTTTATTTTTCAAGATGTGAATATTTCTAAATATCCTTATATTTTGAGTGTGAATTAGTGAGACAAGTGAAATATAAGGAATTTTAGATCGTATAGAGAGATGTTTTTCATGAGGGAGGTTGAAATCATATCCCATGTATTTATAGCCAACAGTGCTTTAGTAACTTTCATTTCTAAATTTTCTGGGCAAACAGCTGAACATATTTTTATTATAATCTTGTTTCCAAATTACTGTGAAGTCTGAGACATCTGTGTGTCTTTATACACAGCCAGCTGAATCATTTGATTAATTATGTTACTTTATTACTTCAAAGTTATACAGCCCACTTGATGGAGTCCACAAACTAAGTAATCCTCCTTTGGTGATTAGTTTACTGTCTAACTAAATCTGGCACTCTCCTAGAACTAACAGTATAACTGCTAACTTGGGCATGTTAACCGTCCAGCATGATCACTGCATGAAGTTCATTGCACTGCCGTGAGAAGAACCATAGTTTTAAGCTGTGAGTCTCACTCAAGACTTGTTTCTGTCTGTGGCCTTCAGCACCATGGAAAAATGTGAGAGACCTGTTGTGAGTAATCCTCTTTCCTTCTCCACCAGAGTTGGTGCTTTCTACGTGGCTGCACACCTGCTCTGTACATTGCAAACTGATTGTTGTGCAAGTTGATTTGCTTGTTTTCTTCTTTTAAAAGTAGTTTCCCTATTTTCTTGAGAGCATGTTTTTACTTTCAAACAATCCTTCAGAAGCACAGTTACGTGTATTTTTTTAAAACAAAGGCAGTTGAATGTGTTCCCATTTCCCTTTTCAACACCCATTCTTCAAATCAAGAATTGCTTCCTTTTCTTAACGAAGATATTTACAGAGCTGCGGACTTTTTTTAGTCATCCACATCAAATTATTACCATAGAAGTTGCAAAGGGAGTTTCTAAATCTGCTGTGAGTATTTGATTTACAATAATCGTCCCAGTATTTCCAGTGATGCTTTGCTGGGGAGGGATTTTCAAGTTTCCTTAATAATTGGTTTATACACCTTTCACAAAACTTATTAATAACTTATTTGTATTGAATACCCTTGACATTTATGGACTTAATATAAGTGATTTCAACTATGTGAAAATCTGATATCTATGACATGCTTTGATTTGTTTTTGCTGAGGTAAAATATTCAAACTGAGCACACAGACAAGCTGATGTGTTGCGTACAAGTCGTCATCTCAACACACATTATTCTCTCCTCACTGAATATATGGTAATTTCTCTGCAGTAATTGAAACCTTTGTCTTTTTGTGAAAAAATGACTATAAATCACAGAAAAATCTTCAATTAAGTTTAAAACATTAGCATGCATTGTGAGTACATGCAAAAAGAAACCCAAAGTGAAACATTCCAGATGAACTCAAGAGTCTGTACAAACTAGCATTCACAAAGTGAGGATTTCTGAAAGTAACGATAATACTACCCAGAATTTTAAGGGTTTATTTCAGGAATGGAAGGGATGATTCAACTCTAATATCAACTCTGACTGACTTAGGAGGTTGTCCACTTATTTTATCACGTCTTAATTTGTAATTGTTTGTATGTATCCTTGCCTTTTTCCCTATCATCATGCAAAAATAAATTGCAAAATCAATGTAGAAGCTATTATCAGTTGGTTATCCAACATCCATTTCTTTTCTTCTCACTGCCTAAGAGAATAGCAGTTTTCTTTATCTAGTCTCCGCTAAACATTATGTTTTTTCATGTGGCAGTGGGGATAATGATTATTCTAAGCCAATACCTGGCATGCCTCCTAGAATGTATTCTTAGCCTAGAGCATCCATATTCAATTGGCCCCACTAAATGAAAGATAAAAGCTTACTTTCAATAATCAGAACTTTTTCTCTCTGTATTTTTGTGCCGTTGTCTTCTCCCAGTTCAGTTTCTCTTGCTCCATATCTCCCCTAAACTTTCCTTCCTTATTCACATATTCACTCATGAATAGTAGTAGCTAACAACAAGAGAAGTTATAGGCTTAATTGTCCTACTAACCACCTTGTAACCAAAACAGGAACCTGCTTTAGGGTAGAGATCTGTTGAAGATATCAGGATGAATACTACCAAGAATACCAAATATCTTCAGTGTCATAATTAACTCGCTTATCGAATCGCACCAAAAAACTGGACTCTTTAAAACTCCATTTATGTGAAATGATACATTTTTTTGAATACATTTGACCCCAAATAGTATTTTTTATTTGTAGCAGACAAAAGTTTCCTAATTAATACACTCAGTAAAGGTAGGAACTTTTATTCTTTTCATTTTCAGGGTGCTTGTATCTAGACCAGTGTTTTACATTAAAAATATATTTGTATATAAATTTGAAATCGCTGTAAATCTTGATTTAGGTACATTAGTTTCTTTATGGATAAACTTACCTCTTCCACCATGCCTACAGCACATTACTTTACTTCTCCATTCCTACTACTTTATAATAATCCTCTTGACCAGTCCTCCAAAATATCCAGAACATTTTGAGACATATTAATTTTAAATGTGTATAAACAAAGCTTCACAAGGTTAAGAAATTTAGCCAAAACTTAATTACAATGTGGAAAAAAAAGCATTTTGACTATAAAGTGACACATTGAACTGTTGATTTTCATTGTGGTTTTATTCATGAAATACCTAAGAAACCTATAAAGCTCTTCAGTTCAATTAAACAACTAATTAATTCACTGGAGAAAAAATTATACCACTTATTTGACTGGATTGATCAGCCAGTTTGATTGAAATAGCAAATTCACCATTCTCATGGAGACAAAGTTGGCTGGACATTTTTTCCCAATTAATAAAAGGAGAGGGTTTTACAAAATCAGTTGAATCACTTACTCTTATGTAGTGGAGATGCAGCCTGATTCAGTATTTGAACACTGTTGCCATGCTTTCAAGCGTGGTAAAACCAAAAGGTTTCTGAAGGAGAAGATAAAGAAAATGGACTAAGGAGAAAATGGCTGAGACCCTAAATCTGATGAAAAGAAAGCTTCTTACACATTCAGGGAAGTTGTATAGGCGGGTCTTGTTTATGTGAAGAAGAACCTTCCCAAGGTTCTTTTCTAGATGAAGACTAGGAAAGGTTTCACTCACAGAAGTCCAAGAAGGACTAGTGCACAGCGTAGTCATGGAAGGTATTCAGTAGTCACATAAATCATACTTCATGCTTGAAGAATTAAGATTTGAAGTAGAAAAAATGCTGATATCTGGAAGCAGAACATAAGAGATCGGGGACAAACAGCTGATGAAGATGCTTTTAACAATAGACGTAAGAAAGACCTATGTGGTATTTTAACATGTTCCAGATATTTTATCATTTTACATATTAAGGGCTTCCCTTGTGACTCAGCTGGTAAAAAATCCACCTGCAATGTGGGAGACTTGGGTTCGATCCCTGGGTTGGGAAGATCTCTGAAGAAGGGAAAGGCTACACACTCTAGTATTCTGGCCTGGAGAATTCCATGGACTGTATAGTCTACAGGGTCGCAAAGAGACTGAGCAATGTTCACTTTTCACTAATCTTTTTCTAATACTTGGTTCTCATTCAAAACCCCACTTTTCAGATGTTTTCCATCTCTTCTCATTTCTCCTTCTCTACAGGTTCTAATGAAGAGGTATTCTTCTTAAGTTCCAAAGCTGGCTCTGTATCTTCCTGTCGCTTTTGTTCTGTTGCAAGGATTGAAAGTGAAAGTAAAAGTCCCTCATTCAGGTCTATTCTTTGTGACCGCATGGACTATACAGTCCATGGAATTCTCCAGGCCAGAATACTGGAGTGGGCAGCCTTTCCCTTCTCCAGGGGATCTTCCCAACTCAGGGGTCAAATACAGGTCTCTCGCAAGGATTACAGACAGAAATTTTCATAACCATAAATAAACAAAATAAATTACATAACCTGATGGGAGACACAAAGCACTTGTGAAGGATCTTTGGGAACCGTGGTGAGATAGAAATTATATGCACCAGATGAAAACATTCAAATATTTAATAATTTTGTGCCAGCTGAATATGCTTGGCACATGTCTTGGCAACAATGGTCAGCACTTTGTGGCTTCTCCTTTCTTAAATTTGAAAGTGATTCTCTCTCCTTTTTTTCTGCCCACAGGACTCACTGAAAAGTAGTCTTCCTTCAGTTACTACTCCAGGTGTTTCTTGACTTCCTACTTTTGCATTCCAGTCCCCTATAATGAAAAGGACATCTTTTTTGGGTGTTAGTTCTAAAAGGTCTTGTAGGTCTTCATAGAACCGTTCAACTTCAGCTTCTTCAGTGTTTCTGGTTGGGGCATAGACTTGGATTACTGTGATATTGAATGGTTTGCCTTGGAAACAAACAGAGATCATTCTGTCATTTTTGAGATTGCATCCAAGTACTGCATTTCGGACTCTTTTGTTGACCATGATGGCTACTCCATTTCTTCTGAGGGATTCCTGCCTGCAGTAGTACATATAATGGTCATCTGAGTTAAATTCACGCATTCCAGTCCATTTTAGTTCGTTGATTCCTAGAATGTCGACGTTCACTCTTGCCATCTCCTGTTTGACCACTTCCAATTTGTCTTGATTCATGGTCCTGACATTCCAGGTTCCTATGCAATATTGCTCTTTACAGCATTGGACCTTGCTTCTATCACCAGTAACATCCACAGCTGGGTATTGTTTTTGCTTTGGCTCCATCCCTTCATTCTTTCTGGAGTTATTTCTCCACTGACCTCCAGTAGCGTATTGGGCAGCTACTGACCTGGGGAGTACCTCTTTTAGTATCCTATCATTTTGCCTTTTCATACTGTTGATGGGGTTCTCAAGGCAAGAATACTGAAGTTGTTTGCCATTCCCTTCTCCAGTGGACCACATTCTGTTAGACCTCTCCACCATGACCCGCGGGCATGGCTTAGTTTCATTGAGTTAGACAAGGCTGTGGTCCTAGTGTGATTAGATTGACTAGTTTTCTGTGAGTATGGTTTCAGTGTGTCTGCCCTCTGATGTCCTCTTGCAGCACCTACTATCTTACTTGGGTTTCTCTTACCTTGGTCGTGGGGTATCTCTTCACGGCTGCTCCAGCAAAGCACAGCCTCTGCTCCTTACCTTGGATGAGGGGTATCTCCTCCCGCCGCCCTTCCTGACCTTCAATGTGAGATGGCTCCTCTAGGCCCTCCTGCGCCCGGGCAGCCACCACTCCTTGGATGTGGGGTTGCTCCTCCTGGTGGCCGCCCTGGCCTCGGGCGTGGGGTTGTTCCTCTCGGCCACTGCCTCTGGCCTTGGACGCAGGGTATCTCCTCCTGGCCGTCGCCCCTGACCTCGGACACAGGGTAGCTCCTCTCCGCTGTTCCTGTGCCATCGCAGCCTGGCACTCTAGGCCGCTGCCCCTGACCTCGGACGTGGGGTAGCTCTCAGCTGCTGACTCGATGAACACGAGTCTGAGTGAACTCCAGGAGTTGGTGATGGACAGGGAGGCCTGGAGTGCTGCGATTCATGGGGTCGCAAAGAGTTGGACACGACTGAGCAACTGAACTGAACTGAACTTCAGTTACTACTCACTGAAAACACCACCCTTTCATAGCTGTGTCTGTCCTTATCATCCTTACTTTCATAGCATATTTTTTATTTCCACAGTATCATTAATTTGAAAAACAAGCTTAATTGAAAAATACAACGTAAAAATAAGTACTAAAAGCAGTATAACTGACTCCTGTGTATCTACTGTACACACAATAGGTACTAATGTTTTTCCAAGTTTGATTTTTATAAATTTTCTGTTTGGAAAATAAAACCTCACCCCTATTCATCCCTTTCCTTTCTTAGAGGTAACCACTAACTTGAAGTTAATGTGTATCATTTCTACATGTTCGTAAAAAGCCTTACGGTGTATGTATAAGATGTGTGTCTATGTATGTATAACCATAAACAGCATGGTTGTGCTTTGTACTTTTTATCATCTAGATTATACATTTTTTCATGTTGAATTACCCTTCTGAAGCTTGCACAATTGTGATTGCTCCATTTATTACAGTGTATTTATACATTACCTTTCATTCTTACAACTGAGAATATCTCAAAAGTAGAGTTCTTAGATTGGAGGGTTTGTAAGTATTTAAACTCTCCTAGATGTCAGCTGTGTATAAAATTCCCTTTTGTTAAATTTTTGCCAACACTAGCTGTTTCCAGACTTTAAAAATTTTGCCAATGTAATCTGTGTGAATTTGCATCTTAGTGTTTTAATTTGCATTTTTAGTTGAGAAGCCTTCATGTGTATACTAGCCATTTAGTATTCCTTTCTTGTGCATTATATGGCCAGGGTCTTTATTTTTTTCTTCGTATTACTTTATTCATCTTGACTTGTTTGATTTGTAAATCTTAATGTGTCCTATTTCTGCCATTAAGAAATGGATATGATTTGGATGTGACCTTGGATGACTTACACACTTTACCTATGATTTAGTTGCCTATTTTACAAAATGGAAAGAATAATTTTACTTAAAATTTGTTGTGAGGATTAAAGGGGTTTGATGTAAGGTACCTGGAACAATGTCTGGAACATGCTAAGTATTAGATAAGTTTTTGCTGTCATATTTTTTATCCTAGATAAATAATCCGGTTTTATTTATTATTATTACCAAACCTTAGTTGCCTCATAATGTTACAAGTAATAACACTTAACTTGTCATTTAATTATATTTTATAATTTTTATATAAAATTTTTAATTTTAATGAAGAGAAACTTGATGTTCACTGTTATGTTTGCGCTTTTAGTATAGTGCCTTGTTTAAGAAAGTATTTTCTAGTTCAATATATTCTCTTGCATTTTTTTATAAATTCTTTTCATTTGATGTTTATGGTTCTAATTTTAATAAGTTTTCATCTGAAGAGCAAATTTCCCTGGCGTCATTTATGGAACTGATCTTCCTTTCTTCCCTGATTTGCTGTTCCTTCCTTCTCAGGCATATTCCATGTTCCCATTTATTTGGGAATTATTTTGTCTCTTTTGTACCTTTGATCTATTTGTCTATTCTTACAGTTTTTCAGCCCTTGATCTTTGCAATTTTCTTTCTTATGAGCCTTCAAAAACCTCTTTTCTTTTGGCAGTTCTTGAAACTTTTTTGCTTTTCAAGTGACAGTGTTAAATTCCTTTATAAATATAGGTTCCATGAAGTTGGAACCATTTGTATCTCTTGGGTGTTTAAAATCTTAGCTTGCTTTTTTAAGAGGTCAAATATCTGGGGAAAATTTTTAATAAAGAACACATTTAGCTAAAATTACAGTATGTATGTTATAAGCCTTTAAAATCTTACGAGAGCCTATTAGTTGTCTAGAAAAATTTAAAAATATAACTTTTGGGTATTAGTGATTAAATTTCTTAAAATGACCATGTCACTTTTCCTGTTTAGAGCAAATAGTACCACTCTATTTCACAGTATCATTTATATTGTCATATTCCCATTGCTTTCTGTTATATAAAAAGTGTAGCACTTTTTTCATGGATTTGAATCTGCAATAGATTGATTTGTTGCCATGGACTTTAAAAATCCATTAAGGATAAAGTCAGAAATAGTGAATTAATTTGAAATCCTTTGTTGGTATGGATGAAGTGAGAAAAGTATTTATAAAACCATTAATCATGCTTCAAAATACACTTGAAAATGAATCAGAGGCAGATGTAATAACTATATTTTCATTTTGCTGTCTGCTTTAAAGTCTTAGCACTTTGGAGAGCCTTATTTAACTGTTGCTGAATATTACTTGTTTTTTCATTTGCTTTGTTTTGATAAATATGTCTTGTCATGGAGCCATCTGTGCCACCATGAGAAGTAAATTGTTACCTAATATTAGGTCTGCATCTAGTTTAAGGGAGTAAAACATAAAAAAAAAAATAATACTCAGAATCATAAATCAGGTCAAACATACAATACCGAAGGGCTCTATGATATCACAGTTCCCAATTAATTGTGAAAGTTAATATTCTAGACTTTCTACTATTCTTTGTTTTTTCAAACTATAGTTAGAGTTGTCCTCAAAATAAGAAAAAGTTTCAGGATTATGTTTAGTTAGCATTTGGTTGAAGTAAATAGAAGTTGTGATGTTTGTATCTGAAAAGGAATCGCCACCGAAGTAGTAGTCTTGATTTATTGATTGAACACATGAATAATTTTCTGGAGCGTTATTTTTGGTTCAGTTTCCTGAGGGTTGAGCTTGAAACCAGCTTACCATACAAGGGTTAAAATTACATTTTAAATATGGTAATCCAAAATTTAATCCTTATTCCAAATTTTTTTAATCCAAAGAAAAATAGAAGGAAATTTTCTAAATATGATGGATATTGAATAGAAACCTAAAAGTGAATGTCCTACTAAAAGGCATTCCTATAAAAACTAGAACTGTAGTATGGTCACCGTTATCACTGTTATTCAACATTATTTCAGAAGTTCAGGTTAAGGCAAGAAAGCAAACAGCATACATGAAACAGATGTTTGGAAGGAGAATACATTTTTTGTTACTCACAGATGATATGCTCATATATAAACTTCCCAAATTAAAAAAAAAATCTATTAAAATAAATAAAATAATTCAGTGAAATCAAAGTATTTTCAAGGTAAATCCCACAACAGAAACAATACTTTCACTTTATGTTAGCAATAACCATATAGAAACTGAAAAAAAAATCATTTCTAATTTTTATTAGAAAGATCTAAAAATAAAATAAACATGGACGGTACAAGACCTAATTAAAAGAAAGCATAGAATTTGATTGAAGAGTACCAAGATGCACTTGAATAAATGGAGGTATATACCCTGAAATCACAGTGTTATAAATATGCAATCTTTATCAAATTAGTGTATGAATTTACTGTAAATATTTGGCAAATCAATACAAGCATCAGTGTATTGAAACCTGATTTAAAATGATTTCACAGGATGGTAAGATATTTATCTTTCCAACTATAATGCTTCAACTATGATGTCTTTTATGTTGACACGTTCAGAGACTTTGGAAGTTGTCATTTTATAATATAAATGAAAAAATTTTAAGTCTGTAGAGAAATTTCAATGGCAAACAGTCAATGGCTTTGAATTGCAAGGCAAACATACATTGTGAGCTTTAGCTTTATATGACCAAATAAATCTTTAATTTCTCCTAGTGATTAGAATAGCAAATGCTTTAAATAACTAGCTATAGACTAATTTTTTTTCATAAGGGAATAGCACATTAATAATTTCTTGAATAAATCTGTAGGTTTTTCCCCTTTGTTTGGCTATATATATATTTTTTAAAATTTTTATTTTTACTTTATTTTACTTTACAATACTGTATTGGTTTCGGCATACATTGACATGAATCCACCATGGGTGTACATGCGTTCCCAACCATGAACCCCCCTCCCACCTCCCTCCCCATAACATCTCTCTGGGTCATCACCGTGCACCAGCCCCAAGCATGCTGTATCCTGCGTCGGACATAGACGGGCGATTTGATTCTTACATGATAGTATACATGTTTCAGTGCCATTCTCCCAAACCATCCCACCCTCTCCCTCTCCCTCTCCCTCTGAGTCCAAAAGTCCGTTATACACATCTGTGTCTTTTTTGCTGTCTTGCATACAGGATTCTCGTTACCATCTTTCTAAATTCCATATATATGTGTTAGTATACTGTATTGGTGTTTTTCTTTCTGGCTTACTTCACTCTGTATAATCGGCTCCAGTTTCATCCATCTCATCAGAACTGATTCAAATGTATTCTTTTTAATGGCTGAGTAATACTCCATTGTGTATATGTACCACAGCTTTCTTATCCATTCATCTGCTGATGGACATCTAGGTTGTTTCCATGTCCTGGCTATTATAAACAGTGCTTCAATGAACATTGGGGTACATGTATCTCTTTCAATTCTGGTTTCCTCAGTGTGTATGCCCAGCAGTGGGATTGCTGGGTCATAAGGTAGTTCTATTTGCAATTTTTTAAGGAATCTCCACACTGTTCTCCAAAGTGGCTGTACTAGTTTGCATTCCCACCAACAGTGTAGGAGGGTTCCCTTTTCTCCACACCCTCTCCAGCATTTATTGCTTGCAGATTTTTGGATCGCAGACATTCTGACTGGTGTGAAGTGGTACCTCATTGTGGTTTTGATTTGCATTTCTCTGATAATGAATGATGTTGAGCATCTTTTCATGTGTTTGTTAGGCTATATTTTTTAATTAATGTTTCAGTTCCCAAAGCTGGAATCATATTGCATAACTCCTTGGTGACCGATGTGTGCTACACAATAAGTATTTAATAAGTTTCCTTGGAAGAAATGAATCCATTGTAAAATAATTTGTAATATAGATCAACTGCAGATTTTACGTCATAATATCTAAAAACTGGAGCTTCCCAAGTGTTTCACTGGTAAAGAATCTACCTGCCAATGCAGGAGATATGGGTTTGATCCCTGGGTCAAGAAGATCCAATAGAGAAGAAAATGGTGACTCACCCCAGTATTTTTGCCTGGGAAATCCATGGACAGAGGAACTTAGTCGGCTACAGTCCATGGGGTTGCAAAGAGTTGGATGTGACTTAGTGGCTGAGCATGCATGCATCTAAAAGACTAACTGAAATGCTCAGTGCTCCTGTGATCACTCTATGGAGGTAGGATTAATATCCATTCAACATTTTGCTCACATATTGAGACCAGTGATTCCACACATGCATCAGTGAGGTTTTCTGGAAGAAAGGCAGGTTCACAAGCAGGTATGTAAAAGGCATAAGGGGCTTACAGTTTTATGAACGTTGGGACAGGGCTTGGAATGGGGGTTTCCTCACAAGAGCTAGGGCTTGAGATCTTAGGACTTCCTACAGGTGTTAAATGTGTAGTCAGCTTTCTTATTCGCATGCCCTGGTGAGGTGCAGAAGGGGAAGAGAAAGGTGATGCTTGAAAGCTGTTGACAAACGACAAAAATGGGAGTTAATATCTTAATTATAAACACATTTGTATACAGTTTGGAAATATAGAATTTCTTTTAAACAACTATATATTCATTCTGATATATACTATATGACATTAAAAGTCTTTGCCCTTGACCATCTCCTGGGAAGCGTAGGTCAAGAACATGGTTTGGCTTAGAGAAAATGTGATTTCTAGGCAGATACACATTTTAGCTGCTGTCTAACTTTTTAACTTGGGGAAACTTATTTGACATCTCTGAACATCAGCTTTCTTGTCTTGAAGTGGACAATGCTCCCACCTCAGAGTTGTGAGGGTTTAACTAGCTAATTTTTGTAAAACATCTAGTACCTGGTATGGCATATGGTAAGTATTAACTATTGATATACATGGCATTTAATTGATACTATTACTATTATTACTACTGTTATTTAGAGAATATTTAGAAAGTAAGATAGGTATTATGAGGATAAGGTCTGAATAAATAGAAGACCTAAAATCATAAAAATTTAATGCCTCTAAAATTTATACATACATTTAATACATTTCCCAAAACACTCCCAATCAGTTTTAGGAAGGATAAGCAAAGTTATTTTAGAGATTATATTAAAGTATAACCATGAGGTTGCCAGGAAATTTTTAAAAATCAACAATTAATAAGAACTTGTCTATAAGTTGCTGTGACTTAACATGTAACTAGTATAATCAAAACAATATGAATCTGGCACAGTCGAATGGACTAGGTGGGGTTTTAATGTATATTTTGACATAATTTGTTTTCTTTTATGTATCTCATTCATTTAAAAAGATTATAATGAGCCTGTTTTCTATAAATTTCATCACATGGCCAAAAGGATACCTGCCACAGTTAAGTTTAAAAGATTAAAACACCTCTAGAAACACCAAGTGAAACTGATGAACACATTATTGATCTACTGCTGCATAACAAATTGTTTAAAAACTTAGTGGCTTAAAACATTAATGTTTATTATCTAACAGTTTCTGTAGGTCAGCAATCCGGATGTAACATAGCTGAGTGCTCTGTCTCAAGGTCAGTCACAAAGCTGTGGTCTTTTTGTTGTTGTTGTCGTTATTATTATAATTGATTTACAGTGTTATGTTAGAATATGTGTGTGTGTGTGTGAGTGTCACACACACACATGCTTTCAGTCTTCCATTATAGGTTATTGAGTGAGTGAGTAAGTCAGTGAAGTTACTCAGTCGTGTCTGACTCTTTGTGACCCCATGGACTGTAGCCTACCAGGCTCCTCTGTCCATGGGATTTTCCAGGCAAGAATACTGGAGTGGGTTGCCATTTCCTTCTCCAGGAGATCTTCCCAACCCAGGGATTGAACCCGGGTCTCCCGCATTGTAGGCAGATGCTTCATTATCGGAGCCACTGGGGAAGCCCCCCCAAAAAAACTGAAGGTCAGGGCCAGAGGCCGCACCCACCCCTGCCTTCCTCACCCTCCCCAATGGGCAGGGGATTATAGGTTATTACAAGATATTAAATATAGTTCCCTTTGCTATATAGTGGAGAAGGAAATGGCAGCCCGCTCCAGTGTTCTTGCCTGGAGAATCGCAGGGACGGTGGAGCCTGGTGGGCTGCCGTCTAAGGGGTCATGCAGAGTCAGACACGACTAAAGCGACTAAGCAGCAGCAGCAGCAGTGCTATATAGTAGGATCTTGTTTATTTTATATAAAGTAGTGTATATATGTTAATCCAAAATGTGTGATTTATCCCTCCGCTCCCTTTACCCTTTGGTAACCATAAGTTCATTTTCTAAGCCTGTGAGTATGTTTGTTTTATAAATAAGTTCGTTTATATCATTTTTTAGTTTCCACATGTAAGTAACATCTTATGATATTTGTCTTTTATCTGATTTCACTTAATATGATAATCTATAAATCCATCCACGTTACCTCAAATGGCATTATTTCATTCTGTTTTATGACTGAGTAATATTCCATTGTATACCTGTACCACATCTTTATCCATTCATTTGTCAGTGTACATTCTGGTTGCTTCCTTGTCTTGGCTATTGTACATAGTCCTACTCTGAACAGGGGTTGCATGTGTCATTTCTTTTTTTTTTATTTTTATTTTTACTTTATTTTACTTTACAATACTGTATTGGTTTCGGCATACATTGACATGAATCCGCCACAGGTGTACATGAGCTCCCAAACATGAACCCCCCTCCCACCTCCCACCTCACACCTCACATCATCCCTCCGGATCATCCCCGTGCACCAGCCCCAAGCATCCTGCATCCTGCATCGAACATAGACGGGCGATTCGTTTCTTACATGATAGTATACATGTTTCAGTGCCATTCTCCCAAATCATCCCACCCTCTCCCTCTCCCTCAGAGTCCAAAAGTCCGCTCTACACATCTGTGTCTCTTTTGCTGTCTCGCATACAGGGTCATCATTACCATCTTTCTAAATTCCATATATATGTGTCAGTATACTGTATTGGTGTTTTTCTTTCTGGCTTACTTCACTCTGTATAATTGGCTCCAGTTTCATCCATCTCATCAGAACTGATTCAAATGTATTCTTTTTAGTAGCTGAATAATACTCCATTGTGTATATGTACCACAGCTTTCTTATCCATTCATCTGCTGATGGACATCTAGGTTGTTTCCATGTCCTGGCTATTATAAACAGTGCTGTGATGAACATTGGGGTACATGTGTCTCTTTCTATTCTGGTTTCCTTGATGTGTATGCCCAGCAGTAGGATTGCTGGGTCATAAAGCAGTTCTATTTGCAATTTTTAAGGAATCTCCACACTGTTCTCCATAGTGGCTGTACTAGTTTGCATTCCCACCAACAGTGTAGGAGGGTTCCCTTTTCTCCACACCCTCTCCAGCATTTATTGCTTGCAGATTTTTGGATCGCAGACATTCTGACTGGTGTGAAGTGGTACCTCATTGTGGTCTTGATTTGCATTTCTCTAATAATGAGTGATGTTGAGCATCTTTTCATGTGTTTGTTAGCCATCCGTATGTCTTCTTTGGAGAAATGTCTATTTAGTTCTTTGGCCCATTTTTTGATTGGGTCATTAATTTTTCTGGAATTGAGCTGCATAAGTTGCTTGTATATTTTTGAGATTAATTCTTTGTCAGTTGCTTCATTTGCTATTATTTTCTCCCATTCAGAAGGCTGTCTTTTCACCTTGCTTATATTTTCCTTTGTTGTGCAGAAGCTTTTAATTTTAATTAGATCTCATTTGTTTATTTTTGCTTTTATTTCCAATATTCTGGGAGGTAGGTCATAGAGGATCCTGCTGTGATGTATGTCGGAGAGTGTTTTGCCTATGTTCTCCTCTAGGAGTTTTATAGTTTCTGGTCTTACGTTTAGATCTTTTTTTTTTCTTTTCTGAAGCTTTGGAATGCAATCTTTTTTTTTTTTTTTTTACCATATATGATTACATTTATTTGAAATACACAGAATAAGAAAATTCACTGACACAGGAAGTACATTAGTTCTTGCTAGTGGTTTGGGAGGAAGGAAAGAATGGTGAGTAACTGCTAATAAATGAAGAGTTACATTTTGGGATGATAAAAATGTCTTATTAGTGGTGAAGGTCATACAACTTTGTGAAAATACCAAAAATCATTGACTTGTATACTTTAAAATTGCTAAAGTAATAAATTTTATGTCATTCAAATGTCTCAATTTTTAAAAAATCTTAATATTCATGATACTTAAAAAGTAAATGTTAAGTTAAATGTAAACAGTTAAGTCCATTGACAAGAGGGAAATACATTCTAGACCTTCTCTATAGTATAGTTATACAGGTACCACACTCTAATCCATTTTGAGTTTATTTTTGTGTGTGGTATTAGAAAGTGATCTAGTTTCATTCTTTTACAAGTGGTTGACCAGTTTTCCCAGCACCACCTGTTAAAGAGATTGTTTTTACTCCATTGTATACTCTTGCCTCCTTTGTCAAAGATAAGGTGTCCATAGGTGTGTGGATTTATCTCTGGGCTTTCTATTTTGTTCCATTGATCTATATGTCTGTCTTTGTGCCAGTACCATACTGTCTTGATGACTGTGGCTTTGTAGTAGAGCCTGAAGTCAGGCAAGTTGATTCCTCCAGTTCCATTCTTCTTTCTCAAGATTGCTTTGGATATTCGAGGTTTTTTGTATTTCCATACAAATCTTGAAATTATTTGTTCTAGTTCTGTGAAAAATACCACTGGTAGCTTGATAGGGATTGCATTGAATCTGTAGATTGCTTTGGGTAGTATACTCATTTTCACTATATTGATTCTTCCGATCCATGAAGATGGTATATTTCTCCATCTATTAGTGTCCTCTTTGATTTCTTTCATCAGTGTTTTATAGTTTTCTATATATAGGTCTTTAGTTTCTTTAGGTAGATATATTCCTAAGTATTTTATTCTTTTCATTGCAATGGTGAATGGAATTGTTTCCTTAATTTCTTGTTCTACTTTCTCATTATTAGTGTATAGGAATGCAAGGGATTTCTGTGTGTTGAATTTAAATCCTGCAACAACAGACAACACAGAAATACAAAGAATCATAGGAGACTACTGTCAGCAATTATATACCAATAAAATGGACAACGTGGAAGAAATGGACAAATTCTTAAAAAAGTTCAACTTTACCAAACTGAGCCAGGAAGAAATAGAAAATCTTAACAGACCCATCACAAGCACGGAAATTGAAACTGTAATCAGAAATCTTCCAGCATGTGTCGTTTCAAATTAGAGTTTTCTTTTTTTCCAGATAGATGCCCAGGAGTGGGATTGCTGGATGATATGGTAGTCCTGTTTTTAGTTTTGGGGGTTTTTTTAATTAATTAATTTTTTAATTGAAAGATGACTGCTTTACAGAATATTGTTGTTTTCTGCCATACATCAACATGGATCAGCCATAGGTACACATATATCCCCTCCCTTTTGAACCTCCCTCCCATCTCCCTCCCCATCCCACCCCTCTAGGTTGATACAGAGCCCCTGTTTCAATTTCCTGAGCCATACAGCAAATTCCTGTTGGCTATCTATTTTACATATGGTAATGTAAGTTTCCATGTTACTCTTTCCATACATCTCACCCTCTCTTCCCCTCTCCCCATGTCCATAAGTCTATTCTATATGTCTGTTTCTCATTGCTGCCCTATAAATAAATTCTTCAGTACCATTTTTCTAGATTTCATATGTATGCATTAGAATATGATAATTATCTTCCTCTTTCTGACTCACTTCACTCCTTATAATAGGTTCTAGTTTCATCTACCTCATTAGAACTGACTCAAAGGTGTTCCTTGTATGGCTGAGTAATATTCCATCTTGTATTTGTACTATAACTTCTTTATTGATTCATCTGTCGATGGACATCTAGGTTCCTTCCATGTTCTAGCTATTGTAAATAGTGCTGCAGTGAACAATGGGATACATGTGTATTCTTCAATTTTGGTTTCCTCAGTGTATATGCCTAGGAGTGGGATTGCTGGGTCATATGGTGGTTTTAATCCTAGTTTTTTAAGGAATCTCCATAGTGTCTTTCCAGAGAAGGCAATAGGAACCCACTCCAGTATTCTTGCCTGGAAAATCCCATGGATGGAGGAGCCTAGTAGGCTGCAGTCCATGGGGTTGCGAAGAGTCGGACACAACTGAGCGACTTCACTTTCACTTTTCACTTTCATGCATTGGAGAAGGAAATGGCAACCCACTCCAGTGTTCTTGCCTGGAGAATCCCAGGGATGGGGGAGCCTGGTGGGCTGCCATCTGTGGGGTCACACAGAGTCAGACACGACTAAAGCGACTTAGCAGCATATTATCTTCCATAGTGGCTGTATCAATTTACATTCCCACTAAAAGTGCAAGAGCATTCCCTTTTCTCCACACCCTCTCCAGCATGTATTCTTTGTAGACTTTTTGATGATGGCCATTCTGAACAATATCTTATTGGTTTTGATGTTGAGCATCCTTCCACGTGTTAGCCATCTGTTGTCTTCTTTGGAGAAATGTCTGTTTAGGTCTTTTTCCCCTTTTTGACTGGGTTGTTTGTTTGTGTGAGCTGCTTGTATATTTTGGAATTTAATCCTTTGTCAGATGTTTCATTTGTTATTATTTTCTCCCATTCTGAGGGTTGTCTTTTCACCTTCCTTATAGTTTCCTTTGCTGTGCAAAAGCTTTTAAGTTTAATTAGGTCCCACTTGTTTACTTCTTTTTTTATTTACTCTAGGAGGTGGGTCATAGAGGATCTTGCTTTGAATTATGTCATAGAGTGTTCTGCCTCTGTTTTTCTCTACGAGTTTTATAGTTTCTCATCTTACATTTAGGTCTTTAATCCTATTTGGTGGATAAGCATTTAGGTGTTACAGGTTTTTTCTTAAAGGACCAACATCTGCTAGTTCCAGGCTTCTCAAAAAGGTCTTTTTAATTTTTTAAGGAACCTCCATATTGTTATACATAATGGCTGAACCAATATACATTTCCACCAACAGTATAGAAATATTCCCTTTTCTCTATACCCTGTCTTATCTCAAGGATGATCTGAAGAATTCACTTCTGCATTCATTCCAGTGTTGATTGATAAAATGTAGTTATTTCCAGACCCACGGACTGAGGTCCTCACTTCCTCATAGGCTGTTGGTCAGAGACCATGCTCATTTCCCTGCCACAGGCCCTCTCCTTTAGACAGTCTGCTTCATCAGTGTGTGTGTAGCAGAGTGATGGCACCGAAAGCAAGAGGTGGTAAACCAAAAGTCATAGTCTTTTGAACCTAATCTCAGAAATGATGCCTCTAACTTTTTCCATATTCTATTCATTACAGGCAAAACACTAAATCTAGCTCACATTCAACAGGAGGGGATCACACAAAGCATGAATATCAGGCAGGGGAATGTTTTTCGAAGCTGCCTCTGACAGTGAAATGATCATTTCAATTTGTGGTGTAGTCTTGCTGTATGTCATATATGCTACCTATTGTATATGATTATGCAAAGTCAGCATGGTTCTATGAAACTTTCACTGATTTCATATTTCCAGATACTCAATGAAATTATTTTATAAAACTTAGGTTTCTTCTCATTAAATCACATTGTTCGAATGCCTCTGACTTACAGAGTCAGAAATAGAGCAGAGCCTGAGTCATAGTATGGAATTTCAGCCTTCACCTTGCCCACCCTTCTTCCCTCCTTATTTATCAACAAAGTGACTGAAGCTCAGAGAGGGAGAGAACTTACTCAGGGTGCCCTATCTTGGAGTGGCAGAGGGAATACTTTAAGTCAGTTTCTGTGACTTAACTCCATTGTTATTTTTACCCTTCTGCTTCTGTCATGGTGGTACATTTTTTTTCCTTAAGAAATAGAGAACATGAACAAAAAATGTTACTACATGTAAGCGCAATCGAAAGACAAAACAAACATCTGTGTACCAACCAACTAACAAATAGTTTATGAGCAGAAGCCTCCTAGATGCATTTCCCCCTCCCAGATAACCCAGAGTTAATCACTATCCTGAATTTGTTTATCACTCTGTTGCTTCCTTTCTGGTTCTTAACATTTCTGCATGTATACTTAAAAATGCTTTTTTGTTTTGAATACTAAAAATTGAATCATACTGTATACAGTTGCTTCTTGATTCAACAGTGTGTTTCTGGGGTGTATATACATTGATTTGTGTAGCCAGAATTTATTCATATTCTTTGCTAAACAGTGTTCTGCTACATTAATATAGAGCTTATTTTTCTCTTCTGTTATATGGTATTTGGATTTTTTTTTCAGTTTTGGTTTTGTGTATGTGTTTGTTATTCCAAGAACAGCTATAATTGCATTTTTATACATGACTTCTTGTATACATAGGGAAGAGCTTTTCTACCTTTCATACCTAGTAGTGAATTTGCCTGGAAACAGAATGTGACTAAGTTTCATCTTAATACATCATGGTGAAGAGTATCCAAAGCAGTAATGCTTTGCTTACCTGCCTACGTTTGATAGTTTCTGTTGTTACATACACTCACCAATATTTACTACCATCAAAATTTTTAATTTTTGCCAATATCTTAGTTGGGAATTGTATCTTATTGTGATTTTCAATTTACTTTTCCCAAAAACTTCGGAAATTGAGCATATTTTCATATATTAGCAGGTCACTTGTACTTCCTTTCCGGTAAAATGTATTTACTTATTCTCAGTTTTCTATTTTGTTGCTTATCTTGTTCACTGATTTAGAGAAGTTGGTTATATATTTTGTACAGTAATGTTATAGTCAGTTCTATGTATTCCTAGTGTCTTCTCCTATTACTTTTTACTGTAAGAATGTGCATTAATCAATCTTCAGTGCTAGAAAAATAATATCTATATTTTTTCAGAGCAGTAAATATTTATATCAAATGATGGTGTGATGTCATGGAAATATTTGGGGAGGGATAATGTTGCAGGCTGAGGGATTAAGTGCAAAAACTGATGGCAGCTTAAAAACAAGATAATTTTTAAAAATTTTTTTTTTGTGTGATAGATAATAATTTTTGCACAAAGGAAGAATCATAAATGCAGTTTGGTTTTCTCTTAGCATTTTCTTCTTCAATAAACATCTTTGAAATAAGCACAGATTAATCATAAAGAATCCATTATAAGTGAAATTGCTGTAACAGTTTAGTGTTAATTCACCACTTCAGTTCAATGCAAGTTACTGAAATATAATAGCCTGGGTTGATTGAAATTTGCCATTTATACATTCAGCAAAAATACATTAAGCCTGGCTCTGTATCACAGATTCTTTTAGGTGATTCAGAAAAGATGGCAAACCAAATAGGCAGTTACTGCTCCATGGAGTGTACATTCTTGTGAAGAAGATAAACATTAGAAAAATACATAACTATTTAATTGTTTAAGTAATTACATAAACAGTGTATAATATGAGACATTAGGATTAAGATCTCTGGAGGAAAGTTAAGTAGTATTTTGACCAGGAACTCAGGGATTGAAGTGAGCAAGTGGCAGTATGGGCATACATGTCTGAGGAAAGTGTGTTTCTGGATGAGGATGCAAGAAGTACCTTGCCCTTACTTTGTCTTTATTCTAAGTATGATGGATTAGTTGGGGACTTTTAAGTTGGAGACGGTTATGCTCTGATATACACTTCTAAAGTGTTATTCTTGGCAACATTAAGAATGATACGGGATACTCAGAAGGAAGTTGACATAGCACAAGTAAAAGAGGATGACTGCTTAGACTTGGATGGTGGTAAGATTGTGACAAGTGACATTTAGTGAGGTAAAGCCAGTTGGATTTGCTAATAAATCTGATCTAAGTTCTGAGAGAGCAGACCACAAATGATTCCTTAACTAAACAACTATTAAATGTTGAAACCATTAAAAAAATAGAAAACTCTTAGGAATGTGTATAGTTGAGGGTGGGCATGGGAATAAAGATACAGATTTGAAATGCTTGTTAGGTATATAAAGACACTTGGTAGGAATTAAATATGAGTGTGGAGTTCAGGAAGAAGTGGACACTGAAGATGAAATTTGGGATACTTCCGCATGCAGAGCACATTTAAAGCCTCGCGACTCAATGAGACTGTCAAGGGGGTGAGTGTGAAGTGAAACAAGGATTAATCTCTGGGGTCTTCCCACATTTAGAAATGGGAAGGAAAACAGGACCTAGCAGAAGTGAATGAGAAGCAGCAACCAGTGTGTTGGAGGCAAACAGGGCAGAGAGGTGTCCAGGGAGCTCAGGCAACAAAGCGTTTGGAGGCAGAAGTAAACACCAGCATCAGCATCAGCATTAAATGCTGCTGAGAGGTTGAAGAAAGTGAGGACCAGATATGTGTTTCCCTGTCTGGTGACTGGGGCACATCAGAGCCTGACTGGAGTGGGTTGAGGAAAGCATAATAGGGGCGGGAGGAAACACAGTGGGAATGACATCTCTATAACTGTCGGGGGAGCTGTACTCTCAAGGTAGCAGAGAGACCATGTGTAGCTAGAAAAGGACATGAATCAAGACAATGTGTTTTGAAGTTGGGAGTTTTTCCATTAAGTGGATGTGCTGATGGAGACATAGGGATTGACAGTGTAGAAAAAAAAGAGTAGCTGAAGTGCTGAGTGAGGGTGTGGGGACAAGTGGGTTTCCTGCACAATTGGAGGGGCTGCTTCAAGTAGGACTATGAGTAGTGACTACCTTGCAGTAGTGAGGGGAGCCAACAGTTGGTTTAGAGATGCGGGTAGGTTGAGAGATCTTGTAGTAGGAGGGGGAGAAAGAGCTTCTCTTCTCATAGCTTATAGCCAAATCCAGCTTGGAGACATCATTTACGAAAAGTAATGAGATGAGAAGTCCTGAGTCAGCCATGCTCTCGCTATGAAATCTGGGGCGACACCAGACCTCTGAGATGAAGACGTGTTCCAAAATTTACAGGACAGACTTGTGTGTCTGTCCCACTGGCCCAGGGCATCACATGTTGCTCCTGCGCATGATGCCCCTGAGGAGGGCTGCTGCCATGCTGAAGGCTCTGCTGTGCCCAGCTGCCTCACAGGGGTCTTCTCACTGACCACAGCTCCCAAGGCCAACAGGCTCAGCATCCAGCCTCAGCTGTAACCCTAAACCAGACACCACCTGAACTCCCAAGTCTGGGTCATTGTTCTGTGACTAGGATGCAGGTGACTGCCCTTCCCCAGACACGCGGATCCCTACCACTTCTCTCATCTATCTTAATAATAATTTAAATTTTGCTTATTTTTATTTCTCCTCTGTGAAAGTATAAAAGTGCAACATGGGAAAGACCTAGATTAGTTAACCTAGATGGGTGATCTGAATGGTGGAGACAGGGATAGGGCCAGCCTTGATCTCTGTTTCTGGCAGTCCCTGTGATCGCAGGCTGCTTCTCTCAGGTGCAGAAGACACTACATGGTTCAGAGTGAGCAATGTTTATTTACACAGAACAGAGGACGAGAAAGTCCAGGAATGCTCTCTCCCTGTTAAGAGTGTCAACCGTCCAGTATCTCTACTGAGTTACCCAGTAAATGGAGGGTGTGCCAGCCCTGCCTTCCACGTGTCACACTGCTGTCCCTTCGTCGTCCATTCATCAGTTATGTACCCCTGTATGCAGCCCGGTGCTCAGTCCTGGGGAGGCCACTGCTCTCAGGGGCCTCATAGTGTTAAAGTCATTGACCGATTATGTGACATCATCAAGCACGAGGGCCTGCAATGAAGGCATGGGCTTCTGCTGCTTGAATGTCCAAGCATATGCTAGTTGGTAACTTCTGTCCAATTCCAAGAAGTATTAGGTGCCTCTGGTACAGAGATTTAAATGAAGCCTTAAAACTGACACAAGTGGAGAGCAATGCATTATATGTAAGAGGGATAAAATGGTAATCAGTATAAACAAGATTAAATTAAAAATTGATAGCAGTAGGAAATGAAATTCTGATTTGAGTATTAAAATCTAAAACCTCAAGGGCAGGTGGTAAGAATTAATTATGATTTCACTTGGAGTCTGTGGCTATAACATATGCCCTCTCAGTCTTGAATCATCTCTTTGTATTCCCACATGACCTCATGTATTATGGGCAAATGGTTTAACCTTTCTGGTCTAAACCTAAAATTTTTCATATGTAAAACTGTAAGATTTGAACAACACAAATTGCAAAGTTTTCTCTATTATTATTCAGTAAAGCTAATAATTTCCTTTTATTATTTTTAATAACATGCTCATGCATGCTCAGTCACTCAGTCATGTCTAATTCTTTGCGAAACTATGAACTGTAGCCCCCCAGTCTCCTCTGTCTGTGGGATTCTCCAGGAAAGAATACTGGAGTGGGTTGCCATTTCCTACTCCAGGGGGTCTTTCTGACCCAGGGATCTTTGAACCTGTGGCTGCTGCATTGTCAGGCGGATGCTTTACCACCGTACCACATGGAAAGCCTTTTTAATTAATTTATCTTAAGTTTGGACTTCCCCGGTGGCTCAGCTGGTAAAAAAAAGAATTGGCCTGCAATGTGGGAAACCTGGGTTGGATTCCTGGGTTGGGAAGTTCCCCTGGAGAAGAGAAAGGCTCCCCACTCCAGTATTTTGGCCTGGAGAATTCATGGACTATATACTCCACAGGGTCGCAAAGAGTCAGACACAATTGAGTGACTTTGACTTTTGCTTTTCATCTTAATTTTGGGTTTTCCACGTGGTGCAGTGGTAAAGAATCTTCCTGCCAATGTAGGAGACGCACGAGACACGAGTTCAATCTGTAGGTCAGAAAGATCTCCTGGAGTAGGAAAGGGCAACCCACACCAGTATTCTTGCCTGGGAAGTCCATGGTCAGAGGAACCTTGCAGGCTACAGTCCATGGGATCACAAAAGATTTGGACATGACTGAGCAACTGAACACACACACACAACTTTAGCTGCATCAACATCTCAGGTGATAGCTAAATTTATATGACCAGACATTAGGAAGAGGAATAGAACTGGTGTTTCTAAGAAGTCCAAGCATTTCTAGACTTCCATTCTGTGTTGATAGAAATTTGAATCCAAAAAAGTATCACCTTATCCCTTGGCTAGACCTGGGCTTATTGTTTCACAGAGGCACCTGTGAATCTGTTTCATCCTCCAAACTCCAGGCCTAAGGCTGCAGCCAAGGCATGGAAATGTGGGAATAGCCTTTCTAAACATCAGCTCACGTTACCTGCTGAGTGCTTCGTGATTTCCAGTTGAACATCCTAGCCTACCTTTTGAATACGTAAGTGTTCATAACATGGTATGAAATAAATGTTGTCCAAAGCCAATAGAATAGAGAATATAAGCAGTTGCATCTTGGCTCTCTGCTTCTGAAGGTGCTGTGGTGCATGAGAAGGTCTCCTGAAGCGTTCTTGCACATTTGTAGTCTTTGAAGGGAAGGAGTATTAGAAGGCAAGTCCTGAGGAAATGTGCATGGGAAGATGTATTTGGAAACATCCATAGGCATTTCCTCTATGTTGGACTTGAGGCAGAAAGGTATTCCCAGCCTTGTAAAATAAGTCAGTTACACCCTCTAAGAAAGTGCTGGCATTTGTTTCACTAGACTTACCAATGTTTAGTGTAACCCCCTTCATTTCTCTGGTGTGAAATACCAGATACATGTCATAAGTGATACATCTTGGAGAAATTTTTTGTTCAACAATACAGTGATCTTTAAAAATCTTCAACAATACAGTGATTTTTAAAAATCTTATTGTAGCCCACATTGGAGGAAGAGTGCTTACACACAAGCACTGCATTGCAGTGTGAACAGAGGCAGCGATGCCCTTTGTCTTAATAAATAACCCAGCTTTATTGCCCAGTCCCTGGCCATACCATATCCTGTGTTAGGACATCAGCTCAAGGGAAGACGATGATAAAGATGATAACTTTTATATGCATGATTTGTTCCATGTTTTACCTTAATGGATAATTTAATAAGCACACATAATATGGGGAAAATATGTGACTTTTAAAACTGCAGGTTTTCCTGCATTTGTTCTGTGAACTCATAATCAGTGTACACATTTTTGCAACAACCAAAAATATAAACCTGTTTCTCATTTTCAACGGAAAGTTAGTGATTTGAGTTGTGTGTATGTAGGGAGGGAGGAGAGGAGGAAAGAAGGCAGACTGTGACTGCATTTGATGTATGTAGGCTGTCAATCTTGGGAAAATGTGGATAGATCTTTCTGTTTCATCTGCATTTTATCCTGTTTCATCTCCTCTCCTGCTTCTCACAGAACAGCCTGCTCAGGAACTTTTCTCTTACCAACACTCCCCCAGTAACATCTTCCCCAGATTCAGGCTACCTGGCTCTCATCTTTCTCCTCCTGGGCCCCTTCCCTCTCCATTTCCAGCCCCTTTCTTCCCCCGCCCTACCCCATCGAATTTAGTACATCTTCTGATTCCCAGTTTCAAAATCAAGGAATCAGGCTACCGCAAGAGAGTGGGTAAAGCGGGGAAGAGAGTGAACAAAGAACAAATGCTTATTTACCATGAAGAGGGGAAAAAAGGCTGAGTACCTTCACAAACAAGTATTTTTCACTTGTGAAGGTGCTCAGTTTGTCCACAAATGAAGGAAAGAGAGGGAGATCTCTTTTGGCTCAGAGCATAAGAAAAGGAGACGAGTAAGGGGAAAAGAGTAGTAATAATAGTAACAATACCGGTGGTTATGACCGTAATCAGCAGCGGCATCATTCAGCAGCGGCATCATACAGCAGTTACAAATGCTTGTTATTGAGCATTTCCTATATTCCAGACACTGCCCTGAACACACTGATTTGGACAACAAATTTGGCATGTGGGGGAGAGGAGGCTACTGCTACTTCCATTTCCCTGTTAAACTGAGGTCTGGTCTGTGCTCTTTTCACTAAGCTCCCTTGATTCCTGAAGTGAGGCATTAGAACAGGGTAGTGTGGTTGATGGTTGCATTGGTTGTGGTAGCTTGGTATTTGCACCTTCTTTTAGTGAATTCCCTTACTTTCTTCATGGGAAGGAGCCTTCCCACTCCATGTGGTACCTCTGACTAAAAGGGAACCATGTGGCCCATGCCTGGCCTATCATAGTGACCTGTGCTATGACGCACAGGTTACTATGCAGGTCAGGCCAATCAGAGTTCTTTTCTGACACTGTTATTTCTACATGCTGAAAGCACCCTGTTTTCCAGGGTCACTAAGTTGGATGATATAAGCTTGGGTATGCTTTGTTTTCCATACTCCCCTTTACTGCCCAGCACACCCTTATATGCAAGGAAGAATGGCCACAAAAGAACAGAATGAGGCCAGTCCACAGGAGTATAGGAAAGGAAACAGTTGCAAAAGTCTGGGAGATAAAGAGCAGATCAGTCTTCATATGAACTGAGTCAGGCTCTCCCCGTATTTCACTTAAGCTCATTGGGTTGGGTTTCTATACCTCATAACTGAGTCATAATTAACACATCTTTTAAGAATCAGAAGACCTTTGATGGGAAGGACAGTTGAGATAGAGGGAAGAAAGTGAATGGAAGAGGTAGGGGAGTTCAAGGTCATTTCAGGGAACAAAAGGCTTTAGCATTCATATGAATGGATGAAGTGGAGAAACAGGAGTGCTGTCTAGAGAAGTAAGTGGGGGAGAGGGTCACTGAGAATCCCAAGTTGAGTCTTCAAGAAAATAGTGCTGTTAATGCTGAGTGTGTGAAAATCCTGGGTAAGGTGAAGCTCAGCCTGGAGGAGTTAGGATATTGTTGCAGTTTGGCCGTGAGCCTTCAGCTACATTGCCTGTAAGATGCTTTTCTGTTTTTATTTGAATGCCTTTAGGCCAGGCTCACACAGTTGCCAACAGTTCTCAGCCCTCTGTATTTTCTCAGATAAAACCTGTTTCCCTCATTTATGTGATCTGCTATCTCTGAAATCGCCAAGGAACCGTCTCTGTGCTTTGTCTCTTCAGTATCCACCGTTCCAGTTAGATGAAACGATGTTGTATTGCTCGTCCAAGTCTTCACATATGTCATATGGTGTTTCTTTGCTAGGTGGGACCTGTTGCTCTTGAGCATCAGTAGATGTATGGTTATGGTGTTCACTTCTCACTGAGGAATGCCTTATGCTCTCCTCTCTGTCTAAGGCCCGCTTGACTTCCAGAGTTTTCTGAGACACCAGGTCCACCAGGCACCTTCCTGGATTCTATCCCCAGGTCTTTCCACACCACCCCAACCTCCTCTTACAGCTGGAAGATTGTTTCAGCAGCTGAAGTTAGTTAACAAATTCAGTGCTCAGTAACACTGTTTATTCTGTTTCCTATGTATTTCTGTCTCTTGAAGAATATTGTTAACATCTTAAAGTTTGAGATTATTTCTCATTTGCTGTGTTTTCCTGTAGAGTTGAGGATACCATGGGAACCCCCAGTAGACTTAATCGTTTCTGACAATAAGCCACATAATCCCATCTGTCAAAAAATCTCAATTTTACACATGAATCATTTGGAGAAAATTCATCTCCTCCCATCTTTTAGTGTTTTGTCCTAATGTTCTGCCATAATTGTAGAACTGAATTTTGGTCAGATTTCAAACTTTCTTTTCATTAGTCTAAGAGAGTATTACAGTGAGCACAGCTGACTTCTAACTTGAATGCAACTCCTCCAAGTCAGGAATATGGAACATCCTGAGCTTCTGAGGATGTGAAAAGCCTTAAATTGAGCCAAAGTGAGACATAACTTTGATCTTGTCCTCTATACTCTGTAAGAAGTCTTTATACAATGTTGTTTAAAGCAAAGAAAGTGAGTTTTGATCTAATAAAACCCATCTTACAAGTACTTCTGTTCTTTTCTAGGAAAAACTTTAGAAGTGATATCATTTCTAATTTTAATATCTCTGAAATGAAAAGGAATCTTAAATGTAGTATGTTCCAAATAAAAGGGAAGAATTGGTTCTAGGAAAACAACCACTTTCCAAGGTACTTTCTCTCTCTTCTTTTTCCTTTTCACCCCTCTTTTACTGATATTGAAGGCCCGTCTCAAACCACTCTCCAGAGTATATTTGCATGCACAATGAACCTCTGTAAAGCAGGTTTATTGCTATGAGTGTATTCCTCAAGTGTGAATGACCATACGTTGGTGGGTTAATTCACGTTGTGTGGAAAGTAGCCTAATGTCTGACTTCTCTGATGAGGTGTATTTATATTCCAAATGGCAAAGTGCCTCAAGAGGAATTGGCATGTTGAAATTTTAAGCACCATTGCACATGCACGAAGAAGACATTTTTCTGAAAAACCAGCGTTCGTAACACTTTTTGAGCGCATGGCTGAGGATTATCCCTCAAGCAGTTATTCACGGAGCCCCATGGGGGTGAGCACAAGGCTAACAGGAGGAACAGTCTGCATCTGTGGGACAGGGGCCCTCACACCTCACTGAATCCCTGCACATGTGTTACGCTCTCAAGCTCCTGATGGCAGGAATGAGCCTGCAGTTTCCAGAGATCTGCAGGCTTTTGCCTGAGGGAAGCAAAGCTTACAGCTCCTGAGTTCGTAATAAGCTTTTCACCTTAATGCATTTGCTTCTTCACTCCAGCTATTTCAACAGGGACTATCATTTCACACACCGTTGTCCCCCAAAATGTGATACTGTTTGTCCTGCATTTAGATGGAAAGAGCTCGCAGCTCTCTCATAAGTTGTAATAGGTTCCTGTATTAAAACATTTGCTTCACCACTCTGGTGACTGCAGGCCTCACCATCATTTCACACACCATTGTTTTGGAAATGTGTGTTCGTGGAGCTTCACTGCTTCTACTCTGAGACCCAGTCTTGCACTCCATCTGACAGGACAAGATGAGATGGGTATGTACTTTCACTCAGAGTTGATTTGTAATGGATTTTATTTTTGCAACACAGCTTGACCACCTGCAGAGAAAAGCCCTCCAGTGCTCTTAGCAAGACTGGTGTGCCTTATCTTCCCATGTCTTCTAAGGTCAGATGAACAATTTGCACAGATCCTTTGGAAGGCACCATGAATATTAATGTACTGGATGAGCAATGTTCTGGTTTGCAGCACTCAAACATAATCTGATAATCCTCTATACATAGGTGACTTCTGACACTCTCATCATAATTATAGTCATGAATTCTTACTATGTGCTAAACACTATACATTTAGTCTCTTCAGCAAACCCAGGAGGAAAGTAACAAAATCCCAAATCTGTCTGGTTAGCAAGGTCATTCCTTTAGAATCAAGATCTAAATGGAGGGCCCAGACAAAGGCTTTCTACTATATTATATTGCCAATAGCCATTTCTGTTGTTTTAAAGCACCAATTCTTTCTAGAACATAATCTAAAAGATAATCACATTTAAAAAGGGAAGTTTCATTTAAATTGTAGAGGACACAACACTGAAAAGTCAGATCATCTGAATTTACTCATGACTGGCTTTGTCATTTTGGACATGTCATCTAACCTTTCAAAATCAGTTTTTTCAATTTATTCTTTTATAAAATAAGTTGAATTAGATAATCTTTTAAGTGTATTCCAGCCTCTGTGAAAGTTTGTGATTCCATGAGTTATTTTTACTCTTCTCTTTAAGGCATATTTTTTGAACTTATCTAAGAGGAGACATTGCATTTATTTTTACTGAAGTACAATTGATTTACAGTGTTGTGTTTAATTTCTGCTATACAGCAAAGTGACTCAGTTATACATAATACTCTTTTTCATATTATTTTTCATTATAGCTTATCACGGGATATAGAATATACTTCCCTGTGCTGTACAGCAGGACCTTGTTGTTTGGCCATTCAATGGATACTAGTTTGCATCTGCTAATCCCAGACTCCCAATTCTTCCCTCCCCTACCCAACCTTGGCAACCACAAGTCTGTTTTCTGTATCTGTGGGTTTTATTTTGTACATATGTTCTTTCGTGTTGTATTTTAGATTCACATATAAATGTCAGTAATATCTGTCTTTTGGACTTACTTCACTTAGTATGATAATCTCTAGGTCCCTCCATGTTGCTGCAAATGGCATTATTTCATTCTTTTTAACGGGCGAGTAATGGGTGTGTGTGTATCACCTTTTCTGTATCCGTTTGTGTCAGTGGTAATTTAGGTTGTTGCCATGTCTTGGCTATTGTAAATAGTGCTGCTCTGAACTTTGGGTGCGTGTGTCATTTGAAAGGAGAGTTTTTTCTCTTCTGGATATATACCCAGGAGTGGGATTGCTGGATCATATGGCAACTCTCTTTTAAGTTTTCTGAGGAACCTCCATACTGTTTTCCATTCTGGCTGCACCAATTTACATTCCCACCAACACTATAAGACAGTTCCCTTTTCTCCATGCACTCTACAGCATTTATTGTTTGTAGACTTCTTAATGGCCATCCTGGCCCATGTGAGGTGGTACATCACTGTAGTTCTGATTTATATTTCTCTAATAATTAGTGATATTGAACATCCTTTTGCGCACCTATTGGCCATGTGTATGTCTTCTTTGGACAAATGTCTATTAGGTCTTCTTCCCACTTTTTGAATAGGTTGTTTGCTTTTTGTTGTTGTTATTTAATTGTAGGAGCTGTTCATTTGTCTTGGAAATGAAGGCTTTATAGATCATATCATTTGCAAATATTTTCACCCAGTCTATAGGTAGGCTTGGAGAAGGCAATGGCACCGCACTCCAGTGTTCTTGCCTGGAGAATCCCAGGGATGGTGGAGCCTGGTGGGGTGCCGTCTGTGGGGTTGCACAGAGTCGGACACTACTGAAGCGACTTAGCAGCAGCAGCATAGGTAGTCTTTAATTTTGTTTATGGTTTCCTTTGCTGTACAAAAGCTTATAAGTGTGATTGGGTACCATTTGTTTAATTGTGGTTTTATTTCTATTGCCTTGGGAGACTAAGAGGAGACATTTTAGAGATCTTAGAGCATGGCCTCATTTGCCATTTTTCATGCAAAGAATTTCTCCTGAAGCCCATCATGGCTGACCTATCTAAAATTCTAAAATGTCTCTTCTGTAGCCTCACTCTCAACATTTCCTGTCTTTTCCTTCACTTGTCTTAGAGCATGCTAGACATACACACACACACACACACACACACACACACGTGTAAAACATTATACTTACCTATATATGTACATATATTTGAAAAAAATATATATATATTTCTTGTATTGCATAATATATATTTTAGGTAATTTTCACATGTTCAGCAGTATGTAAGTTCCATGAGAGCATGGTTTTTGTTTGTTATGTTCACCATTCTTATCTCTAGTGCCTAGAGCCATGCTTAGCACACGGCTTGTGCTCAATAAATCTTTCTATAACACAGCAGCTGTGGAGTCTTTTCACCTCTCCCTTAAAATATCAAGGGATATTTTACCCGTTGATACCTCATACCCTCTCAGAGAAAAATATATATTTAATAACAGTTGATACTTTCTCAGTACTGTTTTTGATACTAAAAAGTATCTTTAGTAAATTTTGCTGTGTGTTACATTTCCTTCAATTTCAAAGCAAAAATAGAAGCCTTGTAAATAAATAAGGTACAATTATAGATCCTAAGAAATATAGTCAATATTTTATAATAACTTTAAATGGAATATTATCTATAAAAATACTGAATCATGATGTTGTACACCTGAAACTAACATAATATTGTAAATCAACTACATATCAGTATAAAAAATAGCATCCTTCTGATGAAACAAACGCTGTTGGAAGTTCCTAACCTCCTTTCCAATTAAACTCCGGCCATCATACCCTCTTTGATAGAAATTCCAGAGCTGCTACTGTGAAGTAGTATTTGGTTCCCATTTTATACTTAACCTTGAGAGGAGAAAGGGGAATTGGAGGGGGTGGACCTCTCTGCCACTATAACACTAACTACAGAGTTAGGGTCATAAAGAAAGTTTCCTTTATGTGGGTAATTCATTGAAAAACACTTAATCGAAACAAAAACTTACCCTTTAAACCCTTATTTGACTCTGCGAGTTGTGAGTGAGTTCATTCCTACCTAACTTAGAGAAAGTGACTGTAGTCTTGGACCACTAAGTGCTCAGCATTCAATAAAAAATGGTCTCGGTGAACTTCTCACAGTGTGAGCTTCAAATCTTACTCATTCCAAGCGAGAAATTATCTTTTGAAAAATGAAAGTCAAGAGACCTATGGGTTTTATAAATTTTTCAAGAGCTTTAGATGGATAATAAAAAAGGGCAGAACATATTTCTCTTTGGTAGCAGGTTCCTCTCCCCCCACCAAAGAAATAGAGAACTCCCAGAAGGGGGAGCTCTCGTGCCCTGAGAAGAGCGCAGAGCCCTCTGAAGAAGACTTCTCTTCTTTCCTGGCCCAGACTCAGTGAAGAGCCACGGACTCTATTTACTCTTACCCTCCCAAACTTCCCTTTCTTTTCTACAGAAGGCTTCTCCTCCCTTTTCCATGTGGGAAAGTTGCACATGGTTTGCCATTGTTTCAGAGCCCGATTTGCAATTGTATGTTGAGTCCAAATATGCCCATCATTGCTGGAGAGGTAATTGGCAATCTGTTTGTTTCTGGTCAACTAGGCACACCTCAACTCTGATTGTAACCGCTTGTAGGTTTGAATATCTATTTGCCATCAGACCCCATAGTTCATTTAGTAGTATTTTTAGTCAGATATTTGCTTGGCCTATGTACATATGTCTGTAAGTAACAGAGGTGGACTTGAAAGCTTCCCTTCAAGTGTGTGTGTGTGTGTGTGTGTGTGTGTGTGTGTGTGTGTGTGATAATCTGCACACAAATTTCAGAGTAACTCATGATGTCATGGATAAATAAAACCTTTGGAATATGGAAAAAAAAGTATAAAATAGGAATTACTACCCCAAATTGTAGACCAAGTTTTAAGAATAAAACAGCTGTTACATTTTCTTAGAAAATCCTTCAAGTTCTGTTGATATTTAATCATTCATTTTTGCTAATTTTACTAGGTAATATGTAAAGTATTTTGCTCTCTCAACTGATACCTATTTGATCTAATTCAGAGAAGTCTATTAGGTTAGCGTTCCTGCTTTGTGAATAAGAGTAAATCTGAAAATCATACAGTGGTTTAACACAGTGAAAATTTACTGTTCCGCCATTGTTAGCAGGGTGAAGGAGGAGGGCTTCACTTCACAGATTTATTCAGGGACCCCAGCTCTTCCTCAAAGCTTTGGTTTTTCCTGTAGTCATACAAATGTGAAAGCTGGACGTTAAACAAGGCTGAGTGCCGAAGAATTGATGCCTTCGAACTGTGGTGCTGGAGAAGACTCTTGAGAATCCCTTGGACAGCAAGAAGATCAAACCAGTCAATCCTAAAGGAAATGAACCCTGAATATTCATTCGAAGGACTCATGCTGAAGCTTCAATACTTTGGCCACCTGATGCGAAGGGCTGACTCATTGGAAAAGACCCTGATGCTGGGAAAGGTTGAAGGCAGGAAAAGAAGGGGATGACAGAGGATGAGATGGTTGGATGGCATCACCAACTCAGTGGACGTGAGTTTAGCAAACTTCGGGAGATGCTGAAGGACAGGGAAACATGGTGTGCTGCAGTCCATGGAGTCACAAAGTCAGGCATAACTGAGTGACTTAACAGCAGCAACAAAAAGCTGGGCATTAACCACTGGGGCTCTAAATTGTGTCCCGAGTTTGCTCAAACTCATGTTCATTGAGTTGGTGATGCCATTCAACCATCACGACTGAGCGACTAAACAAGAATAGCTCTTCCTCCATGTGATACAGCCCCACACAGGTGGCTATAAGGTGCCAGAGGAAGAGGAAGAAAGAAAAACATCATGCAGAGAGACATACAGTGGTCCATGCCTGAAAGGGACAAGTATTCTACTGACCTGAACCTACTGATATGGGTCCACCTGACCATAAAGGGTTTGAACAAAGCTAGGCTATTGACTGAGGCAGATGGGCCCTGGCACTCACTGGTGGCTTCTGCAACAATGTAGATTTGTCTATATTCTAAAGCTTTGACTGTGGCCCTGACACAAAAGTCCACAAAACAACCTTCCTATTTCTCTAATAGCACTTGAAGTGGTCTAATGCTTAAGAGAGAAGAAACACTGTATATAGTATTGTGTTCCCTTAACACAGGTCATAGTGGCGGGAAGAAACAACATTGAGTAAAGAAAAAGTGATTGAATTATAGAGTAAAAATGCTAGATTCTACTTACATTTATTGGCCAAGCCTCTTACCTTCCCTGTAAAGTTCTAAGACTGGAGTGAGAAGATTATCCACTACATGACCTGTAAAAGTAATCCCTTCTCTCCTGACTGCATATACAGGCCTGTGTGCATTTTCCGATGCCATTTGTGAAAAGGGTATGTGACATTTGGCTTAGGATCTGGCCTTTATATGCAATATTACAAAGTATTCTTGTTGTTTAGTCACTCAATTGTATCCAACTCTTTTGCGATCCCATAGACTCTAGCCCATCAAGCTCCCCTGATCATGGATTTTTCCAGGCAAGAATACTGGAGTGGGTTGCCATTTCCTTCTCCGGGGGATCTTCCCAACCCAGGGATCGAACCCACATCGCCTGCATAGGCAGCAGGTTCTTTAACACTGAGCCACCTGGGAAGCCCTTAATAAAGTACTCCCATGTTTAAATTGCCCCATTCTGGGGCACAAACATTTCACTAATATGGGAGTAACCATTGTGATGAATGGGAACTTTCTCTATCCCCAGCTCCTTATGAGCACTGAACATTTGTCCCTCTCTCTTGGCTGGGTGGTTCTTTCCAAAAGTCTGGGACAGGCAGTTCTCTCCCACGTGCCCAGATGACTGTGCCGCTGAATACTCATGGGTTTCCCGGAGTTGCCTCTGTGCAGCTCTCTTTGCTTTCTGTCCTGTGGTCTATCCTGAATCTCAGCTCTACCTCCTTCACCCAGGATGTCCACCAGACTCAGCCTGTGTCCCCTCCTGTGTCGTGACCTGAGAACTGTACTGGGCAGATGGGCTGGCATACGCCTAGGACCCACCTCATTTGTTTCCTGTCTTTCAGAGATCGTTGTCCTTCATTGCCTGATGTCCAGGATCTTGAAAACCACTTTTCTGTGTTTTGTCTACTTTTTGATTGTTTCAGGCAGGAGCGTATATTGGTACCTGCTATTCCATATTGAGTGAAAGCAGAAGTTCCCCAGGTACTGTTCAAATATGGTGAGCAAGTTACCTACCCTTTTAGAATTTAGTGGGTTTTTTCCCTATATCTTGGATATGATGCTATTTTATGAACCTGTGCATGTCATCTTCTACCTGATTGGCTCTTTATTCCCACTAGCTTTTTTCATGTATGAAATGGTCAGTTTGAAGCTACAACATGTCAAATAACTTACATTCTCTTTTGTTTGTCAGACACAATAGTGATCGTTTCTCAACCTCTCCTTTAGAGAGTAACACATCTTTTGAACACATTTCTGAGAATAACCCAGATAATAATTTTGGCTCCCAAATCACTGAGACAAAGGAAGGATGATACCCAAAGTCTTCTCACTCAAGGCCTCCCCTTGTGCAAGGGCACCCCCCGCAATATAGTTAGTTCTGATTGTCTCCAGTCTGGATATTGGACAGAGGCCAGAAATAGCCCTAAAGACTTTTCTGAGCCCAGAAATATAAGACCAACTGGGGAATATTATTTTTTGCTAGATGCCTGCATTACTGGGTATTTGGCCTTACACCCAGAGAAGTGTTTTCTTGATGTACACAGCCTTGCAGACAGGCGATGTCGATCAAAGGCCTAGTCACAGCATTGACTACCTGCTTATAAAAATCTTAGATAGTACCAACAGAGAGAGTCCCAGCTTCCTGTGAGAGATAGGAAAAGAAAACACCTTAGTCCTTGATTTTGAAATAATCCTACAAAATATCACCTTGGCAAAGTGTATTTAAGAAATTTGTTTTTTCTAACTTATAAAATGTTAACTATGGCTATTTAAACATCACCTTTAGATTCAAAGTGGTTTCATTTCTGCCAAGTCAAAATTGCTATGGGACACATTTAGTTAATTTAAGAAACTATTTTGTTAGGCCGATTCTTAAGGTGGTAACCTGGGAGACATGCCAATTAAAGACACTTATCTCCATAAAGAATTTGGGTCAATGTTTCATAGGGGAAGAACTTGAATAACTATCAAGAACTGGCTCTTTAGTGCGAATGTAAAATACTTTGATGCATGATTTTTTGCAAACAGCTTTTCCAGAAATACTCCTATGATTTACAGAATAGGATATTCATTCAAGGCTTTCCACATCTGAACACAAACCTACCTAAGAGCATGTTTCTACACATGTCTGGTAGAATCAGATAAATGTAAAAATCCCATGGAAAATATAAAACCTGTTGTGCCCATGTAACAGAGAATAGTGATTGGCTTAAAGGTAGACATGTGACCCACTAAGGCCAATCAGAGTCCCTCCTCATGTCCCTTGTGAAAGAGACATCAGGAAGAATCTTTTTCTTTTCTTCCTGGTTAGAGATTAGGATTTACTTTCATATGAGGGAGCCTGTATATAGACAGAGAATAAGGCTAAAATGCTGAAAGACATAAATAGATGATAAGAAAGGGTGCCAGCTGTGGTTCAGTCCTTGTTTTCATCCCTTATCCTTGTTTTCATCTCTTATCCTTCTAGAACTTTGGGAGTAGAAACCAACAAATTACTACATATTATGCTATTTAGCACTGAATTTTTGTCACTTGACTGTACATTAGAATTCTCTCTAATACATACAGATGAGAATAAAAATATGATTTTTATCCTGATTAAAGGCATCACTTGATTGTTAAATAATTTTTACACAGAAGAAAAGCCATTTATTACTCAAATGTAAGAGATTTGGTATTTTAAACAAAGGAAGATGGATAAACAGTTTTAGAATATTATTGCAAAAAATAAGTGAAATACATGAAACATGAATAAAACCAAATAAAATCTTTTACTTTCTATCATTTTTATTTTCTTTTATTGATATCAAAAAGACTTCTTAGGATATAATGTTTTTTCTTCCATTTAACCTTTTTTTGGTAAAGGGCCTAAAATGGTGTAAAATTTTAGAAAACAAAAATTGCTAAGAGAAATTCTCTTTGCCTGAGGTAGAAATAAAAATAAAATGACGAACCATGGAATGTCAAAGCTTAAAAGAGAAGAAACCCTCTGGGCAGTTGAAGGTCATGTCTGAGATATCTTAGTGATTTTCAAGGCTGCATTTCCAAGTTTTTTTCCCTCTTTCCTTGCAAAGCCCCTTCACTTCTGCATCTGTTTTAGCTGCCAGGCTCAGGCAGTCAGAGGCTTCCCAGACCACCTCAGCAATTGTTTCTTTAACTCAGAGAAATCCCTGATGCTCACTTGGTGCTCATTCTTGGCTTTAAAGTAAGAATATGTATTGAGTTTTGCCATTATATCATGCCCATATTTTATTTCCTGGCTGAAGAAAAATACTGAATTATATTTCCCCTTTTGTATGAGTATAGATAATAACATAGCTATATAGTCATCTATCTGCAAAAACTTCTGTTAATGACTGAAAGTGTTTATGCAGACTTTTAGAAATGGAATAGAGATGGAGGAAAGCCTTATAACGTCAACTTTCTTCTATATAATAGAAATTATGAAGGGAACAGAGATATGAAAGAACTGTTTTTTTAAAAAAAATAATAGATAATATATCTGCTTTTAAAAAAGGACAAGAAACTTTATATTTTAAATATTGACCAAGCTTTCCAAGCACTAAATAAATGTATTCTAATTCTAGTAGAATTTCTGAATTCTGAGATTAAAAAAAAAAACCAAAAAACTGTACAGACAAGGAAAATAATCAAAATGACATCAAAATTCCAGCATTTAGTGTTCAGGTAAGGCAGTATTTGGAGATTGTTTGGTAAATAATGTTTAGAAAAGTAGCTTTTTATTTTAAAAATATAATTGACCCTTGAAAAAAGTGGGTTTCACCTGCATGGGTCCACGAAACATGCAGATATTTTTCAGTAGTAAATAGTACACTACTATATGGTATGTGGTTTGTTGAATCTGCCAATGGGTGGGAACTAAGGATACAAGGGACAGACCATATATTATGAATGTATCAAATCATCCCCTTTGTTGTTCAAAGGTCATGTATATGTACCAAAAAAAGAGCTTAGTTTGGTGAAGAAATTTAGGTCAGTTCAGTCGCTCAGTCGTGTCCGACTCTTTGCGACCCCATGAATTGCAGCACGCTAGGCCTCCCTGTCCCATCACCAACTCCCGGAGTTCACTCAGACTCATGTCCATCGAGTCCATGATGTCATCCAGCCATCTCATCCTCTGTCATCCCCTTCTCCTCCTGGCCCCAATCCCTCCCAGCATCAGAGTCTTTTCCAATGAGTCAACTCTTCGCATGAGGTGGCCGAAGTACTGGAGTTTCAGCTTTAGCATCATTCCTTCCAAAGAAATCCCAGGGTTGATCTCCTTCAGAATGGACTGGTTCAATCTCCTTGCAGTCCAAGGGACTCTCAAGAGTCTTCTCCTTGCAGTCCAAGGGACTCTCAAGAGTCTTCTCCAACACCACAGTTCAAATGCATCAATTCTTCGGCGCTCAGCTTTCTTCATAGTCCGACTCTCACATCCATACATGACCACAGGAAAAACCATAGCCTTGACTAGACAGACCTTTGTTGGCAAAGTAATGTCTCTGCTTTTCAATATGCTATCTAGGTTGGTCATAAATTTCTTCCAAGGAGTAAACATCTTTTAATTTCATGGCTGCAGTCACCATCAGCAGTGATTTTGGAGCCCCCCAAAATAAAGTCAGCCACTGTTTCCACTGTTTCTCCATCTATTTCCCATGAAGTGATGGGACCAGATGCCATGATCTTCGTTTTCTGAATGTTTAGGTAGCGGTAAATAATCTAAGAAAATATTTTTAATATTGGGTGGGGAGGAAGGCTGAGAGAGTCAAAAGATTGAATGATTTGACTGCATAAAAACTGTGAAGTATTACATGGTAAAAAAAATCTCACTACATAAGTAAAGTAATGAAAGTGTATTTATGAGATACCTGACTAAGAGAAAGTCAATATCTTTAATATATAATAAGGATATATGTCAGTCAATGAAAATGAAACTCCATTCCAAATGAAAAATGGACAAAATAGATAGGCTGACAGTTAAGACACAAGAAATAACCAATAAATATATGAAAATAGAAACAGATAAATATCTTTTAGAAGATGAGAAAATGTCTTTAACCATTCTTTTCAATAAATACCTTTATAATTATACGGCCAGGATGATATTTCTAAAACCTAAAAATAGAGATTCTTAGACTCAACCCATTTCAGTTACTATCTATTAATAGTTGGCTGGCAGTACCTGTATCACTATCTTAAGACAGATGTTTCCTAAGCCATAATTTTTTGAACCACTAGCCTAGAGGTTTTAATAGTGAGAGAACAGGTTGTCTTCTATGATCTTGGTGAGTGTGTAATATTTTATAAACTTCTTGGGGTCTGTTAATATCTGCTACAGTTTTACACATGGTTATCTTTTAAGATGCTTCTTCTAGAATTTTACAGCAGCATATGTTTAATATTTAAGGAAATTTTCCAGTAATTGCATTAATATATATATATGTATTTTAATAATATGGTGGTTGTCAGCCCATTGTTTTATAGTAGCACAGACTTAGAAACAACCCAAATGTCCAGCAGAAAAGGATTGCTTATATAAAGTTACAGTGATCCAAAAGGGTTCTAAGCTGCTATAAAAGGAATGAGGTAAGTCTGCATGAAATAATATTGCAGAAATAGCCATGATGTTTTAAATATGTGTATATTGGTGAGAGGAAGGCAATATAGAATATTTTGGCTTGATTAGAATGAAATATATATGATTTGATTAAAATTACACTTAAATGTTTAAATATAGAAAAATGGAAAGTAATATACAAAATTTACTAATGGTTTTTCTTGGAATTTTTTTATATCTACCTTACACACTTGAATATTATATGATTTTTTAGAAGTATATGTAATGTGTAAGTAAGCAATAAAATATTTGGTTTGTTTTGGGTAGTTCCATTTAAAGAAAAAGCAACCCCAAACTTGATTTAGAGTTGAAAGAAATATTTGGGTAATTAACAAGTTTGGATAAACTTGTCTCATATGAACAAAGTCATAGTGAATCTATAAAGAATGACTCAAGCTTGCATCTGTGGATAGAGTAGACTAAATATATTACAAAATTGGTACCTCATAAATTAATGTGATTTTCCTAGAGATAAGCTTCAATTATTTTTTTTGACTGAAGTTAGAGTGTCTCAGGAGAAAAATATTCAGATAGCTATAATTGTAAAGCTTAAACCAAAGTTTGTCAGAGATGAAATTAGAACATAGATTACCAGGAAATACCTAAGCAGAAGAGAAGTTTCATAAAAATAACATTATAATATAGCAAAATTAAACATTGGTAATCTTTAAAAAAAAAAAGACTGCATGGTGAGATGTAGAAAATTTATTAAAATTTTAAAAAGTACATCAGATTTCATTAAAAGCTACATCTCTAAATTCAAGAGGAGAAAATGTCTTCAGCTTTTAAAATTTAATTTGGTTTATTATGGAAGAAGTAATTAAAATGTAGTTTGAAATTACTAAGTTTAATTTCCTTTAAGTCAAATAGGGGCAAGATGGCTTGAGGGAAATATGAGGGCCAAGAGGCAAAGACTAGATAAAAAATTATTCTTAAGGGCTTACAGACTCATAAAAACTAACCTTTCTTGGGAACTAGGACTTTACTCCCATTCCGAAAATGAACAGTATTGAATTTAACGTGCAACTAAATAGACAGGATAATGTGCTTACTTTGAAGAAGGAATTCATAGGGCCTGGACTCCATCTTAGGCCTGTTGTGCTGATCATGCTCGGCCACCTTTCCAATGGACTCTGAACTCTGTGTTTAGTGCCTATGAAAACAACAACAGAAGGATAAGACCGCCTCCAGACAAGGGAACCTTGAAGATCGTATCTAGGTTACTCATTGCCTAAGAGAAAACATACACTAATCACCCCTTCCTGCAGACAGGCCATACATTTTTCCGTATCAGTCGGAGTGTAACCTCGGGTTTATTGATTATTGGCTAATTGTTTGACTGTTTGAGCACATTAGCACATAGCATGTGAATCATGGGGTTATTGGGATTGTATTTTCCTTGGTTTATGTAAGTCTCAGGGAATTTGGAGTGCTGGGTTCAGACACGTACACATGGGGTATAAAAGATTTTCACAAATGCTGCTTGGGGTCCTTAGCTAAGAGGAGACTCTGCCTTGAGGCCACCGGTGTAATAAACTGCACTCCACTATCTGCATTGTCCTTCTGAGTGAGTTTGTTTCCCGGAACGCGCGGCTACAACAACTTCAATGTGTATTAATCTGTTACAGTAGAGTTGTGGTAGTGATGAATGACTCATTTAGTTACAAGTGATATACACTCAAGTCAGACTAACTTAAGAATATCTAAAAGAGAAGAGAACTTGTGGTGTCATATAAGAGGGGCGGAGCTTAAGTCTTGTAGTAGCTGGATTCAGCTGCTCGAATGATGTCTTTTACACAGTATCCCTCCCTTGGTTCTGCTTTTCTCCCCATTGGTTTTATTCTCAAACGGGCTTTGTCCCTGGGGTGGAAACCCAACCATGAACAGCTTTTAAGCTGCATTGTGCCCCTAACTAGTTTTCTAATGGAAAGCTTTTGCTTAATAGCTTCAACCAAAAGTCTCAGGAAGAGCTGTTATTGGCCTGTCGAGGTATCACGCTGTGACATGATTTATAAGAAATATATATTTGACCCTCATCTCTGCTTCTTAAACCCTTGGAATTTCTTAAGTGATGAGAGCGATAAAGATGTCTTTTGTTACCTTAATGAAGTGTCATTCAGAAAGCACCTATGGGGGAGGGTAGTTGCTAAGGGAACCAACTCTATAATTAGAAGGATAAAACTTTGACTTTCCTAGTCTCTCTTTGGGGAGCAGGGCGGAGCTGTAGAACAAGTTCAGTCACCAATGACCACTGATTTATTAACCATGCCTGTCTACTGAAGCTTCCATAAAACCCCAAAAAACTGAGTTTGGAGAACTTCCCAGATCCGTTAAACACAGGGTCAGTGGTGCACCTGAATATTAACTAATGTTCCATGCCCTCCTCCCCATACCTTGCTCAGTGCATTTCTTTGTTACTGAATTACATTCTTTTATAATTAAATTGGTAAACTAGTGAATAAAATGTTTCTCTGAGTTACGTGAGCCTTTCTGACAAATTAATCCAATCAAAGGAGGGGATCATTGGAACCTCCAATCTGTAGCCTGTCAGTCAGAAGCACAAGTAACAACCTGTGACTGGGGTCTGATAAAGTGGGGTGGAGAGAAGTTTCCTGTGACTACTGTTAACATGTAGGATCTGACACCATCCCCAAGAAGATAGTATCAGCACTGAGCTGAATTCTAGGACATCCAGCTGGGGTTGGAGAATTGCTTGGTATGGGTAAAACCCCACAAATTGGAATTTAGTGTTCAACCCTGGGTTACAAAAGCTGGGGACATATGGATGACAGCTCCCAGTAGGCGGAGAAGGGAAAACTTCTCAAATGAGAAGTTGGTAGGTGCTCTAAAAATAACTGGAGTCCAACACATCTGTCAACCTTTATGTCTTAAGGAATTTTACTACATACTAGACAGTCTGCTAAGCCCCAAAAGAAAATTTAAAACTATGGTAGGCAAGGTTCAAGCACTTTCTACTTAACATTAAGGTTAACAAAGATACCTAAAAATGTTGCTATGTATAAAGTGAGTTGAGAGTTTTATTGAAGAAATGAGATTTGAACCAGAGTTTAACGTTTGAATAATGCTTAAAGAAGCAGAGAAGAGAGAATGTCAAGAGCAAAGGTTGGGAGGTTGCACAAAATATTTTTAATAGGTTTGTTTGATAGTTTTGACTGTTGAGTTGCTCTTGGGTGACCCTGGCCCCGTGACTGCCAATATAAAGGTTGGTTTTACTGTTGAGGACCACTCAGGGATAAGCACTTGAGTTTAAAGAAAGGCATGCTGCTACAAAAATAAACTTCCCTTCTGGAAATTACTCACCACATGTTTCAATACATATTTTTGTTTGTTTGTTTTTCAGTGTTTTTTCCCCCTTTAATCCAGTTATTCCACTTTTAGGAATCCATCCAAAAAAAACATCCAAAATGCAGACAGCTGTTTGCATATTTATTGCAGTATTGTTTATGTTTTGAAAAATTAGAATGCTTTAAACAGCCAATAAATTGGAAATATATAAATTATATTTGATTTATATATTAGAGTATGAAATTATTTTAAAATGCCTTTCACCAAAAACAAACAAAAAACTTTGCAATGGTAAATTGTTCATCCTGTGTTACACATAAACAAACAGTATTCTTGTTTCATTGCAGAAACCAGTAATCGGGAAACCAAGCACCACACTTGGAGAGTTGGAGAACTCAGGCTTATTACGCTAGCAGGCCCAGAGATGTTAACGCTTCAAGCTCTGAGCTCCGAACAAAGGGGTTACAGAGTTTTTATAGACAGACTATAGTGGGCAACACCAGCTGCTAATAGGCTGGTTTAAACTAAGGGGTTTTGTTGTAGCCACACATTCAAGGAAACAAACTCACTCAGAAGGACAATGCAGATAGTGGAGGGCATTTTATCACACCTGTGGGCCCAGGGCAGAATCTCCTCTTGGCCAAGGACCCCAACCAGTTTTTGTGAAAACCTTATATACCCTAAGTGTACGTGCGCAAACCCACCTTCCCCAATTCCCTGAAAGTAGTCTGAACAAAGGAAAAGAAAGATACAGTCAAAGTTAACCCGTGATTCATATGCCTTAGGCCTAGGGTAGTTAACAGTGGACACTTATAAATAGGCCTGTGGTCATACCCCACAGGGTATGCGTAGTAGAATTTATGATTCTCTTAGGTTACACAGACAATTAGGGTACAAGCCTTGGAGCTCTTCCATGGTAGGGGGGGTGGCGCTGGTTTTCCAGTTGGTATGTCGTTTCCATAGATACTGGGCATATAGTCAAAGTCCAAAGTCCAGCTCAAGATGGAGCCCTGCTTTCAAATGGAAGTCTGTTCTCTCTGTTTCCTCCTTCAGTTTCACGCTCGCTGAAACAGCAGTCAAGATGGGTGGGGGATGCCTGACCTTTACACAGACAGGCGTGATTAAGCAGGTTTGCAGGGGCTGGGCAATTGCAAAGAGCAGGACAAGGCTGGGTGAGATAAGCTCTAGTTCCTAGTATTGTAAGTCCCCACTTTCTGAGACTATGTGACCTGTGTAATCCAGACTTTGCAAGGAGCAAGCTGAGTTACAGAGGCAGAAGGAGCTGGAGGTTATGTAAATTTTAACTTTTCCTCTTCAATTTTAACAGGCCTTAGTACAGTTTTATCAAATGAATTATGATTATAAGTGGATGTGTGTGATTAAGTGTATAAGAGGAGAGGAGGAAAGGGGGAGAGGGAAGGAGAGAAGCAGGCAGAGAAGAAAATAATACTGCCATAATACTTATCCTTCCCATAACTGTTTATCAAGCATCTGTTTGGCAGGCACAGTGATTGACACTAGAGCTCAAAAGAACATCAGCATCATAAGGGAAGACAGGAAAGAAAGAAGTAATTAGAAACCTAGCCAGTACAGTCAAGGGGAAATACATGGTGCCAGGAAATTGTGTAAGGGGAAGCTAGCCTAGCCTGGAGATCAGGAGAGCCTTTTCCAAGGAAGAGGTGATTGAGCTGAGAATTAAAGGTCATGGAGCTAGAGGTGGGAAAGATACAGGATGGGAAGTGGTGGGGCAAAGATTAAAGTCCCTATGATAGAAACTCGTTATTGTCACCACGAAATGGTGTTATTGGTGTGGTGTTGTATTAATACTTCTCTTTCACCTACTGTGTAGAATATTTCATCTTCTTGGCACTTAGTATTCACACTTCTGTAATTGGAAGGGAAATAAGTCCTTAGGACAATGGAGGGCCATGAGATGCAGAGGAAAGAATGCTGAGCCGGGGGATGGCAAGGAGGCCCCCGACCGTGCTGAGCCCAGGCTTCTTGTCTGTAAAATACGGGGACTGGATGTGGATTTCCTGTTTCCTTGCCTCTGCAATGTTTTGCCTTGCGGATGCTAGTAAGCATGCAAGGGGGCCAGCTTCCTAGCCTGCCTCGGTCTCTGGTGTCATTGCGCCCAAGGATCCTGCTAGAATGGCTGTGGCTTTCCTTCTGACCGTGTACACTTTACTCCATAGCATCCTTGTTTTGAGATGGTGATGTCTCAAGCCCAGCTTCTCTGTACACTGTTGCGGAATCAAATCTAGGAGACAGAGTTTTGGAGGTAGAAAAAGATAGCTTTATTGCTTGGTCAGGAACAGCGGGACACAGCAAGCTAATGCCCCCCAGAACCAAGTGTCCCAACTTGGGGAAGATAGTGACAAGTTTTATAATAATTGCTCAAAAAGGGCGTGATCAGCTTGTGGACTTTCTTCTGATGGATTGCTGATGAGGTAACTAGGAGTCCACCCTTCAGCTCCAACAGGTATGAGGTCTACAAAGGTAGGCAGCATACCATTGTTAATCATTAACTTCTTCCATCTGGAGAGGGTTTCAGTATCTGCAGAATAGCTCAAAGATACTATTGTATGTATCTTACGTTGGGGAAACAGGACCTTGCTCCAAGACTGCCCTTGGCTATTGTTTCCTTGGTCCTCCATTCCTTCCCTCCGACTGCTTGAATCTGCCAACTGGAAGTGAGGGAAGTTCATGGAGGCTGAATGAAGGCTGTTTCCTATAGTCAAAGAAATAGGAGAGACAAAGACCTCGTGCCCAGGAGCCCCACAGGGCCCAGCATGGTATCAACAGGAGTCTCTTAAGCTGTTTAAAAATGAATCAGTCAGGCAAACCTGAAGTAGCTGAAAAGGGGACAAAGGGGGAAAAAGACCCTCAAGCAATCATTCATGACTGCGTAGTTTCTATTTAAGAAACAGTCTAGGAGCTGTGAGTGAAAAACATTTGGAAAGGTGAGTTCTTTGCTCCAGAGAGGTTGATAGTCAGAATAGCAAGACAAATCAGAGACTTATCAAACAGTAAGTAAAAATACCACCTAAGGATATGAAATTGTAAATGAGACAATCAGACAAAGATAGATTGTGAAAGATCATTGTAAATGAAAGAACCAGACAAAGATAGATTGTGAAAGATCATGGACTTTAGAATTAGGTGGAAGTACCTAAACCACTTCCAGCTGTAGTAGAACAAGGGCATTGTCTTTTCTGAGCACTCATTTTATCTTCATTTTAAAGAGAATAGTGCCTGCTTCACTCATGATGAGAATGAAATTAGGCAATACACACTGAACACTTGACCCTTAATGAGTATTTGGTTGATGTCAGCTCCTTCCCATGGGGTTTCAGAGGGGCTTGAGAGCCAACCGAAATGTAAGAATTCTCCTGTAGCCACTGGGATTTGAACTGACCCTTTACCTTTAGGGTGATTAAATGGTTCTAGAAGAGGATGGAAGATACTGGCATCAAGGGTGGGGAAGGAACTGAAAAAGAAAAAGGCAGAGGCAGGAGAGGCAGCAAGTGTTCAGAGAACCTTTATGAGGACAGAGCATCCAGAGGGAATCTTTGCTTTCTTTGGAGAGTGGTGGGGAATGAGGTAAAAAGTGCTCTTGAACAATAGGTTTGGAGCCTAAGCTTCTGTACAAGCTGGACCAGTGATGGCAACTCTCTTCCTTCCCTCTGTATTTGTAAAGTCGCTCAGTGGTGTCCAACTCTTTGTGACCCTGTGGACTGTAGTCCACCAGGCTCCTCCGTCCGTGAGATTCCCCAGGCAAGAATACTGGAGTGGGTTGCCATTTCCTTCTCCAGGGAATCTTCCTGACCCAGGGATTGAACCCAGGTCTCCTGCATTGCAGGCAGATGCTTTAACCTCTGATCTGCAGGGGTGTGTCGTTTTCTTCCTTCTTCCATAGAGGAACATTGTCTAAGTAGTATGCCTGGCACATGAAAGGAGGCATTTCCCACATATTTGTTAAGCTTAATCGAAACAATATTTAACATATTTGTTAACTGAAAAAGTTGATTAAAATGCACTTATATTTAAAAAAATTACTTCTTGGTGCTTACATACTATGCACTTTTTAGAAGCATTTCTATATTTACATAAAAGAACAGGATTAAAACTGTATTTAGACTGTTGCCTTCAGAGAGAGCCTTCCAAAGCACTTTAATAATAATAGAGGGAAATGAATTAGGTCTGCACACTTCTGGCAGGATTCCTGAGTGTTAATTTCTTTTCAGGCAGCTTCTCCATGTTGAGAAGAGTTGTGACATGACATTGCATTCTGTGAAAATCTTTCTTCACCGTCTTGCTTTAGATCACATCTGGTAACTGTGGAACATTGTGACTGTTCATTCCCACGGGGTTTCCGTGGAATCACAGTCACTAACTCCCACTGAGGTGTCACAGTCGTAGCTTGGTTTTGTTTTGGTTTTCAATCCACTTTTTTAAAAATGACATTTTAAGGAGTCATATACCACATTGAACTAGGGATAGTATATCAACTGGGCCGCACACCCTAAGTGCCCTAAAGTGTCATCAGTGGCCTTAACTTTCAGGATCCTCCCCAAATCCCCAAAGCCCGAAATGAATCTCTGTTCTGTGACCAGAGAGGACATGAAGCAGAACTCTCTAGATTGCTTTTCTTCTTTTTTTTCCCCCATACTAGCATGAACATGCTGAGCTCTGGGGCCTGATAGAAACATACATTAATCTTTTCCTTCTTACTATGCTGGGGCCAGTGATAGGTTGTGGACAGTAAAGTAATAAAGAAATCTGAAATCCATGAGATAGCTTAGCTCAGAGCTGAGATTCTTCTGAGGGTTTCTTTAAATGAAAAATGGGAAATGGGGAACAGCAGAAAGGGAGGAGCTAGTTTGTATGGGCAAGAAATAGGATTAATTATAAGCCACACTCTTAAGAAACCCAAAATACAATTAAACTTCTTGTTAAACAAGCTTAAACAAGTTAAACAAGTCACTGAATTTATAGTTTTAAAGCATCTTTTATTCTCAAAGGGACAGAATGATGATAATGAAGTGGTTGCAGCAGTTAGGGTTAAGGAGGGGACTACGACTGACTATTAAGGGATAATATGAAAGAAATTCTTTGTGGTGATAAATCAGTTCTGTCCAGTGAATAAAATTTATGTATGAGATAAAAATTTCCTTAGAGCTATACATCATGAGGGGGAAAAGTGTACGCAAATCTGGTGAAATCTGAATAGTGAAAGTGAAGTCGCTCAGTTGTGTCCGACTCTTTGCGACCCTGTGGACTATAGCCCACCAGGCTCCTCTGTCCATGGGATTTCCCAGGCAAGAATACTGGAGTGGGTTGCCATTTCCTTCTCCAGGGGATCTTCTCCACCCAGGGATTGAACCCGGGTCTCCCACGTTGCAGGCAGACGCTTTAATCTCTGAGCCACCAGGGAATCTGAATAAGGTTTATATATAAGTTAGTAGTATTGAAACCTATTTCATTTTCCTGCTTGTGACCACTAATCATGGTGCTGCAGGATAATTTCTGTAGGGGAGTTGAGTGGAGTATATACAGGAACTTCTTGGGATTTAAATTATTTCAAAATTTTTTAAAAAGTATTTTCTAAAAACCCACTCTTTGCCCATGATAAACTCTAAAGCTCATCTGTTACCTCATATTTCTCACTGGAAAACTGAGCTCAGTTGTAGATGTAAGCTGTTCAAAGTCCCTTAGAATCTAAGTCTGTGGCCCCATCATTATGCTCATCTTTGTTTCTTGAAAGACTGAACATCTGAATAGATTCTGATGATATTTCCTCCCCACCAAGCATTGGGAATGGGATACTAGACAGGAGGTAGTTCTCCTTTAATAAAGAATAAGAATACTTTTTCGTGTATCTTTGCTAGAAGACCTAGAATTGACAAATGTAACTGTTATTTTAGGAACTATAGGTGATTTAGCCCCAGTCAATAGATTATGTTCCTTCTGGCTTGCTCTAGTTTTTCACAAAGCAACAGGCAATGCCATTAAGCAAGATTATCAAAGGCCATTTTGAGTTTCTTCTGTTCTCTTTCAGTGTGTGGCACAGTGCCTGGCAAACAAGATGTTCAATATATATTTGAGAAGGGTATGGAACAGAAGCTCCATGAGGTCAGGGAATAGCTATTATATAGTCCAGAACCACCAGCACCTAGACATGGGTTTGGTACACAGAAGGAACTTGTAAACACATTTCATGTGAAGAGTTGTACTCTGGTCTTTATGCTCTGTTAGCCAGATAGCTTTTATTCTGAGTTTGGAATGACCTTAAGAGTACTGGTAATAAGTTCAGGGCACTCAGAAAGAAACCAGAAACTAGCCAACAGTCATTTAGTCATGCCTGTGACTTTCACTCAAGATTAGGTATAACTATTAACTATGGTCAATACAGTGGAGAGGGGAGAAAGGACTTTGAATCAGGATGTACAGTTCCGCAAATCTGAAGGCCAACACCAAAGCCTGAGCTTTCCCAAGGGGTCCGTCCATAATCAGACTCTCATTCTTCTTTTTTCTTGAAGTAGAGCTGATTTACAGTGTTGTGTTAATTACTGCTGTGCAGCAGAGTGATTCAGTTATACGTGTATATACACTCTTTTCCATATCTTTTTCCATATGGTTTATCAGAGGATATTGAATATAGCTCCCTGTGCTGTACAGTAGGACCTTGTTTAATCCATGCTGTGTAAACCAGTTTGCATCTGCTCACCCCAGACTCCCACTCTGTCCCTCTCCCCCTGCCCAGCCCATGGCAACCAGCAGTCTATTCTCTATGTCCGTGTTTCTGTTCTGTAGATAGGCTGGAGTCACATTTTAGATTCCACATGTAAGTGATGCTCTATGGTATTTTCTTTCTCTTTCAGACTTAATTCACTAATGTGATAATCTCTAGTTGCACTCATGTTGCTGCAGATGGCATTATTTTGTTCTTTTTATGGCTGAGTAGTATTCCATTGTATATATGGTCCACGTCTTCTTTATCTGTTCCTCTGTTGATGGACATTTAGGTTGTTTCCATGTCTTGGTTATTGTGAATAGTGCTGCTAGGGACATAGAGGTTCGTGTATTTTTTTGAATTATAGTTTTGATTGGATATATGCCCAACAGTGAAATTGCTCTATCATTTAGTAATTGTATTTTTAGATTTCTAAGGATCCTTTATCCTGTTTTCCCCAGCGGCTGCACCAATTTATATTCCCACCAACAGTAGGATTATCTTTTCTCCACACACTCTCCAGTCTTTGTTATTTGTAGCCTTTTTAAATGATGGCCGTTTTGACCAGTGTGAGGTAGTACCTCACTGTAGTTTTGATTTGCATTCCTCTGATAATTGGTGGTGTTCGGCATCTTTTCACGTGCCTTTTGGCCATCTGGATTTCTTCTTTGGAAAAGTATATCTTTAGGTCTTTATGTCTATTTTCCAATTGGGTTGTTTGGGGTTGTTTTTATTGTTAGTGTTTTTGTTGAGTTGTATGAGCTTTTTTGTATATTTTGGAAATTAAGCCCTTTCTGGTTGCATCATTTGCAAATATTCTCTCCCATTCAGTACATTGTCTGCTCATTTTATTTGTGATTCCTTTGCTGTACAAAGCCTTGTGAGTTTGATTAGGTCCCCTTTGTTTATTTTTGCTTTTATTTCTATTGCCTTGCAGGTGTTCATTCTTCATCTTACTCCTTGTCTCAAGATCTATCCTCTCTTGATAGTCTTTTCCATTCTCCCTTTTATCAGAGCCTTCAAAATAAAACCTTCAAAAACCAAATCCTTGTGACTTCAGAAAAACTCAGCTCCTTTTTTTTTTTTTTCTTAACAAATGACATTGCATTGCGTTTAGGAACCTTGTCTCACTTGTCTGGAATGGCCCCCCAGCTGCCGTGCTGAGCAGGAGAGCTACCTACCCCTGGGGCGTGTGCTGCCTCTCCCTTAGCGTGCGGATATTTTCAAAAATTACTTGTGGAAAATACAGCAGCACAAAGAATCTATTATGTCCTAAAAACCAGGAGGTAGAATTGATGAAGGGAGAGTGCATTCTTTGGCCAGAAAGGTTGGTCAAGTAGAGTTGAGTTAGAATACAAGTGAAAAGATACTGAGATCAACCCAGTTATGGAGTGCCTTATAAGGCACCATTTGGTCTGAATCCTCGCTTCTTTCCAGCTTCATTGCCCACAACCCCTTGCCTTTCTATTCAGACACCGCCAGGCTTCCTTCATTTCCTCTTACTTGTCAGACTGTTCCCATTATATATATATATTTTTGGTCTAGTTCTTTTATTATTGTGATACAGCCCACATATCATAAAATCCATCCTCTTCAAGTATACAAATGAATGATATTTAGTATACTTACAAAGTTACACAACCATAGCCACTAATCTCAGAGTATTTATCACCCCCGAAGAAGCACTAGACCCCCCCTTAGCAGTCACTCTTACTCCTCCAGCCCCTAGCAACCACTCACCTACTTTCTGTCTCTGTGAATTTACTTATGATAAATTTTTCATAGAATGCAATCAAATGATAAGTGACCTTCTTTCATTTCATGTTTTCAGGATTCATCTATATTATAACATAAGCCAGTACTTCATTTCCTGTTATGACTGAATAATATTCCATTGCATAAATAAGCCACACTTGATTTATTTATTTCTCAATTGATGGATGAAGAAGGCAATGGCACCCCACTCCAGTACTCTTGCCTGGGAAATCCTATGGATGGAGGAGCCTGGTAGGCTACAGTCCATGAGGTTGCTAAGAGTTGGACACGACTGAGCGACGCCACTTTCACTTTTCACTTTCGTGCATTGGAGAAGGAAATGGCAACCCACTCCAGTGTTCTTGCCTGGAGAATCCCAGGGACAGAGTAGCCTGGTGGGCTGCCGTCTATGAGGTTGCACAGAGTTGGACACGACTGACGTGACTTAGCAGCAGCAGTTGATGGACATTTAGGTTTTCCTCTTTGGGCTATTAGCAATAATGCTGCTATTAACATGTATGTGCAGGTTTTATGCAGATGTGTTTTAAATTCTCTTGGATGTTATCCGGTTAACTCATTCACTCATCATTCCTGGGCTGAAGTCTCTTCTTAGGGCAATCTCTGATTCTATGTATTACATCACTCCTAATTACGTTCCCTTGAGGTGCCATATACCTTTCTGTTAGGTATTCATCACAACTGTGCTTTACATAATTTAGTGGGTAGATGATCAATACCAATAAATATTTATTCAGTTAATTCAGATGGTCCAACACTGAAAGCATGAACACTAGCTTGCCCCTTTTTATAGCCGCTTAGTCTAACATAAATTCATGTGTTTAATGACATCGCTCAAGACATTGGCAGTTCATAAAATTAGCACCAGTGAACAGGAGATCCTTGGCTGAGTTCATCTGTAATCTAGGGCTGCTCGAGGAGCTTTCTCCACTTTTGCTCTGGTGTTAAAAATTTTTATATAAGAAGAGAAAAGCTCTAAGTGGAAGTGGGGTAAAAGTTAACCACATATGTAATGCTTCCCACACTTTGGTATTTATTCTGAAAAAGAAAAGAATTAGATGCCATTAAAATGTATTCTTGACAAAGGCATTTGTAATAACACATTGTAACTTTCAACTTTTGCAATCCTCTTGGAATTAAAACCATCTGAGAAAGTTAACCCAGGAAAAAATGCAATAATTTTTTCTATGCAGTTTATATCTCAAGTTCTGCATCGTGTAACCGAGTAATCAAAACTTCTCCCTAAATGCTCAGAATATAAAATGAGCTTTAGCTATAACTTTTACCTTCTAATTTGGATTATATCATAGCCCAAATTACTGATCATGTGAAAGAACTAGTTACATTTTTTTTTTTAATACTAAAAGGTAATCCAGTGTACCAACTATAACTGTATCTGGCAGCTTGAGAAATCTGAAGCCACAAAACTCTTTTGGAAGTTTTTTTTTCCTACAAATTATTTCATTTTGCATGTGTGTGGATGTGTATACATTGAATTATTTTGCTTTTGTTTTTCTTTTCCTTTACACCCTTTGCATCTGTTCTCTTTAGGTAGTCACACTTGTCCTAAACCACAGATCTTAATGTTTTTCAAGACTTGCTACAAAGGACAGCTATCAGTCTGTTTAGAGATGTGGGAAAACCTGTTTTGCTATGACTTTGTTTTGTTATTGTTAGTTTGACCTTTTTATTTTCAAGTAATTGTAAACTCATAGGAAATTTCAAAAATAGTTTTAAAAATAGAATTTTATGTAAAAAATTTGGTTTTGAAATTTAACATTTCATTGAGATTATTTAAAACTATACTTTTCTAAGGATGTATTAATGGCTTTGCATCCATTTAACCAGTATTCATAAAGCACTTACTCAGGGCTAGGCACTTTTTTCCTTATTGGGGATACAAACACTGAACAGTTTAACACAAATTGTACAAAATTGCAGTATCTTCAGGGTATAATCAACTAGTTCACCTTAACAGTCTGGTGAACTACCTTGGTAATACTGTGTTCTTTTTAAAGATAAACAAAATAAGGCTCTGGAGGGTTAACAGTGATATCTTTGTTATACCTGATTTGGGAGAGAGCCAGAAACAGGTCTGGGAAGTTCTGACTTCCAGGCCTAATTTGCTACTGAAAGCCAACTGACCAAGAAGATGGGGGAATAATGTCCCAAAGAAGCATCTTGCCCAAGTTAGCATTCAGGCTTTTTTTTTTTTTTTTTTTTTTTTTTAGTATATACTATAATGGGGAGGCAGTGTGATTGATAGTTACAAACTTCTTGGAGTCAGAATCCTTAGCTCTTACAGCTGTGCACATAGGTCAGTTCATGATGTTTCTGGAAACTGCCAACAAGACAAAAGTTATACTTTGTTCTGTAACTTTATATCTCTATATGAACGGGAAAGTGTCATACCCGTAAAGCTCAGAACCTTGAGAATGGGCTGTCCTGCACATTTTAGGCTGTAGGCAACACTCTTGTAGCAAAAGCAATAGAATACAAAGGTCAAAGTAAAAGAAACAGATCCTGTATCGAGTCAGATTTGTCTTTCCCTATTACACTACCACAGTTGAGCACTGCCTTCTTCTGTGTAAACACTGTTGACTCAGCCAATGAAGAGTCCAAGAAGACTTAAAGGTAAACGTTTCCCTGATTGTGAGAAAGCAACAGTAAACAGAAAAGTTCACTTTTCAAGACTTTTAGAAACATTATTTAAATAAAATAATTAGAAGAGCATTTAAAAAGTGTATTGCTCTATTTGTTAAAGAAGCATCCATTTCATCAACTATTTTATTTAACCCAGTCCCAGGTGGATATATACTGAGTGAATAAACATACCCACAGGGATTGAATCCAGTTCAAACTTTGTGTACATTTATTTTTCCTTTTTTTTTTTTCTCATACTGGCTGGCCTACCTCCCAGTGACTTGGGAAATAGTAATGCTTTGTACCTTTCAGAAAAATTCAACACCTCACTTGGCTTGCCCTTTTATTTGACATTAAGAAATCCGTGGACATAAGAATAAGGCTAAGCCAAATGAATTCATTTGGTGATAGGGCAAAGTAGTGGACTGCAAAATAAGAAAGTCTCAGCAAAAGGGCTGAATTACAGCCTGGTCACTGGAGTGAGACACTTTCTGTTCAACTTTGGAGATTTAATAATAGCTTTGTGATAGTCACTACCTGTGGCATGGCTGAATACTCTGGCCTGGGAGCCATCAGGGAGTTCACAAAAAATCAAGCACTTCATGGTTAAGATTTTTAATAGAAATTGAAAATGGATTCTGTTAGGAGTTGAATTGAGCCCCTACCCCTGAAAAAAAGATATGTTGGAGTCCTAATCCCCAGTACCTCAGAATGTGACCTCACTGGCAGGTAGTCAAATTAAATGAGATCATTCAGGTGGGTCCTAGCTCAGTAGACTGAGGTCCTTATAAAAAGGGGAAATTTGAACATAGAGGCACACGTACACATAGAGGGAAAATGCTATGTGAACACGAAGGAGAGAGGCCTGAAACAAATTCTTCCTGCCCAGCCCTCAAAAGGAACCAACCCTTCCAATACTTCAATTTCAGACGTCAAGCTTCCTGAATTATAAAACAGTAAATTTGTTATTTAAGCCATCCAGTTTTTGGTACCTTGTTACAGAAGCCCTAGCAAACCAACACAAACTGCATGTTCCTTGCTGCCTTTCATAAAATGACCCACCTGTAAGCATATATTTAATGAAACCCTACTGTGCGCATACCCTTGGGGTAGGAGAAATACTAAAGAAACGAAAGGCACAATCCCTACCATCCCGAACTAGGCGCTCTAGTTGGTGTCAAAAGTGCTAGGAAATGCAAAGTAAAAACATAATGCAATTAATATGCAAACAGTGTTTGATTCATTAGTGAAGTTTAGCTGTACACTGTGTCCCTCAAGCCCAAATGATATAGACTTGTTTCGCTGGTTGTTTAAAATAGCCTTATTGATATATAATTCATATACCATAACATTCACTTCCCTTGTAGCTTGAGCAGTAAAGAATGTGCCTGCAATGCAGGAAACCCAGGTTCAGTTCCTGTGTCAGGAAGATCCCCTGGAGAAGGAAATGGAAACCCACTCCAATATTCTTGCCTAGAGAATCTCAGGGACAGAGGAGTCTGGCAGGCTACAGTCCGTGGGGTCACAAGAGTTGGACACAACTTAGTGACTAACCCACCACCACCATAAAATTCACCCATTTAAAGGCTTCAGTAGTTTGTAGTTGTGCAGAGTTGTGGAACCATCACCACTATGTGAATTTAGAATGTTTTTAGCACCCCTAAAGAGACCCCCATATTTACCCGTTAGCAGTCACTTCTCAAGGCTCACTTCTCCAGCAGCCATCCATTAACCAGCTTTCTATGGAATTGCCTATTTTGAATATTTCACATGAATGGAATCATTTAACATATGATCTTTTGTGACTGGCTTTTTTTTTTCAATTGGAGTAATATTTTCAAGGTACATGTTGCCCCACTCTATCTGTTGACTTCATTTCCTTTTATTGTTGCTTTGTTGCTAAGTCGTGTCCAACTCTTTGCAACCTCATACACTGTAGCCCACCAGGCTCCTCTGTCCCTAGGATTTCCCAAACAAGAATACTGGAGTGGGTTTCCATTCTTTTCCCCAGGGGATTTTTCCTGACCCAGGGGTTGAACCTGTGTCTCCTACATGGCAGACAGATTCTTTACCACTGAGCTACCAGGGAAGTCCACTGCTTTTAATAGTCAAGTAATATTCCATTGTATGTCTACACATATTCATTCCTCAGTTTATGACAGTTACTTCAGTTTTTTGGCTATTATGAATTTTGCTGTTATGAACTTTCATGTACACATTTTTGTATGGACATTTTGTTTTATTTCTCTTGGGTATATACTGAAGATTCTCCTGAATCAGGATGGTTGGGAGAAGTATCAAAAACCTCAGATATGCAGATAACACCACCCTTATGGCATAAAGTGAAGAGGAACTAAAGAATCTCTTGATGAAGGTGAAAGACGAGAGTGAAAAAGCTGGCCTAAAACTCAACATTCATAAAACAAAGATCATAGCATCCAGTCATCACTTCATGGCAAATAGATGGGGAAACAGTGGAAACAGTGACAAATTTTATTTTCTTGGGCTGCAAAATCACTGCAGATTGTGACTACAGCCATGGAATTAAAAGATACTTGCTCCTTGGGGGAAAAGCTATGACCAACCTAGGCAGCATATCAAAAAGCAGTGCTTTGCTGACAAAGGTCCGTCTAGTCAAAGCCATGGTTTTTCCAGTAGTCATGTATGGATGTGAGAAAAAAAGAAAGCTGAGTGCTGAAGAATTGATGCTTTTGAACTGTGGTGTTGGAGAAGACTCTTGAGAGTCCTTTGGACAGCAAGGAGATCCAACCAGTCCATCCTAAAGGAAATCAGTCCTGAATATTCATTGGAAGGACTGATATTGAAGCTCCAATACTTTGGCCACCTGATGCAAAGAGCTGACTCATTGGAAAATACCCTTATACTGTGAAAGATTGAAAGCAGGAGGAGAACAGAACAACAGAGGATGAGATGGTGTTGGATGGCATCACCACCTTAATGGACATAAGTTTGAGCAGACTCTGGGAGGTGGTGAAGGACAGGGAAACCTGGCATGCTGCAGTCCATGGGATCACAAAGACTCAGACACTACTGAGCAACTGGACAACAATAACGTATACTGAGGAGTAGAATTATTGGGTCAAAGGGTAACTCTGTTTATCATATTGGGGACCACTTTTAAAGGAAAAGTATTGTTTCCACTGTTGTCTTTAATTATTGTTATTGTGCTTTCTACTTAAATATGTTCAAGTGTGTGTTTAGACAGGCCCACCTGTCTGAAGCAGCTCCGTCCTCCCACAGCCACTGCAGCACATCATCCTGTTTCACCTCCTTGGGGACATTTGTTGCTATCTGACATTTGCTTGCCGGTTTATTTCCATCACCAATTTGTTATCGATTGCTTATTACTCATCCTTCAGTAGAATCTGAGCTACATTAAAATCCTTGAATATTTTGTTCATTTCTCTATTCTTAGGATTTATCAAGTCTGGCTCAAATCATTAGTACTTAATGACAAAATATAAACCTTCCTGGATAATTTGAGGATTGTAAGGATCCTTAAGTTCCATTTTGAGAATTCTTATTGTTTAGTATTTCCTGTGTAAGAGGTTCCCCAAAATGGAGGAAAGAAGCTCATAGAAGAAATAGAATTTAGGTTGGAACATTTTTTTATGGGCAGAAAAGGATTTTGTGAGAGCAAAAGGAGGGCAGCTTGACCAAAGATGCAGATGTGAGGGTCCACTTAGAGCATTCAGAGCCTCACTACTACTGCAGTTTTCATAAAACAGGCAAAGCATGGATTATTGATTAGACCTCTTAGTGTTGTGTGTCCCAGGATCCAGTCAAATTCACTAAAAATCATAAGCTCATTATTGGGTCACATGCCTATAAAGTTCACATTAACTGAATCTCTAAGTCCCACTGTACACAGAGACCTATATGACAGCTTCAGAAGCTTGACTCTTCCTCTCTTTCTCAACTCTGCCCACTTCTGTCTGGTGACTTCATTTTCTGGCAGGTTTTTTCCATCTGTAGGGTGATAACCTGATAACCCCAAGCCTATATGACTTGGGATAGATTCTTTCTTCAAGTGTCCATATTGCAAATCTCTGGGAAGCTTATCATTGACAGGGTGAATCATGTGCCCATCCCGGCACCCAGTGGGATGGAGGTTCTGGTGGGCTGGGCTTAGGTCATGTTGGAGATGGAGTCTATCTTGCATGTCACTTGGTGGAAAGGATTTAGCCTCGCTCAAACCAGATGGGATATATTTCCTACTCCAAAAATGCATATTTGTTCTTAAGAAGTGTGGATGGTCATGGAAAGATTAGTAATAACAACAAAAATAACAATGACAGTTATAACAAAAGAACAATTATTTGGTGAAATAGGTAAATAAAACTTTCATGAGCTGGAGTTTTGTTTTTTTTTTTTTTTTGGAGAGTGTGTGACTATGTTAGGAAAACATTCCTTAAGATTTCTCTTTAAAAATAGAGATATTCCTAAAATCTAGCAGCAAGTTTTTTTTTTTTTTTTTTTTTTAAGATGAAAAGACCTGCACATGTGCTGAAGATTTCTGATTGAGCTCAGGAATTGGTAAAAGAGTTCTGTGTTCATTTTGTTTACACATTAAAAAAAAATGTGAATCTACCTAAAAGAGCTCATTTTTAATCTCTGTGGGCCTTGAACATAGGAACATCCATTTCTCACAGGAAGGATTTACAATTGTTTTTCCATAGTTACATCCATCTGAGCATCATTCCCTGGAGGAAACTGGCATCAGAATCTAGATGGCTTTGTTCTGTGTCTCTTTTAGGTTGTTTGTTTTTCTTTGAGAACCAAAACAAGAAACACCATAAGTGAGAGCGCCAAATTAGGAAGCTCTGGTGAGCAAAGATGTTAAAAAACTAATACCCATTCTGAATATGTACTTCCATTAGCCTCCTTCTCTATTTAAAACTGTTTTCTTAGCTGGAGGTTAAATAAAAGGCCTGTTATTTTAGTTAGCCCAGTGAGCAGATTAAAAAGCAAAAATATTAAAAGGTAAACAAAAAAAACTTAAATATTTTTTATAAATTTTTGAGTGGCTGATCATAAGAAATCATTACCTGCAGTAGCAGGCAAGTAACAAAGCTTTGGTTTGGATCTGCCACCTTCTTGATTTTAAAACATGCATTTATCCTAGCATCTTTAAAAAACAGACATGAAGCACTGCTTTCCATGTTAAAGGATGAGCACATTATTTTCTTTGATTACTCAGACTTTATCACAAGGGATAATTAATAGCAGAGGAAATTGATAAGATAAATAATACAGGTGTAAAATAGAAATTGCTTAGTAGAGATATATGTGCTATGATGTAGAAGCATAAGAGCAAATACAAATGAAGCAAATAACTTTGAAGATGATTGAATAAAACTTGGCTAAGTGGATGGCATTTGAGCTGGAATTTGAAAGATAGATTGGTGTATAATAAGCATAGAAGTCAATGTTTTTTCTTCTTCAGTGTTCTACTCATTCATTCCTGGCTTTTCTTAAACTGTTAGGTATAATCATGAAGTTTTTTTTTCTTTCTTCTCGATCTCTATGACTCAGTTTTGTTGATTAAATGTGCCTCCCCCATCAAATTTGGCAGCCCTTCTTGTAGCCGAAAGTGTTCATGGGCACCATCTATAGCATTTGCCAAGTCAGAGCTTCTCACTGGGTGAGAAGCTTCATGGCAGCTGCCCCTGCAGTCCAGACACCAGTGTCTGAGTCAGGGAGCCTTTCATGTTTGTGTAAATAAGGGCCCTAGTTTGTCATTATTCTGTAGGGCAAGTGTGTGACCAGGCTACAGGGTGATGCCTCCATTTGTTTGGACTCAAAGTCCATGGTCCAACCTGCAGGTTCTTAAGTAACAGATTGAGCCCAAGAAACATGTGTCCCTTGCTCCCCAGCTCCTCCAAGCCTGGGCATGAGGTGGGCTGGGCCATCTGCACCCAGGCCAGTGGTCAGCGTATCATGTTAGGAGTTATCCCTTGGGTTTCCTTCCTGTCCATCAGTAAAGCAGTCTCGAGACTTATGGTGAGGGGAGATCTAGGCCCAGCTCTTCCAGTGTCCCCTGAGTGGCTTATTCAGAGACGTGATGGTCATCAGAGAATGTTTTTAGTCTGGCAGTGTAGCCAGTCTGGGCCACATTTTAAGTGTCTTTAATGAGATTTTTCTTAAGAGTTGATGCAGTAGCCTGTGAAGTAACAAAATTTAGTATCTTCCATCTCTGCCATTCATGGGCTTGGCATCGGTCCTCTGCTGAGGTCTGTCTGCACTTACATTTTCTCCCCTGGTTGTTTAAAATGACATAAGATGCTCAGACACAGCGGATCTTCTGCTAGTGCAAATATGTTCTTGCTTTCCTCAGGATTAAGTTGCTTGTGTGTGCCCGACAGGGTCTATTGAATTTCGAAGGTCACCATAATTGGCAGATGGAAGAAGTTCCATCCTATCAACTTTGGGGAAGTCTCTGGCTGCCTTCCTGCTTGACGGAGCAGTGAGTGATGAATTCTGCTTAAAATGACAGCGGGCTGCATAACAAACAGCACAAGCCATCAAGCGGTATTTTTAACCAACATGCATTACTCCCTTTAAAAAGCAAAATCTCCTCTTGATGTTTTCCCTTCTTCAAAGAGCACACTTTGCTCCCTCTGGAAATGACTCTTCTTCCTCTCCTAGGTCTCAGCCTGGACAGTTATTGCCCTAAGTGATGGATGAACTCAACCCCTAGCATGCCTTCTTGGCCCCTCGCCAGCAAGTCCTTGACAGGCTGGCAAATCTCTTCTGGCGTGTGGGGTTCTCAGAAACCCATCACTGGCTCCTCTCAGCTTCGCTAGAGTTAGAGCCCTTGCCTCTGCTGGCCTGGTCTCAGCCGTATTCTCTCCTTTCTTCATTTCTCCTTAGCCTTCCTTATTTCCCTGCAGACTCAGTTTCTTCAGAAAGTGCCAGTGCCACTCTGGGCCAGCTGCTGCCAGCATGTGGCTGCTCACAGCACAGCGTGTGTCCGTAGCTGGTGCTACCAAGATGCACATTCTGTTCCTCAGCGGAGCTGCATTCTATAAAGGAATTGTGTTCTCAGTCCTCACATAAAGAACAAGTACCACTTAGAGTCAAACCGAACTCTGAAAATCTCACATTGGAGACCACGCAGCACTCTCAATAGGTCCAACACAACCGTATTTTCCTCCTGGGTTGAAACAGATTGCTATTTCCTCATTTGAACAAAAGAGGAATTAAAATTTTTTTTTTTTTCACTTAGTAGCCATCACGTAAAATCGCACCTAGGATAGTAAGAAGCTCACACTGCAAAAGAAGGAAGAGGAAATGAAACTCAGCTTCAGGACCAGCCTGTGGACGCTTCATGCTCATGCTCACCTGGGACGCTTGCTCGTGCCGTGGAAAGGCCACTGGATTACCTGACTTGACCTCTCTCTCCCCGCTCTCTCCTCCCCTTTTCCTGGCTCCATCTCACCATCTTCTCTTCTCTCTCTTCCTCCTCTTTCTTGTCCTTCTTTGTCTTCACTGTGCTCCTCCTCCTCTCTCCCTCTGTTGTCTTTCTCTCTCACACACACAAACACACACACGGCAATCATTGGATTTAATCCATGTCTTAAATCATTTAAATCATTAGATTTAACCCATGTCTTTGTGTGCAAGTATTAAAAAGTCAAATTGCCCCTTTCTATCCCACCTCGAGTTCTTAGTGCTTATCACCGAAAGTTCTACCTTAACTTGCTCCACTCTTTTCCTGTTTTCTTCATTTCTACAGTCCCTTGTTCCTCCCTCTTCCCTGTGGTCCAACCCACATCAGTCTTACTTTCCATCTTTACTCTCAGAGGTCCTGATCTCCTTTTCCATTGTTCATGCTACTGAAACACTTGACTGACACACTTGAAGTAGATTATTAAGTGATTCCAGGGGACAATTTGTCTTCTGTGCCCCGCTGCCCAGGGGTTAAATTCTGTTTGACAAATATTGGCTGAGCATCTGGAGTGGAGGAGGCTTTCCTTCCAACAGAACCTACTTCCTGCTCCCCTGCTCTGGCACAACCCCATCTTCTCTCCATTTAGCATCTCCATCTGCTTCAGCCGTGCCTCACCCGGCATCCCATTTAGCCCACATGGGGTGTTTAACAGACTGTAAGTTCCAAAGATGACTTTCTACAGGCTGCAGTGATACTGTTGTCCTTTATTTTTCCCAACTTGATCCATCCACTCACCTCTTTTTCATCGCTTGTAAGATGTCCTGCTCATTCCTACTAGTTAGAGCTTTGTCCCACACATCTTTCCTTTCACCACAAAGACCCTGTTTCCTTCTGCTTATCTAAAGATACTCATGTCTCAAGAGCATCTTAAGTACTTACCTGTTCTCTCAAACTTTCTCTGACAAAATCAGTCATTATTCTTCTCAACTTTTCCAGTACATGAAGTCTGCGTTAAGCCCTGCATGGTGGTTCAATGGTGTCATTTATTCCACAGGTCCTTTCTTATCCATGGACCAGATTTACTCAAGGAATGTGTTTATTTTCCTACAGTTTGTTTTAAAATTATTCAGTGGATCCCCATTGAAGGATTTCTCATTTAAATACCAAGGTCCTGCTTCTCCCCACTGTGAAAAGGCAGATCTGCAACACTGGCTCGGTATCCCACCCTCTATGGGTAGACTGGTGGCTCCCCAGCCCGTACCAACTCAGCAGAGGCATGAGCCTCCAGGCTCTGTTTGTCCCATGCAGCTCCTCTTTCTCACTTGTATCTTCTGGCCTCCAGCTGTGTAAGGACTTTGAACCATGTCTGGCAATAACTCACCATGTGTGGTACTGACTCATATCTTACCTTCTAACTGAAGTATGAGTTCCTTAAGAACATGGACTGTGTATAAAGAGTTCACCGAACAATTTTCTTTTTTCCTGGGGGAAAATTGGGGCACACTGAAATCGGTAGGAGATTTTCTAAAAGGAGTATAATGTCACTTGAGCTTTTGTAGGGGAAGCTGGGGTGAGGGAGATGAACATGCTCCTGAGCAGAGGTATTTAGGAGCCCCAGTAGCCAAAACAAGAGAAGAAGCATATGTACATGGTACTCTATCTCAGAAGGAAAACATGGCAGTGTAAATGAATGAATGCATCTAAAGTCAGAGCTGCTTCCATTCAATTTCACCATCTGTCAGAGAAGAAACCAGTTAGCCCCTGATACATAACATTATATGGCATTCACTGTACTAGGTCTTGGAGATGCAAGCACACAGAACACACAGACTCCCTACCATTATGCTAAGAGTTTAATGAAGAAAAGAGAATTTTTTCCCTCAAATTTATTCAAATATACCTTTTGTTTTGTATGTATTGTTTATTCTTATTTCCCTGGTTTCTGATAGGAAAAAAACCCTTCAAAATTTTAAAAGGTTGGATAAAAAAGATGATGTGGGAGCAAACAGAATCTCACCAACAGGAGTCAGTAACAGCTATACCACTTTACATTCCTACCAGCAGTGTATAAGGTTCCCTTTTCTTTACATCCTTGCCAATGTTGTTGTCTCTTGTTTTGTTTTGTTTTGTTTTGTTTGTAAAAGCCATCCTAACAGGTGTGGTATCTCATAATAGTTTTGATTAGCTTTCCCCTGATTAATGATGTTGAGCAACTTCTCATATATCTGTTGTCATTATGTTTGTCTTCTTTGGAAAAAATGCCTGTTCAGTCATAGCCTTTGAACTAGCATGTGGCCTATCTATTTCACCCATCAGTTCTGTTTCTTTCCTGGGAGGAAACAACATGTGGTGGGAGAAGTACCATTTTTTAGAGCTAAATGGACCTGGATTGAAAACCCAGCTATTTTATTTATTAGTAATAGCTGAGCTGGTAACTGAAAGTGAGGGAGGAATTGACTGAACAGAGCTGGGGAGACATCAATAATGAAAGGATCAAGATGTGCAAAGGCCCTGAGGCGAGTGAAGAAGGTCACACTCATGGGAGTGCAGAGAGTAGGTATGAAAGTGGCATAAAGTAAAACTAAAAGAGTAGGTAAGGGCCAGGACATGCTGGATGTTTTTTATCCCAAGAATGATTGCAGAAGATTTAACATGGTCGGACTTTGAACAAATACAGGGGCAGGGGTCAGTAAAGAGAGGCAAAAGGATCTGATCTACTACTTAGCACTTCTGCTCCAGTGGAGAGAACAGCTAGAGAGGGCCAGAGTAAGGGTGGAGATACCATTTAGGAGACAAAGGTAGAGGAAGATGGTAACCTGATACTGGATGGTCGTGATGAAGACAGACAGAAGTGTGTTGATGAGAAAGACATTTGGGGACTTCATTCAAAAGGATTTGCTGACTGGGCATGGGAGGGTCAAAGTAGGTGCCAGGCTCATTGTTGTGTACCTGCATCGATTGTTGTTAGGTCCTGTGCTGTGCAGAATACTTACATTTACTGTAAGTGCCTATTGAATACTTGCCGTTTGATGGAGAGCAGAGTGAGCTGGAGGCTTTCTTCCCGTCAGCCCCCCAAAGAAGAGCATTTCCAATTCACCTCACCTCACCATGCTGGCAGAGAAAGAAGAAGCAGGTGTGTGCCCCAGAGCAGAAGCAGTCTTTTTGGCAATAGAAGACATTGTGCTGGGGCTCCAGATCCATCTTACTGACCTTCCACAATATGTTCTCCTGAGCAGAGGGGAAGAAATAAGGTCGTGGGATGAAAGCCAGGGATGATGTAATGAGAAAACCTCTTCAGACACCAGTTCTACTCTGGCTAAATGGCAATGATCAGAAAGGAAATTTGAAAGTCAAAGAACAGTTTCTCTTTTATCACATTCTTATGGCTGAAACCTGGCTTACCCACAGCCAAGTTCCCTTATTCAGCTGTATTTGTTGAGTGCCTACTCTGTGTGCCAGGTACTGTGGATTTATGGAGCTGAGCTTTGTTTAGGGGAGAGAGACATTAATCAGATCTTCTCACAAATAATATATAATTGCAAATTTTGAAGTGCTAGAAGGAGAGGTGTATGATACTATAAGAACATCTAAGGGAATTCTTGATCTGGACTGGAGCATCAGGGTGAGCTCTATAGAATAAGATTCTGTATTTCACTTGATTAGGTGGACATGACACCATAGAAACTGTGAGTGAGGAGCGCTGTAGGATCAAGGGTATGAATGAATAACACCTGGGCATTCTGCAGATGTGGCTGTGAATCTTGAGAACTACCTCGTGCTTCCTGCCACTGGAGAGTAGCTCAGCAGGGACTGAAATTATGGCTTATTTTCTTAAGAGGGCATTACATGGGTGACATGAATATTTATAATGAAGAGAGGCAAAGGTCAGCAGCCTTCATTCTGTAGCCCAAGGTAACACACCTATTCCCACCCCCAAATATGTAAGCTTCCTGAGGAAAGACACAAATGATTGTCTCCTTGATTTCAGATTCCTAATTACCCAGCAAAATGCCAGACCCACAGTTGATACTTAATAAAATATCTGTTAGCGAATACTGATATTTTGAATCTTATCACTATTTTAGCATATATAAAATTAAAGGAAAATAAATAAGATAATTAGAAATCCCTTTTAAAAAGTTTGTTCTTCTTGTGAGACTGAGCAAACAATTTGTTTGCAGTGTTCATTTTTACATCCCTGCACATAGCACAAAGTGAGGAGTACCTGTATTTTATGTTTTTACAATAAATGTTTATATTTGTGTACATATCTATGAGTGTAACCCTAAGCCCACCTAAATCAAAAAGTAGAACATTACCTGTGTCCCGGAAGTTTGCCTTGTGGCCCTTCCCCAGTGATGAACCCTGTCCTGATTTCTGCCATCATAGATGAGTATAGTCTGTTTTGTTGTTTTACTGAGAGACAGTTCTCCATGGGTCTCTCTTGATGCCTTGCAAACAAAGACACTGACAGCTTTCTTCTAGACTGTCTTATCAAGAATGTTTGGACAACCCTGGAAGGTAGAGATAATATTTCCCTCTGGAGCAGAAGGCAGATTCAGTTACTGTTTATTAGACTGTATAATAATAAATGTCCTTCCTATGCAGAGATCAAACAGGTTTGCTTGCACCCCATTATAAAAGATTGGGGTTTCTTAAACGTGAGGATCTTCAGCTGGGATGCAAATCCCCTCTGTGAACAGCATCTACCTAGGCTGCCCTGTGTTACCCCTGTACATCTTGGGGGGGGGGGGGCAAGGGCAAGGGGAGCTGATGTAAAACCAGCTGAGTTGCTGACTGTCAGCAGTGTTAAAGTTGCTTTGTCTCTGATCCAGAGTTCTCATGTCTGCCAGCATCCATGAACCACGGCAGGCTAGTTTTCCAGCTAGCAAGGAGGGTAAAATTTTAGATCCTGAGTTTCTGAGTTTAGTCTGTTTTTGAACTTTACATAAATGGAATCACTAAGGACATACTACTGTTGTCTTTCTCTGTTTCAGTATTTGTGAGACTCATCCATGTTGGTTTGTTTGATAGTAATTCATTGTTTTTAGCCGTTGGTTCGAACCCTGTTGCACAAATATGCCACATTTAGCAAAATCATTTCTACTGTTGATGACCATTTGTGATGTTTCCACCTTGGGGCTGTTTTAAATGATATTACAATGGATATTTCAGTACACTTCTTTCAGTGCACATAAGCACACATCTCTTTTGTGTATATACTTTGAAGTGAAATAGATCAGATATTTTGCACATGTCCAGTGTTCAACAAGTGGTTTCCCAAATAGTTGTCCCAATTTTGATTCCCACCTAAAATAGACAATTGCTCCATATCCTTGTCAACATTTGATGTAGTCAGGTGGCATTCTTGGTCACTTGTTTTCTTTTTGAAGGTTATGCTAGTGCATCTAGAGAGAGAAGTCATTGTGATTTTATTTGCACTTTTCACTGACTATTGAAATTGAGCACTCTGTTATTTACTTATTGGTCATTAAGTATTTTGTGTATTTTAAATTGGATTATCTATCTTTTTCTTAAATATTTGTTAGTTTCTTATATTTTATTGATATCAGTCCTTTGTTGACTATTTGATCTTCATCAGTTTACTAAGACTGTCAATTTTATTAAGTCTTTTCAAAGAACCACCTTTTGTGTTTGAATCTAACAAACTAAGTATATTAATACATTTTTATGCTTAATAATTTCCTTCCTTCCCTTATTTTTGAAGGCTATTGATAGCTGTTCCTTTTCTTATGATTTTACTTTTCTTCTATTATAAATAGTTCAGGATATACATTTCCTGTACTCATGATTTTAACTGTATCTCACAATTTTTATATTTTATTCAAATCAAAATAGTTCTTAATTTATATGGTTCCTTGTTTTACTCATTGGTACAGTTTAAAGCTTGCTTTCCAAATATTTGGGGAATTCCTCATTATCTTTTCTATTGACTTCTACTTTAATTCTGCTTCAGTCAGGGAAAACATGCTGTAGATTTCAGTCCTTTGAAATGTGTTGATTCTTGCTTTATAGCCCATCATGTGTTCATTTTGGTATGTTTTGCACATGCTTTAAAATAATGCAGATTCTGCAGTTTTTGGAGAAACATTCTCTACATGACAGATCTATCTGTAGTTGCGTTACTTAAATATTTTATACTTTACTCATTTGGGGATTGTCCTATTATATACTGATGGAGATGTGTTAGTCTCTCACCATGACTGTGGATTTTTTAAATTCCTCTTTTCTGTCAGTTTTCTTTACTTTGAGGCTGTTTCATTAGTTACCTAAAAAATTAGAATTCCTGTAATTTCCTAGTTGATAGACTATCTTATGATTATGAAATGCCCCTTTTAATTTCCACTAGTGCTTCTTCCCTTAGACTATTTTATAATCAGCAGTGCTGTTATGCTTATGGTTAGTTATCAGTTCAGTTCAGTCGCTCAGTCGTGTCCCACTCTTTGTGACCCCATGAATCGCAGCACGCCAGGCCTCCCTGTCCGTCACCATCTCCCGGAGTTCACTCAGACTCACGTCCATCTAGTCAGTAATGCCATCCAGCTATCTCATCCTCAGTCGTCCCCTTCTCCTCCTGCCTCCAATCCCTCCCAGCATCAGAGTCTTTTCCAGTGAGTCAACTCTTCACATGAGGTGGCCAAAGTACTGGAGTTTCAGCTTCAGCATCATTCCCTCCAAGGAAATCCCAGGGCTGATCTCCTTCAGAATGGACTGGCTGGATCTCCTTGCAGTCCAAGGGACTCTCAAGAGTCTTCTCCAACACCACAGTTCAAAAGCATCAATTCTTCGGCGCTCAGCCTTCACAGTCCAACTCTCACATCCATACATGACCACAGGAAAAACCATAGCCTTGACTAGACAGACCTCTGTTGGCAAAGTAATGTCTCTGCTTTTGAATATACTATCTAGGTTGGTCATAACTTTCCTTCCAAGGAGTAAGTATCTTTTAATTTCATGGCTGCAATCACCATCAGCAGTGATTTTGGAGCCCCCAAAAATGAAGTCTGACACTGTTTCCACTGTTTTCCCATCTATTTCCCATGAAGTGATGGGACCGAATGCCATGATCTTCGTTTTCTGAATGTTGAGCTTTAAGCCAACTTTTTCACTATCCTCTTTCACTTTCATCAAGAGGCTTTTTAGTTCCTCTTCACTTTCTGCCATAAGGGTGGTGTCATCTGCATATCTGAGGTTATCGATATTTCTCCCGGCAATCTTGATTCCAGCTTGTGCTTCTTCCAGCCCAGCGTTTCTCATGATGTACTCTGCATAGAAGTTAAATAAGCAGGGTGACAATATATAGCCTTGACGTACTCCTTTTCCTGTTTGGAAAAAATGGTTAGGTATAGCTCTTTCTAAACTGCATGATAGCTTTTTTGCCATTCTTTTACTTTCACTCTTTTTATACCTTGATATAAAGGCATGCTTTTGTAAGCTACATAGAATTGTACTTGTAAAAACTCCATTTGACAATCTTGTCTCTAAAATAGTGCTTTTTAAAAAAATTTACCTTTAATGTAACTACTGATACACTTGAGTTTATTTTTTTTTAATTTTTTTTTTTACTTTATTTTGCTTTACAATACTGTATTGGTTTTGCCATACATTGACATGAATCCACCACGGGTGTACATGAGTTCCCAATCCTGAACCCCCTCCCACCTCCCATCCCATATCATCTCTCTGGATCATCCCCGTGCACCAGCCCCAAGCATCCTGTATCCTGTATCGAACATAGACTGGTGATTCGTTTCTTATATGATAGTATACATGTTTCAATGCCATTCTCCCAAATCATCCCACCCTCTCCCTCAACCACTTGAGTTTAAATGTACCATCTTACTGTTTGTTTTCAGTGTGGCATATTGTGCTATCTTTTCTCTCCTTCCTTGCCTCTTATATTAATTACTGTTCCATATTCCCCTCTATTGGCTTTTTAGTCATACATCATATTATTCTCCTTTTAGAGACTGTACCAAAAATATTACCATACTACTGTACTTATGTTGACTTCTTAGAGTCAAATATAGATTGGAAATTTTGCCATATAGAGACAAGGGCCTTTTACCCTCTTAAACATTTATACTATTGTTTTCATGGACTGATTTCTAGAAGTATTCTAAATCCCATAGAAACTGTGCTTATCTTTTGTTATATAGTCCACCTACCTGTGTATATATCCTTCCTGTTTCTCCTCATTCCCTCCTGTATCTTTGAACTTCAGTCTGAGATAATTTTCCTTCTGTTTTGAAGAACTCCCCTTAGTATTTCTTTCATTGAAGGCATGATAGTGACAAATACTTTCAAGTATTGTTTGTCTAAAAATGTCTCTCTTTTTCACTTTGATTTTTGGGTATAGGGTTTTATGTTGAGAGTTCTTTTATTTTAGCATTTTGAAAGTATCAGTCCATAGTCATCTTGCTTCTCTTGTTTCTGTTGAGAAGTCAATTATCAGTCTGTCTTATTATCCCTTTTCAGATTGTGTTTTGTTTTTCTTTCACTGTTAAGGTTCTGTCTTGCTCTTTGGTTTTTAGCAGTTTCACTATGCTATGACTAGATAGTTCTACTAATAGTGTATTTTTTTCTGTTTCAAAAAATTGTCAGTCATTATCCTTTTTTAATATTGTTTGCATCTTATTTTATGAAAGTGTCACTCAGTCATGTCCAGCACTGTGACCCTATGGACTGTAGCTTGCCAGACTCCTCTGTCCTTGGAATTCTCCAGGTAAGAATACTGGAGTGGGTAGCCATTCCCTTCTTGAGGGAATCTTCCTGACCCAGGGATCAAACCTGGGTCTCCCACATTACAGAAAAAAATTCTTTACTGTCTGAGCCACCAGCAAAGCCCCTCTTATTTTCTATTAGAACTCTAAAGACGCATATTAGATCTTCTTATTGTGTTCCATTTATATATATACACACACACACAGAGGATGAGGTGGTTGGGTGGCATCACTGACTCGATAGACATGAGTTTGAGCAAGCTCCAGGAGTTGGTGATGGACAGGGAATCCTGTTGTGCTATATTATACACACACACACACACACACACACATATATATCACACACACACACATATCTTGCTTTTACTACATTTTCTATCCTTTATTCCCACTGTGCTTCATCCTAGGCATTTTCTCCTTACCTACCTTCATTAATTCTGATTCTTCTGCATCTAACCTGCTTGTAAACCCATACTTTGAGTTCTTAATTTTTGTATTTTTAGTTGTGGGATTTTTATTTGGCTCTACTTTATAGTTCTCACTGTTCATAAGCAAGTCTTTACCCCTGTTTTTGAATAAATGTTGAACAGCGTATATGGAAAGAGATTAAGTTATTTGAGGCTGGCAGCCACAAATTGGCACTTGCCCTGGGTGCTTGTCCTCTGCCTCTACAGGGATTAAATCGTGTGCTGCTGCAGCTGCTGAACTCTAACACTCTCTGAAGGAGCTCAGGATGGAGAGCAGAAATGAAGCACTCTGTGCTCCAGAAAAACTGACAGGACAGGTCTTCAGATAGTTAGATATTATTAGGAGCTGATTTTATGAGCCCAGTTCTTTTATCTCGTCATATCTGTTGTTGTTCAGTCACTAAGTTGTATCTGACTCCTTGCAGCCAGCATGGAGTGGACTGCAGCACGCCAGGCTTCCCTGTCCTTCACTGTCTCCTGGAGTTTGCTCAAACTCATATCCATTGAGTGCTAAAATCCTTCATGGTGATGATCATTTCTCGTGACTAGCAGACGCTTCATGAGACAAGCAGAAACTGTCTACAAAAAAAAAAAAAAAAAAAAGTATGTGCTTGATGGCATATATTTCCCCTTTACCAAAATCACATATATACTGTCCTTCCCCCAGCTACCTCTTTGGAGCAGTTTCTCAGAGCTATCTGAGGTACTGTCTCCCTGGCTACAGTCCTCATATTGCCCCAGATAAAATTTAACTTGCAACTTTCACACTGTACATTTTTTTTTATAAGTTGACAGTGGTTTGGGTGATAGTTAAAATCTTCCAGAAAGAAAAAGAAAAAAAGAGCTGTGAGGCAAATATCAAAGCCAGAGAACTTTCAGTAAAATGTTTCAGTAAAAATAAAATGTGTGATTAAAACAACTTCTCAAGAAAATTGAAAGGTTTAAATTGCTATGTCATAGATTCTTTTAAATGCAACTTCCTATGGATTTTAAGGAAAAACCCTTTCTGCAGACAATAGGGCTCCTAAAAATATTAATTCTGTTTTACCATGGCAGTCCCAAAGGGAACCAGTAGAGAGAAACACTTACTGCAAAGAGATTTGTGACTGTGGCTTTTATTAAATGGAATGGTTTATACATGCATGGGCAGGAAGGCCATCATACTTTTAAAGTTATTATAATGGCTTGTGTAAACACAGGCCACTTATAATAAAAAGAGAAGGATTGCTAGGAACATGAATAAAAAAAATCCATGAGCAGAGTAAAGATCTATGAAAAATCAGTTCAGTTTGGTTCAGTCACTCAGTTGTGTCTGACTCTTTGCGACCCCATGAATCGTAGCATGCTACGCCTCCCTATCCATCACCAACTCCCCAGAGTTCACCCAGACTCACGTGCATCGAGTCAGTGATGCCATCCAGCCATCTCATCCTCTGTCGTCCCCTTTTCCTCCTGGCCACAATCCCTCCCAGCATCAGGGTCTTTTCCAATAAGTCAACTCTTCACGTCAGGTGGCCAAAGTATTGGAGTTTCAGCATCGGCATCAGTCCTTCCAATGAACACCCAGGACTGATCTCCTTTAGGTGGACTGGTTGGATCTCCCTGCAGTCCAAGGGACTCTCAAGAGTCTTCTCCAACACCACAGATGAAAAGCTTCAATTCTTCGGCGCTCAGCTTTCTTCACAGTACAACTGTCACATCCGCACATGACCACTGGAAAAACAGCCTTGACTAGATGGACCTTTGTTGGCAAAGTAATGTCTCTGCTTTTGAATATGCTATCTAGTTTGGTCATAACTTTTCTTCCAAGGAGTAAGCGTTTTTTAATTTCATGGCTGCAATCACCATCTACAGTGATTTTGGAGCTCTATGAAAAATAGCTGAGTCTAATTCAAAGAATTAGAAATAAGTACCTGATTGGATTTCAAAATTGCTATGGGCCAGAGATTGTTTTCATCTGCTCTTTTCCCCCTTTTTAAAACAGGATTATATATAGCAGTTATTCTATGCATGCTACAAGTATATGTAATAAGAGTTGGGGGGCAAATAACCTATTTCTTTAATTGGTAGGTTTTTTGATCAAGACAACCCATCCTCAAGGAATCATACCTAAGGACCCTTACCCACAGTAGACCTGACTTAGATGACAATATCCTAGAATTTAAGTTGATGTCATAATAAGAGGAAACTTTGGGAGTCTAAGTGAAGAGACAAGTATATTTTGCAAGTGAGAGGATGTATATAATTGTTAATCTCAGAGGGAAGATTTTTTTTTTTTCAATAGCCTTAGATTCTTTGATAATTCTATTGAGTAGTAGGCTCTTTGTCTCCTCCTTTTGAGTCTGGGCAGATTTGTACTACATGAGCCAACATTATAGTAGAAATGACACAACTAAGCCGAAAAAGGCTTTCTTGTTCCCACTTGGTTCTATCGGGACACTCACCGTGGGAGAAGCTAGTTGTCATATAAGTCTGACTACTCTGATACCATTATGCTGGCAAAGACTAAGTTCCTTCCAACAGTCAGTATTACTTGATATCTTTGTGTGTGAGTCATATTGAAAAGTCTTGTCCAGTTGAGCCTTCAGGTGAGTGTAGTTTCAGTCAACACTTAATTCTAACCATATGAAATACTCCAAATAAGAACGTCCTATCTGAGCCCTTCCTAAATTCCTGATGCACAAAACAGTAAGCAAAATAAAAGTGATTGTTTTAAGCCACTAAATTTTGTGAGAGTTTATGTAGCCATAGTAGCCATTACACTTGATGGCGGGCCTGGGAATCTACATTTTAATAAGATATGTCAGTGATGCTTCTGTATACCACAGCCTGTAATGTGCAATCCTCTACACTTATTTCTTTCTCTTTTCCGTAACACATAATAGAGGCGGCTAGAGAGCAAAGACATCATCCCAACCTTAGCCTCTGGAAATGAAGCACACACCATCCAATAACTACTGGCTAAGGAATAATCTCATGTCTAATGGAGAAGGGAACTCTCTATAATGTTCTGGGAATAGATAGTTTTCTCTCGCAGCTTGCATCCCCTGCTATACCTTGGAATATCTAGAGCAGAAAAAAATTTTACTTCTTTCCATTTCACCCCAGCTGCTTTCTTGGGCCAGTGAGAGAGCAGAAAACAGGCTTTGAGTCATTCATTATGCAAAAGCAGTGCTGTGTGTATTTCTGGGGAGAAGGCATTCATGAATATAAGTTAACATTAAAATAGTCTTCCAAGTATATGAGATGTTGAGATACATTAGTGTTTGCATGCAGAAAGTTCTATATTTTTTTCTAATGCTTTATAGTCATATGTTGGTTATTCACAGTCATGTGAATTATATGTTATAATCATTCATTAGTTCTTTGTACCTGGTACCTTTCAGTCCCAAACCTCACTGCTTTATTTGCTCTCTGCCAATCATTGTAGATGAGAAGGAAACTCAGGAGAAAGAATGTGTATGTCAGATAAAGAGAGACCAGATGCAGTTGATGATGAGATATGAATTATACACGTGGGCTCATTCATCCCCTTCCCTTCTGACTTTAGGGGAAAAATAAAGTTTAAAATTTTAAAGGTATTGCTTCTTTTCAAAATCTCTAATTCTCTGAACTGGTGCTAATTTTCTTGAATGACAGGAGGAAACAAGATGGGGAATTGAGTGTGTTAACACTACCTAATATCTTCAGTGTTATGCCCTTATTAGTGAGTAATTTGCTGTATTTAACTTTCCATCTCTAGAGAGTTGAGTATTTATATAAATCTACCAAACTACTTAAGTGTGCAGAAAACAATGTAGGTTCTTGTAATAGCATTGAAATATTTAGTTTAACAACTCATACATAGTTGCATTTGTTTCCTTTTTTGTTTTCCTCCCAAGATATTTAGGCTTGTCATACTGCTACTGCTGCTGCTAAGTCTCTTCAGTCGTGTCTGACTCTGTGCGACCCCAGAGAGCACAGTCCACCAGGCTCCCCCGTCCCTGGGATTCTCCAGGCAAGAACACTGGAGTGGGTTGCCATTTCTTTCTCCAATGCATGAAAGTGAAAAGTGAAAGTGAAGTCGCTCAGTCGTGTCTGACTCCTAGTGACCCCATGGACTGCAGCCTACCAGGCTCCTCGGTCCATAGGATTTTCCAGGCTTGTCATAATCATACCGAAATAAAGAATATAGAATTGGACATAGAAAAAAATACTGCATTGGTGGAACAAACTTATTACTTATTTCAGTTTTTAGGAATAACCCTCCACTTTCTACTTTATTGATTCTGAAAATACTTAAACAGAATTTTAAACAGAAAGTGATTCTCTAAAACTGCTTCTCATATTTACATTCAAAACTTAACTGTGACAGATAGGAATCAAAGTGTGGAAAGAATGTCAACTTTAGAATTTCTTTGGGAACTCATTGTTTTTTCTTTATTTTTAATGTATATTATTAAATATGCATATAGTAAAATATCTATATTATGAAATATGTCCTACATAGTTAAAGCATCAAGTCAATAAATAGTTGATTTTGCTAATTGTCTATTCAGCAATAAGAAGAGGAACATTTCAACTTTGGGGATCCTCCACCTTCATAAGTTGGCATTTTCCTATTTATGAAGATATTTGTCTAGGATTTTCTAGATCACAGAACTAGTTTACTAATGAACTCTGAGCATTACAAATCTGCCCACAAGTGTGAAGGCGTTAGGGAAAATGATTTGTACTCTTGTCAGTGAGCTTTCTGATCTACACCTGTAACTATGCATTCAGATTTTGCACAAATATGAGAAAGGAAAATGAGAGAGTAATTAATTTTGTATAGAATAATTAAAAAATTATAAGAGAATTCCACATCCACAGAAAAGGTGCAATGTGTAAGAAATGCCCCTGAGAAGATTACAGAGAAAAGGGAACTGGATCATGATAAATAGATACACCACCTGATTCTACATGGGTGGAAGAGGGTAGCATGCTATAGGAGGAAGACCACTGGACTAGGAATCGGGACACCCGATTCGCACTAGGTCTAACTTAGTGACCTTGGACATATCACTTCAGGCTTTTGCACCTTGTAATCTTTATTATAAAACTACCAATTTGAATGACATAATCTAATCTCTTCAGTAGCTTTTTATATATTGATCCTTAAAAAACACACACAAAAGTTTAGCAGTATAATTATTTAGTTTGCAGGACATTTTGTAAATAATTCTAGAAAGCCAAGTAACAGGTCCAGTTTGGACATACGGATTGAGGCCAGCTTAAAATGAGACCCTGAGGGTGTGACTAAACAGTGGATTGTAACAGGCAGTCATTTTTTATTCATCTCTTGATTAATCTTATACGGACATAGAAGCCAAGCTCACTGCCGAGATTAGGATAGGGACATATGACAAGCACATTGTTGTAGAGAATGTTCTAGTCACATATGTCATTTATCTGCATAGTAAAACTACATATATAGGGTCCCCAAAGTTTAGAATTTTCGATAATAGATATACAGAATGTGATTTATACTTCTGATGAAAAAATCCTACCATAAGAAAACTAGTATAAGAAAATATGTTTATAGAAGGGAATATTTATATCAAGGAAACAAACTTTTTATATACTTTAAAACCATATATTTGTTTAGCCATAATGATAAATCATTCTTAACCATAATTTTATTCAGTTTGTTCAAATCCATTGGAAGATCTGGGATGAGTTCCTTGATTGTTTAATTGCTAGCAAAATGCTTGACATGAACAGAGTTTCACCAGCTGAGCAACATATCCTGAGTTAAAACTCATGCATATCAGTTAGCTGTTCCTCTTCAGAATCTCAGTTTTACATTTTAATGATAATACAGTTTATAATTCTAAGGCATTTGAGGGAGAAGGAAGCAAAAAGAAAAGAAAACAAAACAAACCACATATCGTTGGCCACAGGGCAAGTTCACAGATTGTATTTAGCAGAGCTTTGGACAGTTGCTTCAGAAAGTTTGCCTTGACATCAACTTTATCCTTTCAGAGCTCTCAAAAGAATAGAAAATTAATTTGACCCCCTGAATCCTATTAATCTCTAATTTCTAGACATATTACCAATTCTCCTCACTTCATCCTAGACTGCTAACTCCCACACTAGTACGTTAAAACACAGAAAATTGGAAGAAAAAAAATTTCCATTTTTCTACTACCCAGAGATAGTAATTTTAACATTTTAAAGATTTAATTAATATAATATGCATAATATTCCTAATGAAGAGGAAAATCTTCAAAAGTCATTTTCTCTTTGTATTTTTAAATCCAGTTATCTTTTTCCTGCTGAATGCTTACAGTGACCATCTTTTCAACTAGAAAAATAAATTACTATAAATGTTTTTCCTGGGACTTTAAGAAGACAAGAATAAATTAGTACCTTCATATTGTATGCTGTACTGTGCTTAGTTACTCAGTCGTGTCTGAGTCTTTGTGGTCCCGTGGACTGTAGCCTGCCAGGCTCCTCTGCCCATGGGGATTCTCCAGGCAAGAATAGTGGAGTGGGTTACCATGCTCTCCTCCAGGGGATCCTCCCAACCCAGGGATCAAACCCAGGCCTCCCACATTGCAGGAGGATTCTTTACTGTCTGAGCCACCAGGGATAGGCAATGGTAAAAAAGCAAGTCTCTACTTTTTGATCCACAGCCCCATGGCCTGTGTCAGCTTCACCGGGCCTTTGGAAAGAAGAGGTTGGAGGACAGAGAAGCATATCAGGAAGATATTAAAGGACTGAAATATTTTCACTGTGTTTTTTTCACTTGAAATAATGGTCATTTTGACATTTTTATCCAAGCTCTGAAATCTCTTTTGACATTACAAAAATAGATTATAAAATGAGAAGCAAGTTTTAGTAACTAAGCCTAAGCCTGTTGAACAATGTTTCTGCACAGCCAGAAAGATACTTTTGAAAATATTCCACAGTGACCATGGGTTCCAAAAGCAGCGTGTGATTTTCAGAAGTCAGGGTCATATCACAGGAAAACTGTTCTGTACTGAAGTAGCAAGACTTCATCTCCTATATCCAAACTGCTTTTATCTGCTTAATAGAGCTATAAATTTTGATCAGCTAAGGTTGGCAAAAAGTAGGAAGAAAATTGGCTTGGTTGAACTTGTATTTGATCAACTGTAGAATGAAACAAGACTGTTCCCCCCAAAATGAACAGATTACTTAACATTGATTGGTATTTAGTAAAGTTGTGTTCAGAAACAGTCATAGACTAGTTTCTGGATACTAGATGATTAAATAGGTGAAGCCCATTTACACACCCAACTCTACCCTTTGAGGGAGGGTAGAACCTGTTGGAGAGGAGAAGAGTGACAGTGATGATGGTAATTGTGGTGATATTCACCTTTATTGTGCTTTTATTATGTGTTGGGTTCATTGCAAAGATTTTCATGTTAAGTATCTCATTCAATTGCACAGTACTGTGCATGTTCTGCTTGAGGTACAAAAGTGATCATTGATTCAATATCACACAGCAAAAATGTATAAAATATTGAAAAGATACAAGTCATTTTCAGAAATATAAACTAGAACAAAGGCACAATGCCTCAGCATTTCATTTGCAATATTATGTTAGCACATTTGCACCCGTCAAGCCCACAGTCTTTGTCAAACTGTGTTAATCTCGGTGGTGTGAGAAATATATACCATAATACAATTAGATATGCAAGATATTTACTAGGGAAACATCTGAGAGGGAAAGGGAGAAATATACCAGGAGAGACAGAAGATGATGATTTAGGTCTGGCCCTTGTGAAGGACAGAAGGAAGGAAGGTGGTAGAGTTTGACAAGAACCGTGGGGAGTCCTCCAGTCACTGCTCCTGTCAGAAGTTATCTGAATCTCCTGGAAAGAGCTGCCTTAGTATCCCTGTCATAATCATCCATTGGCTCAGAACCCCTGGAAGAGGCATGACCTCGATGCAAACACAGTGAAGGGTTTCAGAGCCCAGCAGTTAGGGCTTTCCATCAAATATGCCCATAGTCAAGGGCTTCCCAGGTGGTACTAGTGGTAAAGAACCTGCCTGCCAATGCAGGAGATATAAGAGATGATGGTTTTATCCCCGAGTTGGGAAGATCCTCTGCAGGAGGGCCTGGCAACCCACTCCAGTATTCTTGCCTGAAGAATCCCATGGACAGAGGAGCCTGGTGAGCTATAGTCCATTGGTTCTGCAAAGAGTCAGACATGACTGAGGCGACTTATTTAGCACAGGACCATAGTGAAGGGGCACAGTTTCATGGCAGCTGCAGACCAAATGCAGATATCAGCTTCAGCTTGCTATTTACCACAGACTTAAATAGAGCACAATTCATTCATTCTCATGTATTCAGCAAATATTTATTGTATGTGTATGTTGAAGAGATCATGTGTACTTAATAGTAAAGTCAAAATGTTAGTTGCTCAGTTGTGTCTGACTCTTTGTGACCCTGTGGGCTATAACCTGCCAGGCTCCTCTCTCCATGGAATTCTCCAGGCAAGAATACTGAAGTGGGTTGCCAATGTAAAGTCAAATACAAGTCAAATAATGGCACAATAAATGTAAAGTTAGAGCTGTGAAGAAGGGTTATGGAGAAGTTTTGTCTTACTAGAGGTTTATAGGAGCAACAAACCACACCCCCTTCCCTTTTGGTATAAAAGAAACCTGAATTCTAACTCAGATAAGATGGTTCTTAAGGCCCCTAGTCCACCATCTCCTCAGTTAGCTTGCTTTCCAAATAAAGTCCATATTCCTTGTCCCAACAACTCATCTCTCAATTTATTTTCCTTTTGTGTGGCAACAGTACAAGTTTGGACATAGTAAGAAACGTTACCATTCTATTTATATTATATAATTTGTAATAACCTGTCAGATTTTCTCTATATGGTCAGAAAATGTGAATAAGGATCAGCCAAATGAGAAATACCATACTAAAATAGTTAGCAAAATTCTCCTTCTGGAGTTTTTCTTTTCCCAAATTTAGAGGTTTTTTGTTTTTTTGCCTTAATTTCCTTTACCAAGTTCATATGTGGAGTCTCATTCTGGTGGCCAAATAAGATGTGAATGATGACTGCTTGCACTTTGATACATTGTTTATATTTAGGGATTTCATGATGAAAGCTGCTGTCACCATTTCAGTGTATTAAGGGACAGTTATGTGCAGATGGTATACATAGTCATTTCCTGGTTATACAGGAGCCTGGAGTAAGTTGATTCATGATTTAATGATTTTTATCAGAATGAAATAAGCATTTGATTTTTGAATTTGATCAACCTCTATCTGCAGCTGTGCCCCAACTAGCAATTACTTCCTCCCTGGGCTCTTTGCCCAGGCAAATGGGGTTCATCCTTGTTTCATGTCTCACTGACTTCCCTGGTAATAGACATGGTAACTACTTGAGCTATCGCTGCCTCGGAACTGCAAAGCTCCAAAAACTCAACAAGACATATTTTCTGTTATCATTTTATTTATTTATTTACCCAGCATAATAAAATGCTTCCTCTAATCATACGCTTTTGAGAGTCAGTTAATTTTCTACCCATCAAAACTTAAAAGCAAACTTCTAAGGATTGTCTTTTTTATGAGATACAGCCAACTATAACAATTCTGTTTAAAAAGATTCAATATCACTGTGGTGGGAGTAACATTCCTATTTGCTTCTTTGCCTCAGTTTTACTGAGATCATTTTGGTACACATGGTTGGCATCAAATATCTTCTCTAGCTGCCAAGCATGTTTGGCTTAAGGCAGACACCAAAATAATTTTCCTACTCTTTCCTTATTCCTTCCATGATTCCTTACTTATTGCTCAGTGATTAAGAGCACCATTTCTGTTTTACAGTGTACTATGCCTTTCTCTAATTGTTTTAATGTAATTGTGAATGAAATAGGGCCTGTGATTCAGCATTTTTCACGTGCATGTGGTGGTTTCTGATTTCAGATGGGACACATTAGATAGATTTAACTTTGCTGGTAGAAAAGTTAATAAGGTGCATGCAGTATTTATCTGCTCTTTGAATATTTGCTAAAGCCTGTCTGTATTCTGAATGGCATAATTTCCCAGCCTTCTTCATTAAAAAGATAGTATAATTAAAATGGCAACTACCCAATCACAACAGATAAATCTGTTGCCAGCTGAAATCTTACATGTACTTAGTTGATAAAATGATTCTATTTACTAAATCTTATTAGTTATCTGGTAAAATGACTCTAACTGCTCTCCTTGTTTCTATGTAGTTAGCAGATTAAGGCCTGGACTCTTTAATCTCAGAAAATTAAATCTGCCCCGATTGTCATATTGATGGAGCATCTGTTGTTCCAGGTGCTTGCCTAGTTTTTCAGAGCTGTGAAGTGAGCTATCACAATCCACCTGCATAAGCGAGAGTCTTCCCAGAGATGCTGTGCTTGAGACTCCAATTTGATGTATTTGTTAGACTTGCAGAGGGGTAGTGGGCCATGTACATATGTCACATGTTCAGACTACAGGTGTTTTAAACGCATGCACGATGGGATATGTTTGCCATGTATTTGCCAACCCAAGCTAAATAGTCATTTTAATATCCTAGCAGGCTGATAGAAAAACACAATAGGAGAACCAAAAAAGAGTTTCATAGGTCTAAAAAAGATCTCTGATCTGTAATTGATTATCACTGATAATGTTTTAGCATAGCAGAAGGGGACTAGCGGGGGAATATTTTACTGTATAATAAAATTTTAAATGGTGAAAGATCTGATAGGTTGCATTTTTGTAGGGTATTATTCAGGACATAAAGTTTAAAATTTCAAAATTAAGTATTCCTATATCTTAGGGTGAAATTTATTGAACTACACGTATGTGTCTATACAGTTTTACACACACACACACACATATGTGTACAGCTCAATGACTGTTCACAAAGGGAACATACCCACAGAAAGTCAGGAAATCGCTCAGCTCACCTTCTAGGCACAGTCCCCAGCCGGAAGATTAACCCCTGTCTGAACTTCTAATAGGTAATCTACTTTTGGGGGGGACAGGAGTAGGAAAACATTTTTGAACATTTTATTGAATGGTTAAATAGTTTGAAAATGAGGGCATCATTCACATTTTCAGAAACTGAATGTTCCTTCAAATCCAAGTCAAGAAATAAAATGTTTCCTCTCAGAGACCCTTTCACACCCTTAGCAAGCTCTGCTCCCCACCGAGGGTTAACCCTTTCCTGACGCCTACCAGTTGCACTGAGTTTCTCCTGCTTTTGAACTTTACATAAATTGAATCGCATGGTATGCACTCTTGTGTCTGACATCCTTCACCAAATATTGTACCTGTGACATTCATCCATGTTGCTGCACACAGGGTTAGGATAAGTGGTATGTTTCCATTCCATAGTGGGTCTGTACCACAGTTTGTAGGCCCATTCCCTTTGTGGGCCTTTGGGTGATTACAAATAGTGAAAACTCCTCTTTTAGCCTTTCTCTGAAGTCAGAGAAATACATAGGGATTTTATTCCTGTGTATTTTCTGACAACGGAGAAGAAAAAAAATCTTTTTTTTTTTTTTTTTTGACACATAAAAGCCTCTCATCATTCTGAGTGCCGCTCTTTGCCCTCTATAATGTATACTGAGCTTTTGCTCCCTGGTGAGAAGAAGGTCCAGTCCTTTGATGCTGGGTTCTGAGAGGAATTAAGTATTTCTCTGGTCATTTAATTGGAAAATCGTCCCATAACTGTAACATTTTGCAGCAATTAACTATTGCTCGTGTGTCGAGTCAGTTCAGTTTAGTAGGATATAATCAGGAACACCTTTGAGTTCTCCATTGCTGCCTTCAGGAGTGAGGTCTTTCTCTCCACGCTTAGATTCCTCCCCCACCTTTTTTTCCACACAGGGATGTTAAAAAAAAACAAACCTGGGCCAGTTTAAATCAAAACTTCAATCTCTCCATCAGTTAAAGCCTCTCTCCTCCGCCAGCACAGCTTAACTCCTTTGCTCAGAGAGAATTGGAAGAAGGACACTCTGTTCTTTCATGTTTCTTTGCCCTTCAGCTCACTCTCTCTGGCCCTGAATCTTCAGTGGTTGGTTTATTGGAGTATTTGGGAAAGAGAAAGGAAGAGACAAAGAGTGAACAAATGATGGAAGGGGAAAAAAAATAAGAGTTTTTAGTCAATTGTGTTCACAGTTCTCTCTTGCTTGTCAAATTCTGTCTTGGTAAATCCTGGATATTCTTGTGGGTATATAACTGTGTTCTTTAGAGATTCCAATGACTTCTGATCCAGGTGCTATGTTCTACAGCTGACCTTTTGAAACATCCCCTCCTGTGATACACTCACAGTTTTAATTCTATGAAGTCCCCTCATTTTGGTGGGCAGCAAGGTGGAATTCACTTGGTTCTCAAGGAGTCATACATTTTTGCCCCTCTAAACCATGGAAATAAGCTTGCTGGCCCCTTTCTTCTGCCTGATATAATGGGCTGCAGTGGTGTGATCACTCACCAGGGCCAGACGAGTCAAGTGGGCCTTAGGAAGCATTATTATGAAAAAAGTTAGTGGAGGTGATCGAATTCCAGCTGAGCTATTTAAAATCTTAAAGGATGATGCTGTCAAAGTGCTGTACTCGATATGTCAGCATATTTGGAAAACTCAGTAGTGACCACAGGACTGGAGAAGGTCAGTTTTCATTCCAGTCCCAAGAAAGGCAATACCAAAGAATGTCCAAACTACCATACAGTTGCTCTCATTTCACATGCTAGCGAGATTCTAATGGGCTGTGCCAGGCAGTGAATAAGCTGCCCTTCTCACAAGTACTCCAAATACTACAGAAAAGATGACAAATACTTCCATCCCCTCTTTCCTGCTCACATAAATTTATTTCAAAGAACCTCTGCCTTCAATCTCTTGCCTTCTTTTTTCCAACTTGTGATGGCAGTCATCAGACTTATTTTGTTCTCTTTTGTTAATATCTCACAGGGCACTACCAAGAATGTGTGCTTGTTTCTGATTGACCTTGGTTTTCAGGCCTTGGCCAAAATTTTAGTAATAAAAGACCTAGGTAATACCTTATTATTTGAGAGCAGAGTCAGGTTAAAATTGGTCTTATTTATGGAGTGTCTACACTGCCTGGAGCCACCTCAAGTACTTTGGGAAATAAGATGGGTCTAGCTGCTTGGTTAGAGAGGTAAACTTTATTTCTACCCAACACTTTCTAGGCCATATGGAGGACTGAAGACATTTGGACTATCAAGGAGCTCCTCATCAAGTTTGAGAGACAAGATTTCCATCCTTCAAACATTAAGCTCATCATGATTTTGCTCTGTAAATGGCAGCATGGAATGGTAACAGATAAACCATTATCCAGACGTTAACCTGAATCCAGGGGAGCATTAGCCATCTTGCCATCTCATTACTGAGAAGCTATTGCTTTGTCCCATGGGTATTGTCTCAAATGGCCAGAACAGCTGGCTGGGAGCAGTCCCCCATCAGGGCACCACTGTTTCCTATATTGAAACACCAGAAAGCAAACAGTCAACTCAACAGGAGAACCACAGTATTGAGTTCATGGAGGAAAACCTTCCTGGGTTTCTGATTTAATCTGTACCATGTAGAACTGCTGCTTTTGATCATTTATTTGATCTACCTCAAACTTTTTCACCAAACAAACTGTAAGAACAGAGAAGTTCAATTGATTGATTACCCCCTCACAGTTCTAGGGAGTTAGCTTACAGTAGCCTGTAACAAGTTTGAAACATCTTTTTTTTTATTTCTAAAAAAATAATCTGAGCTTTATATTCAACCTACAGTGTGTGTCTGTTTTAGTTTTCAAGCTTTGGCAAATTTCCATGATATAAGGTGGTATCTCTGTTTACTTACAGGCACATTCCCACATACAGGAACACCTTGATTTATTGAGCTTTACTTTACCCTGCTTCTCAAATACTGTGTTTGGTTTTTTTTTTTTTTTTTTTAATAATTTGAAGGTTTGTGACAACCCTGCATTGGCAAGTGACAGCATTTTTTAGCAATAAAGTACTTTTTAATTAAGGTTTGTACATTGTTTTTTTAGGTAAAATGCAGTGGACACTTAATAGACTACAGTGTAGAAGGCTCAGTGGTAAAGAACCTGTCTGCCAGTGCAGGAGATGTGGGTTTCATCCCTGGGTTGTGAAGATCCCCTGGAGAAGAAAACAGCAACCCACTCCAGTATTCTTTCTTGGGAAATCCCATGGACAGAGGAGCCTGGTGGGCTACATTCCATGGAGTCACAAACGAATTGTACATTACTTAGCAACTACACAACAACAGATAAATATAATTTTTATATGCATTTAGAAACCAAAATTTTCATGACTTACCTTATTGAGATACTCACTTTATTGTGGTGGTTTAGAAACAAACCTGCAGTATCTCTGAAATATGCTTGTACCCTAAGGAGTATGCTTAGTCCAGTTCAAGAGATAAATACTATTCTGTGGGTTCGGGATAAGTGTCTTGGCTTAATTCACATCATGATAGTTATGAAACTTCATTGCTTTTAAAAATGATCCAAGGAGGCTCAATCCCCATAATCTGGAAGCACATTTTAACCATAGGAGTGTAAATATGACTATCTCATGAAGAATAGTGTAGTATTACCTAATATTTTTAAATGTTTACCTTTATTGAGGTATAAGTGACTAATAGAATTGTAAGATTTGAAGTGTATATTGTGATGATTTGATATAGGTATACATTGTGAAAGAAGTCCTCCCATCTAGTTGAATAGTATATATGTGACCTCACGTATTTATCTCTCTTTTTTTTTTTTTTTGGTGAGAACATATAGGTCGTCATCTTTTAACAAATGTCAGTTGTGTAATAATGTTATCAGCTATAGTCATCGTGTTGCATATTAGATCCTCAGATTGTATTCATATTTTAGGTGAAAATTGGTAACCTTTTACCAACCTCTGTATTCCCACCTACTAGCCCCTACCAACTACTTTTCCACTCTGAGTTTAGCTTTTTTTTTCTTTTTTCAGATTCCAGTTATAAAGCATGGCCTTGCTCTATTTGTCCTCTGTCCAGTGTATTGCACTTAGCATAGTACCCTCAAGGTCATCCTTGTTGTCATGAACGGCAGGATTTCCTACTTCTCATGGCTAAATATTATGCCATGAGAATATTATTACACATAATATTATATGTAAATAGACATAGATGTCACATACATATCTAAATATCACATGTATTTGTGCACCTATATGCCTAATTCCTTGTCTACTCATCCATGACCGACTTAGGTTGTTTCCATGTCTTGTCCCTTATGAGTGATAATGCAATGAACATGGGAGTGCAGCTTTCTCCTTAAGATCTTGTTTTCATTTTTGTCGGATGTATTATACCCAGAAGTGAAATTGCTGGATCCTATGGTAGTTCTAGTTTGAATTTTTGAGGAATCTCCATACTGTTTTCCATACTGGGTACAGGAATTTGCATTCCCATGTGTACACAAGGTTTCCCTGTTCTACATATGCTTGCCAATAGTTATTATTTCTTGTCTTTTTGATGGTACTCTTTGTGACAGGTGTGAGGTGATATCTCATTGTGACTTTCATTTACATTTCCCTGATGACTAGTGATGTCAAGCAGCTTTTCATGTACCTCTTAGCATCTGTATCTCTCCTTTGGAAAAATGTCTATTCAGATCTTCTTCCCATTTTTTAACTGGATTTTTTTGTTGTTGTTGCTTTTCTGTAATTTTTTGGTTTTGCTTTTTGCTATTGAGTTCTATATGTATTCTGGATATTGGCTTCTTATCATGGCTATAATTTACCCAAAAAATAGATCTATATTTTGCAAATGTTTTCACCCATTCTGTAGATTACCTCTTCATTGCACTGATAGCTTTCTTTGCTATGCAGAAACTTTTATTTTTTTTTTAATTTATTTATTTATTTTTTTTTTTAGTTTTTTATTTTTTAAATTTTAAAATCTTTAATTCTTACATGCATTCAAAAATAGTTCCACTTATTTATTTTTCCTTTTGTTGCCTTCACGTTTGGTGTCAAATCCAGAAGGTCATTGTCAAGAGCTGTGTCAGGAAGCTTACCATCTGTGTTTCCTTATAGAGTTTTGTAATTTCAGGTCTGAAATTTATGTTTCTAATCCATTTTGAGTTTATTTTTCTATATGGTGTAAGATACATAGTTTCATCTTTTGTATGTGCTGTCTAGTATTGCCAGCACTATTTATTGATGAAACTGTCATTTTCCTGTAATATATTTCCTGTAATATATTCTTGGCTGCTTTGTTGTAAATTAATTATCTGTATATGCATGGGTTTATTTCTGGGCTCTCTGTTCTGCTCCAATGATTTGTATGTCTATTTTTATACAAATATCATATTGTTTTAACTACTACAGTTTTGTGATATAATTTTAAATCAGGATGCTTGATTCCTATAGCTTTGTTCTTGCTCAGAATTTCTTTGGCTATTTGAGGTCTTTGTGGTTTCAAACAAATTTTAGAATTCTTTGTCTATTTTTTTCAAAATATCCCAATGAAATTTTGATAGGCATTGCATTGAGTCTGCAGATTGCTTTGATTTCTATGGACATTTTAACAGTTTTGATTGTTCAAATCCATGAGTGTGAAAAATCTTTCCATTTATTTATGTCTTCACATCCTTTCATTAGTGTTTTACTGTTTTCATATGCAAACTTTTACATCCTTGGTTAAATTTATTCCTAAGTATTTTATCCTTTTGGATACAGATTTTAGCAGCTTATTTCTTTATTTCGTTTTCTGATAATCATTATTAGTTATAGAAAAGCAGCTAATTTTTATATATTGGTTTTGTATCCCACGATTTAAGTGAATTTGCTTATTTGTAAGGCTCTAGCTTGCCTGGAGAATCCCAGGGACAGGGGAGCCTGATGAGCTGCCGTCTGTGGGGTCGCACAGCGTCAGACACGGCTGAAGCAACTTAGCAGCAGCAGCAATTTTTGATAGTTTTGGGGGTTTCCTACATACAGTTTTGTGTCATCTGCAAATGGCAGCAGTTTTACTTATTTTCTAATTAGGATGACCATTACGGCGTTTTCTTGCTCAACAGCTCTGATTAGGACTACCAGTAGGAGGTGAATAAGCGTGTTGGTAGTGGGCAATGTAGTCTTCCTGATCTTAGGGAAAAAGCCTTCAGATTTTTATCCTGATTATGATGCTATTACCTTTGGGTTTGTCATACATAACCTTTGTTATGTTGAGGTATGTTCCATCTGTACCCACTTTGTCAATAGTTAAATTATGAATGTTGAATTTTGTCACATTTTTTCTACATCTATTGATATTATCATGTACTTTTTATCCTTCATTTTGTTAATGTAGTGTATCATATTGAACAATTTGTGTTTATTGACCCATCCTTGTATCCTTGGGATAAATTCCATTTGATCATGCTGTGTAATCCTTTTAACGTACAGTTGAATTTTCTTTGCTAATATTTTGTTGAGGATTTAGTATCTATGTTTTTCTTTTCTCGTGGTGTCCTTGTTTGGTTTTGGTATCAGGGTAATAACTGGCCTTAGACAAGGAGTTTGGAAGTGTTTCCTGTACTTCTATGTTTTAGAAGCAATCGAGAAGAATTGGTATTAATTCTTCCTTGAATGTGTGGTAGAATTAATCAGTAAACTGTCTGGTCAGGGACATTTATTTGTTAGAAGATATTTGATTACTGATACCATCTCCTTACTGGTAATTGGCTTGTTCAAATTTTCTTTTTTACTCATGATTCAGCCTTCTGAGGTTGTATGCCGCTAGGAATTTATCCATTTTTTCAGGTTGTCTGATTTGTTGTTTTTAATAGTAGCCTCTGATTTCACTTTCACTTTTCACTTTCATGCATTGGAGAAGGAAATGCAACCCACTCCAGTGTTCTTGCCTGGAGAATCCCAGGGACGGGGGAGCCTGGTGGGCTGCCGTCTATGGGGTCGCATAAAGTTGGACACGGAAGTGTCTTAGCAGCAGCAGCAGTATGATCCTTTAAATTTCTTTATCAGCTAAAATTTATCCTCTTATTTCTTAGTTTGAGTCCTCCCTTGGTAAGTCAAGCAAAAGATTTGTTTATTGTTTATTTTTAAAAAAAATCAACTGTTGGTTTTACTTATTTTTTTCCTTTTTTCTTTTTGGTTTCTATTTTACTTATTTCTACTCTAAACTTTATATTTTCTTCATTCTATTAACTCACAGTAGGAAAAGAGAAAGGAAAGGGCAGAAATCTCACTTGAAGAAACAGTGGTTGAATACTTCTGTAACCTGAGTAAGGACATCCAGATCCAGGAAGTTTACAGAATTCCAAATAAGATGAACCTTAAGAGACACCCCTGCCAAGACACGTTTTAATCAAAATGTCAACCATTAAAGACAAAGATTATTAAAAGGAACAAGGGAAAAGCATTTTGTTACATGCACGGGAACTCCCATCAGATTAATAGATTTTTCAGTTAATGCCTAAACGTAGGCTGGTGGGAGGTTGGATCTTCATGCCGCAGCTGGGAAAGTATACAGTGCTAGTTACAGCACTTCCAAGGAGATGAACTTTTGTTCTCGCCCCTCTGCATTGGACTTGGGTGTATAACTGCAAGGGTGCTCCTGTATATATTAATAACTTCTCTGTTTGCTGTAGTCCTGTGAGACTACTGAATTCAAGCCCCATTGGCTATCACATTAGGTGATCTAGGGACCCATCCCTTGGGCAGCAGCTGACAAGCTGAGGTTCAGGCATGTATGAGCTCTTTCCAGGGAGACATTGGCAGCAGGCTCAAGTGAGAATGTAGAGGTGGTGTCTGCTGGCTCTCCATGTCTCTGGGAAGGATTATGGTCAGCCCCTGGACACCTGCTAAATAGGAAGCCAGACCCTCAGGCAGTAACTTTTAAAGTGTGCAAATAGGCATCTTTCAGGAAAAGATTGCAAGATATGCATTTTTATCCTGTTTTCTTTCAGAGCTAGGTATTTGGGTAGCCCATCCCTCAGATGGGTGTCTTAAAATTAGGGATGCTGGATCTGGTCTCCATACCCTTCATTTCTCAGAGAGAAGCTTGGAATTGGGAGTTCCATCCTGATTATATGGCACTGTGTCAAGGATGGGGTTTATGGAAAGAATGTAACTGTGCCTTTCCTACCTGCTTCACTTCAGTTCAGTCGCTCAGTCGTGTCCAACTCTGCAACCCCATGAACCGCAGCATGCCAGGCCTCCCTGTACATCACCAACTCCTGGAGTCCACCCAAACCCATGTCTATTGTGTCGGTGATGCCATCCAGCCATCTTATCCTCTGTCATCCCCTTCTCCTCCTGCCCCTAGTCCTTCCCAGCATCAGGGGCTTTTAAATGAGTCAGCTCTTCGCATCAAGTGGCCAAAGTATTGGAGTTTCAGCTTCAACATAAGTCCCTCCAATGAACACCCGGGACTAATCTCCTTTAGGATGGACTGGTTGGATCTCCTTGCAGTCCAAGGGACTCTCAAGAGTCTTCTCCAACACCACAGTTCAAAAGCGTCAATTCTTTGGTGCTCAGCTTTCTTTACAGTCCAATGCTCACATCCATACATGACCACTGGAAAAACCATAGCCTTGACTGGATGGACCTTTGTTGGCAAAGTAATGTCTCTGCTTTTTAACCTGCTTCAGTGTGGGTGATAAAGGTATTTTCTTCTTTGCCTGATGGGTAGGAGTTGATTAGCTAGTTTTCTGGATTTCTTTGACGGGGAGTTGCTCCATGTATAACTATAGTTTTATTGTATCCATGGGAGGAGGAAGATTTAGAAAACTTTAATGTTGCCATCTTGGACTGAAATTCACCTGACATTTTTAATGGACTTAAATTTTCACCATAGCTTCATCCTACTCCTCATAAGTATATCTCATATTTATCAGTATAGCCCTGATAAATAGAACAGGAATTATCATCCCCATTTGAGAGATAAGAAAAATGATGAGTAACTAATGATAAAGTAACTAGCCTGTGCTTACAATTGAGTAGCCTGTAAGTTCTATGAAGGCCAGGACTTCATTTATTTTGTTTACCACTTTATCTTCAGTCTCCAGCACAATGTTTGGAAAACAGTGGGAGCCCAATAAAATTTTCTTCAATTTATTAATATTTAGACTTCAGATTCTAACTTTCTTTTCCAAAACAGCATACTAATTCTTACCAGAGTAAGCTGGCAGAAAGAAGCCAATTGTGAAACAAACAAAAATCAGTTTCAGTTTTCTAAAGACTTGACCTGAAATCTTTTCTTAATAAAAGTAAACAAAACTGTAACAGCTTTTTAAGCTGAGTTTGTTTCCAGTTTTTCTTTTAGTGTCTTCCCACATCAATGACACAGTAGTTAGGACTAAAAGTATATTTGCCAGTGTGGGCATGAAAAAGGATGATGTTGTAAGACTGAGTATTTCTTAACACTTGGAGTTCAAGGAAGGCATTCAATACAATGAACTCAGACCTGCATCAGCATCAGCTTTGGGAGTAAATATTCCAAAATCTGAATTGCTTATTAACGCTGAACTGATGATGTATAGCACAGAGAAGTATATTCAGCATTTTGTAATAATTTATACTGGAAAAAGAGTCTGAAAAATAATATATAACTGAATTACTTTGTTATATACATCAAACTATCATATATTGCAAACATCTATACCCCAATTGAAAAATTTTTTAAAAACTGACTTGAGCAACAAACTCAAAGTATTTGACAGAAAATCAGCATAGATTGTGCTTCTGTGTCCCAGATTTGTCACCATTATCCAGGGCCATAACTGTAGCATAATGGCAAATGTTGAGGTGGAGTTTTAAGGAAGAGAACAAAAGAGCATATGGAAAAAAATGATTAAAAAAAAAAAGATCAGAGAGCAGAAGGAAATGAGTTTCTTATTACCATGGAGTAAAGGAAATGAAATTTAAAAGTTTCATTCCCAAATACTGAATAGATGGTTGTAGATTGTCTCTTCCACTGAGTAAAAGAAAGAGGCATTGCCTCAGCTTCTTGGTTGAACATCAGCATTACAGATTGAACAGTGGAGACTTTATGGTCCCCACTGGCACCACCAAGCATCTAGTCATTCATAGTCTCATGAAGTACATCGTGACACAGAGTCCTGGGTCCAGAACAGAGACCTGGGTTTTTCAGACCTTGACTCTGCCACTCACTAGCTACTGGGACTTCTGGCATATCACTCAAAGCAGTTAAACTTCTCCTTTTCTCCACTTCTGTCTGTGGGAAAAATACACCTGACTTCACATGCTGTTATGAAAAATTCGATTAGAAAATACAAAGAAAAGCTCTTTGTAAAATTTGTGAAACACCTCAATCTGAGATGATATATTTTGATGGTCTCCATCTCTAACATTAACCACTTTAGACAGGAACACTCAAAGGCAAGGATCGGCATGAGAATGGTGTAAAATGAAGCCAGTTCTGCCCAGGTATGACGTTGACTCACATTGGGAACATTTTTGTAGATGGATAACTAAAACAAAATTGCACTCATCTGATGTGCCAGGCAGTCGCTAAGTGACTTACATGCTTTATTTCATTTCATCCTCTCAACTTCACAATACTCACCTGACACACAAAGAAATAGAGACACAGGTTAAATTACTCAAAACAGCCACTCATTTCTTAGGAGAGAGCTGGAATTTAAACTCAGGCATCTAACTCCAGAGAATTCTCCTTGAGTTGCTATTGGGTTTGCACCAATGGCGTTAAGTGGTATAGATCAATTAAGTAATACTAACATTTTAAAACATTTTTATTGTGAAATACAGACCAAAAATACATTAAAATACAGACCTTAATGAGTTATAATAAAGGGAAAACTCATGTACCTACTACCCATATCAAGAAACGAAACATTCTTACCAGCCCCAAAGCTATTTGTTTCCCTGTTTTTGCTCCCCTGCAAAGATAATCACTGCCCTGACTTTTGGAGTAATTTTTTAAATGTTTTTACCATGGATGTTTCAGTTCAGTCCAGTCGCTCAGTCGTGTCTGACTCTTTGCAACCCCATGAACCACAGCATGCCAGGCCTCTCTGTACATTACCAACTCCCGGAGTCCACCCAAACCCATGTCCATTGAGTCGGTGATACCATCCAACCATCTCATCCTCTGCCGTCCCCTTCTCCTCCTGCCCTCAATCTTTCCCAGCATCAGGGTCTTTTCAAATCAGTCAGCTCTTCGCATCAGGTGGCCAAAGTATTGGAGTTTCAGCTTAAACATCAGTCCCTCCAATGAACACCCAGGACTAATCTCCTCTAGGATGGACTGGTTGGATGTCCTTGCAGTCCAAGGGACTCTCAAGAGTCTTCTCCAACACCACAGTTCAAAAGCATCAATTCTTCAGCGCTCAGCTTTCTTTATAGTCCAACTCTCACATCCATACATGACCACTGGAAAAACCATAGCCTTAACTAGATGGACCTTTGCTGACAAAGTAATGTCACTGCTTTTGAATATGCTATCTAGGTTGATCATACTTTCCTCCGAAGGAGTAAGCGTCTTTTAATTTCATGGTTGTAGTCACCATCTGCAGTGATTTTGGAGCCCAGAAAAATAAAGGCAGCCACTTGTTTCCACCATTTCCCCATCTATTTCCCATGAAGTGATGGGGCCAGATGCCATGATCTTAGTTTTCTGAATGTTGAGCTTGAAGCCAACTTTTTCACTCTCCTCTTTCACTTTCATCAAGAGACTCTTTAGTTCCTCTTCACTTTCTGCCATAAGGGTGGTGTCATCTGCATATCTGAGGGTATTGATATTTCTTCTGGCAATATTGATTTCCAGCTTGTGCTTCCTCCAGCCCAGCGTTTCTCATGATGTACTCTGCATATAAGTTAAATATGCAGGGTAACGATATACAACCTTGATGTACTCCTTTTCCTAGTTGGAACCAGTCTGTTCTTCCAAGTCCAGTTCTAACTGTTGCTTCCTGACCTGCATACAGGTTTCTTGAGGGGCAAGTCAGGTAGTCTGGTATTCCTACCTCTTTCAGAATTTTCCATTGTTTATTGTGATCCACACAGTCAAAGGCTTTGACATAGTCAATAAAGCAGTTCACATCCACTAAACGCTATAGATTGGGTCTACCTGTTTTTGAACTTTGTATAAATGGTCATATAGTGTGTAATATTTTTTCTGATTTCTTTTGATCATATCCATGACAGTCATCTGTCTTATAACTAGCTTGTTCGTATTCTTTGCTGTATATTCATTATAGAAACATATCACCTATATAACTATTCTGTTAATTAGTTGTTGATAGTTAAGGAGTATTACAAAAATGTGCTGCCATGAGTATTCTTGTACCTCTTACTACACATGTATATGAATTTCTGTTGAATATGTGCTTAGAAGTGGAATTGGCGGGTCCTTGATATGTATATATTTAACTTTGATTGATATCACCAAACCATTTCATACCAATTCAAAGTTCTGTATGAGTTTCTATCAATTCATATTCTTTATTTTTTCTGGTGAACTGTGAGGTAGTAGCTCATTGTGGTTTTAATTGACGCTTATTTTACTATTAGTGGAGCTGCATATCATTTCATATGTTCAGGGTCATTTAGGTATCCTGTTTTGCCACTTGCCTGTTCAAGCGTCTTGCATATTTATTTGGTTGCCTGTCATTTTATGATTAGGAATATTTATATAATCGGTACATGTGTCCTTTTCTATTGTATACTTAACAAATATCTTCTACCACTCTGTGATAGTTTCCTTCTCCAAGGTCATGAAGAAATTTGTTTGAATTGTCTTCTAATTTTTCTGCAGAGTAATGAGGTAAGGTGTTCTTTTCAGTAGTAGAGGTAGGATAAATGGATATAGTGTAGGGGGAAAAATCCCTGACCTCTGCCCCATGCCATAAACAAAAAATAACTATAGTGAATTGCTGATATAAATATGAAAGATAAAACAGTAAAGATTTTAGAAGATAATGTTGATGACCATCTTTATGACTTGGAGAAGGGAACTATTCTTCAATAAGGAGATAAAAAGTGCTGCTGCTGCTAAGTCCCTTCAGTTGTGTCCGACTCTGTGCAACCCCATAGATGGCAGCCCACCAGGCTCCCCGATCCCTGGGATTCTCCAGGCAAGAACTCTGGAGTGGGTTACCATTTCCTTCTCCAATGCATGAAAGTGAAAAGTGAAAGTGAAGTCACTCAGTCGTGTCTGACTCCTAGTGACCCCATGGAGCCTACGAGGCTCCTCTGTCCATGGGATTTTCCAGGCAAGAGTACTGGAGTTGGGTGCCATTGCTAATCAACAAGAAAAATGTTGAAAGATTGTACTACGTTAAAATTACAAATTCTATTCCTAAAAATACGGTAATTCTATTTTTAGAAAGAGAGAGAAGTCGCTCAGTTATGTCTGACTCTTTGCGACCCCATGGAGCCTACAAGTCTCCTCCATCCATGGGATTTTTCAGGCAAGAGAACTGGAGTGGGTATTGGAATTCTGGAATACTGGAATTCTCTTTTCAACTGAGTATAATCTGTTAAATGTTTCGAATAAATTATTAATTTTAGTTTTTTTTTAAGTCTAGAATTTCTATTTGATTCTTTTGTTCATCTCTGTGATTTATGTAGTATTCTATTGGCTGTTAATATAGTCCATTTTTTAGGTCCTTGAAATAATAAGCATAGTTGTTTTAAAGTCTCACTCCAGGTTCTGAAGACACTGTTGATTGCTTTCTGTTTTCTTTCCTGCTTTTCCCCATATTATCTTATTAACTTGTATATCTTCTTATCTTTGATTGTATGCCAGGATTATTACTAAGAATTATAAAAATAATGCATGATCTATAGTGATGTTATCTTTCTCTATAAAATATTTTGTTTCTGCTGTGAGTATTTGAGGCTCTAGTTAATCGGAGATTACTTTAACTCAGTTCTAAGGTGGTTAATTTTCTAGATTACCCATAAATATCCTAGCTTATATCAGTTTATGTGAGAAACGTTTTAATTGCAATTTACCCTTTCTCCTATGATAACGGGTATTCAGGGTCACATCACAGATTGCATTTATAATGACCCACCTCTGTAGAAAGCCCTGGAACTCTAATCCCTCCCCATAAACTTTCATATATTTGGCTCAGACCCTCAGCTTCATCCTCTAGAAGAGCACATTCTGAACACATCTCTCATGTACTGGCTTCTCCTGTCTATTTTGGCCCAATAATTCTTCGCTATTTTATTAGCGTTGCAATATCTTTGTTTTGTTTTTCTGTTTTTTCCAGATTTAAGGGTTATCCTTAGCAAAGATTTTGTCCATATTCAGTTCAGTTCAGTCGCTCAGTCGTGTCTGACTCTTTGCGACCCCATGAACCACAGCACACCAGGCCTCCCTGTCCATCACCACCTCCCTGAATTCACTCAAATTCATGTCCATTGAGTAGGTGATGCCATCCAGCCATCACATCCTCGGTCGTCCCCTTCTCCTCCCGCCTTCAATCTTTCCAAGCTTCAGGGTCTTATTTCAAGAGTCAGTTCTTCGCATCAGGTGGCCAAAGTATTGAAGTTTCAGCTTCAGTATCAGTCCTTCCAATGAATATTCAGGACTGATTTCCTTTAGGATGGACTGGTTGGATCTCCTTGCAGTCCAAGGGACTCTCAAGAGTCTTCTCCAACACCACAGTTCAAAAGCATCACTTCTTATGCGTTCATATTACCCTGTCAACAGTGACCAAAAGTGGAAAGCTCTATTCTTCACATCTCATAGAATTTGTTGTTGTTTACTTGCTCATTCCTAGCTGACTCTTAGCGACCCCATGGACTGCAGCGCACCATTCTTCCCTGTCCTACACCATCTCCTTGAGCCTGCTCAAACTCATGTCAGTTGAGTTGGTGATGCCATCCAACCGTCTCATCCTCTATTGGCCCCTTCTCCTCCTGCCTTCAATCTTGCCAGAATCAGGGTCTTTTCTAATGAGTCAGCTCTTTGCATTAGGTGGCCGAAGTATTGGAGCTTCAGCTTTATCATCAGTCCTTCCAATGAATATTTAGGACTGATTTCCTTTAGGATGGACTGGTTGGATCTCCTTGCAGTCCAAGGGACTTTTAAGAGCCTTTTCCCACACCACAGTACAGAAGCATGAATTCTTTGGTGCTCAGGTTTCTTTATGGTCCAAATTTCATATCCATACATGATACTGGAAAAACCATAGTTTTGACTAGATGAACCTTTGTTGACAAAGTAATGTCTCTGCTTTTTAATATGCTGTCTAGGTTGGTCATAACTTTTCTTCCAAGGAGCAAGTGTCTTTTAATTTCATGGCTGCAGTCACCATCTGCAGTCATTTTGGAGCCCCCAAAATAAAGTCTCTCACTGCTTCCATTGTTTTCCCATCTATTTGCCATGAAGTGATGGGACCAGATGCCATGGTCTTCGTTTTCTGAATGCTGAGTTTTAAGTCACCTTTTTCACTCTCCTCTTTCACTTTCATCAAGAGGCTCTTTAGTTCCGCTTCGAGTTCTGCCATCAGGGTGGTGTCATCTGCCTATCTCAGATTATTGATATTTCTTCCAGAAGTCTTGATTCCAGCTTGTGCTTCATCCAGCCCAGCATTTCATATGATGTACTCTGCATATAAGTTAAATAAGCAAGGTGACAATATACAGCATTGATGTACTCCTTTCCCAATTTGGAACCAGTCCGTTGCTCCATGTCCGGTTCTAACTATTGTGTCTTAACCTGCATACAGGTTTCTCAGGAGGCATGCAAGGTGGTATTCCCGTCTCTTGAAGAATGTTCCACAGTTTGTTGTGATCCACACAGTCAAAGGCTCTAGCGTAGTCAATGGAGCAGGAGTAGACGTTTTTCTGAAATTGTCTTGCTTTTTCAATGATCCAGTGGATGTTGGCAATTTGATCTCTTGTTCCTCTGCCTTTTCTAAATCGAGCTTGAACATCCGGAAGTTCTCGGTTCAAATACTGCTGAAGCCTAGCTTGAAGAATTTTGAGCATTACTTTACTAGCGTGTGAGATGAGTTCAATTGCACAGTAGTTTGAGCATTCTTTGGCATTGCCTTTCTTTGGGATTGGAATGAAAACTGACCTTTTCCAGTCCTGTGGCCACTCCTGAGTTTTCCAAATTGACTGACATATTGAGTGTAGCACTTTCACAGCAGCATCTTTTAGGATTTGAAATAGCTCAACTGGAATTCCATCACCTCCACTAGTTTTGTTCATAGTAATGCTTCCTAAGGCCCACTTGACTTTGCACTCCAGGATGCCTGGCTCTAGGGGAGTGCTCACACCATTGTGGTTATCTGGATCATAAAGATCTTTTATGTATAGTTCTTCTGTGTATTCTTGCTACCTCTTCTTAATATCTTCTGCTTCTTAGGTCCATAATGTCTCTGTCCTTTATTGTGCCCATCTTTGCATGAAATGTTCCCTTGGTATCTCTTATTTTCTTGAGATTTCTAAAGTTTCCCATTTTATTGTTTTCCTCTGTTTCTTTGCACTGATCACTTACGTAGGCTTTCTTATCTCTCCTTGATATTCTTTGGAACTCTGCATTCAGATGAGTATATTTCCTTTTGTCTTTGCCTTAGCTTCTCTTCTTTTCTCTGCTATTTCTAAGGCATCCTCAGACAACCATTTTGCCTTTTTTTGCATTTCTTTTTCTTGTGGAATGTTTTGATCCCTGTCTCCTGTACAGTGTTATGAACCTTCATCCATAGTTCTTCAGACATTCTGTGAGATCTAATCCCTTGAATTTATTTGTCACTTCCACTGTATCATTGTAAGGGATTTAATTTAGGTCATACCTGAATGGCCTAGTGGTTTTCCCTACTATCTTCAATTTAAGTCTGAATTTTGCAGAAAGGAGTTGATCTGAGCCACAGTTAGCTCTCGGGTTTATTTTTGCTGACTGTATAGAGCTTCTCTATCTTTGGCTACAAAGAATATAATTAATCTGATTTTGGTATTCACCATCTGGTGATATCTCATAGAAATGGAGATGTCTCTAATGGAAATGTCTCTAAGTTCATAGAGAGATTTTAAATATTTTAGCTATTTAGCTAACACATGGTATATTCATGTTTTCTGATTTCCAAATTAGAAAGGCTATTTATTTGACTCTGTCTGAAAAGGGAAGCTTTTGGAACTATTTCAAAGTTTTAGGATTTAGGGAACTAAAGTCAATAGCCCAATTAATAGATTTTTTCAACTATATTAGTTAAGATTCTTTTTTTTACTACAGCAGAAACTCAGTTCTCACTGGGTTTTTAAAATTATTATTGTGAGGATTCTATTAGTTTCTTTAATTCGAAGGGATAAAGCCTTAGACAGGTTTCTCCAGTAGCTCAAATAACACCGTCAGTTCTGGTTTCCGTCTCTCTCATTTCTCTTTTCTGCCGTACAGGCAGAGGCTCTTATCTCCTCTGTAGTGGCCCTTGGTGACGCTCCATTTACATTCTTACCCTCTTGCAGCCAGCAAAATATAAATAAGTATCCTGGAAATCTAATTATGTCTCACAGGCCCTGTTGTGTCATGGGTCCCTTCAGGAACTGATCGCTGTGACCTGGAAAATGGGATGTTGTGATGTGTCTCACCTCAGTCAAGTGCTCTAACTGTGGAGTTCAGCCAGAAACACAAGATCTGAAAGTGGCAGAGGGTATGCTTTGCTGGGGGGAAAAAAAGGAAAGCTATTTTTCGTAGATGTGCTAGAAAACTATTTTTCTAGAACATTCTAGATAAAAGAGAACAACAAAATGTCCATTAGAGCAGCCCACTGGAAATCAATGTTGTTGTTTTCCTTTGTGGCCTACAGGTCTCCCATTACCTTAGAAAGCATTTTATTGTTTAATTTATTATGCTGTCACAATGCACAGAGGTCTGACTTTGCATCTTAGATGCACTTCATGCAAATCTCTTTTGCCTATTTTGAAAAATTCTTAAGGCTCTTGTGCACTTGGGCAATGGAAAGGAGCAGTGGCCTGCCATGAGCTGATTTTGAGAGAAAGAGCTTAATCTAAACACAAAATGCCACCTTGATGAGTGTCCTGTGGGATTAAAAGGGTGGAATGGGAAACAAGCATAGGTGGTCAGTTTAGGCTCATGCCTCAGAAAAAGGCCTGGTGTTATCTGTTCTGAAACTCAGTGAAAATGAATTGATGAGTAGACAATAGCCCGGGTGTCCAGCTGATTGATCTGTGCAGCCCCGAGCGTCCCCAAGCTGTTTGGCAGCAAGCCGTCTTTCTTCTGTTCTTGCCTTATTAATTCAGGCTATGATAAATGGCTATGCTGACAGCCCACTACAATGAAAATAAAATCCTTGTCAGGGAGTCTTCCATCTTCCAAGAAGCAAAGAAAATCTTGTCCATAACCCTCTTGTGGTGGAATTTTCTCACATAATCTTACTGGCAGTGAGTGAGTATAACAGCGCATGTGTCTATGTATATACATATCCTGCGAATGCTGTGAGTTCCCTTCTAGGTTAAAAACACACACACACTAACATTAAAATAGACTCCTGCAAACAGAAACCACCAAGTTATACTTTATGTATGTCATAAGCAAATGTGAGGAAATGCAGAACTGTCAGAAATGCCTTGAGTTCAGCAACACATGGGAGAAGAAAATTAATGCTTCTTCCCCTACCCTTGTAGTCTTAATAAAAAAGTAGGTAGCAGATGCAAAATGAAAGAATTATTTAAACATTGATCGTTCTTGGCTGGGGATATTTTATGCTAATCAATTTACCTCCCCTAACTTCTTAAACCCTTCTTTTTCCTGATCAGTGTTTTGTGTTATAACACACTGCAGAAGCTGGCATATTTTAACTGAGATCTTTTCTCAGTAAAAAAAGGTTTACATATTTTAATGTTTCTGGAACAGGATAATCTATGAAGAGAGCTAACATTAACAGAGTTACAGTGGTCCCCAGAAATAATCTGATGAGCAAACCAAGACAAATGTGGAGGTAGATACGCTTGCAGACATCTGTCCCACAGGTATAGTCACACACGTATACAACAATAGGCATATTTTTATAGCAACAGCTCAGGAACAGTCTATATGAACAACAGTAAAGAAACTAAGACACAAAAACTCAGTGGAATTAACCATTAGAAAGAACAAGGAATCTCTGTCAGTAGCAACAGTTTTCAGGGAAAAAGTGCTACAGGAGAATAATATGATTTTATTTTCTGTTACAGCAGGAGAAAATAAGAAACATGTAAACATGTAAATAAGATTTCTGGAGGAAATAACTGAGAAATATAAAACATTTGTTTGCTCTAGGAAAGAACACTTGGAATAAGTGGAAAATTCTTGTAGGTATTGTGTGCAGTTTGAATTTCATTTTAACCATTGTATACATTGTGTCTTCATTAAAATGTAATACCCATTCTAAAACTTTTTTTTTTTTTCTGATTCCCAGTCCAGTGTTCTAGTTTGTTAATCTGCCTTCTGCAGGTGTATAGAAATATTGCCTGGTTACAGGGTAAGATCCCGTGAGACAGTCACTTTCCATGCTGTCAGTTGTTCCAGGGCTCCTGGGCAGAGAACTTATACTTCTCATCAGTGATGCTCTGAGCATGGGCTGCATTGTAGCCCCCATCGTGCTCCTGTGGTAGCATGAATAAGCAGCACCTGGAGACCCCGATTAAACAGATTCCTAAGCCCTTCTTCAGGGATTCAGAAGTCCAAATTCAGTAGATCTGAGTGAAGCCTATGAGTCTGCATCTCTAAAAAGCTCCCAGGCTGTGCTCATGCTGCTGGTCTACAGACCGCATGTTGAATGTGTATGTCTGCAGCATAGGTGTAATTTGAATGTTTCAGAAGAAACTGTCCCTCTGTCAAAAAAAAAGTTTATCTAAGGAATCATCATCATCAATGCTTTAAGTACTTTAAGCTTTAAGTGCTTTAAGTTGGGCTGGAGGGGAAGCCGTGGAGATGGAGTTGGGTTCCACTTTGGAGGCCGTGCTAGGTAGACTTGCTATAGGTTTCTAGTATGAGCAGCTGAGTGGATAATGATGATGATGGCGTTTATCGAAATGCTTGAAACAAATGAGGCAAGAGAGTGAGAACAGGTTAAGCTGCAAGTTAAGAGTTCCATTTGAGACTGACTTACTACAAAATGCCAGGAAACCACCCAGAAAAGATACTATCTAAGCAGAAGTATCTGAAGCTCAGGAAGGAGGTCTGAGATTAGGGATGTAAGTGTGGAATGGCCATAATGTAGACATATTTAAAGCCATGGGGAAGAATTGAATCACACTGAAAATGTAGAGAGAAGACAGAGGAATCTGAGCACACCATGAGGAACTCCCCCATTTAGGGATCTTAGAGAGGAGAAGCAACACTAAGGAGAATAGCAAGAAGCATCCAGTGGGGCACCCTGAAAACTGAAAGAATGCAGCATCACAAAAGCCGTGAGAGGAGATGTGTGGAGACAAACACAGGAGGATCTCTGCATCCGGCCCTCAGTTCCTGTCCTATCTCCCCCATCACTGAATGATGGTGAATGCTGAACGGGGACAGCATTCACTCATCACTACTGTTTACTGGGCAGTTACTCTTTGCCAGGTGCTATGCTGTGTTTGAAATATCTTAGCTCTTTGATTCTCACAAAAATCCTTTGAAGTAGCATTATGGTGTTCCCAGTTTAGAAATAAGGACACTAAGGCCCAGAGAGGTTAAGTAACTTTGCCGTGGGTCGTGCAGCCCAGGAAATGGCAGCAGCAGAGTTTGGGTGGCGGTCTCTCTGATTCCAGGTCTAGCTCCTGAGCATTGTTATTCTATCTCTCCAGGACACTTAACATTTTCTTACCTTCCTCATGTGCAAAATGAGGTTGTTGGTATAGATAATTTCTGAATTGACTTCCAACTCTCCCTTCTTTGAGTCTATGAGGTAAAAGCGAGCCAGATTTGAAAGAGGGCATGTTTGCTCACACTACGAGAACAATGTGCAAAGAAAATATTTTCTCATTTTTGTCTATGACTGATTTGTCTTTCTCACATGTTCACTTAATGTTTTATCCCAGTCTAAGAAGTAGTCCAGTGTAATACATTAGAAAGTCCTTTATAATCTCTGAGTCCTCTCTTCTTTGCTTCTCTCTAAAATGGTATCTGATAATGAGGTTTACTTGACCTTGAGGATTTATGAAAAACAGTTCTCTACCCTTACAGCTCTCTATGGTCATGTCCCCTCAGCTGCCCAGGCTCTTGGCACTGGAAGACTGGCACACACTCTCTGCTTGGTCAGGGTCCCGTAGCCCCTTGACAGTGAAATGTCTCCCCCACCCCCACTGCAGTGATCTGGCCATGACTCCAGCTTGGCACAGGAGCAACTTGGGCAGCTGTTTTGCAAGGACTATTGAATGCAGGGTCTCCTTGATTCCATTACAGAGAATTCCCCCACAAGTGCCTCAGCCAGATTCCTGTCTATTTCTGGGGCCCCTTGGTGTGGACTTAGTGTAGCTGGGAAAGCTGAGTATCATAGCCCTTCTCCTAACAGGGAGTCTGGTAAGGTTTACTCTGCTGTGGCCTCTTCCAGGCCAGTATGGGCAGAGCCCTTGAGGTTCCTCAGTCATCTGTTTCTTATGCACTAAAACTATCCTTATGTATCTAGCAAAGTCAATGTACAAATGTGGTGAACTTTAAGTTATCTTAAGTGTTCCCTGATGCTGGGAAAGATTGAAGGCGGGAGGAGAAGGGCACGACAGAGGATGAGATGGTTGGATGGCATCACCAGCTCAGTGGACATAAGTTTGAGTAAGCTCTGGGAGTTGGTGATGGACAAGGAGGCCTGGCATGCTGCAGTCCACGGCGTCGCAAAGAGTCAGACACAACTGAGTGACAGAACTAAACTGAAGTGTTCACAGTGCTATATAAAAATGTATATGATTTTAACTGGAAATCCCAATTCTACGTCAGCTTCTGGACTGAATATATTACAGTGGAATTTTAAGGCTAACTTAATAGGACGAACTCTCTTAAACATAACAATTACATAAAATCCCAAATTATATAAAATGCCAAATGCACAGACTTAACTCAAAACTATTAATACTTTGGGTCTTATAAGCAGATCTGTACTTTACTTGAACTCTTCTAAGTGTTGAAGTAAGCCTGCCCTCTAAGGATGCTATAATTTGATCCCACGCCTTTGGGAAATTATTTGAGGTAATAGGATGATGAGTAATTTTACCTTAGCCTCCTGACCGAGTTCTGCGGGCAACTTAGATGGGAAACACAAAGCACTGTTGTCTATCAGTGACTCTGTAAGTCAGAAGCATGTGTGGATGTATAGCCCATGGTCTGGAGTGAAGTATAATAATAACCTACCTGATAATTCTTTTTACAATGAAGTGAAGCTCACCCAAGCTGGTCACTTTGTTCATTGGTTTGAGCATATCTCTAGTGTTCTTTTGACTGGCATTCTCTTCCAACTCAATAGTCTGTGCACCAGGTAGAACAGTGCACTTTCTCATACTCTTAGGAGCTTACAGATTTTTTGAGTATCATCATGTAATGTCCAGCCTCCATCTTTCAGAGCAATGAAGTAGCCATACTCTAGGAATCAACAGATCTGATTTCTAGTACAAATACTCCCAACTAGACTAAGGTCCGTCTAGTCAAGGCTATGGTTTTTCCTGTGGTCATGTATGGATGTGAGAGTTGGACTATGAAGAAGGCTGAGCGCCGAAGAATTGATGCTTTTGAACTGTGGTGTTGGAGAAGACTCTTGAGAGTCCCTTGGACTGCAAGGAGAGCCAACCAGTCCATTCTGAAGGAGATCAGCCCTGGGGTTTCTTTGGAGGGAATGATGCTGAAGCTGAAATTCCAGTGCTTTGGCCACCTCATGCGAAGAGTTGACTCATTGGAAAAGACTCTGATGCTGGGAGGGACTGGGGGCAGGAGGAGAAGGGGACGATAGAGGATGAGATGGCTAGATGGCATCACGGACTCGATGGACATGAGTCTGAGTGAACTCCAGGAGATGGTGATGGACAGGGAGGCCTGGCGTGCTGCGATTCATGGGGTCGCAAAGAGTCAGACATGACTGAGCGACTGAACTGAACTGAACTGAGTTAGCTGTGTAACCTTGGATAAGTTACTTCACCTTTTCAGGCATATATGTCTGCAGAAATCCTTTTTTGTTCTGTTTTCTGCAACTTGCACTTTTTTGAGCGTCTACTATGTGCCAGGTCCCATACTAAGACTTTAGGTATATCATTTCATATAGTCATCATAGCCGTACTTTCAGCATTCTGGTTTTTAAACCCATGTTACAAGTGAGGAAACTGAAGCTTAGAGAATTCAAATAAGTCGTCCTAGGTTAGCTGTCTAGCTGAAATGATCTAGACTAAATTAAAAACCAAATCTGCTGACTGTGCAGCCCTTGGCCTGAACCAGTTATCAATTGCCTCCCTTGAGTATGTTGAGTCTATGAAACATAATTTACTGGTCCTTTCAGGAGAAATACCTTAATATCTGTTGAGATATTAGGGCCTATTGCAACTGAGCCACATTTTTAAAAACACAGTCCTGCTCAGGATTTAGAATTGCTATGGAAACTATAGCTTGAAGATTTTAGGGTTTTTGTTGTCTTTTGTTTAAAGAGTATTGAATCATCTTTAATGCATGGCTCTGAAAGGCTCAAAAGGTAAGGATGTAGTCAGTTTAAGCTTTTGAGCTCAGTAATTGTATAAAAAGGCCCCCAGGGAATCATGTTAACAAGCAAACCTCAACTATAGCCCCGAGTTCCACCCAGAGCATCACAGTACATTGTGTTGCATGTGGTGCTTTCAAGAGCATAGAGGATGCAGAGAGAGAGTTGAGGATAACAAGAGACTCATTTAACAAGATGTGCCAACAAGTTTCCAGCTGAGCTGCAGTGACATTTTTTCTTTTTCTCTCTTTAGGGCAGACAACAAACTGATGGGTATGGGATGGCTTAATTCCTGCCTGCCCTCAAGTGAATTTTAATCACATTTCTCTGTTTACTTACTGTTCATTTTGCAATAAAATAAGGTGTCCCCTTCACATTCCACCACCTGAAAGGGAAGAAATTATTTGGTGATGACAGCGATGTATTTGGCTTGCAGAAAATGTTTGCAGGCTTAGGAATTGTTCAACCTCATTTACAGACAAGGGTGAGAAATTCTACAAGGTTTATTTTGTGGTTTCAGGGGCTGTGTTTGCAGAAATAAAACAAGACCATACATTGCCCCACAACTCAGCACTTACTGCAGAAGCTCACCTGGACCCCTAGGACTTCCAAGTGTAGTAGTTAGGAAAAAATGAAAACCAAAGCACACTCTAACGAGGCATCCATGTTAAACCAGGCTCTAGTTAGCTTTCAGGTGAAAGATGAGAAAGAGAAAAACACAGTGAGCATTGTGTGCAAAAGGCCTGGGTTCATCTGTGGCTCTCCATCTAATTTGCTGGGTAAACTTGGACAGACTATTTCGTTTTCTTGAGTCTCAGTTTCCTTCTATATGAAAGAAGATAAAAATACTATCTGCCTCAGAGCAATAATAGAAGAGTAGGATGGAATTCATTATTTCTTGCTATCTCTCTCATGTTAATGATTCAGAATACATTGGCAGAGAGAAAGAGAAATATATTACTTCCTGGATTCAATTAAGGAAGGGCTTTAGAGAGTGGGCAGGATTTAGAGAGGAGTCTTTTGTAGTATTTATGTTTGGGGATAGGGATTAATCTCCTATAAGGATGTATTGTTTGCTATTAGTTCAGTTACTACAGCACTAAAGTCTTTGGTAAAATTACTGAGTAATAATATTGGGCTTCCTAGGTGGCACTAGTGGTAAAGAACCCACCTGCCTATGCAGGAGACAAGAGATGCATGTTTGATCCCTGGGTTGGGAATATCCCCTGGAGGAGGGCATGACAATCCACTCCAGTATTCTTGCCTGGAGAATCCCATGGATAGAGGAGCCTGGTGGGCTATAGTCCATAGGATCACAAGGAGTTGGACATGACTGAATCGACTTAGCATGCAGTAATAATATTGGCAGTAAATTATAATTAGGCACGTAAGATCATGGCTTCCGGTCCCATCACTTCATGGGAAATAGATGGGGAAACAGTAGAAACGGTGTCAGACTTTATTTTGGGGGGCTCCAAAATCACTGCAGATGGTGACTGCACCCATGAAATTAAAAGACGCTTACTCCTTGGAAGAAAAGTTATGACCAACGTAGATAGTATATTCAAAAGCAGAGACATTACTTTGCCGACTAAGGTCCATCTAGTCAAGGCTATGGTTTTTCCTGTGGTCATGTATGGATGTGAGAGTTGGACTGTGAAGAAGGCTGAGCACCGAAGAATTGATGCTTTTGAGCTGTGGTGTTGGAGAAGACTCTTGAGAGTCCCTTGAACTGCAAGGAGATCCAACTAGTCCATTCTGAAGGATCAGCCCTGGGATTTCTTTGGAAGGAATGATGCTAAGGCTGAAGCTCCAGTACTTTGGCCACCTCATGCGAAGAGTTGACTCATTGGAAAAGACTCTGATGCTGGGAGGGATTGGGGGCAGGAGGAGAAGGGGACGACCGAGGATGAGACGGCTAGATGGCATCACGGACTCGATGGACATGTGTCTGAGTGAACTCCAGGAGATGGTGATGGACAGGGAGGCCTGGTGTGCTGCGATTCATGGGGTCACAAAGAGTCGGACGCGACTGAGCAACTGAACTGAACTGAAGCTCTCATAATGAAAAAAAAAAAAAAATGAAGATCTCATGTAGCCACTAACTAAAAAATCCTTTCATGTATCAGGGTCTAAGCTAAGCTGTTTGTGTGCAATATCTTATTCAACAGCAATATAAATTGTTTATTTAGCCAGCCTCCAAGATTTCACAAAGATATCTACCTTTAGGTATTTATATCCTTGTATAGTCCCTTCTCACAGTGTATTAGCATTGGTTGTGTGACCAATAGAAAGTGAAATCAATGATGGTATATGACTTCCAAAGCAAGCTAGACCATGAAAGACATTATGGCTTTCATCTTGTTCTTTCTGGGATCACTTAGTCTGGGGAAAGCCAGCCGCCATGTCATGAGGATGCTCAAGCAGCCCACTGGAGAGGTTCTCATGGTGAAGGATTGAAGCTGAAAGAGGAAACAGATAGAACAGGCTCCATCTTGAAAGCAGGACTCCATCTTGGGCTGGACTGTGAACTTTGAATATGCCCAGTATCTATGGAAACAACATACCAACTGGAAAACCAGACCCCCAACATGGAAGAGCCCCAGGGCTTGTACCGAGACTCTGCGTGGCCTAAAAGAATACCCTAATTATCTGTGTAAGCAAATAGAATCATAAATTCTATTATGCTTATTGGGATATGACCACAGGCCTGTTGATAATTGTCCACTGTCAACTACCTAGGCTTAAGGCATACAAATCCCGGGTTTAAGGTATCCGAATCATGGGTTAACTTAGATTGTATCTTTCTTTTCCTTGGTTCAGACTAGTTTCAGAGAATTTGGGGAGGTGGGTTTGAGCATGTACACTTAGGGTATATAAGGTTTTCACAAAAACTGACTGGGGTCCTTGGCTAAGAGGAGACTCTGCCTTGGGCCTGCCAGTGTAATAAACTGCACTCAACTATCTGCATTGTCCTTCTGAGTGAGTTTGTTTCCCAGAACACGTGGCTACAACAAAGCCTCTAGCCAGCAGACTTGTGAGACATCCATTGTGGAAATGGATCCTCAGCCCTTATCCAATACAACCCCAGTCTACACTTTCGACTATAGCCTCATTAGAGACCATGAGCCAGAGCAACACAGCTAAGCTGTTCCAGAATTCCTGACTCTGAACCTGCCTAAGATAATATACATATTTGTTATTTTAAGTCTCCAGGGTTTGTGATCATTTTTATGTAGCACTCAGTAACAAATGAATTTCCCCATGACTCAGTGGTAAATAATCCATTTTCCAATGCAGGAGACGTGAGTTCAATCCTTGGGTTGGGAAGATCCCCTGGAGTTAGGAAATGGCAACATGCTCCAGTATTCTTGCCTAGGAAATCCCATGGACAGAGGAGCCTGGTGGGCTATAGTCCATGAGGTCACAAAGAATGGGACATGACTTTGCAACTAAACACCACCAACAAATAACTAATACATGATATTTTACAGAAATGGAAACCAGAAGCTCAGAGAGGTAAATTAACTTGTCTAAAACCATAATTGTAGGAAGTGGCAAGCCAAATATTAATACAAACCCGGGCTCCAAGGCCCACTTGGCTCCAGGGCCCAGGGTCTTAGTCACTGTACTTTGTTGACTTTTCACAGGGGAGAAAATGATTGTAAGAGCCTCTTGCTTATACTTTATACACATACCAGGAACGTCCCTCCACTTAAGTTGTTATTAATTCTACATAATTGTTCTAAACATTCTTATTAACAATAAATATATAATGGCAACCCACTCCAGTGTTCTTGCCTGGAGAATCCCAGGGATGAGGGACCCTGGTGGGCTGCCATCTATGGGGTCGCACAGAGTCCGACACGATTGAAGTGACTTAGCAGCGGTAGCAGTAGCCACATACTATATACTTAGGCTTTTAAAGTGTTTATAAACTGGGACTATTTTCAAAATTTGGGGAGGGCTCACTCAACACATACTTCTGTTACATAGTTCTCATTTTGAGGCTGCATCATTTTTTTTAACTTTTTATTTTCTATTAGAGTATAGCCAATTAACAATGTCATGGCAGTTTCAGGTGGACAGCAAAGGGATTCAGCCATGCATATATATGTATCCATTCTCCCCAGTTGCTCCTCCCATTCAGGCTGCCATATAATCCTGAGCAGAATTCTGTGTGCTATACAGTAGAAGCTGCATCATTTTCCCAAATTTCATCCTAAAAACCACACTTTGTCTCCTCTGTAATCCTTTCTTCCAAGGATTCTGTTGTAAATACCCAATGTAAAACTTTAATAATTTCAGATATGTCTTGAATAAGTTCAAATAAGTTCAGAAATAGTAGATTATTCACAGCCTTGCTCTCTTTTGGCTGCTCCCCCCTTCTCCTTTTTTTGCCCATTTCTTATTGTTAGGTAAAAGACGACCAGGTACACCAAGAAATGTCTAACAGGCTTTAATAGCGAAGCACTCTGTATTGGAAGTTTGTTTATATACCAGACTGCGAGGGATGGCTGGGCTAGCGGAAGGGGGTTTGGATAGGTTGCTGGTTCCCCATGTCGCCAGCTGATTGGTTTCTCTATGCGGCTGAGGCCGGGCGGCTTATGCAGCTGAGGCGGAGTGTGCTGTCATTGGTCCCCGGGATCCGGGAGGATCCTCCCTTAGGGACTTTTTCGCCGGTGGGAGGGAAAGGAGGGGCGGCCCATCATGGCCCCCAGGGTCCGACCTTACACTTATCCTTTTAACAATTTACTTAAAAGTCTCTAAGTTTTAGTGAAGGCATTGTTGCTAACCAGAAAACCAAAGATTGATTTGTGAACTGTAATGTTAGCATTCTAATTCACAGTAGATACCCAATGAATAAAATATCATATTCTACTCTCTACGGCATACCCTTATCTTTATGAACTTAATTAGGAAAAGTAAGTTATTTTTCAAAAACCTTCAGAGAAAAAAGCAAAAAAAGTTTGTGTTTGTTAATGATCTGAAGGAATATTTCAGTGGGGCATGGAAAACCTCTGTAGTTACTATGATCCTCTTATCTTTTACCTCCAGACAGAGCTTAGTAATATCTTAAGCATTTTAACTCTGTCAGTCATTACAGCAACTGACTATAGCACAGATTTCTATGCAGCACTTCAAAACCAATCAGCACAACCTGATAATCTGCCTTTGGCATCTTGATTAGATTCCAGAGACACTGAAGGCTCCTCAGGATGCCTGCATACATCTAGATTTAGGTAATCTCATTCCTTTTGTGTTAGTTCTTTCTAGTTGCAACCGCAAAAGGAATCCACTTTATGGTCTCTTTCCCCAAATCAGGACTTATAAGGGATCTTTGGGTCACCCTGTTTTCAACTGATTATGTAAAGGATTATCTTGTCTTCTACCAGGTCATCTCAACAAACGTCCAAAGGGACTCAATTGTATATGGGCTTCCATGACAACTCTGACATTTTAAGAAAAAGCTGAACTTCCATGTGAATGGGAAAAGCAGCAGGAACCTATGTTAGAAGAATTACTCCCAAACCCTACTGCCAAACCTATTATACATCTTGTCTGAAACCCTTACTTTATAATGGCAGTTTTTATTGAGTAAAATTGTACCAGACACTCTGTTAGTTGTGTTACATATGTTTTACATTCAATCTTCACAAAATCTGCAAGATGAGTTGGAATGCTTGCTTTTTAAGGGAGAAAATTGAAGATTGGAAAGAAAGAAATATGTCCACAGCCACAGTTGGGGAAATTAGATGGAATTGGAAGGTTCTATGTCAGTCTGACTTCAAGAACTAGATTCTTTCACTCCACAAACCTACTTTACGTTCATTGGGCTTGCTCGAGTATTTTTAGCAGGCCAAGATACTGGTCTACTTAAAAGTAACTACTAGTTGACGACAATTTCCCACATTGGTGTGACTCAGTATTTATTATAGTGTTTTCCCGCAGAATGACAGAAGCCTTATGAGAGAGGTAAAATTATTACCGTTTTGTAAATGAGACTCCAGCTGAGTGTGAGGAGTCAGGTGGCTCTTTCAAGATATAGCAGTTATGGAGCTCAGGGGGACAAAGGAAGTAGCTCTTCTGCTCCTTTTAGAATACTGTCCTGCATCTCTTTGAGTGTCTTCTTCCTCTTGTTTTCATTTTTTCCCTCCCTTCTTCCTCCTATTTTCAGTGTTTTCTGTTTGTTTGTTTGTTTTGTGCCTTGTCAACTGTTGATTATTGGAGTCCATCATCAGAGGCAAGAAAAGTCCTGCCATTTATCACAAAGGGGTTGAGCTGAGCTCTACCAGGGTGGAGGGAGGTTGTGGACTAGGGCTGGGGTGGAGGGGTTGGAATCGTGAAGAGGACAGGCAACCCTTCACCCTGAGCACACTTAATCCCACTTGAGTTTAAAATGAACTACATCATAAGTAAATTTTGATTGAGAAAAGACAGAGGGACATTTCATCTATAGCACAGGCTGTTTCCTTTGGCATGGTGAAAAGGCATATTAAGAAATAACCACATGAGAACACAGGACTCTTTGCTTACACTTCTTTCTATAATTCTTACAGCCCTTTGAAGTAGATTAAATAATTCTCTTGTTGTAAGTATAGAAATGGAGGTTCAAACAGTTTAAGTAATGTGCCCTTGCCCAAGTTTGTAGACATTTAAGAGCAAAACCAGGATTTCAACTCAAGTCTTTGTGTCTAGAACCCATGCCCCCTCCACCACCCTCTGGGAATGAGAGGAAGCCTAGGCGGACCACCCATCACCCTCTCAATTTCATCATAAATTATTTCTACATAGAATCACTTTGCCTCTTCTTGAAAGGACATAGTCAAAGTAAGAGATTTTCTCTTAAACCGTGAGTTATTTTCAGAAGGTTTGTTTTAAAAGATAAGGAAAAAAGAAGAAAAGTTACAAAACTTTGTTGTGACAGAACAGTTGCATCAGAAGTACTATTTCCTATTCTTTCAAGGGAAAATCAATTATTTTGTTCAGTACATTTGAAGCGACTTTTGTACATCAAGAGCCCCTTCAGTTCTGCTTCAAATAGAGGATATCTTTCTTTCCCCCTGCTTTAGTAGAAGCAGGTGCCGATCACAGATCTTTTTAGGTCTTTAGCTTCAACTTCCTGAACCACGCACAAGCTGATTTTTGAATTCTCATAATATTCTAAATAAAATAGGTCTCCCTTGAACATAAGGGAGCCTATTTGGATTCCCATTCAATTAATCTGTCAAGACTAGGTAATGAAGGCTTCTTGCTAGAAAACAAGGCTTGCCTGTGCGTCAGTAACTGTTGTTTCATTGTTTCCTCATCTGTCAAATTTTGTCTTGGTTGTCACATGGCAGTGTAATTTAGCATCACTTTCACTTTTCACTTTCATGCATTGGAGAAGGAAATGGCAACCCACTCCAGTGTTCTTGCCTGGAGAATCCCAGGGATGGGGGAGCCTCGTGGACTAACGTCTATGGGGTCACACAGAGTCGGACACGACTGAAGCAACTTAGCAGCAGCCGCATGATATATAAATATTTCATAATTAATACTAATATATATTAGTATGGTATGCTATTAAGTACAACACACAGTGTTTCTCTTGCATACAGCTGGGGAAGTGGCAGCATTTAGCTAAGTTATTTTTTCACTGAAGGTCTAAAGATACTTATGTTTGAATCATCTTTGTTTGTATTAACACATTTAGGGCCTGAATTTCATGGTGGATGGATGAAAGGATGGGTGGATGAATGAAGGAATGGATGAGAGAAGAGGGAATGAGCATATTTTATGTCTCAAACACTGTTAGGAGCATTTTACAATTTATTATTGAATTACTATACTTACTGATAACCAGAACCTTAGATTTTAGCCCATAGGTAAGACTCTATTTCACCCCTCTGCATCCACTCAGGATGTGAAATAAGGCACTCTCCTAGTGCTTTGGCACTGCAGTTTTTAAGCATGTTAATTTCATTTCCAAGGAATGATCCTTAAGAAGTGGCATTTTGAAAGTTCATATAAGTTATGTACTCTGTAATGCTTTAGGAAATAGACAGCTAAATTGTAGCAACCATGATGACTTCCCCTGTCAAAATTAGCAAAGAAGATGCCAGTGCTTGTGTATGTGTGTGTGTATTCATGTGAATTGAACCATTCTTTGTCATTTCCAGAAAATTAGGATGCCTATTTCCCCATACAATTGGTGAAAATAATCATATTTCGCAGATTTTTTGAAGGCAACTGATAGTATGCAAGACATATTGTCAAACTTAAGATGTTTTTGTCAAAGTTGCCAATAGGGAAAAGAAAGTACCTATTACTATTATGACTGCTATTGTTATAAATTAAAATAATGATAGTAGCTGTCATTTATTGAACGCAGTATGTGCTAAAAATAGGGCTGAGTATTTTTCATCCATTATTTCATGTTCTACAAAAATAAAAGCTAAGGCTAAGACATTCAGGGATTCATTTAAAGTTGCACATATAAGATAAAAGGAGAAAAAGCAAAGAAAAATTCCAGGATCTCCTGTGTCCTAATCTTGGGATTTGAAGTCAGGGATCTTTTAGGTGAAAGGAACTGAAAACACAACTCAGATTGGTTTATGCAAAAATGAGGATTTCTTGACTCATGTAATTGAGAAATCACAGAGACCTGTATCTTTAGGTAAAGCTGTATCCAGGAGCTCAAATGATGTCTCATTCATTCCTTTCTCTTCCCCTCCCATCCTTCCCTCCCTGCCCTTTCTCGTGTTTCTTGATTTGTCCATATTTTGGCTTTGTTTTCTTATTCATTAGCTTTATTCCCCAACAAATGTATAGCCACCAGCGACTCTAAGCTAAGTCAGCCAGTGGAAATAGCATTTTACCCCAGTGGTTCCAGGAAGAAGTCCCAGAACTAAATTTTATTGGTCTGCCTTGGTTCACAAGCCCATGCCTCAACGAATAATGTACTGGAGGTGGAGTGCTATGATTGGCCAGGCTTAGGTCATGAACCCAAATTCATTCTCATGGGATGGAACTAGCCCTACTCAAGTCAAATGGACTAAGAAGGGGAGAGGGTTGTTTTTCTGTTGTGATTGTTATCAGTGTAGGTAATGAATGTTGACAAAGATAACAGAAAGCTACTACAACCATTTAGACACAAATTGCGATAACACAAATCAGCCTCATTTAGGAGGCTGGTAGCTCAGAGTCATCCTCTCAGCAGGTTATCTAACTTACTCTTTTAGAAAAAGTGTTGAAATGCTTTCAAATGGCAAAATGCATAGCTAGAAGGCATCTTGCTTACGTAAAATGACTTCTTTCTTACAACTCACTAAAGCTTCCAGAATCATGAATCTGAAAGTGCCAGGACTAAGGTTAAGGTAGTTCCAGCTGGTGAACAAGCCTAAAATTGTAATTATAATGGGTATTTGGCCAGTTCTGATATGTTTAACAATAAAGATTCAAGTCATATTCAAATCTAAACCAACATAAGGACAAGACTTGTTTAAAGGGTTCAGTTAGGAACTGGTGATGAAAAGATAATGTAAACAATTTTAAATAAAAGGTTATGTGCTTTTATACCATTTGCTTTTATGTATATTTCTTTTCCCTGAACTGGCTCACTCCTGAAACAGCTGCTTCTGGAATTTATAACAGCACATGGTTGAGGAGGGATAGGACTGGCAGCTAAACAAATGGCAGAATAATGACAAAATGGAAAAACAGCTGAGTGCTATAATTTACAGATGATATGACCACATCAAAACCAGGGAAATGAGCTCTCTCCACTTAATTGTCTCCAGCCTGCCATGTCTGGCGATGCATTCTGACTTCGCAAGCCAACTCTGCAGCATCCAAGTCCAGCCAGAAAGAAAGAAAGGGAGGAAGGAGGAAGGACCTCGCTGTCCTATTGTATTATCTATGGTGAGGCGTCTCTGGCTTCCCCATTCAGGAGTTAAGGCAGTGGCAGTATATCTATAGAGAGACTGGCTTTGCAGCTAAAACTTTCAGCCAGAAAATAAATAAATAAAATAATAATAATAGATGCTTAATGGACAAGAATATAGCTTCTGAAGTAGTAAACATTAATAACTAAAGACTCTGACATCCTGCAAAAAGTCAGATGAGACATCTTAAAAAAATCCATGTGTCATTGTGATTTTCAGATTGAAAGCTACTGCTTTGTCACTCTTTCTTCACCTATTCCAGGGACACTTATGGCCACAGCATAATTTTTTGGTATTTAAAATGCAGGAATTATTTGCTACTTAACACTGCTAGAGCAAATGTAGCTGCCTCAAACTCCATTTTTATTCCCTATCAGGATGCTTTCTCTTTGTGTCCCTCCTGGCAATTTCCAATCATAGACAATTTTAATATTTCATGGTTGTGTCATTACAAAACTAGCAAGCCCAGCTGCTGTTTCTTGGTGAGATAACTATTTGTATGTATGTTTGAGTTGTATTTTATGCTTGTCCTAAAAGATACTATTATATTTCTTATAAATTTCCAGCAACATTGTTAAGGCAAAATTATATATTTCCCACTTGATTTCATTTAACTTAATCCCCATAGAATTGTTAAGAGGTAGGCACTATTTCCTATCTCTCAGTTCCACAGATAAGGAAGGAAAAAAGTGAGACTACCAGAGGTTAAGTAGCTTGGCCAAGGTTATGTTGCAGCGACACAGACAGGATTCAAACTTGGTTCCTTCTCAAAACAAAGCCTATACATTTCCCTGTCAGATTCCCAGCAACCTCCCCTCTTTCCATTGACATTCTGAAAGCCTTCAAATTATTTCTAAACTTCCCTCAATCAAAACCTGCTCTCCGGCCTGTTTCATACTGAGATAGCAATTATTACTAGCACAATCTTTGGTGGGACTTACCTTCAAAAACAAAAACTTTATTTTGTGCTGGGTTATAGCCGATTAACGATGTCGTGGTAGTTTCAGGTGAACAATGAAGGGACTCTGCCATGCATATACATGTATCCATTCTCCCCCCAAATCTCCCTCCCATCCAGGCTGTGTGTGGGACTTACCTAGTTTATAACAGGCATCGTCACGTTTTAATATTGCTCAGATGTCTAAGCCATTGGTCCCCAACATGGCTGTGTATCAAAATAACTACAGGGAGACTGATTGATGGGTTTGTTTTCAGCAGAAACGCAGCAGCCTCATCCCTGTGAGCTTGCTAACTCCGTGAGGCTAGAGAGGGTCCAATTTCTAAAAGAACAAAGGTGATTCTGATACCCAACTAGGGTAGAGAATAATACATTTTAAGAGGATCAGGTTTCATTGGTAGCCTATAGCAAAAGGAAATTTGAGGAAGCTGTTGATCCAGAAGTTAACTCAATGTTGAGTACAAAAGTTAACTAATTTTTGCTCGTTCTGTGTTATTAAGTATTGTGAGCTGGTAAAGGATCTTCCTGCAATGCAGGAGACTAGGATGCGATCCCCAAGTCTGGAAGATCCCCTGCAGGAGGGCATGGCAACCCACTCCAGTATTCTTGCCTGGAGAATTCCATGGACAGAGGAGCCTGGTAGCGTACAGTCCGTGGGGTTGCAAAGAGTCAGACACGACTGAGCAACTAACACTTTTTGCACTAAAGAATATTATTCTAACAATACCATTAATCACCATCAAGGTAAGAAATGTCCATCACTGCCAAAACTTTTCTTGTATCCCTTTATTTTGTGTGTGTACATGAAGATAAGAATACTTAATGTAACATCTACCCTGCTAACAAATTTCAAGTGTACAATACATTATTATAACTGTACATCTCTACAGTTGTATGGCAGATCTCTAGAACTTATTCATCTTGCATCACTATAATTTTATACCCATTGAAAAGCTTCTTATTTCTCTACCCCTCTTATCTGGTAGCAATCAGCACTTTAGCTTCTGTTTTTATAATTATGACCATTTTATATACCTCATGTCAGTTGAATTATACAGTATTTGTCCTTCTGTGACTGGCTTATTTCACTTATTATAATGGACTTCGAGGCCCATCCATGTTGCTGCATATGGTAGAGTTTACTTCTTTTTTAAGGCTGAATAATATTCCTGTGTGTGTGTGCATCGCATTTTCTTTACTTATTCATCCACTGATGGACACTTAGGTTTTTTCCTATATTTTGGCTACTGTGAACAATGTTGCAATGAACATGAAATGGCAAATATCTCTCCAAGCTACTGATTTATTTTGGATGTATATACAGAAGTGAGTTTGCTGGATCATATGATAATTCTGTTTTTAATTTTTTGAGGAACCATCATACTGTTTTATGGAGTGGCTGCACCATTTTACATTCTACCAAATAGTGTTGAAAGTTTCCAGCTCCCATAGAGGCTCACCCAATACCTGATGTCTATTTTCTTTTTTCTGTACTAATAGTCATCCTAACTAGTGTGTGATAATATTTCATTATGGTTTTGATTTGCATTTCCCTGGTGATTAGTGGTATTGAGTACCTTTCATATACCTTTTGGCCATTTTTATGTCTTCTTTGGAGGAATGTCTATTCAAGTCATTTGTCCATTTTTAAACTGAGTTATATGGGAGTTTTTGGCTTTTGAGTTATAATTCCTTATGTATTTTAGAAATAAACCCCTTTTGTGATATATGGTTTACAGATACTTTCTCCTATTCATGGATTTCCACCTCACTCTGCTGATTGTTTTCTTTACTGTGAAAAAGCATTTTACTTTGATATAGCCCCTGTTGTCAATTATTGTTTTTGTTGCCTCTGCTTATGGTGTTACATCCATAAAATCATTACCAAGATCATCAACATAAAGCTCTCACCCCATGTTTACTTCTGAGAGTTTTACAGTTTCAGGTCTTGTCTTTAATCCATTTGAATTGATTCCTCTGTATGATGTTAGGCAGAGGTCCAATTTCATCCTTTTGCATGTGAATATATAACTTTTCCAACACCATTTGCTGAAGAGATGCTCCTTTCCCCATTGTGTATTCTTGGTATCCTTGTACCATCCATAGACCATATATGCATGGATTTATTTCTGGGCTCTCTATTTGGCTCTATTGGCCTATATGTCTGTCTTTATGCCAGTGCCAAACCCCCAGTATCATACTATATCTTTGTAATTCAGTTTTAAGTCAGGATGTTTTTGAGTTGTTTGTATACAACAGCACTTTTCCATTTGTCTTTCGTAAAATACTACTTAAAACACTAAAATAGAGGCAAGGCTCCATGGCCAGTTATGTTTGAGAAATACTATATATTTTGTCTTCCTCATGCAGAGTCACAGCATTATAATTTAAAAGAATAACATACTATTATGTACGTATAATAAAATTCTGAAAAGCCTCAAAGAAATTGGGAAATTTTGAGTTTCCCAACTATGATCACTGAAGAGTTTATTCCTTTAATACCTATTAACATTCTCCATTGACTGTATTTTACAAATACACTTAGGGAGTACAGTAGTGAAGTCTTTGTGTCCCAGAGAAATTGATACAACTGTATTATAAATATTATATCCCACATTTACTTACATTGTTCTAAGTCACCTCTTTAACATGTCTAGATAATACTCTCATGGACTCTGGAAGATGAAGAAGAAAGTTGATGTGTTCTTTTCCTGTTACTCATGACCCTCCAAAGTGTTTACCTGGCATCTGCATTCACAGTCTTGAGTATCTTTCTGCCCAATGCCATAGTTTTTCCTCCTCTGAAATGACAATAGTGCTACTTTCTCCAGGGAATCTTCCCAACCCAGGGATCGAACCCAGGTCTCCCGCAATGGAGGCAGACGCATTAACCTCTGAGCCACCAGAAGTGACACGTGTTTATTAATGAAAAGTTAGGAAGTCCAGAGAAGTTCAATAAGGAAATAAAAGTACTGCAAGCCTATACCCAGATAAGAATTATTTGTATTTCTACTGATATGCTTTGATTTTACACACATACACACACACACGTAAACTTGCACACACATTCACCCATAAAGGAAATAGATAGTACTCTTATAGGCTGAAGTGTGTTCCCCAAAATTCATATTTTGAATCCCAATGCTCAATGTGACTGTATTTGGAGACCAGGCCTTTAAACAGGGATACACACACGGAAAAGATCATAGAAGGGCTGAATGCGAAGCGGACCATCTGCAAACCCAAGAGAGCAGCCTCAAGATAAACCAGACTAGTCTACTTTAAGGACAGCTGATTGGCAACCTTAATTCTATCTGCAACCTTACTTCCATTTTTGCTAGGTAAGGTAAAATAGGCATCAGTTCAGTTCAGTTCAGTCGCTCAGTCATGTCCGACTCTTTGCGACCCCATGAATTGCAGCACGCCAGGCCTCCCTGTCTATCACCAACTCCTGGAGTTCACTCAAACTCATGTCCATTGAGTCAGTGATGCCATCAGCCATCTCATCCTCTGATGTCCCCTCTTCCTCCTGCCCCCAATCCCTCCCAGCATCAGAGTCTTTTCCAAGGAGTCAACTTTTCGCATGAGGTGGCCAAAGTACTAGAGTTTCAGCTTCAGCATCATTCCTTCCAAAAGAACACCCAGGGCTGATCTCCTTCAGAATGGACTGGTTGGCTCTCCTTGCAGTCCACGGGACTCTCAAGAGTCTTCTCCAACACCACAGTTCAAAAGCATCAATTCTTCGGTGCTAAGCTTTCTTCACAGTCCAACTCTCACATCCATACATGACCACTGGAAAAACCATAGCCTTAACTAGACGGACCTTTGTTGGCAAAGTAACGTCTCTGCTTTTGAATATGCTATCTAGGTTGATCATAACTTCTCTTCCAAGGAGTAAGCTCCAAGAATTTGAATGAGGACATCCTTGGGGATTGGTGTATTATTCTGTCTATGACATTGGTATCTAAGTTGATACTGAATGAGATCCCCTAGCACGAGTATGGATAAGAAAGAAAAGCAGTTTGATGCCTGAGATTGGGGAGATAAGGTGGGACCAGCAAAGAAGACTGAGTAGAAGAAGGCAGAGAGGAAGGAGTAAAAATAAGGAAATGGGGTGGAGTCCAAGAAGCCAAATAAAGAAAACCTTTCAGGAAAGAAGGAATGCCCTGCCATTCTAATGCACTCATAGGTGGGGTAAGCAGGTGCTGAGAATGGACCATTGGCTTTGGTGTGTGCAAGCCAATGGTATCTTGGACAGAAGGTGTTTTATGGATTTTGTGGCAGTCTGTTTACCACCTTGCTCACTAACACTGTTCATATAAAGAGTTTTCTAATCAACTGAATGGAGTGAAGTCTTTTATTCTTTATAACCAATATAGTCCATCATTGTTTACATTATTCCTTCCTTATTTACACCATCCTATCTTTCTTTTCCTCTGCCAGCAAAACTTCTTTATAACATTATCTTTGCTTCCTGGCTTCTTATTCTCTCTGGTGCCCATTTTACTGAAGCTTATGTACCCACCTTTCCACCAAAATAAGTTGTAAGATTCTGAGAGTGGAAGATTGCTAAGTGTTGCTAGGGGGTTGTTAAGAAGCACATTGTGACAAAAATCAAGCTGTACCTTAGATGGAAAAGCCAAGTTGTAAGGCAAAGAGAGTGATTCGTCCTCTTGTAACTTCACAAGGTGGGAAGTTTTATCCTGATTGAGAAAAACAGCAGAAGTGTATTTCTGAGGTCTTTGCACTCCTAATGACATCTTCCTGCTTTGTAGCTGTTATTGCCATTGTCTTGCTTGTTAAAGCTGTGCTGAGGGAGGGAAGAGGATATTCCAAAGACAGGGGAGTTAGAAAGACGCAACAGCTTCTCTGAGATTAACTTGGAAGGAGTAGGGAAGGGCACTCTTGCTGAAGTAGCTGAATTATTGACTGCTGAGATGTAAGCAGGCAGGGAAGAGCTTTGATGCCAGGCGCCTGAGTCGTGGACCATGTGGCGGGCTCCCAGCATCTGAATTCCAGTGTGTGCTGTGATCTGTTGGGCTGAGCTCTGTCACATTCACAGTACATTTAAAATGCTCAGAAGAAAAACTCAGGGCAAAGCTCTTTCAATAACATTGCTACCTTTAATATTTACATTAAATGCTTTACAGTGTACCAAGAAAATTTGCAAAGCTAAGAAATAGAAAAATCAACTGTACAAAAAAATCAACTATACTAAAATTTTTTATTGACATATAGTTGACTTACAATATTGTATTATGTTCCAGTGTACAGTGATTTGGTATTTTTGTAGATTATTCTTCATATAAAGTTATTATAATATATTAGCTATATTCCTGTGCTTTACATTATGTTGACTTTAAAAAAATGCACAGTGTGAGAGTTGTGAGTTAAGTTTTATTGGGGGCAATATGAGGACTGCAACCCTGGAGGCAATACCTCAGATAGTTCTCTTTGAGAAACTGCTCTGAAGACGCAGTGGGGGAAGGTCAGTATATATGTGATTTTGGTGAAGGGCGGGGAGTACATGCAATAAACATGTTTATTTTTTGGAAAGTTTCAGCTGGTCTTGTGAAACTTCTGCTAGTCATGAGAAACAGTCATCACCATGAAGGATTTTAGTGCTTTTCTAGGTATGAGGAGGTAAAAGAATTGGTCTCATAAAGTCAGCTCCTGAGAATATCTATCTGAAGATCTGTCTAGCTAGTTCTCCTGGAGCACAGAGTGCTTCGTTTCTGCTCTGCACCCTGAGCTCCTTCAGGGGGATGTGGAAGATCAGCAGCTGCCGCAGCACATGATTTAGTCCTGTAAAGAGAGATGGGAAGTGCCAATTTGTGGTTGACTATTACTTCCTTGTAACTTACTTATTTTGTTTGTATCTCTTAATCCCACTCAGCTATTGTGCCCCTCCCAACCCTTTTATCTATAACCAACAGAGTTCCAGAAAAACATCTATTTCTGCTTTATTGACTATGCCAAAGCCTTTGATTGTGTGGATCACAATAAACTGGAAAATTCTGGAAGAGATGGGAATACCAGACCACCTGGCCTGCCTCTTGAGAAACCTATATGCAGGTCAGGAGGCAACAGTTAGAACTGGACATGGAACAACAGACTGGTTCCAAATAGGAAAAGGAGTCAAGGCTGTATATTGTCACCCTGTTTGTTTAACTTCTATGCAGAGTACATCATGAGAAACGCTGGACTGGAAGAAGCATAGGCTGGAATCAAGATTGCCGGGAGAAATATCAATAACCTCAGATATGCAGATGACACCACCCTTATGGCAGAAAGTGAAGAGGAACTAAAAGCCTCTTGATGAAAGTGAAAGTGGAGAGTGAAAAAGTTGGCTTAAAGCTCAACATTCAGAAAATGAAGATCATGGCATCTGGTCCCATCACTTCATGGCAAATAGATGGGGAAACAGTGTCATACTTTATATTTTTGGGCTCCAAAATCACTGCAGATGGTGATTGCAGCCATGAAATTAAAAGACGCTTACTCCTTGGAAGTAAAGTTATGACCAACCTAGATAGCATATTCAAAAGCAGAGACATTACTTTTCCAACAAAGGTCCGTCTAGTCAAGGCTACGATTTTTCCAGTGGTCATGTATGGATGTGAAAGTTGGACTGTGAAGAAAGCTGAGTGCCAAAGAATTGATGCTTTTGAACTGTGGTGTTGGAGAAGACTCTTGAGAGTCCCTTGGACTGCAAGGAGATCCAACCAGTCCATTCTAAAGGAGATCAGTCCTGGGTGTTCTTTGGAAGGAATGATGCTGAAGCTGAAACTCCAGTAATTTGACCACCTCATGCGAAGAGTTGACTCATTGGAAAAGACTCTGATGCCGGGAGGGATTGGGGGCAGGAGGAAAAGGGGACGACAGAGGATGAGATGGCTGGATGGCATCACTGACTCGATGAACACGAGTCTGAGTGAACTCCGGGAGTTGGTGATGGACAGGGAGGCCTGGCGTGCTCCGATTCATGGGGTTGCAAAGAGTCGGACACGACTGAGCGACTGAGCTGAACTGATGACCCAACAGTTTTCCTCCTGGTATTTGCCAAAGAGGAATGAAAGTATATGTCCACCAAATAACCTGTACACTAGTGTTTACAGCAGGTTTCTTCATTATTGCCAAAAATTAGGAAAAAATATAAGTGCCCATCAGCAAGTAGATGGTTTAATAAATTGTGGTGCATGTGTGCAACATAATATTATAAAGGAATAAAAAGGGAAAAGTTAAAACCTTCAACAACATTCTGGAAAAGGCAAAACTGTGGTGATAAAAAGATGATCAGGTGTTCTGGAAGCTGAGGGTATGTAGAGGGGCACCAGAGAACTTCTTGAGGTGAAGGAAATGTTCTATTTTTTAATTGTAGTGGTGGTTACATGACTATACATTTTCCCCAAAACCCATCAAACCATACATTTAAAAAGGATGATTTTTGATGTGTGTAAATTATACTTCAATAGACCTGACTTTAGAGAAGGAAATGGCAACCCACTCCAGTATTCTTGCTTGGGAAATCCCGTGGACAGAGGAGCCTGGTGGGCTGCCGTTTATGGGGTCACACAGAGTTAGACATGACTGAAGTGACTTAGCAGCAGCAGACCTGACTTAAGTCAGAGGGGAGACTGAATGTAAAGTAGAAGAAACTTAAGGAGACAAAAACGGGTAGGTTCTATTCTAGATAACAAACATAAAGAACAGTGAGTCTTTTTAAAAGAAATTTCCCAAATAGGCGCCCATGGATTGTAATTCATCCTGCTGTGGGCTTTTGGTCAGCACTGTGTTCACTCACACTGTGTAGAGGTGAATGTTTTAAATGACATGCCAATGGCTAAAACATACAGATTTCACATAAAAACCTACATTTTTTACCCTTCTTCTAAAAACCAGTCTGAAGATCTGGTGACATTGAGTGAGATTCCCATATGGAGTAGCCTGGCTGAGCCAGAGGGGAGGTGGTGTGAGGGTTGCTTCTCTGCTTTGCCTGTCTGGCTCCCACAGCCATTTCTGTCTGCACATCTGGCTTTAAATCCCTAACAGCACCACTGTGCTGGTCTCTAAAGGCCACCCTGTTGAGTAAATGGAGATAGTAGATTTGGTGTGTGTGGCCAAATGCCAAGTCTTTATACCACCAGAAATCTTGAATATAGAATTTCATTTTTAACCATTTACCTTGGTTATAAAGTACTCAGTTGTACTTAAATAGTTGTTCTTATTTAAAACATGGTTTAAGTGGTATTTTAATGTCAATGAGGCTTAGTGGTATTTTAAGAATTATTATAGGGAAAGGGGAAAACCTTTCCAGAATATCAGTGCTTAGAACTATTCTAGCTACAGGAAAAAAAACTTTCATTGGCAAATGTACCTCCTAGAAGCACCTAAAGAAATCCCAGACCTAAGGCCTAAAATCACTTGAGCGGAATTTAGTGTATACCTTGCGAAGTCCGTATTTGTCAGTGATATTCCAAGTCACAACTAGCAGTCACAATTAGAAAGGAACATTTAATTAAAAACTGTAACTTTGGGTAACTGATAACACTTACATGATGTAGGAGAAAGAAAAAAATCAGCTATCCCCCCTTTTTTCCTTCATATGTTCCACGGTAAAAACTATCTTCTTATGGTCAAATGTTAAAGTTGAGATGTTTTAATACAGACTTGTGTAGATGAGGTTAATTTAATAGTATACAGAGAAAGGTCAGGGTTACCTTATAGTGACTAATCATAGGAAGTGTCTAATGGAAATAAAATAGCACTTTAAGGCAGGAAAGTTCCCTTCCCCTCTCCCCAGGTCACAACAGAGAGTATTTTCCTGCAGGGCCAGAGTGTTGTTTTGTGGGTGGAAAATGAGACATTACTCCGAGCTTTTTCTTTTTTTTTTTTAACGTGAACTCAAGCATGCCTATGGCTATCATCACATAGCTCTATAATAATGAGGAAGTCATACATAAAAAAGGAAGAACGTTTCAGGGGAAGGCAGAGATGCTTTTGATAGATTTTTTCTGAAATCCAGAGTTTAATGTTACGACTCTTCTTATAGGGAAAAGAAGAAAAAAAGCACCTGTGGTCTGTGGACCCATCCTCATATCACACACCTTTAAAGCAAGTGATCAAATAAACTCTATAAAAATTTAAGGAACTGTCCACCTACTAACATAAATTCTGCTTTCTGGTTTAAATCCTGCTGTTTGCCCCCACAGACAACACATACCCTGTGAGTATCATGAACAGTGTTGTTGTCAATAGCTGAGTTATTTTCAGTAGACAAACAGATGCTCATAATTCAGTCTATCTGCTTTTTTTATTATCTTTGTGACATAGTACAGAGTTACTAGGCTTCATGCAAAGATAAATGCATATATGAGCCTTGCAGTTAACCCTCTTTTTACTGGCATTTTATTTATGCTTGCATGCCAAAACACAGTATAATTTGTATCTGTCAAATGTTGCTGAGAGTCACTTCAAACCCATGGGGTAGAGGAAAACAGGAGGATACCAAGATTTGTTACCAAGCCCCCATCTGGTTTGCAGAAGTCATTGCCCTTTTCCTGGTGGATAGAGAGCTGCAAACATTAAGAATAATAATTCATTAAAAAGGTCAGATTCCAAAGCTGCTCCTCTTGGAATCTGTTTGAACAGTTTAATAAACTGCTCAAAATGAAAGCATACACAGGACTTTGTTCTGGAGTGTGAAAGATTTAGGAAAAGGAAAACAACGACTTAAGAGGGAAAATCCTAGCAAATAGGCCTCTCCTCAGGGAACACTTGGGTTTTGTGCAGATCTGTCTCCTGACCTACTCCCCAGGAGTACTCATATAATTAGTTTTCCAGACAAGTGAAGGCAGCCTACGGTGCCCCTTCCTTACGACCAGCATTACCAGGTTAAGTTTAACAATGCTTCCAAGCGACCGGATTTACCAACGTTAACTGTCAAGAAGGGCTGTCTATTTCTTTTTAAACTCCACTTCATAGTGTGAGCTGAATTGTTTACTCTTTTCTTCCTGCCACCGTCTCTTGACTCTGTGCACTTGCCTTTGGTTGAAATGCCTTTCTCATCCCATAATCTAACTTCCAGGAGACCTTCCCTGACCCCGGAGACTGAATTATGCTTCTTGTCTGGACTCCCATAGCACCCTTCAGGCATTGATTAACTTAGCCGTCTCCACCAAAATATCGCTGCTTTAGAACCATAACCTAGCATTTGATGTGTGTTTTGTCTTAGTACTTGAGTTGATGTACAGAGTAGGCAGTCTGGAGAATGGAAGAATAAAACAGAAGCCACTTCAGGAAGCTACCGCATAGGTTTGCTTGTTGGTCTTTGTACAGGATCTGTGAAATTGCAGCACATGCCTGTACTTTTAACAGAGTACTTATGTCTATGCCGCATACCCACGACAACTCCTGCAGAAGTTACGTGGATAACAGAGTAGCCTGCTTACCTTGATGTTACCATTTGTAAAAGATTTCTATATAATTTCAGACACAAATGAAAGTACCTCATAGGACCAAGATATTTGCAACATGTTTTGATGTTTAAGAAGACACGGCTTGTAACCATTACAAATCTCTCATTTCCATTAAGTTGAAAACATAATCATATTCCTGAATTAACAGATCAATAGTTCTGGGATAAAAGAAAAGGAGATGAAAATGTTCCTTTGTTTTTAAGTTCTCCCCATCCCATCTGGTAATCCAAAGTACTACTGAGATGCAGAGAAGGAGGGATTTCTGTGGTTTTGATGCTTACTGTTGATCCATTATTTAGGAAGAGGGGACATGAGAAGGTGATCTCTTAATGCTCTTTTTCGAGTCTTTATTCCTGAGATGAAAGGGCAATGCTCGATAGCACAAAACTTTGTATTTAAAAGCTAAGTATGACCATCAGCTAATTGTCCTCACACGTGAGTTTTATACAATTGTAGAATATTCCAGCGACACTCAGAACCTGAGGTAGAGATTGGCAAGCAAGGTAAGAAGGATGTAGGTGGTGTAGGTCACATGAACAATGGGAGTAAGACATCTGAAGCCATGAGTTGGGCTGTTTCTTCAGTTCTAAAATTTGCTCTTTGAACAAAATTATCTTATCTTTAAAGGATGCTTTTAGCTATAAAATTATACACTGTTAGGCTCCTAAATCAGCCATTTTCTTCAGTAAGAAATGAAAATCATCATGCCTCTCCTTTCCTCGGTACCTTACAAAGAGTTTTTTCACATCCTTTGCCAAATGCAGTCAACTCTTAATGTTGAAAAGGTATGCGGTTTCTTTCTTGAATAACATATAGATGCAACACATTAATTCGCTTTCTTATTCCACAGATGGGTCATTGGTTTCCACTCTGTCTGGTCCACTGTGCTAAGAGATTGGGAAACAAAAGTGAACATAATTTAAGCCTTGTTTTTATGAAGTGTACAGTCTAATAAGACAAACATATTAAATATACATATCAAATATATACTTACTGATATATATCTAGAAATTATATATTTTATGCAATTGTATATAATTACATGCATAGTTGTTTATATAATTTTATTTACTTGCATATAATTAGAATTGCAAAAATCACTTACCAGGAAGAGTGAAATGAGTGAAAACAGCGAGTTGAAATATTTTAGATACGGCTATCCAGGAGGGTCTGAGGGGCTAACATATAACTGAAACCTGAAGCTTGTAAAGGAGGCAACCTTCCAAAGAACAGGGAAGGAATGCTCTGGACTGGAGGAATGGCACAAATGAAGGCTTCAAGGAGGAAAGAGGGGAGCATGTTGACCTCACTGGACTCAGGCTGTGAGGCTGGAGCAGGATGGGGAGTGGGGGCAAAAGATAGGGCAAAAGGGGTTTGCAAAGGTCATGTCCTCTAGGCCATAATAAACAGTTTAGATTTTCTTCGGAGTGCAAAGAGAAACAAGAACACATTTTGCACACAGAATGACATGGTCTTACTTATTAACAGACTTCTCTGGTGTCTGGATGGAGAGTGGGTTGTAGAGAGGAAGTGGGAGGGCCATGGGCTGGGTAGACGGGGTGGGAGAGGAGCATATTCAGGGTACAGGTTAGAGGCTGAACCAACAGGGCCCGCTGGTGCTCTGGATACAGGACACAAGAGAGGAGGTGACACTTGGTTTCCCTCTTGAGAGGTTGGCTTGATTATACAGTCATTTGCTGAGACAGCAATGATCGAGGGAGAAAAAGGAGGAGGAGCGGTGTAGAAGGGTGTGATTTAGGTCCTGTTAACTCTGAGGAACCTGTGAGACCCACAGGTGGGCACCTCCAGCAAGTGAGAGGATGCACTCGTCCAGGAGCTCCTAACAGAAGTCAGGCCGAGAGATAAACCTTGCAGGTCATCAGGGTATAAAGAGGACTTAAAGTCCTGGAGTGAAGGGATACAGAAAGCTCTAAGAAGGCAAATGGTTCTGTTCTTTGTTGGGAAGCTATGTAAATCAAGATTTTTCAGCCCATCTCATTTTTTCCCTGATTTTTAAAATTATGGTAAAATACACATAACAGAAAACTCACCATCTTAAACCAACTTTTATAAGAATATCTGAGAAAATTCTTTAATAGAATATATCATTTTGCATTATAGCCATTAGTACTTATTCCCCATTTTTAAAAAATGTGGTAAAATGCATGTAAGATAAAATTTACTGTCTTAACCATTTTTAAGCTTATAGTTCAGTGACGTTAAAACGTTTATATTGTTGTGTAACCACCACCTCCATTCATTTCTGAAACACTTTTCATCTCACAAAACTGAAACTGTGTACGTTAAACACTAGCTCCGTAACCTTCCCTCCCCACCAGCCCCTAGCAGTCACCATTCTACTTTTTGTCTCCATGATCTTAACCACTCTGCTGCTGCTGCTGCTAAGTTGCTTCAGTCGTGTCTGACTCTGTGCGACCCCATAGACGGCAGCCCACCAGGCTCCCCGATCCCTGGGATTCTCTAGGCAAGAACACTGGAGTGGGCTGCCATTTCCTTCTCCAGTGCATGAAAGTGAGAAATGAAAGTGAAGTCGCTCAGTTGTGTCCGACTCTTAGCGACCCCATGGACTGCAGCCTACCAGGCTCCTCTGTCCATGGGATTTTCCAGGCAAGAGTACTGGAGTGGGGTGCTATTGCCTTCTCCGTTAACCACTCTAAATACCTCATATAAATGAACCATTTGTAACTGGTTCCTTTAGCTTCATTCCTTCAAGTTTCATTTGTGTTGTAGTTTAAGTCGGAATGTCTTTTCTTTCTAAGGCTGAATGATACTCCACATTTTGCTAATCCATTTATCTGTTGAAGGATACTTGAGTTGCTCCCATGTTTCAGCTGTTGTGAATAATACAGCCCACTCACTTTTAAACTCCTGAACCTCACATAATCATCAGTCTGCCAAAAGGTGTTTATTAAACACCTGCTATGTTCACAGCAATGTGACATGAGCAAACCATGAACTGCTGATCTTAAAATTAGTGATTATTAATATTCTGATATCCCATTCAATAGCAAGTTAAAACCATATTTGGTGTTGTCTGACACTGTTTCCACTGTTTCTCCATCTATTTCCCATGGAGTGATGGAACCAGATACCATGATCTTCGTTTTCTGAATGTTGAGCTTAAAGCCAACTTTTTCACTCTCCTCTTTAACTATCATCAAGAGGCTTTTTAGTTCCTCTTCACTTTCTGCCATAAAGGTGGTATCATCTGCATATCTGAGATTATTGGTATTTCTCCCAGCAATCTTGACTCCAGCTTGTGTTTCTTCCAGTCCAGCGTTTCTCATGATGTACTCTGCATATAAGTTAAATAAGCAAAGTGACAATATACAGCCTTGATGTACTCCTTTTCCTATTTGGAACCAGAACCAGTCTGTTGTTCCATGTCCAGTTCAAACTGTTGCTTCCTGGCCTGCATACAGATTTCTCAAGAGGCAGGTTAGGTGGTCTGGTATTCCCATCTCTTTCAGAATTTTCCACAGCTGATTGTGATCCACACAGTCAAAGGCTTTGGCATAGTCAGTAAAGCAGAAATAGAGGTTTTTCTGGAACTCTCTTGCTTTTTCCATGATCCAGAGGATGTTGGCAATTTGATCTCTGGTTCCTCTACCTTTTCTAAAACCAGCTTGAACATCAGGAAGTTCATGGTTCACGTATTGCTGAAGCCTGGCTTGGAGAATTTTGAGCCTTACTTTACTAGCGTGTGAGATGAGTGCAATTGTGCGGTAGTTTGAGCATTCTTTGGCATTGCCTTTCTTTGGGATTGGAATGAAAACTGACCTTTTCCAGTCCTGTGGCCACTGCTGAGTTTTCCAAATGTGCTGGCATATTGAGTGTAGCACTTTCACAGCATCATCTTTCAGGATTTGAAACAGCTCAATTGGAATTCCATCCCCTCCACTAGCTTTGTTAGTAGTGATGCTTTCTAAGGCCCACTTGACTTCACATTCCAAGATGTCTGGCTCTAGATGAGTGATCACACCATTGTGATTATCCAGGTCGTGAAGATCCTTTTTGTACAGTTCTTCTATGTATTCTTGCCATCTCTTCTTAATATCATCTGCTTCTGTTAGGTCCATACCATTTCTGTCCTTTATCGAGCCCATCTTTGCATGAAATGTTCCCTTGGTATCTCTCATTTTCTTGAAGAGATCTCTACCATGGGAAATAGATGGAGAAACAGTGGAAACAGTGTCTGACTTCATTTTTCTGGGCTCCAAAATCACTGCAGATGGTGATTGCAGCCATAAAATTAAAAGATGCTTACTCCTTGGAAGAAAAGTTATGACGAACCTAGATAGCATATTCAAAAGCAGAGACATTACTTTGCCGACTAAGGTCCATCTAGTCAAGGCTATGGTTTTACCAGTGGTCATGTATGGATGTGAGAGTTGGACTGTGAAGAAGGCTGAGTGCCGAAGAATTGATGCTTTTGAACTGTGGTGTTGGAGAAGACTCTTGAGAGTCCCTTGGACTGCAAGGAGATCCAGCCAGTCCATTCTGAAGGAGATCAGCCCTGGGATTTCTTTGGAAGGAATGATGCTAAAGCTGAAGCTCCAGTACTTTGGCCACCTCATGCGAAGAGTTGACTCATTGGAAAAGACTTTGATGCTGGGAGGGATTGGGGGCAGGAGGAGAAGGGGACGACAGAGGATGAGATGGCTGGATGGCATAACTGACACTATGAACGCGAGTCTGAGTGAACTCCAGGAGTTGGTGATGGACAGGGAGGCTTGGCCGATTCCTGGGGTCACGAAGAGTCGGACACGACTGAGCGACTGAACTGAACTGAACTGGTTTTACTTTGTATTTTATATGTATTCATCAGAATCACTATAATGTTTCTGGAATTGAATTAGATAATACTACTTATAAAGTAATTTTTATGGGTTAAAGTCAAATTCTGATTCCTTTGAAATATTTATGAAATAGCTAGAGTAATACAAACATAATTTTAAAAATACATAAGTATATAGCACCTATCACATTTAAGGTGACTCATTTACGTTTATCCTCCCTTTGTATAGGAAAGGAAGGTGGAGAGAATGTGTATAATCAGTAGATTTTCTCTGAAAGAAATAGGTCTATTTCCCACAAATAAAATTTACTGCAGAGTTATACATGAAAAATTGTAATGAAAGTGTTCACAATTGAAACTTTACTGTAGGCATCTATTAGGGAGAAATGTTAGCTAGGAGCCAAATTTCGTTATAAAATAACAGGAAAAGCAACCAGCATTTCTAATGAGCAAAGCCTCAAAGTTGCCACAAGCCATATTTTGTTCATGAATGCAGATTTAGTATATGCTTTTGCCTGCAGGGAACGTTTACAGAAGGAACACTGCTCTAAGCAGTTTGGTGCATAGGGAGAGATTGTGTTTGTGAAAAGGAATATGTAAACCTCAATATAAGCAGACTTTAAATATATATTAAATGATCATGGTGACTCTGGAGAATTGTATTTACTATGCCTTTTTTCCTCTTTCTTGAAAATTGTTATTTACAGTGCTTTTGCTGAGATACTGCTTTATACTAAAAATCCATACTTATTCCATATTGGAATGAGTGAGCACTTTAGGCAGTATTTGTATAAAAATGAGTGTTCTGTTATGTCAGAAGGCTGTTCCTGAGCATCCTCCAGTTGGTCTGAAGTCACGAGCTGATTAATCCCAGAAGTAGCATCTCTGAAGTGAAAAAAAAAAAGCTCCGTGGCTTCATTTATTGATGAAAACATCCAGGTATTTTCTCCACAAGGTCATAAATGCATTCCTGATGGGCTTTCAAATTGAACTATGATAATATTGTGTTCTCCCCTCTTTGAGATTTCAGCACACTTCCGATCAAAGCATTGACCAGGTCAGCTATATTAGAGTGGTCTTTGGTTTTCCTTCCTCTCAGAGATTCATTGGGACAGATTCTCATCTCGCCACACTGTCACACCAAAAATTACTTCAGGGGGGCACCAGAGTAGGAAAACAGTGAATAATATTGTTGATATCAGTGCTGATCATTTGAATGAGATCATCAATTTTTCAACACAGAACAGGCCATCAGTATGTACTTCAGTTTTAAGTTTATAACTCATGGAACCCAGAAGAATCTGCAGATGGTCTGATAGGAGGGTTGCAGCGTAGAGATTTGCATTGGGCACAGAGGGCACGTTAGCTCTGTGAATCACTGTCTCAGTCCACAAGTGCTAGGTAAGCCAGCCTCACATCTGCTCAGCTCCATGATTAGTAGGTGTTCTCATTGCCCAGAGAGAGCATCTCCCAGAAGCTGGAGCTGGGATGCAATTTATTTGATTTTTTTAAAATATAAATTTATTTTAATTGGAGGCTAATTGCTATACAATATTGTATTGGTTTTGCCATACGTTGACATGAATCCACCACAGGTATACATGTGTTCCCCATCCTGAATCCCCCTCCCAACTCCCTCCCCATACTATCCCTCTGGGTCATCCCAGTGCACCAGCCCTGAGAACCCTGTATCATGCATCCAACCTGGACTGGCAATTTGTTTCACATATGATTATATACATATTTCTATGCCATTCTTCCAAACCATCCCACTCTCGCCCTCTCCCACAGAGTCCAAAAGACTGTTCTATACATCTGTGTCTCTTTTGCTGTCTCACATACAGGGTTATCATTACCATCTTTCTAAATTCCATATATATGTGTTAGTATACTGTATTGGTGTTTTTCTTTCTGGCTTGCTGCTGCTGCTGCTGCTAAGTTGCTTCAGTCATGTCCGACCTTGTGTGACCCCATAGACGGCAGCCCACCAGGCTCCCCCATCCCTGGGATTCTCTAGGCAAGAACACTGGAGTGGGTTGCCATTTCCTTTTCCAGTGCGTGAACGTGAAAAAGTCAAAGTGAAGTTGCTCTTTCTGGCTTACTTCACTCTATATGATAGGCTCCAGTTTCATCCACCTCATTAGAACTGATTCAAATGTATTCTTTTTAATGGCTGAGTAATACTCCATTGTGTATATGTACCACAGCTTTCTTATCCATTCATAGGCTAGTGGACATCTAGGTTGCTTCCATGTCCTGGCTATTATAAACAGTGCTGCAATGAACGTTGGGGTACTCGTGTCTCTTTCATTTCTGGTTTCCTCGGTGTGTATGCCCAGCAGTGGGATTGCTGGGTCATATGGCAGTTCTATTTCCAGTGTTTTAAGGAATCTCCACACTGTTCTCCATAGTGGCTGTACTCGTTTGCATTCCCACCAACAGTGTAAAAGGGTTTCCTTTTCTCCACACCCTCTCCAGCATTTATTGCTTGTAGACTTTTGGATCACAGCCATTCTGACTGGGGTGAAATGGTACCTCACTGTGGTTTTGATTTGCATTTCTCTGATAATGAGTTTTTAAGAGACTAACTATAACACAGCTAAAGGGAGCCCCTTCCCTTTCTAACATTTTCTCCTCTGAGTTTACATAATTCCAGGCAATAAAAATCATACATCTTGGCAGTCACAGACTAGGTCTGTATCTTCCCAGGCAGGTGTGATTTCCACTAAATCCCCTATGGATTTGGTTTCTCAGGTGGCAGTCTCCTTCTACCCTCTTCCCTCCAATCCTCTTGACAGTTCCTGCAACATTTCCTCCAACTCTGATCCATTTATTTAATGTTGCATCAACATGGAAAGTTTGACATGTCTAATGCATGGAGAGGTTTCACTAAATGGAGAAAAATGCACACCTTGAACAGGATGGAAGGGCAAGGTTACTATGGTTACTTCAGATATGGGGCTTCTACATATGTAAATTGTCTTCTGTGGAAGAGTGCAAAAGAAACTGGCCTCTGAAGACACTTAAACCAATTCCTCAAAAGACTTCATTCAGAGCCTCATTTACAGCTGAATAAAACCTTGCCTGCTTTTTTTCTCTGCTTCCCCAGTTATCTTTTTAAGTCTCTTTTTTTATATTTGAATATTCTCCTTCTCCTATTCCTTCTCCCTTTGTCCCCTGTGTGAACTGGTGAGATGGACATGATTGAATAATAACTAGAAATCTTTTTGTATTCGATGGAATGTTACCATAGTCAACTGACAGTTGGCCATTGTGCAGAAGTTGTAATGGACAGGCTCCATATGTGAAATGAGTACCTAGAAGTCCAAATGTATAAATTAATGAAGAGTAATGTGGCCATGATTTCTAATCAGTGAATTAAGGAGTATTAATTTCACCTCTAAGACTATCAGAAGTCATACCATTTAAGTTGTTATTTTCTATGAAGTGTTTCCTTCCATGTTTGCCAGAATTATAGAAGAAAAATACCTTTAGAAATATAAGACCATTTAGTGAAAAACACCATTAAAAGAGAAAGTAAGCCACAGTCTAGAAGATATTAGGCAGATAGATTAGATAGATGAATAATCTGACAGAGTTCATATTCAGTATAAACAGTTCTTAAAAATCAATAAGAAAAGTCAGAAAACCCATTTGTAAAATGTGGAGAAGACTTGAACTGTGTATCAAAGAGAGATTGACAAATGGCAATAAATAGGTAACACCATCATTAGTCATTATGGAAATACAATTTAAAGCCATAGTGGTATATACTATTATAGACACACCCCCATGGTTTAAATGAAAGTCAACACCAGGAATTAGCCTGAATATGAAACAACTACAACACTTAGGCACTGTTAGTGGGAGTAAAACTTGATACATTGTTTTAAAACCATCTGCCGGTATCCATTAAAGCCAAAAAAAGCACATCCCATGACCCCAAAATCCTGTATATTTACTGAACAGAATTGCCTGTGATGGTCACCAGAGGACTTGCCCAAGAGTCATAGAGAATTCGGCACCACTGAACCAGCTTTAAAACAAATGTTATAGCCATGTTATTTATTAATAGCCCTCAACTAGAAATTGCCCAGGGCTTCCCTGATAGCTCAGTTGGTAAAGAATCCGCCTGCAATGTAGGAGACCCAGGTTCGATTCCTGAGTTGGGAAGATCCACTGGAGAAGGGATAGGCTACCCACTCCAGTATTCTTGGGCTGCCCTTGTGGCTCAGCTGGTAAAGTATCCACCTGCAATGCAAAAGACCTGGGTTTGATCCCTGGGTTGGGAAGATCCCCTGGAGAAGGGAAACGCTACCCATTCCAGTATTCTGGCCTGAAGAATTCCATGGACTGTATAGTTGATGGGATCACAGAGTCAGACACAACCGAGCGATTTTCACTTTCAGAAATTGCCCACCTATCAGCAGCTGATTAGGTAAAATAAGTTATAGATTGAAGTACTATACAACATTGAAAACAAACTCCTGATGTTTTTATGAATTAATTTCACAAACATAATATTGAGTGAAAGAAGACAGTCACAAATGAGTATATGCTGCATAATTCCTGTGTTAAAAAGAAAATTCAAACATAAAACTGATTCGCTGTGTTAGAAGTTAGAATATGCTTATTTGTGGATAGGCTTAATCTCTGGAAGAAGATAGAAAGTGGGCTTCTAGGGTTTGAGTAATAATGTTTTTCTTAATCTGGGTGCTGGTGAGTTGGGAATTAAATACTTAAATTTACTCCTTCTACTAATGAAAGAGCCCAGTCTTTTAATTCCCAGTCTGATCAGAAGATTATACCTGAGGAAAGCTGATCAGAAACCAAGGTTGACCCTTTAAAGGGAAATGCAGTTATTTAGGAGAGTAGGGTGAGATAGGTATGCAGATCAGATGGAATCACTTAAGGTAAGCAACAGATGCTGTCACCATCCCTAAAGTTTTCTTGGCTTTGAATGACCTGATGCTCTGCTGTGATTGCCCTTGAAATCAATCATGATGGTTTCTGTGGACTTCCTGGATAGCAGCTCAGGTCAGAGTTGGCTTTTCCTCCTCCTCACCCTGTTATTCAGTTTCCTGGTCATAAACACAATTGACTTTGGCCATATCACAGTGGGTTTGAGATACTGGCCAGACCCAAGCATGAGGGCTTTACCAAGTGAGTTTGGAAAAGTAAAGAATCTGATTGATTTTGGCTACTTTTAAATTTCTCTAGGGTGCCAAAATAAACTTGTCTAAGTGACAAATCAGACAAGATCTTTTTAGTTCAGCAACAGATTGACTGAACTTCTGAAAAAAAAGGAGTTAGAAATGGTAGTAAATGGCAATCACATGAGAAGAGAGCCTTCAATGATGCCATTTGATACAGAAATTCCACCACTAGTTATAAAGTTTTCTTTGAATATGTTAGACTGATAGGGATGACAGAAGATAAGTGTATTTTTTTACATCATTTTCCTTTAAACTCTGCTTGAAAATGATTCTCAAGTGTGATCCTCAGACAAGTAGTATCAGCGTCATATGGGCACTTGTTAGAAATGCAGATTCTCAGGCCCTACCTTCACCTGCTAAATCCAAAATTCTGGGGGTGGGGCCCAGACGCTGGTCTTTTCAGAAGTCCTCCAGGTAAGTCTGACACATGCCAGAGTTTGAGAAAGTTACATGTCAGCTTCATTCTTCAGTGTCTTTGTTGGAGGGAGGAGGACATATGGCTTACATAGTCTTCATGTTGGGCTTTAGGAAAGTGAAAGTGAAGTCGCTCAGTCGTGTCCGACTCTTTGCGACCCCATGGACTGTAGCCTACCAGGCTCCTCCCTCTATGGGATTGTCCAGGCAAGAATGCTGGAGTGGGTTGCTATTTCCTTCTCCAGAGGATCTTCCCAGCCCAGGGATCGAACTCAGGTCTCCAGCATTCCAGGCAGATGCTTTAACCTCTGAGCCACCAGGGAAGACATATCTATTATAAGAAAACAATTAAGGCTTTTCAAAGAGTACTGAAGGCACCACAGGGTTGAAAGGGGCCTCTGCTGGGAAGATCAGCAGTTATTAATTCTGGCTGCACACTAGAGACACCACAAGATATTTTAAAAAATAATATCTAGGCCTTATCCCCAGAGATTGTGATTTAATTGACCTTGAATGAAGCCCAATACATCAGTATATATATATATTTTTAAGTGTCCCTAGCCTAACAAAGGGCTTCCCAAATGGCTCAGTAGTAAAGAACTTGCCTGCCAAGCATGGAGACACGGGTTCGATCCTTGGCTCGGAAAGACCCCTTGGAGAAGAAATGGCAACCCACTACAGTATTCTTGCCTGGAAAATCCCATGGACCAGAGGAACCTGTGGGCTACAGTCCATAGGATCTCGAAAGAGTCGGACACAACTAAACAACAAACCTTACAGAAAGTCAGAGTTGACAACCAGTGATTTCATTCACCAGACTCCTATGTCTGATGATACAGTTATTCTTATTTTTGAAGAGTTGCTTCCCCAGGCCACAGGTTCAGTTTTCTGTTCAGTTCAGTTTTCTGTTTATCTTCATGTCTAATCAAAGTCTCTGTTTCTGTGGTTTGACTCATTTGACTCAATTGGTTTTAAAATTCTTGTTGATTACCTGCAGTGCAGCAAGTAGGACTGTGAAATAAGAGTGGTCATCAGCTGAGACAGTGGAACTCTTAACATAGCACCTGGGATACTGGTAAGGTCTCGGCATCCAGTCTCCATTACTGAAGGCCCATTTCTGGCTGTCAATCTCACCCACTGCTCTGGAATTGGAGTGTCAGATTTCAGTCCCAGTCCACCTGCAGAAGCTAACTGTATGACCTTGGGTACGTCATGTAACCCCTCTAAGCCTCAGACTCCTCATTCATAAATGGGGGATAATTTTAATACCTCATATGAAAACTGCATAAAGTAAGCACCAGAGATTATTTAGCCCAATGTAAAGCATTTCTCAGTTATTACAGTAGCATAATTGCATAGGCTGATACGGATTTAAAAATCTTTTCAGGACAGTTATTTAAGGGCTTTCAGGATTTACTCACCTAGATAATTGATCTTCCATTAAGTTAGTGTTTGAGTTGGGACTGGGTTTGGGTTAGCATTGCAGTGAGTATTAATTTAAACACAATTCACTGTGTGTCCAGGGGGTTATGGTACAGAAGGAAACAAGCTGGCTTTACCTCTTCCCAGTTGCCAGTCCTCCCTGAAGCCTCCTCTTTTCCTCCAGAGCTTCTCCCTCCAAGAGCCCTCCTTCCTTCCATCACGTGTGCAGTGCTCACAAGTGGGGGTGAGGCCCGGCCTGACGGAGGAGCAACCTGATCCACAGTCTAGCTTCAGTCTCCCTTTCTCTTCCCCCCACCGAGGACTAAATTCTCCCGATATTCAGGAAACATACCACTTTCCCTCAAATATGGTTAAGTCTTCACACTCACTAAAACCTTCCCCTTCCTAATGGCTTCTAATTTGAGAACCAGTACCAGTCATTCTTCCATCTCCGGTGCTTGGAAACTAAAATATTTGTTATGCCCATCTGTGAAGGAACCAGCTCAATTCAATTTTGAGATAAGTGCGCATGAAGCATAATTGAGAAAAGACGAGAGAAGCTTGCCTTAAGAAATGATGAGTTCTTGGTGACTGTACGACTGCTGGTGTTGTGATTCTCTTCCTTCCAAATATGCCTGCTATTCATGAGTCACATGGTCTTATGTCCATTTGTGCAAACCGTTGTCGGTGCTTCCAGGCTGATTCCCTGTCTCTGTATAAATGATACTTCAGGATAGTTAATGGCAGTTCCATGTGTTCACTGGTTGGAGAAGTGCTGAGGGATGAATTAAAGGGATTATCCTAAGTGCTTCCATTATGATTTGAAAGAATTCAAAAGTCTTGTATGATTCAAACAGGAACCAATTTCCTCTTTTATTCCCAAAGTATACTAGCAATGTATTAGGAAGTATTTCATTGATAATCAACTACTAACTAAACCAGTTGGGTATTGTCAACTTCCTGGGTGTCCATCAAAACTATTCTGTCTTAAACGAGCCTCCCCCAGTGGTCCAGTGCTTACTAGGCTTCCTAAATTAGTTGGATTTACTGAATTTGTAGGACTTTTGAAGGTCATGAAGCCCAGCTCTTGGCTAAGCATGTTTCACTGTCTAATAGCTTTGTAAGTAAACATCTGGGCCATTCTGGAAACCTGGTTTGGCCAACTTTATCTGAGGCCTTCAGTTCAGTTCAGTTGCTCAGTCATGTTTGACTCTTTGCAACTACATGGACTGCAGCATGCCAGGCTTCCCTGGCCATCACCAACTCCCTGCGCTTGCTCAAGTTCATGTCCATCAAGTTGGTAATGCCATCCAACCTTCTCATTCTCTGCCATCCCCTTCTCCTCCTGCTTTCAATCTTTCCCAGAATCAGGATCTTTTCCAGTGAGTCAGTTCTTTACATCAGGTGGCCATAGATTTGGAACTTCAGCTTCAGCATCAGTCCTTCCCATGAATATTCAGAACTGATTTCCTTTAGGATTGACTGGTTTGATCTCCTTGCAGTCTAAGGGACTCAAGAGTTTTCTCCAACACCACAGTTCAAAAGCATCAGTTCTTTGGCACTCAGCTTTTTTTATGCTCAACTGTCAACATCCATACATGACTCTGGAAAAACCATAGCTTTGACTAGATGGACCTTTGTCTGAAGCCTTATTAAGGGATAAATGCCTATGGTCTGAGAAGATCCTTGTTGATAAAGCATAGTGGCTCTTACAATTCAACCATCAGACCTTTGGATCCCTACTTGAGTGTTTGCATTGACGAGCTCCATCTTGCCAAACTCTGAGTTCACTTCAACCCCAACCCCAGCATAAACCTTTATCATTTCTGTGGAATGAGTCCTGGATACTGTACCTTCCTGCTTTGGTTCCTCTGGAGCCTGCTCTGTGTCCTGCCCTCCAGCCCCACCTATGTGGAGGAAATAATAGAACTAGGATGCTGTGTTGGCTCTGTCTCATCTTAGAACCAGCCTCCTAGCAGGTCAGCTGGCAAATCTTCACTGTCAAGGAATTCACCACCATGACGGCAGCCTTCCAAAGTTCTGATTGTTAAATGTTCTTCCTATTGTGATCTGTGGAGAAGGCAATGGCACCCCACTCCAGTACTCTTGCCTGGAAAATCCCATGGACGGAGGAGCCTGGTAGGCTGCAGTCCATGGGGTCGCTGATGGTCAGACACGACTGAGTGACTTCACTTTCACCTTTCACTTTCATGCATTGGAGAAGGAAATGGCAGCCCACTCCAGTGTTCTTGCCTGGAGAATCCCAGGGACGGGGGATCCTGGTGGGCTGCTGTCTATGGGGTCGCACAGAGTCGAACACGAGTGAAGTGACTTAGCAGCAGCAGCAACAGTGATCTGAATGCTGTGCCTTCAAAATGGCAAGATGTGATTAAGTGGCCAAGTGATTAAACACTGGGGTTCTGATCTTAGCTTCACCACTTCCTTGATGGACCATTTACCAAGTTTCTCAACCTATCCAAATCTTACTTTTCTAGTCTCTAAGAGGGGGGCAGTAGCATTGTGTAGGGATGCTGGGAACATAAATGAGAATTTTTATAAAAGATAAAGCAGTGCAATGACTGGCGCACACACGTTCTTAAAGTTTTCTTGTTGTAGTTGTGTGACTGCTCTTCTGCTTCTTCATCTTAATATTTCTCACTAGAATTTTACATAGTAAGCTCAAATTTTAGAAATAACAACACTTTCCTTGTTTAAAGACAACTTTCATATCCCACCAAAGGAATTTTTCCAGAATATCCTTCATATTTTTACCATTCATTATGCAAAATGGATTTGAATCCCTAAAGCACAGGGCATGAGAGAATCAGATCATATGGTGTAGACTTAGACAAGATGGGTTCAAATATAATCTCCTCTTCTTCTTGACTGTAGGACTTAAATCAGATGCCCTCTCCTTTGATAAAGGTAGTCTGATATTGAATTGTGATTTGAGGGGCAGTTACACTGCAGTGTTTCTCATATACAACTTATATTCAAAACCCCAGATCTTTGTTATATTATTTACTTTTAACAACTTTCGGGGTTTTTTTTGGCTGTGCTGGGACCTCGTTTCTGTGCAGGCTTTTCTGTAGCTGTGGCAAGCAGAAGCTGCTCTCTAGTCGTCATGCACAAGCTTCTCTTTAAGGCGGCTTCTCTTGTTGCAGAGCATGGACTCGAGAACACACGAGCTCAGTAGTTGTGGCTCCCAGGCTCTAGAGCACCATCTCAGTAGTTGTGGTATGAGGACTTAGTTGCTCTAGGGCATGTGGGATCTTCCTGGACAAGGGAAAAAATCTGTGTCTCCTGCATTGGCAGGTGGATTCTTTAACTTAACCATCAGGGAAGCCTCCTATATGATGTACTTACACTGCTGCTGCTAAGTCACTTCAGTCGTGTCTGACTCTGTGCGACCCCATAGACGGCAGCCCACCAGGCTCACTGTCCTTGGGATTTTCCAGGCAAGAACACTGGAGTGGGTTGCCATTTCCTTCTCCAATGCATGCACGCATGCTAAGTCACTTCAGTCTTGTACGACTCTGTGCGATGCTATGGACAGCAGCCCACCAGACTCCTCTGTCCACAGGATTCTCTCGGCAAGAACACTGGAGTGGGTTGCCATTTCCTTCTCCATGTACTTACACAGTTGGTGTTTATTTCAGGGGGATGGGAAGGTGAAGTGAGAGTGATAGAGATAAGGAGTAATCTTAGTGTGAAATCCCGTGAGGGGAGCAGTACCATGGAAAAGGCAGAGGGCAAGAGGAAAAAGAGCCAAAAAGGTAACAGATTGTCCTATTAGCTTCTGCAGACGATCAAGCATGACTGTTACCTAGATTTTGCAGTTCAGTGAGAAGCTATAATATGTAAGCACCTATTTCTTAGGACAGTAACAAAAGGAGGTATGTTGCTCTACTCATGTCAGTTTCTGTTTTCAGTGAGTAAGATCAGATTTTACTTGCATGCACACTAAGCAGATCCTCAGAAGGAGGCATGAGAAAAATGAGGCAGGGAAGAGGGAAGGTGAAATTAGCTGTGTCCACCTAAAGATGGTCACCTGAGTAGCAGGAAGCCAGAAAAAGTAACGAAGACCTGGAGAGCAGTCAGGTCAAGAAAACCAGGAATTTAGCAAGGTGTACCACAGGTTGTGTTATACTCATGTAGTTGATGTTTTTAACCTACAGCAGGACGTGTGTGTGTAACTATTACATATCCTTGTACTAATTGGTCCCTCTTTCCAACTTCATAATGTCTTATTGAGTCTATCATTCAGTGTAGTTGTTGTGGCGAACATACTCATTGTCAGGCATAATGAAATCAATTGGTATTACATCTGGGTCTTCAAGATATTGAAAAAAAAAAAAAAAGAATGAGTAGTCGCCCTTCTACCTCATTGTTGTGCATCATGTTTCAGTGGTAATCCCTCCCTTCCTTGAAGTCAGTCCTGTCTACATTGCCAGCAGTCATTCTTGTCCTTTGTTACAGTCCACATACAGCACCAGCTTTATTAGGAGGAAACAGCCAGAAAGCTACAAGAGTATTCAGATATTCTCTTAAAAGTTGGTTTGTCTATTGTGCCTTTCAATTCTATGAAGTTGAAGTTGCCTAGAGATGTTTCCTGCAAATACAGCGGCAAACTGAGTAGACAGTAATTCCCACTTTATATGCTACAGATCCTTTATGTTTTATCTAACCTCTTTCTTAAAGCTTCAGTAGCAGAAACAAAAACACCAAGGTGCATACAACGCTAAATGCATTGAGAGACATTTAAAAATCTCACATGATATTTTACATTTATAGACAATTCCAAATCATTTATATTGATGTATTCAAATAGGGGTTCTTCTTTATTAATGTTTTAATTTGCCATTCTTATATAAAAAGTTAAAAGCCTAAAATATTATTGGAGATCCCATTTGTTGGAACTATATAGTCAATCCCAAAGAAAGGCAATGCCAAAGAGTGCTCAAACTACCGCACAATTGCACTCATCTCACATGCTAGTAAAGTAATGCTCAAAATTCTCCAAGCCAGGCTTCAGCAATACATGAACTGTGAACTTCCTGATGTTCAAGCTGGTTTTAGGAAAGGGAAGGGAACCAGAGATCAAATTGCCAACATCCGCTGGATCATGGAAAAAGCAAGAGAGTTCCAGAAAAAACATCTATTTCTGCTTTATTGACTACCCCAAAGCCTTTGACTGTGTGGATCACAATAAACTGTGGAAAATTCTGAAAGAGATGGGAATACAGACCACCTGACCTGCCTCTTGAGAAATCTGTGTGCAGGTCAGGAAGCAGCAGTTAGAACTGGACATGGAACAACAGACTGGTTCCAAATAGGAAAAGGAGTACGTCAAGGCTGTATATTGTCACCCTGCTTATTTAACTTCTATGCAGAGTACATCATGAGAAACCCTGGACTGGGAGAAACGCAAGCTGGAATCAAAATTGCCGGGAGAAATATCAATAACCTCAGATATGCAGATGACACCACCTTTATGGCAGAAAGTGAAGAGGAACTAAAAAGCCTGTTGATGAAAGTGAAAGAGGAGAGTGAAATAGTTGGCTTGAAGCTCAACATTCAGAAAACGAAGATCATGGCATCCGGTCCCATCACTTCATGGGAAATAGATGGGGAAACAGTGGAAACAGTGACAAACTTTATTTTTTGGGCTCCAAAATCACTGCAGATGGTGACTGCAGCCATAAAATTAAAAGATGCTTACTCCTTGGAAGGAAAGTTATGACCAACCTAGATAGCATATTCAAAAGCAGAGACATTACTTAGCCAACTAAGGTCCGTCTAGTCAAGGCTATGGATTTTCCAGTGGTCATGTATGGATGTGAGAGTTGGACTGTGAAGAAGGCTGAGCGCTGAAGAATTGATGCTTTGAACTGTGGTGTTGGAGAAGACTCTTGAGAGTCCCTTGGACTTCAGGGAGATCCAACCAGTGCATTCTGAAGGAGATCAACCCTGGGATTTCTTTGGAAGGAATGATGCTAAAGCTAAAACTCCAATACTTTGGCTACCTCATTCGAAGAGTTGACTCCTTGGAAAAGACTCTGATGCTGGGAGGGATTGAGGGCAGGAGGAGAAGGGGACGACAGAGGATGAAATGGCTGGATGACATCACTGACTCAATGGACATGAATCTGAGTGAATTCCGGGAGTTGGTGATGGACAGGGAGGCGTGGCGTGCTGCAATTCATGGGGTCGGAAAGAGTCGGACACGACTGAACAACTGAACTGAACTGATAGTCAATCTATAATAGAATCAATGATAAAGAAATACTTGTATTCACTGTATCTCATAAACATATATAATTACTTTATGCCACTATTTTTCCCCTCTTAGCTTGACTGTTTGAATTAAAATATAGAGAAAAACATCTTCTGCAATAAATGTTGTTTAAAAGCTAAAAGCAAAACCAATATTGATATCACAAAATGAGATTCAGTCTTACTATCATCTTTTCCATAATAGAAAGTCAGATTCCTTTCCAGGAATGATGTGTCCAGGATGAGGAAGGGAATAAAGTACAGAAATAAAGTGTTTTCTTGCATTTCTCTTGCATATGTTCAGTATAAATTGGCATGGAGTCCTTCCAGATCAATTTCCATTATGTGTCAATGTGTTTTGAAGTTCTAGAAGAGTAGGACCATTTCAACTTGATTGGCTCTGGATTGTACCTAGCGATCCACAGAATGCATTCATAAATCTTTCAAAGGTCACAATCAGTGTAGAGACTCATTTTATTTTAGATCTATAAACATTTGTTCTGTTTGTTTACAGTCGACAAAGCGCTTTTATGTTCATTCTCTCATTTGATCTTCACAATTATCCGGTGATGCAGGCAGGGAAAATACAATCCTTATTTCACAGATGGTTAATCTGAGGTTAGAAGAGATTATTGTGTTCATTGCAGTGTGGGGGCTGCAGTTGGACTCCTTTTTTCAGATGGGAGTATGTGAGGTATTATGAATATGGGAAATTTCGGATAAGATATGTAAGTGCATTCTGGGATTTAAAACTGAAATTATTTAATTGTTTATTTGTTGCTTAAATACACTAGCAATAGAATTAAAAAACTTACTTTCAGTCTGTAATAGCTGTCAACGTAAGAGTGAACCATGTAAGTGAATTGTGTATGTTGTCTATTTGTATGACTAGTTGTCTTAAAAAAAAAAATTGGTTAATAGTACATGGCCAAAAATAACACTAAATGAAAGATGTTTCTGACACCTGAGGTAGATTCTAAGATGACTAGTGGGGGAAAAGTCTTAAATATATAATTCCATCTGTAAACTTGGCCTCTTCTCTCAACTTTGAAACCTGTGGGGTGCTAGTGAATATTTAACAACCAGCTCTTTTGGGGGAAAAAAACAAAAGGCTTGACTTGGGCATTTGCCAGTTTATGTACTGTAAATATTCCTACCACAGCTGATTTCAAGCTACCAATAGTTTAGTAATTGGTTTATTAAACTCTTGGAGTTTCTATAATTGGATTTCATAGCTTGTTGGCTCTAGCACCACTGTGTTGAGTTGTTTAACTTACTACTCAGCATTTCTATTTACATATCCGATAATTATCTCAAACCTCACATGGCCAAAGCTGACCTCCTGATCTCCTTCTGTCTCACGGCCTCCTTGCCTATATACCTTGTTTTCCTGTGGTCCTCTCTCTCGATGAACAGCTCTATCCTTCCAGTTGTTCAGGGCAAAATCCTGGGTGTTAATCCTGCTCTTTTTCTCACATGCCTTTTCAAGTCTATCAGAAAATCTGGTGTGAACTACCTTCAAAATATATCCAGGTTTCAACTACTTTTGACAACTTCCACTGCTCAATTCCAGATCCAAATCATTATAATCTCTTGCCTAACTTATTGCATTACCTTCCTGTATTTGTCAGGGTGAAGCTCTCTGCTGCTGCTAAGTCACTTCAGTCATGTCCAACTCTGTGCGACCCCATAGACGGCAGCCCACCAGGCTCCCCCGTCCCTGGGATTCTCCAGGCAGTAATAAACATCCCCCAGCTCACAGTAGCCTAGCATAACAGAAGTTTATTGTTCCAGTCATCTCATTATTTGGGTAGCTCCCCTCTAAACAGTGCCTTTAGGGTCCATTGCTGCTTCCATCATGTCTCTGCTATCCATCAGCAGATGAATGGATAAGAAAGCTGAGGTACATACACACAATGGAGTATTACTCAGCCATTAAAAAGAATATATTTGAATCAGTTCTAATGAGGTGGATGAAACTGGAGCCAATTATACACAGTGAAGTAAGCCAGAAAGAAAAACACCAATACAGTATACCAACACATATATATGGAATTTAGAAAGATGGTAACGAGAATCCTGTATGCGAGACAGCAAAAGAGACACAGATGTATAGAACAGTCTTTTGGACTCTGTGGGAGAGGGGGAGGGTGGGATGATTTGGGAGAATGGCACTGAAACATGTATGATATCATATAAGAAACGGATCTCCAGTCTAGATTTGATGCGGGATACAGGATGCTTGGGGCTGGTGCACTGGGATGACCCAGAGAGATGGTATGGGTAGGGAGGAGGGAGGGGGGTTCAGGATTGGGAACATGTGTACACCCATGGTGGATTCATGTTGATGTGTGGCAAAACCAATACAATATTATAAAGTGGAAAAAAAAAAAAAAAGAGAGAGAGATAACTTCTGGCCCCACAGGAAATAGAAAGAGAGAGCATCTGAAAGCATGAGATTTCTCAGGAGCCAAGCCTGGAAGAAACGCACCTACATCTCTCCCACGTACATTCTATGGTCCAGAACTAGGCATGTGGCTCCACCCAGATGCACAGGGGCTGAAAAATGTCATCTTTGTGTGTGCTGAGAGGACACTGGAAGATAGGGCCCCCAGGTCAGAAGGTGTCCAGTGTTACTGGGGAAGAGCAGAGGGCAGTAAATAATAGCTCCAGAAAGAATGAAGTGGCTGGGCCAAAGTGGAAACAACACTCAGTTTTGGATGTGTCTGGTGGTGAAAGTAAAGTCCCATGCTATAAGGAACAATTCTGCGTAAGAACCTGCAATGTTAGGTCCATGAATCAAAGTGAAAGGATGTGGTCAATGAGTTGGCAAGATTGAACACTGACATCTTAGAAATCAGTGAACTAAAAAGGACATGGGAGAATTTAACTCAGATGACCATTATATCTATTACTGTGGCTAAGAATCCCTTGGAAGAAATGGAGTAGCCCTCACAGTCAACCACAGAGTCCAAATGCTATACTTGGGTGCAATCTCAAAAACAAATGAATGGTCTTGATTCATTTCCAAGGCAAACTGTTCAACTTCACAGTAATCCAAGTCTATGCCCCAACCACTGATGTGAAAGAAGCTGAAGTTCAACGGTTCTATGAAGATGTAGAATAGCATCTAGAACTAACACCAAAAAAAAAGATGTCTTTTTCTTTCTAGGGGATTGGAATGCAAAAGTAGGAAATCAGGAGATACCCAGAATAACAGAAATGTTTGGTCTTGGAGTACAAAATGAAGCAGGGCTAAGGCTAACAGAGTTTTATCAAGAGAATACTCTGGTCATAGCAAACACCCTTTTCCAACAACCCAAGAGATGACTCTACACATGGACATCACCAGATGATCAACACCAAAATCAGACTGATTATATTCTTCGCAGCCAAAAATGGAGCTCTATACAGTTATTAAAAACACTGGGCTTCCCTGATGGCTCAGCAGATAAAAAATCCACCTGCAATGCAGGAGACAAAGGAGACATGGGTTCAATCCCTGGGTCAGGAAGATCCCCTGGAGGAGGAAATGGCAACTGGATCCAGTATTCTTCCCTAAAAAATCCCATGGACAGAGGAACCTGGCAGGCTACAGTCCAAAGGATTGCGAAAGAGACAGACAAGACTGAGTACACATGTGCTATGACGCTGTGAAAGTGCTGCACTCAACATGCCAGAAAATTTGGAACACTCAGCAGTGGCCACAGGACTGGAAAAGGTCAGTTTTCATTCCAATCCCTAAGAAAGGCAATGCCAAAGAATGCTCCAACTACCACACGATCGCACTCATCTCACACGCTAAGAGTCGGGCACGACTGAGCGACTTCCCTTTCACTTTTCACTTTCATGCATTGGAGAAGGAAATGGCAACACACTCCAGTGTTCTTGCCTGGAGAATCCCAGGGATGGGGGAACCTGGTGGACTGCTGTCTATGGGGTCACACAGAGTTGGACACGACTGAAGTGACTTAGCAGGAGCAGCACACGCTAGTAAAGTAATGCTCAAAATTCTCCAAGCCAGACTTCAGCAATACGTGAACCGTGAACTTCCAGATGTTCAAGCTGGTTTTAGGAAAGGCAGAGGAACCAGAGATCAAATTGCCAACATCTGCTGGATCATGGAAAAAAGCAAGAGAGTTCCAGAAAAAACATCTATTTCTGCTTTATTGACTATGCCAAAGCCTTTGACTGTGTGGATCACAATAAACCGTGGAAAATTCTGAGAGAGATGGGAATACCAGACCACCTGACCTGCCTCTTGAGAAATCTGTATGCAGGTCAGGAAGCAACAGTTAGAACTGGACATGGAACAACAGACTGGTTCCAAATAGGAAAAGGAGTACGTCAAGGCTGTATATTGTCACCCTGCTTATTTAACTTCTATGCAGAGTACATCATGAGAAACACTGGACTGGAAGAAACACAAGCTGGGAGAATTACCAATAACCTCAGATATGCAGATGACACCACCCTTATGGCAGAAAGTGAAGAGGAACTAAAAAGCCTGTTGATGAAAGTGAAAAAGGAGAGTGAACAAGTTGGCTTAAAGCTCAGCATTCAGAAAACAAAGATCATGGCATCTAGTCCCATCACTTCATGGGAAGTAGATGGGGAAACATTGGAAACAGTGTCAAAACTTTATTTTAGGGGGCTCCAAAATCACTGCAGATGGTGATTACAGCCATGCAATTAAAAGACGCTTACTCCTTGGAAGGAAAGGTATGACCAACCTAGATAGCATATTCAAAATCAGAGACATAACTTTGCCAACAGAGGTCCGTCTAGTCAAGGGTATGTTTTTTCCAGTAGTCATGTATGGATGTAAGAATTGGACTGTGAAGAAAGCTGAGCACCGAAGAATTGATGCTTTTGAACTGTGGTGTTGGAGAAGACTCTTGAGAGTCCCTTGGACTGCAAGGAGATCCAACCAGTCCATTCTAAAGGAGATCAGTCCTGTGTTCATTGGAAGGACTGATGCTAAAGCTGAAACTCCAATACTTTGGCCACCTCATGCGAAGAGTTGACTCCATGGAAAAGACTCTGATGCTGGGAGGGATTGGGGGCAGGAGGAGAAGGGGACAACAGAGGATGAGATGGCTGGATAGCATCACCGACTCGATGGACGTGAGTTTGAGTGAACTCCGGGAGTTGGTGATGGACAGGGAGGCCTGGCGTGCTGCAATTCATGGGGTTGCAAAGAGTCAGACACGACTGAGCAACTGAACTGAACTGAATTCACATGGTATTCTCCTCTGTGTATCTCCATGTGGCTTTCTTATAAGGACAGCACTTATTGAATGTAGGGTCAACCCTAATCCAGTATGATATCATCTTAACTAATTGAAAGTCCTACCTCGAAATAAGGAAATAAGTCACATTCTGGGGCTGTAGGTAGACATAAAATCTGGAGGGACACTCTTCAATCCATATATTCTTGCAGTAACTTCTTCATCTCCCCCACCACATTTCCACTCATATCTCATATATCTACTAGAAACTCCATGTTATTCTAGAAACTTCCAGTACTACTGAGAGTTGAAATAGGAAGCATTGCCATCAATATTCTAGATTCAAAAAAATTTTTCCCTTTTCGTTTGTAGAATAAAAGAGTTAGAATTATGACCCTGAAATCCTCTCCAACTAGCCAAGTGTAAAATGATCGTTTCTTCACTCCAAATACCTGTGAGTATTCAGAGGGACGCTAATTTGAGTAGTGTTGATTGCATATGAAAGAAATAGGATTGCAAATACCAAGTAAGCATTTTCAATTTGTTGATAAATGCGTGAAACTCTTATGGCAGGTGCAAGAGAAAGTGCCAATTAAAAATTAGCTGCCATCCACATTTATAGATTGTGTTGTTGACTCCAGCAGTTTGCTGTTGCCTATTAAAGCAGGAGTTGACAGGTAAATTTCCTCTGCTGGATTCTTCTGTAGGTCAGGAAACAGTACTGCACAGCTTTTGGAATCCATCCAAACCATTTAATGAGTCCTTCCTTGGCTGTAGATGCTGTAATTCAACCCTCTTGCTTTGTTAAAAACTGTTGCTAAAGTGTAAATGTGACTTTTGGTGATGTTTAGGAATCACAGAAATACAGGCTTTCCATTGAAAGGGATTCTAAAGGTTACCTGGTCATTCTTGTCTTAAAGCTTGTATCCTTGCTACATCTTTGTTAGTGTGTCACCTGTGATGCTGTAAGAAACTCACTTGTCTAGGGGTGGTTCTGCTTTTCAGAAATTTCTTTCTGTTAATAGTTAGAATAAAGGAAATATGTTTTGATCTGGTCATGTCAATGTCAACTCATTTTTAGGTATTTGAGCACCATCTTAAAGAATCTTGAAGTTCTCCTGACAGCTGCAAGATAGTTGCCGTTTATACATTGCGCCTCTCTAACATGTGTTGAGATTCTAGTTTGAGAGATTTTTACCTGCAGTTTGGCTCCACCGTCAGGCATTCATGGGGCTCTCACCAGCCTGTTGGGCTTCTCAGGTGGTGCAGTCGTAAAGAATCCACCTGCCAATGCAGGAAACACAAGAGACGTGGGTTCAGTTCCTGGGTCAGGAAGATCCCCTGGCATAGGAAAGGGCAACCCACTCCAGTATTCTTGCCTGGAGAATTCCATAGACAGAGAAGTCTGGTGGGCTACAGTCCATGGGGTCACAAAGAGCTGGACATGATTGAGCATGCACACATATGCCAGCCTATAACGAACACTTGTCCTCCACCAAATAGTGACCCTCACACCTTCTGACAAGTGAGAAGCAGCCTCTCGTCAAAAGGCTAAAGCCTTTTAGATCATTAAGAGCAGTGATTCTCTTAAATTGAAAGTATTAATGAGTTACCTCTGATATTGGTAAATTGCAGATTCTTTTTCTGGAGATAGAACCTGAGATTCTTCCTTTCTTTTTTTTTAATTGAAGTATAGTTGATTTACAATGTTGTATTAATTTCTGTTGTACAGCAGTGATTCAGTTTTATATATATACATTCTTTTTATATTCTTGTACATTATAGTTTGTCATAGGATACTGAATATAGTTCTCTGTGTTATACAGAAGGTCCTTGTTGTCCATGTATTCCATATATAATAGCTTCCATTTACTACCCCCAACTGCCCACTCTACCACTTCTGCAGCCCCCTCCTGTTTCTCAAACACAGTCTGTTCTCTGTGTCTGAGAGTCTGTTTCTGTTTCACAGATAAGTTCATTTGTGTCCTATTTTAGATTCCACCTGTAAGTGATATCATATGGTAATTTCTCTTTCTGACTTACTTCACTTATATGGTAATCTCTACTTACATCCATGTTGTTTCAAATGACATTATTTTGTTCTTTTTTATAGCTGAGTAATATTTCATTGTGGATATGTATGACATCTTCTTTATCCATTCATCTATTGATGGGTTTTTAAGTTGTTGCCATGTCTAGGCCATTGTGAACAGTGCTGCTTTGAATATAGGGGTTCCTGTGTGTTTATGGATTAGAATTTTGTCTCAATATATGCTCAGGAGTGGGATTGCTGGATCATATGGTAGTTCTGATTTTAGTTTTTTGTGGAACTTCCCATAGTGTTTTCCATAGTGGCTGTGCCAACTTACATTCCCATCAACAGTGTAAGAGGATTCCCTTTTCTTCACATCCTCTTTAGCATTTGTTACTTACAGAGTTTTTAAAGATAGCCGTTCTGACCTGCGGAAGCTGGTACCTCATTGTAGTTTTGATTTGCATTTATCTGATAATTAGCAATGTTGAGTAACTTTTCATGTGCTTACTGGCTGTATTTCTTCTTTGAAGAAATGTCTGTTAGGTCTGCTGTCCTTTAGGTGTGTTTGGGTTGTTTGTTTTTTCTTGTTGTTGTATGAGATGTTTGCAGACTTTGTAAATTAAGCTGTTGTCAGTTGCATCATATGTTACCTTAACTTTCTATAAAATGTTATGGAAAAAGCAAACGAACTTTTTGGCCAGCTCAAGTTTTTTCATCCATTAGTTTGTCTTTTCATTTTTTGTTTCTATTTTTTGATGATTTCCTTTACTGTGCAAGTAGTTGCAAGCTTGATAAGGTCCCATTTGTTTATTTTTGCATTTATATTGCCTTGAGAGACTGACCTGAGAAAACATTGGTGTGATTTATGTCAGAATGTTCAGCCTATGATCTCTTCCAGGAGTTTATGCTATCATGTCTTATATTTAAGCATTTAAGCCACTTTGAGTTTATTTTTATGTATGGTGAGAGGTTGTGTTCTTGGTTTATATGTAGCTGTCCAGCTTTCCTAATGCTGCTTGCTAAAGAGAATTTTTACCCATGTAAATTCTTGCTGCCTCTGTGAAAGAGTAATTGACCCTAGATGTGTGGGTTTATTGCTGGGCTCTCTATTCTGTTCCGTGGATCCATATATGTCTGTTTTTGTGCTAGTACCATGATGTTTTGATTACTGTATCTTTGTAGTGTTGTCAGACATCTGGGATGGTTATGGTTCCTACTTTGTTCTTTTTCTTCAGGATTCCTTTGGCAATTTGAAGACTTTAATGGCTCCCTATAAGTTTTAGGAGTACTTATTGTAACTCTGTGAGAAATGTCATGGGTAATTTAATAAGAATCACATTCAGTCTGTAGATTGCCTTGGGTAGTATGACCATCTTAACAATATTCTCCTAATCAAAGAGCATGAGATATCTTTCCATTACTTTGAATAATATTTAATTGCCTTTATTAATGTTTTATACTCCTTAGAATATAAATCTTTGACCTCCTTTTTCAGGTTTATTTCTATGTATTTTATTTCAGAGGGCACAATTTTGAAAAGTGTTGCTTCTTGGCATTCCTTTTCTGAGAGTTCATTGTTTGTGTAAAGAAATGCAATCAATTTATGTTTGTTCATCTGTAACCAGCTACCATGCTGAATTTGTTTATCAGTTAGTAGCTTTTGTGTGGAGTCTTTAGGGTTTTCTACAGATAGAATCATGTCATCTGTATATAATAACAATTTTACCTTTTTCCTTCTAATGTGGGTACTTTTCATTTCTTTTTTTTTCTTTGTCTGATTGCTATGGTTAGGACTCCCAAAACATTCCTTATGTTTCTTAAAGTACTGTGTTAAATGGAAAGGGGAGAGTGGGCATCCTTGTCTTAGTCCAGATTGTAGCATGAAGGCTTTTAGCTTTTCACCACTGAGTACTGTATTGGCATGGGTTTGTCATAAATGAAGCCATGCTCCCTCCAGAGGCTCTAGAGAAAGATTTGTTCTTGCCTCTTCCAGCTTCTGATGGCTACTAGCATTTCATGGCTCTTGGGTGTGTCACTCCAGTCAGTCTGTTCAGTTTGTCTGAAATCTCCCCCTGCCTCATTTTTATAAGGATGTTAATGATTGCATTTGGGATCTACCTTGATTATCCAGGACAATTTCCCCACTTAGAGATCCTTCATGTAATCACATCTGCAAAAATCCCTTTTCCATAAAAGGTATGATTCATAGGTTGAAGGGATTAGGACTGCATACGTTTGGGGACCATTATGTGGCCTAGCACAATATTCCTCTTGCAAAATGCAAACCCCTGCATAGGTCTTTGGTAATGATAGCAAAAATCGTAGGTACAGGTAGATTCACATCAGACCTAGAACCCTGTTTCATTACTGACAGGAAGCCAGGGAGTTGCACGTTCCAAACACACTTAAGTTCTCAGGTGAAGATTGTTGAACAGAAAATTTCAAGGAGGAGGCCTATTTCTGCTGCACTCGAGAGAGAGCACTCCTAACAGATTCATATTATCAGATAATAATTCTTATATTAGTAGAAAACTGTTAAAACTACATTGTTGCATGATATTCATTTGGTCACACATTTGTTAGTCACATATTACTAATTCATTGACATTTGTACTAGACATTGGGTTGGGCAGTGAAGACCAGAGGCATGTCACAGTAAAGCACCTACACTCAGGATGTATATCAGTATGTGCATAGTAAAGTCTAAGCAAGACGAAAGAACAAATTCAGCCACCAAAAGGTACGAGGATTTTTTTTTCTTTAAAGTATTGTTTAATCTGGCACCACAATTGCTGCCACCTATGGAAAGTTTGGAAAACTATAGCGAACCTTTCAAAGAAAAAAGGACCATGTCAATTCAAAACAGCCACTTAAGCGTAGTACTGTGTGGCATTAATATTAAAATTCTGTTCATAGTACCTGTTGTTGATATCTTCAGTTTTCAAAAAGGCATCAATATTTCCTTCTTGACCAATGACTTAGAATAGGGAAATGTTATGGTCTAATAAAATGTACACTATCATATGTATCCTGGAAAGCAGGGAAGTAAAAAAGAAATTTTCAAACATGATCTGAGTTATGCTCATATGCATGTTTATCAAATTCTGATATCACCCCCCTCTGCCTTTTAGTTTGATGCCTATAATTATTTAAGGTCTGCTAAACTCCAGTTCATCCTGAAAGCATGGAGAGTGTAATGTCATCGTCATCCAGCTGTAATTAACAATCCATCCTTTTGGAGATTCACTGTCCAAGTCTACTCATTGGATAATTGCAACACTTAACTCGTCGTACCTTTCTGGAGTCTTGAAGAAGACAGTCTTACTTTCATTAGCATAAAACTTAAGCTAGATGGAGACATCCCAATGCTAAAAACTGAGGCAGATATTTTTAAAAAATAATAATAAAATGTGGCTAACCAGCATCCACCATATTGACTAACTGATAATATTCCTTATGTTTTTTAAAGCATGTATGGCAAAGGTAGTGGCTCAGAATTTAGTCTTACTAGTGAAAGACCCACCCAGGGCTGCACGCACTGTCCATGTATAGAATCCAAGGGCAATTACGGGATGAGACACTGGAAATGTGGGAAGTCTCTGACAGTTTGGGTTGTTTGTTCTGGTTTTTCATAGAATAAAGCAAATTAGAGGTTTTGAGCATGACACATCCAAAGACGAAGAACAGATTTAAAAACATTAGTTGGATTTTCTCTGATATGAATTCATATATTCAAGAGATATATAATGATAGTAATTGATGGATGATAGATAGATAGGTATTGCTACTTATCGCCTTCCTGTGTGCCCTGCACTGTGCCAAGCATTTGCATGTGCAATTCTCATTTTATAGTTCTAACAATATTATGAAGCAGGTTATTTTCATTTTATAGATTAAACAGAAAAACACAGCTTACCATGTAAATTGCCTGAGAAAGGTTAGAAAGTGAGGTTCTGGGATTTAAATACAGGTGATGGAATTCCAGTTGAGCTATTTCAAATCCTGAAAGATGATGCTGTGAAACTGCTGCACTCACTATGCCAGCAAATTTGGAAAACTCAGCAGTGGCCACAGGACTGGAAAAGGTCAGTTTTCATTCCAGTCCCAAAGAAAGACAATGCCAAAGAATGCTCAAACTACCGCACAATTGCACTCATCTCACACGCTAGTAAAGTAATGCTCAAAATTCTCCAAGCCAGGCTTCAGCAATATGTGAACCATGAACTTCCTGATGTTCAAGCTGGTTTTAGAAAGACAAAGGAACCAGAGATCAAATTGCCAACATCTGCTGGATCATGGATCTGGAACTCTCCACAAGAGAGTTCCAGAAAAACATCTATTTCTGCTTTATTGACTATGCCAAAGACTTTGACTGTGTGGATCACAAGAAACTGTGGAAAATTCTGAGAGAGATGGGAATACAGACCACCTGACCTGCCTCTTGAGTAACCTATATGCAGGTCAGGAAGCACCAGTTAGAACTGGACATGGAACAACAGACTGGTTCCAAATAGGAAAAAGGAGTACATCAAGGCTGTATATTGTCACCCTGCTTATGTAACGTATATGCAGAGTACATCATGAGAAACCCTGGACAGGAAGAAGCACAAGCTGGAATCAAGGTTGCCGGGAGAAATATCAATAACCTCGGATATGCAGATGACACCACCCTTATGGAAGAAAGTGAAGAGGAACTAAAAAGCCTCTTGATGAAAGTCCAAGAGAAGAGTGAAAAAGTTGACTTAAAGCTCAACATTCAGAAAAAGAAGATCATGGCATCCAGTCCCATCACTTCATGGGAAATAGATGGGGAAACAGTGGAAATAGTATCAGGCTTTATTTTTGGGGGCTCCAAAATCACTGCAGATGGTGATTGTAGCCATGCAATTAAAAGACGCTTACTCCTTGGAAGGAAAGGTATGACCAACCTAGATAGCATATTCAAAAGCAGAGACGTTACTTTGCCGACTAAGGTCCGTCTAGTCAAGGCTATGGTTTTCCCTGTGGTCATATGTGGATGTGAGAGTTGGACTGTGAAGAAGGCTGAGTGCCGAAGAATTGATGCTTTTGAACTGTGGTGTTGGAGAAGACTCTTGAGAGTCCCTTGGACTGCAGAGAGATACAACCAGTCCATTCTGAAGGAGATCTACCCTGGGATTTCTTTGGAAGGAATGATGCTAAAGCTGAAACTCCAATACTTTGGCTAACTCATGCGAAGAGTTGACTTATTGGAAAAGACTCTGATGCTGGGAGGGATTGGGGGCAGGAGGAGAAGGGGACGACCGAGGATGAGATGGCTGGATGGCATCACTGACTCGATGGACGTGAGTTTGAGTGAACTCCAGGAGTTGGTGATGGACAGGGAGGCCTGGCGTGCTGCAATTCATGGGGTCTCAAAGAGTCAGACATGACTGAGCGACTGAACTGAACTGAACTGATTGTCACTCAGGCGGTGAAGTTCTTGTGTATTCATTCAATCAATATTTATTGAGAACCTCCTATGTGTCAAGATCTGTGCTAGAGTATTGACATAAAAAGCAAACATGGAATTGGGGAAGGAGTTAAAAATCATGATAGTGTTGGGAGAGGAAAAGACCAGTATTGTGATGCAGAATGGGGATGGGTGTCTGTGTTGACAGGTGGTCAGATGAAGCCTCTCTAGCAATGCGCTTTTAAAGCTGAGGTCTTAAAAATAAGAAAGAGGTAACCACGGCAAAGAAAATTCCAGGCAATGGGAACAGTTTATGTAAACTCATGGGTCTGAGGAGACTTCATGGACGATAAGAAAAGTGAATTGTCCATGCCTTGAAAGATATTTAAAAAGCACAGAGGGTTTTCTAGGTGAGCAGGACCTATTGAACAAAGACTTGGTAGGTGAGAAAAAAATAAATAGAATAACTTTACTTATAGAACTGTGGCTAGGACCTTCTCCCAAACATACAATTCTATTGTAAAAGACTTTAAAGGATTGAAAGTCCTTTTAATGTTCTCAGGTTTGTACTGATATTGTGCTTTTTTCCTGTCTGTGTGTTGTAGGGGGAAAAAGAGAGCTTCATGTTACTGAAATACAACTAAAACATCCATCTTCTAATTAGAGATCATAGTGGTCTATGCCGCTGGCTCATGTGAGGACCATAGTGGAACAGAGCAGGTGGTTAGCTATGAAATCTGAGATGCTAAAGCTTAAATTCTTCCACACAAACCAGGTGCCCTGCTTGGACCTAGATATTTCAAGATGGGAAGTTCCTGAGGGGAAATTTTAGTGCAATAGGATTTAAAAAGTCAAGTAAACAAACAAGAGTTTAGATCAGAGGCCAGCAAATTCAGCCCAAGGACCGAATCCAGCCTACCATCTCGTTAGTTTACAGCTAGGAGTATTTTTATATTTGCAATGGTTTGAAAACAAATGATACATGAAGATGAAATGATATTCAGATTTCACTATTAGTAAAGTTTCATTGGAATGCATCCACATCCAAGGCTACTTTTGCACTACAGTGGCAGAGTTGAGTAGTTGTGACAGAGGCTTTATGTGTGCTGCACAGCTGGAAATATTTACTATAGGCCATTTACGGAAAATCTTACTTAACTCCTGGTATAGGTAGTGGAGGGGCCATGAGAGTATCATGGAGGGTATTGTAACTCTGATTCAAGGATCAGGGATGTTTTTCTGAGGCTAAAGTTGGAGCTGGCAATTCATGATGGAAATTGAACTAGATATAACAAGATTCCAGAGATGAAAATAAGTGTGTGTGTGTGTGTGTGTGTGTGTGTATGTATGTAGAGAAAAGAGTTTGCCAGCCCCAAACATGAGCAGAGGTAAATATAAGGCCATTCAGGATATAGCAGTGTTCCAACACCCCAACTGTACAGCCACCCCCTTCTCCCAAACACAAACAGTGTTGGTGACCTCATATTGCCAAGGTTCAGTTCATTACCAAATAAGTGGGACAAGGATCAAAGGCTATGAGTTCAGAGTTCAATCCTGGAGGCTATAGAGATCTGGGAAGGTTCCATAGAGGAGGAGAAAGAAGAAGAGAAAAAGGAGAGGGGGGAATGTGAAGCAAGCATTATTCCAGACTTTGAAAAATTTGAACAAGTAGACGGGGTTCTCAGATCATCAGAGCCACCAGAACAGACTCCAAGAAATCAGGCTATTTTAGCTATTTGGAAGCTCTTACCTCAAGCACATGATCCCATCACATAGGATTTTACAGAATTTGAGACAGTGTTTCTTAAGAGTGTTCTCTGGTTTGCACTGAATTTGTGCTTCATTGTTTCTGAGTTGGGTTAGAGGCAGCCTAAATTAAACCCAGTCTTGTCATTTTCTCATAAAATACAAGAGCAGCACAATCCCACAGGCCCACATAAGGACCACAGTAGCCAGAGCAGGTGATTTGCAGTTTTCAAACCATGAGGAAAATGCCCACTGTTCTTGACTTATAATTAATAACTGCTCTGCATCTAGTCACTTAACTCAGGAATCTTGGGGAAGTTGAAAAGTCTCCATCTCCCCTTAGCTCTGGTATACCTATTAAGGTTAGGGATGAGCATGGCTATTGTAGAAGTTAATTATGACTGCCAGAAGTTACTGAAAACCTCATATCTTATTACACACACCTTAGACCTGAAATCAGAATAAACATCCTGACCTTTAGACATTCTGGAAAGTAGAAACAAATATCCTGAGGAGAAGAAGGCATCCAACTCTGCCTGTCTTTGCAAAGATTAGAATCCAGAGTTTCACCAAGCGTCCCGAGGTGAGAAGGATCTCGGCCACTGGCTCTGCAGCTGAGGGAGCCTCTCCCAGGTCCCTGGACTCCTCTCTTCATCTGCAACAGTCATTCAGTTCTCTTTTTGTCATTCTTATATTGAGGGGAAGGTTTCAGGTTAATGCTGAAATATCTGTAAGATTTGCTAATCTCTCCCTTTTTATAAGGAAAAAAAAAAGTAGCCTTAAACTAAAATCTATCTGCATAGAATGGACTGTTTAGCAAGTGAATATACAAATAATCTCAGATAAACAAAAGAATTCTTGTTTAGAATAAGCATTATCCTGTATCCCGTGCAGTATTCGGTATTCGGGTGCACTTCTGCTAAATTATTTGTACTTCTGCTAAAAGTTTGTCTGAAATTCAAACTGTAACTGAGCATCCTGCACTTTATCAAGAAACCCTGCTTCTGCAGGCAGTGGTGGCTAACTGAAAGTTTAGACTGCTTGGTTTTCATCATACTGACTACTGCTTTTCTGCATGTGGTAAGTCGGCAGATACTCACTCTTTCCTCCCTCTCCACTGCCTGGAGAGTTCTTTTTCCACCCCAGCAGTGCTGGGATTGGTTGTGTGGCTTGCTTTGGCCAGTAGAATGTGAGCAGAAGTGTCCAGTGCCAGTTTAAAACCACAGGCAGCCTCTGTCCCTTTTTTCTAGGCCCCAGAATGACACACGTGGAGCAGACGAGCAGGGAAGAAAACCACCTTCTTCCTCATGTTTGGGCAGACATCATTGGCTTACATCGTTAAAACATAGATGTTTTATTATATGTCACCACCCTTCTGCTTATATACGTATGATTTAAGCAGTGCCATGACAGTCCTGCTTAGGTCATCTAGAGTCAGAGGAGGAGCCATGATGTCTACCCCAAAATGAGAAAGATGGTGGTTTTCTTCCCTCCTCACTTTTCTGTGGTTGTAAAAATGTAGCCCTCTTTGCTCTCAGGAATGTGCTCCTTTGCCTGTGGTTTTGGTATAATGTAGGCTTCCCTGATAGCTCCTGCAATGCAGGAGACCCCGGTTCCATTCCTGGATTGGGAAGATTTGCTGGAGAAAAGATAGGCTACACACTCCAGTATTCTTGGGCTTCCCTGTGGCTCAGCTGGTAAAGAATCCACCTGCAATGCGGGGGACCTGGGTTCAATCCCTGGTGGGAAGATCCCTTGGAGAAGGGAAAGGCTACCTACTCCAGTATTCTGATCTAAAGAATTCCATTGATTCTATAGTCCATGGGGTTGCAAAGAGTCGTACATGACTGAGCGACTTTCACTTTCACTTGGTACAATGTCCTATTTCACCAATTTTTTTCCCCCTTGCACTTACATTCCTGTCTTGGCTACATGCAGAAATGCTACTTTTCAAGGACCGTTGACTCCCTGACTTCATGTCACAAGATTCATACCCCGTATCTTCTGTCTTGTGTTTCAACTCTCAAAATGGTAGCTGAGCATGCCTGGCGCTTGAATGTACCTGGTCTTCCTTCAAGGAGTATGGATTGTTGCTTGGTTACTGATTTCTTCTCTTGAGTGGTCATTAGCTTATAATGGTCTCTCAAACTCGCTCAAAATTCTCTTTTTAATCCCTAGTTGAATTTTTAAACTCACTATTTAATTAACCTACTCTATCCCTGTCAGAAGGAGCTTGAAACTTGCAGTGAGATGGGTCTTAGCTTTCATTCTGGCTCTTATTCCATCTGTGTAACCCTAGGAAGTCACTAAGTGACTGGGGTGGCATGGGTCTGGACAGGCCCTCTGATCTCCCCCAGTTGCCTCATTTCTAATATTGGAATGATAATGGTGCCAAACGTTAAGGACGACTATAATTTTTCAAAAAGAAAATTCTTTGAAGTGCCTGGCCAACTCTAGGTGCTCAATATTGCTCCCTGTTCTTTCCTGATGATTGGTAAGGGTACAGATCCATAAAGAAGATTTTAAAAGTTTCCATGGGGTCCAACCTATAGTTAGTGTGTGGAGTGGAAGGAAAGGGGGTAGATGGAGGCACGTGTTTGCAAAGCAAGACAAGAGACACAGGACATCAAAATTTTTTCTAGTCCCTTAAATGCAACTCTGGTTTTTAATTTCAGGGGCACTGTTGGGAGTCTTCTGGTTCCTTAACAACCAGAAACTGTTGGTATTGTAACTCAAGCGTAGAAGCCCTTTGTCCATATAGGGCTTCACTAGCCACTTCATATTTTGCCTTTTATTTTTCCTAAGCATACAATGACTCTGAATGGTATAAATTAAAATTTAGGGATCCTAGACAAGTTTGGGGACTTGGATGGCTAAACTGGGAAGCTCAGCATCCTTCTCTCCTCCAGTGGTTTTAGGGTCTCCTTCACAGGACCTGGCCATCTGATGTCTGAGGGTAACCAGGATTTGGGCAACCTGCCCAGGAAATGTGAAAATCACACAGGCTACAAAGAGAAAAGACTCAGCAGACACTGTGCCCAGGCACAGCTTAAACGATTATCAAAGCAAAGAATGGGCCTGTGTCATTAGTCCTGCTCCGGTAGTTACTGACTGTCACTGAGGGACAGGCTGAGAAGAACTCTTTCAAAATCAGTGGAGTAAAGGAAAAAAAGTAGAGAAGATCAACACAATTAAAAGTTGATTCTTTGAAAAGGTTCATGTAAATAAACAAAAACGAATACAAATTTCAGACCAGAAAAGGCTAATCTATAGAGATAGCATGTGGACTAGTAGCTGCCCAAAGCCATGTGGTTACATGGCTCTCCACCCTCAAAGTGGGACCATTTGGGGGCAATGGTAACGTTCTAATACTGGATTGTGGTGATCATTTCACAACTCTAAAGTTACTCAAAATCCTTAGAAAACACTTTAGTGTATTTAAGCAACTGAATTTTATGCTATTTAAATTTTATCTCAGTGGTGGCTCAGACAGTAAAGCATCTGTCTACAATGTGGGAGACCTGGGTTTGATCCCTGGGTCGGGAAGATCCCCTGGAGAAGGAAATGGCAATCCACTCCAGTACTATTGCCTGGAAAATCCCACGGACAGAGGAGCCTGGGAGGCTACAGCCCATGGCGTCGCAAAGAGTTGGACATGACTGAGCGACTTTACTTTTAAAGCTATTAACAAACACAGGATATAAAAAGAAATAAACATAGATACAATAGACATTTATAAAGACTGATAGGCTTATCGAAAGCTATATTGTATTGGTTCTGTGTGTTTAATGGAAGTGGATCAATTCCTAGAAAATTAGAAGAAATGGATGTCTTGAATTCAGTTATTTTTAAATGATAATCAAAGTCTGAACCAATTGCACATCCAGATGTTTCCACTGGTAGTTCTACCAAACTTTCAAGAAAACGTTGATTCTTTGTTATATAAGTTGTTCAAGAAAAAAAAAAAAAAAAAGAGCAAAAGCTATGCAGATCATTTTGTGGAGCTAGAGTAGCCTTAATTCCAAATATAAAGAGAAGAACAGGAAAAAAATTATAGTAATTATAGGCGCATTCTATTTATGAAAATTTGTATAAAATACACTAACTTAATTCAACAGTGTACAAATATATATCATAGTAAACTGGAATATATCTCAGAAATATAAAATACTGCTAAACAGTGGAAGACTCATATGATTATGGCAAGTGATGTCCCCAAGTTTTTTTAAATGGTTTATGCATCTTCAGGATGAATTTGGAAAGTCTCCACCTTGGATTCTTCCCAGGTAACCCTGGTCTGCATTGCCAGGGTGTTTGGGTTACTGAGGATTTGGAGACTATCTGGGTGTGCATTTTTAGAACAGTGGTGGGTTAGTCATTGTGGACACACATCCAGGAGGATTTTGCAGCAGAGGAAGCAACAGAACAACATGGAGAGATCTTTAAAACAGTAAAAACAGAGGAAGAAATTACAGGATACATAACATTACCATGTACAGAAATTGAAAATCCGTGCACATAGTGCAACAAAACACATTTTGTAATAATGTATCAAATAGAATGCACGTTAAACATTGAAATGTTGGCGGAGGGAAGCATGGATGCATTGAATGAATTAATGATTTAAGGAAACAGCCCAGACAATCATTTACTATCAGTTGAAGACTATAACTAACTTAACCCCTTTTCAGGGTTTTAGGAAACATGATCTCTTTCAGACTCTAAGTAATTATCTTCACAGACTTTAAAGCTACTTTCTTTGCTAAATATTTGACAAGACTCATTTTACACTTGGATTGAGTTGTCCATTGTTCAAAACAGTGACTCACAGGTTTTTGTATAAGATAAAATAACCAGAGGCATTTTTATAATGCAGATATCAACAGAGTTATTTAATGTTTACTTTGCAAAGAAATGAAATATCTCAAAGTCTAGGTATTTCCCCAAAAGTGCTATTAGCAAAATTGCATGCATTATCTGTCTCCCCTATGCTATCGACATGTATACACATATACAGTAATATACATGACCCACTTTGCTTTGGGCTGGGAAAAACATCCTTATAAACCAATATTTATCAATATATTTTTCATTCTTTCCCATTCCCTCATAGAGTCTTTTTAGACATATTTTCTTAGTCACACACTCTCGTGAAATTTTAATGTAACCTATGTACTATATACTTATGTACTGTGGCCTTTGGGAGAGTCACCAGCTGTTGTAACATCTTAGAATATCTTCAGCCTCCCAAGAACCAGTTTTCACTGTCTTGGGGACAATATCACTCTCACTGAGAATGGATACCATACACTAAAGCCAGTTTTTAAACCAGGATTCAAATCCAGTCTCATAGGAGGTTAAGAGTCCAAGAACTATTTCCCCACCTTTCCATCTGAAATCCTTTCTTCATCAATTCATTCTTTTGTGTTCATCATTTTCTATTCTCATCCTGTCTGTTGTCTAAGTAGCAACCATTTTGAAGATACAACATATTAGGAATATAAAACATCATTTTAAAAATTAAAACACAGGACTCCTGCGAAGAGCAGTATGCTTTGCTGAACATGGGGAAGAATTGAGAGTTGAGTCAGCTGCAGGCTTATCTCTCAGAGGAGTTCGGAACTGGTGGGACTAGAGTAATGGGTACAATAGAGAGAAGGAAGGTGGATGGGGAGATAATTAGTGTGGGTTGAAACCTCAAAGTGGAAAACTGGAACACTCTGTTATCACCATATCATTAAGTTTATTCAGTGTTTCTTCTGGCAAGAGGAGAGAAAAAAAGGACAAAGCAGATAAGTTTGGATAGGAGAGATGTTCATTGATTCATTCATCCAACAAACATTTATTGAGAACACACCATTTGCCAGGTCCTGTGTTAGGGGCTGATACAGAGACTCATTGTAAGGCATTAAGTCTTTCCCTGCATGCCTGGCCTTCTCCTGGGGAGGATGGCTGGGGAGAGTTAACATTCCAGTGATAACAGCAAAAACTCCTCTGCTTTGTCAGTCCCTGCCACACTGGCCCCGGCATCTCCACTCCTGAAACAAGTGTTGTTTCCTTTCTCAGCCGGGGCTGTCAGCAGCACAGTAATGAGCCCAGCACACAGTATAGCAAGCAACCCGGGCTCCCCTGCGACTGCCTGACAGTGCTTCGAATCATTTGTCACACAGCCGAACATGAGCTCCAAGCCTTAGCAAGGTGGCAACTAGGAAAATTCAAGCATATCTTCATTTACCCCAGTGGAGTTCTTTATTCTTGACAGTTTGTGAAATTACAGTGTTAAGTAAAGAACGTTCTCAGCTTATTTGAAAACTCGTTAACTAGAAAATAATGCAGTAAATTTGTACACGTAAATGATGTTTATAGTTCTGTGCCACGTCTGAAATTTCTTTCTTTTTCCTTTCTTTCTGTCATTCTCTGTTATATTTTGTTTGCTCTCTGAATTTTAGGAGTTTTGTTGTGTTTTGCTTTTATCTTTGATTTTGAAACCATGTGATGTTTGGTATTGTGTAAGATGATTTACCTCCTGTATAATCTGAAAGAGAGGTTTATGAAAAGTCTAAACTTTGGGTCTATGCTTTGCTGAGGAACTTTGCCTTTTAGTATTCCCACAATTGCAACTGATCTGTTGTGGGGTTAATCTGCAAAGCCTTTCCAATTAGTTTTGAGATAGAACCTAACACAAAATATTTAAACCAAGGCCTCTATGCCCAAATGTTGTATGTTATTCTTTGTGTAGCTGAATTATATTTTGTTCATTTTGTACCAAAAAACTGTTCTCTGAATAAGGACTAGGGCTTAAATCAGCTCTTTTTAAATTTCTGGGTTACTGTATCAGTCAGTATAGGCTGATGATGCTGCATTAATGAAGGACCTCACATGTCAGCTTACAGAAGAAAAGGTTTATTTCTTGTTTCAGTTCAGTTTAGTCGCTCAGTCATGTCTGACTATTTGTGACCCCATGGACTGCAGCACTCCAGGCCTCCCTGTCCATCACCAACTCCTGGAATTTACTCAGACTCATGTCTATTGAGTCGGTGATGCCATCCAACCAGCTCATCCTCTGTTGTCCCCTTCTCCTCCCGCCTTCAATCTTTCCCAGCATCAGAGTCTTTTCCAGTGAGTCAGTTTTTCACATCAGGTGTCCAAAAATATTGGAGTTTCAGCTTCAACATCAGTCCTTCCAATGAATATTCAGGACTGATTTCCTTTAGGATGGACTGGTTGGATCTCCTTGCAGTCCAAGGGACTCTCAAGAGTCTTCTCCAACACTGCAATTCAAAAGCATCAGTTCTTCAGCACTCAGCTTTCTTTCTAGTCCAACTCTCACATCCATACATGACTATTGGAAAAACCATAGCTTTGACTAGATGGACTTTTGTTGGAAAGGTAATGTCTCTGCTTTTTAATATGCTGTCCAGGATGGTCATAACTTTTCTTCCAAGGAGCAAGCGTCTTTTAATTTCATGGCTGCAGTCACCATCTGCAGTGATTTTGGAGCCCATAAAAATAAAGTCTCTCACTGTTTCCACTGCTTGCATATCTATTTGCCCTGAAGTGATGGGACCAGATGCTATGAACTTAGTTTTCTGAATGTTGAGTTTTAAGCCAACGTTTTTACTCTCCTCTTTCACTTTCATCAAGAGGCTCTTTAGTTCTTGTTTGCATTGTTCCAAATTGGGTGTGGCTCTGCCTTGCTTCATCCTGAATCTGGAACCTAAACTGAATAAACAGTTCCTGTTCAGGATGCTATTTGCTTCATAGAAAGAGGTATAGAACATGATAGAACCACCTGCCAGCTCTTCAAATTTCTACCGGAAAGTGGCACACACCATTTCTACTCATGTTTCATTGCCAAAGCAAGTAACATGGTGAAATACGATAGCAGAGGAGTGAAGAAATAAAACTATTCTACAGAAGGCTGCAGCAAAAGTATCTTGAAGAGTAACAGTCTAAAAGTAACTATGGAAGGTGTTAGACTTCAGCTTCCTCATTTGAAAATGGGAGGATGAAAGCGAAAGTAGCTCAGTCATGTCCAACTCTTTGCAACCCCATGAACTATACAGCCCATGGAATTCTCCAGGCCAGAATACTGAAGCCAGTAGGGATCTTCCCAACTCAAGGATCGAACCCAGGTCTCCTGTAGTGCAGGCAGATGCTTTACCGGCTGAACCACCAGGGAATGCTAAAATGGAAGGATAGTATTGGTTATTTCTGAAAACCCCTTGCTTCTAATGAAATGAGTGTGTAACATTTGAGAAGCTGGGAAAGATGCATATTGGGAAATCCAGTCTGAGATTAAATATCATCTCTGGAAGAATGTCAGAAAATCGCTAACTCCTCTGGACAGTACAGTATAGTGTCTATCGTATGAGATAAAGGAGTAGCAATAGTTGTTTGATTTTTGAAAGAATGAAGTAGGTAAGTAAGCCATGCAAATGTCATGATCTGAGGCATGCTAAATCCTTCCCAACAAAACCTGCCATTGTCTGATGGACTAAGGTGGCAGGGAAGATCATATTGCTTCAAGACCTTGGGAACCTGATGAGGGGTTTCGTAGGTAGTTTGCTTGCTCTACTGTCTTGGTTACCAGCAAAGCGGTCATTGTCCACTTTGTACAATATGAAACAAAGTGTACATCAGATTTCTTGAGGCATAAACAGCCATATTTGGGCATGTGATGCAATGAATTTTAGCACGTCTGTTTAATGACCCTCCATGTGAGCTCTGAGTCAGGGCAGTCAATGACTCTGGGTAGCGCCTAGGGCCCGGGTTTCTCAACCTTGGCGGTATTGTCACTGGGCAATTCTGTGTCCTGAAGTAAAGTGAAGTGGTAGTCGCATAGTCGTGCCCGATTCTTTGCGACCCCATGGACTGTAGCCTGCCAGACTCCTTTGTTCATGGGATTCTCCAGGCAAGAATACTGGAGTGGGTTGCCATTTCCTCTGTGCCTTGCTGCTGCTGCTGCTGCTGCTAAATCGCTTCAGTTGTGTCTGACCCTGTGTGACCCCATAGATGGCAGCCCACCAGGCTTCACCATCCCTGGGATTCTCCAGGCAAGAACACTGGAATGGGTTGCCGTTTCCTTCTCCAATGCATGAAAGTGAAAAGTGAAAGTGAAGTCGCTCAGTCGTGTCTGACTGTTCGCGACCCCATGAACTGCAGCCTACCAGGCTCCCCCATCCATGGGATTTTCCAGGCAAGAGTACTGGAGTGGGGTGCCATTGCCGTCTCCACCTCTGTGCCCTAGCAGCTCACTTATGTGTTATAGAATAAATATGTGGCAGCTTCTCTGGTTTCTACCTGCTGGGTACCAGTAGCATCCATGCCCCAAGTTAGGACAACCAAGAATGTGCCCTGCCATTGTCAGATGTCCCCTTGGGGACAGAGTCACCTTGGGTTGAGAAGCACTGATCTGGAGAATGTGAGTTTTGAGCCACTTGAGCCAGTTGATTGTTGGCTCCAGCACACTGCCTGTGCCTCACAGTAATGAGTCTCTGTGTACTTCATGTTTAAAAGTGTTCAAGGATGATCAAGAGTCTGGCTCTCCCAGGTTAGTAATTACCTCTGCTGTTATTAATTTTTCAAATCAACCCAGTCAAATGAGTCATTTTTATCTCAATCCCTCCGCCATGGATGATTGATTCCGCTCCCATATTATTTCTAATTACATGTAATGTCAGATTACAATAAAGAAGTATTCAATGCAAGTCTTATGTAAGAGTCATTACAAATAGGTTTATTCCTCAGCTCTAAATAGGAATGGGTGAAGGGTTTTATATCACTTTATTGAAATAAATGTCTCACCAGAAGTAAAATGCTTGAACACTCCCCAAATTGATAGAACATTATGAAAATCCCAAATAAGTCAGTACGAGGACCTAATCATTTCTAAATATACTAACAATGCATATTTATGATTTGCTTTAATTTACGGTGTACAAATTAGAGCATCAGTTCATTGGAAAGCACCCTAAGTATTAGATATAATTCTTCTCACTGGAATTCTTGTACTGTGTGTGTTGGATTTCTGTGGTATTTGCTCCTATTTGAAAATATGTCAAGAGTTCCCTGCTGATCTTGGGGACAAACCTTGGCAGATACAAAGTAGTGCAAAGGAATGGGCTTTTAGCCTAGTGAGTATTTGAATCCATGGCAATAAATTAGGCCTGTGGATGGCGTAGCCCCTTCCCCGGCTTCCTTGGGGTCCTCCCACCTGCTGTGTGCCAGGAGAGCAGTGGGGAGCTGGAACGCTGCCTTGCTCATCGTGTGATTCCACTGCAGCATGACTGTCAGGAGCTAGTCAGGGAGAGGCAGTGGTAGCGCTTGGGGGAGTCAGGGGTGGGCGAGGAGGTGAGGAGACCATTGACTGCACCACCAGGTGGCATCCAACTCCAGGGACAGGGCTCAGAGGTTCTCTTCAAGATCAGAAGTGCTCTTTCCCAGAAACTGTGCATTGGTTTTAAGGGCTGAGCCAGCAGTTAAGCGCTAGGATTCACTATGTTGAAAAAGCCATGATGAGGTGTTTTTCTTAGCCACCATGTGGCCACAGTCCTCTCCTGGCACAATTCCCGGTCATGTAGAGCGTGGATTCTGTAACCAGACTATATTGGTTCAATTCCTGGTTCTGCCTCTTACTGGCTTGTCATCATGGGCCAATGACTTAACTTCTCTGTGCCTTTATTTCTCCCTCTGAGAAAAAGAGGATAAAGTAATAAAGCTTTCCTCAAGTTTTGTAAGGATTAGATCAAATGGTGTCCTTTGTCTAAAATTGAGCCTCATAAGCGCTATGTGATGTTGACAGGAATATCTGTAATCTCTTTTTTTTTTTTTTTTTGAAGGTAAGCTTCCACTAAGAATCTTCTAAATAGAGTTTCCAGATTCAATCAATGAAAATGCAGCATGCTCTGGTGAATTTTAATTTCAGTGCCCTAAATTATAATCTTTTACTGTAAGTTTGTTCCATGCAATATTTGAGTGTACTTTCACTAAAAAAAAGAACAGTACTCCTGCTGCTGTTTGTAAGGCACCAATTCTTAAGAGAGTGTTCTCGTCACTTAACTGGTACTTTGGATGGTGTAAGATGATATATTCTTCAATCATGCCTCATAATACTTTTTTCTGGCCCTCATTTATAAACAGCCTCCTTCCATCCTTACTAAAAAAACATGCAATTCTTCAAATACTGCCAAATACAGACATAGTCCCTCAGTTCAGTTCAGTTCAGTCGCTCAGTCGTGTCCAACTCTTTGCGACCCCATGAATCGCAGCACGCCAGGCCTCCCTAGAAAATCTCATGGTAAAGCTCAGTTCTTTGAATAAGCTTTTTCTTCTTAATTCCATCTAGCTCATCCTCTCTCTGCAATTTTTATTCTATTTGTTTTATCAATTAGCAGACAGTTCAATGTTTTCTTGAAAAGTTTTCTTGTATTTCCCATGGACTTCCAATGTTTTGTTTTACAACTTGAAGCAAGAACTGTCCTATAAATATAAATTTGAATATTTCTCAATTGCACAAACACTGAGTGTTCAAAGGGCTGATGAATAGGGCACATGCTTATGATGACACAAATTCCCATCAGTTCAGTGCCTCATAATTTGTTCACATTTAAGTTACATTGGCCTGAAAGGCTTTGGATAAAGTGGCAGAATGTAGATTATCAGTCAAATTGGAACCCTTTAAGAAGGAAGGATTGAGGTGAATTTTTTTCATGTAAACTTATATTTCACAGAGTCAGATTTGCTTTTAGAAACCAGAAAGATGTCTACAGTTCAGAGCTTGACTCCTGGGCACGTTATACTGACTTATGCCCCACCGTTTATGGTAAAATTACAGTGTCATTTCCCTAGGGGAGTTGGCAGTAAAATGAGTATGTGGATCTTTTAACACTGTTTCAATTCATCTTCTGCTCCTTTTTGATAAAGGATCTGTTGAGAAGCATGAAGTGATTTTTCTGTGCTTTTCGTGACACTGAAAGATTCTCATATGAAGTAGAATGAATTTTCTCCCATGCTATTTGTAGACAATGGTATTCAATATCAACATTTTATTTTGGAAAACCGTGCAGTCAAGATACTCATGATTTCACATTATGCCTCCCAGTCTCATGAATGTCAGATCTGAAACTTCTGCCTCACGTTTCTCCCTCTGTTTCAACACTTTCGAAAATGGTTTCTCTGAGATGTGGGATGACTTCCTAGGGTTCGCACAGCTTGGGAGGAGTATCTGTTTTCCTTCGTCCTTACAGGAACAGGGTGAAGAGAACAGAAACATATGCTAGATTCTTTGGCATCTTTAAAAGAAAACTCCATAGAAATGGAGGCCTTGTTATTAATAACATTTTCTGTACTATGCTTGCAGTGTTGTGTGGGCTCAAGATTCACAGTAGCTTCAGTGCAGCGTTGTGGGTGGTTCTTTCTGCCCCTGAGCTAGGTGCTGACAGAAAGATAACACAGCACAGCAGGAAGACTCAGGGAGTAGTCTCATAAGGAATGTGGGACACTCTGGATCCCTCAGCACCCTTTCTGTTGTGACAGTGTATGTTTCAAATACACTTAAGTAAGAAATCCAAGTGTCAGATTCAGCATACTTGGATCTGTGGGCTAAACCCACGTCATCCAGACCGTGTGTCTCTATATCTAGACTCTATTTCTCAGATGGGTTCTCTCCATGCAGTGACCAGGTGGTCACCAAAGCCCCCAAGCTCACATCCTTCTCATGATTGCATTTGTTATTTAATTGCTAAATAGTGTCTGACTCTGCAACCCCATGGACTGTAGCTACCCAGGCTCCCCTGTCCATGGGATTTCCCAGGCAAGAACACTGGCATGGGTTGCCATTTCCTTCTCCAGGGGATCTTCCCAATCCAGGGATCAAACCTGACTCTCCTGCATTGGCAGGTGAATTCTTTACCACCAAGCCACCAGAGAGGCCCTCATAAATGCCGAGGGAGGCTATTTACTGGTACCACCAGGAGAATTCATAGAGGAGTCTCTCAATGACTTAGCATGGTGCAGTTTCATATCTCTTGGTCAATCACAAAAAAGATGAATGGAGTAATCTGATTGGCTAGACTTGGGTCCTAGCCCTGGAGATATGAAATCACTGCCAAGGGCCCTGCATGCAAAGAAGAAAAGATTGGGCCTTTCCCTAAAAGATGGGACAGTATACAAACCACAAATGTTTTGTCTGTTTATTCATTTACTTACACACACACAGACTCCTATCGCTGCTGCACTTGTTCTTGATTGTAGCTTAATCCAATCCATGGATTCAGTAGCAGAGTCTAGGGTATTTATGGGTGGTGCTTAGAGTCAATTTCCCATCTCTCTCAAGATTCTTTAGCTCCACAGGGTCTGTTTTCCTCCTATAGTCAAATAGTGAGGAAAATCTGTTCTGTGGCTCTTGGTTGAGGTATTCTTTACATATAATTTGTTTCCAACTGGACAGCTGCAAGATTCCCTTGGTCTTGTGTAGTTGTTTCTGCAAAGGGAAAGAGGATATAGGATTCATGGAATTAATGAATCAGAAAGCCTGAGACCGGGAATCCCAGCTGGAATATTATTTTTTTTCTAGCTGGATTATTAAAGCCTAAAGGGTACTGTTGTTCTTAAGAGACTCTTGGAGACTCCTTCATTTATTTATCAAATATTTCTGAGTACACTATGCACCAGACATGGTTTTGGGCATCAAATTCAGAGAAGGAAATAAGGCAGACTACAGCCTGGTTCTCATTGAGCTTGCATTTTAGTGGAAGGAGGAGAATATTATTAAATAAAACAAATAGGAAAATCAGAATGAGGGAATATGAGAGTCCCTGAGAGGGTGGCTCTTAAGAGGAAATTCAGGGAAGAACTCTGGGGAGACCAGTCTTGAGCTGACATTTGAATGACAAGGAGGAGCCACAGGCTCAAAGATTTGGGGAAGGAACGTTCCTGGTCAAAGACTCTGAGGTGGGAAGAAGGCTGAGTGATGAGCAATGGAAAGAAGGCTCTGTGAACCAGGAGGAAATCAGTCGGCGCATCTGAAGCCATGCCCAAAAGACATCATACTCCAGTGTGAGTGATCAGGTTTTTGTAATGAGTGTAAATGAGAAGGAAGCTTATTTGCAAGGGTGCTTCTTGGTCTGATTTGAGTACAGAAAAGACCATTCCAGCTGTTATGGGAAAACCAGATCATGTATAGCAGTGGTTCTCAAAGTATGATCCCTGGACCAGCAGCAGCAGCATACCTGGACACTTGTCACAGATAGAAATTCCCAGACCTGTTCCAAAAACTCCAGGGTGGACCCTGAAGTCTGTGCTCTAATAAGGCCTCAGAGGACACTGACGCACAACCAGGTTGAGAACCCTGGTGTTTAGGTGAGAGCCACAGGAGGAAGACTCCTTGGGAAGGATTGCAGCCATCCAGGCAGGGACAGTGTAGTTTATCTTAGACCTGGGTGTCAACTGTGTAGATCAAGAAAGACAAATCCAATGCAAATTTGATAGGAGACATTAAGAGGACCTGCTAATAGACTGGAGAGGGCAATGGCACCCCCCTCGAGTACTCTTGCCTGGAAGGTCCCATGGGTGGAGGAGCCTGGGGTACGGTACCGTAGCCTGGCTATGGTCCATGGGGTCGCTAAGAGTTGGACACGACTGAGCAACTTCACTTTCACTTTTCGCTTTCATGCATTGGAGAAGGCAATGGCAACCCACTCCGGCACTCTTGCCTGGAGAATCCCAGGGATGGGGGAGCCTGGTGGGCTGCCATCTATGGGGTCACACAGAGTCGGACACAACTGAAGCGACTTAGCAGCAGCAGCAGCTAATGGATTGGAGGGAGAGAGATGAGAGAAAGAGAGATGAATTCCTGAGTTTATGGTTTGAGTTACTGCTGGACATTACCTTTGTTTCCCACATACCATGGAAGTATAGGCAAAACAACAGGGACATGGATGTCCACACTGGGAAGGGTGACAGGAGCCACATAGCTCAGTTACATCCTGGCTCTGCACTTAGTACTTCTGTTTCCACAGTAAAGTCACTTCCACTGAGTCTTCGTTTTCTCAGCTGTGAAATAGGGTTATTGATAACCTGCTTCAAAAGCTGAACACTAGAGTAAGCATGGACTTTGTGATCAATTAACCACCCTGTACATAGAAATTGTTGCCATTAGCGTTGTTCATCCTGGAAGGTGCAGGTGATAAGGCAGGACCATGGAGCCACACACTGTTTTGTGAAACTCTACTACACAACCCCCTTTAATGATATCTGTCAATCATCATGATGAATTCCAATTTATAGATAGCTTGTAATTCTAGCAAAATGTCTTTACTTTGAGGGGTATGTGTGATTAATTTCTGTATTTAGAAGATGTTTTTCCACACACAGAAACACACGCACATAAGACCCCATGCTAAATGTTCGGTGGTGGTGGTGGTTTAGTTGTTAAGTCATGTCCAACTTTCTAGACCCCATGGACTGTAGCCTGCCAGGCTCCTCTGCCCATGGAATTTCCCAGGCAAGAATACTGCAGTCAGTTGCCATTTCCTTCTCCAGGGGATCTTCTCGACCCATGGATCGAACCCAGGTCTCTTGCACTTCAGGTGGATTCTTTACCAACTGAGCCACCCAGGTAGCTCCAGATATTGGTAGAACACAAAAATACATTTAAAAAATCTGCTATTCTTGGAGAGCTTACAATCTAATGAAAGATTAAGTGCATATGGAATAACAGAAAGAACATAATCACATTCTACACAATTCAGAAAGATAAAGACTTCCAAAGGCCACCCTGTCCTCCTTAAAACTTGCTTAGAATTTGTAATGTGTTACCAGTGCACCAGAAGTCCTAGTTGGAGTCCATACCCTAACTTCCATTTGAGAAAGAGAATCTGAAACATCACAAGTCTTAAAAGAGAATCAACAATGTGGAACCTCTTTCAAAACCTAAAGATGAGCAGATCTAGCTGTGAATTTTGAAAGAGAAGTAGAAAAGTGCCTTCTGTGCACCCCGGACCATTGTGTTAATTATAATCTCAGGCAGTTTTCTAGACCATAATATCAAAAGAAAGCTAAGGCAGGTCTGAAACCCTGCTCTGCAGTAGGAGTCCATGCTTGAGAAATTTATCTTAGATTTACCCAAATCTGGCAGTGAACACTCTGAACTGTGCTGGGACTGTTTTCTATTAATTAATTGCACCCGGTGAGTAGGTGGCTTATGGCCAAAATCTTAAAGGCAGTTGGAAGGCAAGGAGGATATAACGACCTTTAAGAAATGAGATTGTGCAGGCTTCTTGCTTGTGAAGGATGCAACACTGCATGAATCACGTAGCAGCTGGAGTTTCTGTAGAGAATCCAGGGACCCCTGGCAGGCCAAGAGCATGCTCATTACTTCCTACTTTGAACATCACCTTAAAATGGATATATAAATGTCGTCATCCTTTGCGATGGAAGAAACCTTGCAGCTTTTTGCTCTGCCTGTTGCTGTCTCTCCATGAAATCATGTCCATTGCAGCAAGCACATAGATGGCTTTGGAGCTGTTGTAAATGGAAGGAGTTATTGCAGCAACCAGGCACTAGGCCTGACCAAACTCATTTTCCCTTGTTAAAGGGCTGCCAGAGCAGGAGATAAATAAATGTAGAGGAAGCACTGTATTGAAGTTCTAGAAAAGCATTGACTAGTTATTTCATCATGTGAATAACTGTCCATCACCTGTCCATCACCAACTCCTGGAGCCTACTCAAACTCAGGTACATCACATCAGTGATGCCATCAAATCAATCTCATCCTCTATTGTCCCCTTTTCCTCCCACCTTCAATCTTCCCAGCATCGGGGTCTTTTCCAGTAAGTCAGTTCTTCACATCAGCTAGCCAAAGTATTGGAGTTTCAGCTTCAACATCAGTCCTTCCAGTGAACATTCAGGACTGATTTCCTTTACTGGTTAGATCTCTTTGCAGTCCAAGATTCTCAAGAGTCTTCTCCAACGCTACAGTTTAAAAGCATCAATTCTTTTGCGCTCAGCTTTCATTATAGTCAAACTCTCACATCCATACATGATATTGGATAAACCATAGCCTTGACTAGATGAACCTTTGTTGGCAAAGTAATGTCTCTGCTTTTTAATATGCTGTCTAGGTTGGTCATAGCTTTTCTTCCAAGAAGCAAACGTCTTTTAATTTCATGGCTGCAGTCACCATCTGCAGTGATTTTGGAGCCCCCCAAAATAAAGTCTGTCACTGTTTCCATTGTTTCCCCACCTATTTGCCATGAAGTATGGGACCAGATGCCATGAACTTAGTTTTCTGATTGTTGAATTTTAAGCCAACTTTTTCACTCTCCTTTTTCACTTTCATCAAGAGGCTCTTTAGTTCTTCACTTTCTGCCATAAGGGTGGTGTCATCTGCATATCTGAGGGTATTGATATTTCTCCTGGCAATCCTGATTCCAGCTTGTGCTTCATCTAGCCTGGCATTTCTCATGATGTATGCTGCATATAAGTTAAATAAGCAGAGTGACAATATACAGCCTTTATGTACTCCTTTCCCTATTTGGAACCAGTCTATTGTTTCATGTCTGGTTCTAACTGTTGCTTCCTGACCTGCATACAGATTTCTCAGGAGGCAGGTCAGGTGGTCTGGTATTCCCATCTCTTTAAGAATGTTCCACAGTTTATTGTGATCCACACAGTCAAAGGCTTTGGTGTAGTCAATAAAGCAAGAATAGATATTTTTCTGGAACTCTCTTGCTTTTTTGATAATTCAGTGGGTGTTGGCAATTTGATCCCTGGCTCATCTGCTTTTTCTAAATCCAGCTTGAACATCTAGACACTCACAGTTCACGTACTATTGAAGCCTGGCTTGGAGAATTTTGAGCATTACTTTGCTAGCATGTGAGATGAGTGCATCTGTGCGGTAGTTTGAGCATTCTTTGGCATTGCCTTTCTTTGGGACTGGAATGAAAACTGACCTTTTCCAGTCCCACAGCCACTGCTGAGTTTTCCAAATTGGCTGGCATATTGAGTGTAGCACTTTCACAGCATCATCTTTTAGGATCTGAAATAGCTCAACTGGAATTCCATCACCTCCACTAGCTTTGCTTGTAGTGATGCTTCCTAAGGCCCATTTGACTTCACATTCCAGAATGTCTGGCTCTAGGTGAATGATCACACCATACATCTGGGTCATGAAGATCTTTTTATACAGTTCTTCTGTATATTCTTGCCACCTCTTCTTAGTATCTTCTGTTTCTGTTAGGTCCATACCATTTCTGTCCTTTATTGTGCCCATCTTTGCATCAAATGTTCCCTTAGTATGTCTGATTTTCTTGAGGAGATCTCTAGTCTTTCCCAGTTTATTGTTTTCCTCTATTTTTTGTATTGATCACTGAGGAAGGCTTTTTTACCTCTCCTTGCTATTCTTTGGAACTCGACATTCAAATGGGTATTATTTCCTTTTCTCCTTTGCCTTCTCCACACATACTCACAAAATCAAAATGCAAATATAGAGAGAGACAAAAAGCTTGCATTAGAGAACAGAACACATTGAGAGCTTCATGAAGTTGTTGAAAAGCCAGTATGTTTGAGTGCAGATGAATGGACTTTCCTTCATTCCAAGCCTGTGCTTGTGAGTTTGTACAGGATGATTTATCCAGTGTCATAGGAGACATGCCAACTCAACACCAAGTAAGCAAAAATGAGCATTAGTTTGGTTCTGTGAAATGGGAGGCAGCATTTTGCATACATAGTTTTACCAGTGAGGAATCAAATAAGATACATCGTGAGGTATTCCAAGCTAGTTCACAGGGAGCCTGAGTCTAAAGACCAAGGGTACAGCATCACATGTACAAGAATTGGCAAAAAAGACGCAAGGTTTGATCAAACAGTTGGTCAATAAATAGACCCAAACACATTTCTTGGTGTCTCAGACAACTTTTAAATTTGTCTTTTTAAAATTTATTTTTGTTGAAGTATAGCTGAATTACAATGTTGTGTTAATTACTGCTCTGCAGCAAAGTGACTCTGTTATACCCATGTATATCCGGGCAGCTTTTACCTGGACTCTCTCATGTGGCAGATCTTTCCAGGGGCACCTTAAAGGTGCTTTAATTGGGGGAGGGGAAGTCCTGAAGTGAGAAACCAATAGAGGAGTAGAGTGGCTAGTCATCTCAGGTTGTCTGACATTGAGAGACCTTCCCAGGATGTGGACTTTCACTTTTAAAACCAGGATAAGTTGGTCACCCCAATAATAACGGGACTCAAAACCATGTCACATGAAGACATAATTGCAAATTTTTTCGTCAGAATCATAGTCATAACGTCAGTAATAATAATTAGCAGTTACCGAGCACTTGTCCTTTTGGCAAGCTCCCTGTTAAGCACTTAGGTGAGTGTTCTCACTTTAATCTTCACAACCTTGTTCATAAGGAGAAAAGTGAGGCTTGCTTGTGTACTGTGTGCTCAGCTGTGCCCAACTCTTGATGATCCCATGAACTGCAGCCCACCAGGCTCCTCTGTCCATGAGATTTCCCAGGTAAGAATACTGGTGTGAGTTGCCATTTCCTTCTTCAGGGGATCTTCCCAACCAGGGATTGAACCCATGTCCCCTGCTTCTAATGCATTGACAGTTGGATTCTTTACCACTATGTCACCTGGAAACCCCAACTGAAGCTTAGAGTGTCCAAATAATTGCCCAAGGATGGTTCTGGTAAGTGGTAGAAGCCTGACTGGAACCTGAGTAGTTGAATTCCAGAGCCTGCAGTCTTGAACCTCTCAGAAAATTGCAAAGGATTCCAATATCTTCTTCATTATTTGAAGGGCTACAATGGGAGAAAGACTGGGCTTATTTTATGAAACTGCATTGTCAGCATGTATGTAAAGTCAGGGAGTGGAAGAGTTCCAAATACCTGAACTTTCCAGAATGAAACAAGCTTCTCCAGAGGAAAGAATGCCCTGCATTTGGTGAGACTGCTTAGAGAAGCTCAAACATTGCAAGACTGGCTTCATCTTTAAACTCCCTTTAACGATGGGATGCTGTTTTTTCCAGTTTATATTTCTAGCAAGGTCAAAATCAAGAAAGGACTCCTCCACACATACTCACAAAATCAACTTTAAGAACACAATAGAAAGGCAACTTATTTTACAACAAAACTTAGGATTTATCGTAAATCCCCATGCTTTGTTAATAAACGCTGATGTGCCATATGCCCCCTTGCGTTCAAGTTTGAGTGTAAATCATAAAAAGTCCATAATATCCAACACACTTTGTGTTTTTATGATCGCAGAAGGCTGCCTTGCCTTCCATTCGTGATTAATTTTTTTTGATGGCTCCCTCTAGATCTTAGAAAATAATTACAACTAATGAACGATCTGCAGTGGCAATAGAGCAATGAGCATATTGTTTCCTGTCTGGGCTCCAAGCTTGATCAAAGGGAAGACTCCCTGAGAAGCAGCTCACTGATGTTTTGTTCTTCACTTCCTGACCACCCACTGAGACCACGTGACAGCTTTGGGGGAAATCATGAAGTAAGGTTTTTTTAACACTCAAAAATGCAGTTAGTCAGTATAAGTGCTGTATCCCCAACAGAGAAGGATTCTAAGGTCTGCACTTTATATTTTCTCTTACTAATCTTCCTGTAGCAATGAGATCCTGTTTTCATTAAACCAGATCTGCTGATTACAAATATCACATAAAGCGGAGTGACTGATGTGGTACAGTGGTTAGCATCATTGTCTTCTAGAGTGACCCATTTTTAAAAAGCAAGAAGGGCACTCGTATTCTATTGTATCATATTTTTTCCAAGATAAATGATGTGTTTTAACAGATATTCTACTGAATATTTTATTCAAGGTTTATCTAGTCAAAGAAAAGTAGAAAAGCAGACTTCAGGTTAAATAAATCCTTTGGAGACTGGAAGGTTGAAGTGTGAGGTGTTTCTGCAGAAAGTAGAACAGAAGTGGAAATCTGGGGGAGAGTCAAATTTACTTGCATTCATTCTCTATTGTGTTTTCTGTGTCTACATCAATGAAAAAGTTCTTGACATTTTTGGCTGGCTTAATAACTTAACTGTTTAATTTGACCCAGTCAAGCAATGAAGAAATCATAGTCAATCAAAACAGAAGCTTTGTCTTCTTTTGCTTTTCTTCTGCAAATAACTTTTAAAAAATAAATCGCATACATTAAAGATACAGCCAGAACGAATTAGCTTTTAGCATCGACCTCAGTGGGGATTTAGATGATAATAAAAATACAGTCAATTCTTAATTGCTCTGAAGCTGATTACATTTGGGGCCTTCTAAAGAGTTCCTTCCTTCCTTCATTTCCTGTTTTTCTGTTTATTGGCACCAAGTGGGAAGGAAGAAACCACAGATGCTCCAGAAGCACTTTTAAAAAGACTTTCATGTAGAAGAGTTGTTGAGAGTGGGTTAGATTTCGATCATCCAGGTTTGCTCCACCGGCTCATTGGTCCAGCAAATTGAAAGTTGTCAATACACTTCCAGAAACTAAAGTTAGAGAACTTCTGTGTATTTGCTGTCAGTATTGACTTCTCCGATGGCTCAATGGTACAGAATCTGCCTGCAATGTAGGAGACAAGGGTTCGATCTCTGGGTCAGGAAGATCCCCTGGAGGAAGAAATGGCAACCCACTCCAGTATTCGTGCCTGGGGAATCCCATGGACAGAGGAGCCTAGTGGGCTATAGTCCAAAGGGTTGCAAAGATTAGGACCAAATCAACACAAATACAATACGGTAGTGAGAGAGCTGAGTTCTGCTTTCAGAATGCACTCAGTGTGCACACCTTCTGTCTTTATGGTGGAATCTTACAACCTCAAAGAATGGAAGAGTTCAGCTGTGTCCTCCCTAGCCCCTCAGGTCACAACCTGCTCTCAGAAAAGGATCCCACACCTTTTACAGATTATTTTTAAAATCTTATTTATTGTGTAATAAAAAAGGGGTATGGATTGAAAAGGGCAGGAAATATCTGTGAGTGGGTTGAGGAAGAATCTTATGGGTTGGCAGGCATTCAGAGTTTGAAACCACCTCAGGAGCTAAGTCATATTTTATAAAGAAAACACTCACTTAGCATGTATTCAAGATGTCTTTGTCCCTTATACATGAGGGCAGAGTTCTTTTTTTCTCCTCTGTATTTTCTATTTTATTTTTTATGTCTCATATTTTTTAATTGAAGTATACTTGATTGACAGTGTTGTGCCAATCTCTGCCACTGCAAAGTGACTCTCTTATCCACACATGTACATTCTTTTTTCTTATACCCTTTCCCATTATGGTTAATCACAGTTACTGAATATAGTCTCAGTGCTGCACATTAGGACCTTGTTGTCTACCCATCCTAAATGTAATAGTTTTCATTTACTAAACCCAAATTCTCAGTCCATCCGTTTCCCTCTCCCCCTCAGCAACCATGAGGCTGTTCTTTGTCTGTGAATCTGTTTCTGTTTCAGAAATCCTTGCCATATTTTAGATTTCACATATAAGTGATACCACATGATATTTGTCTTTCTTCTTTTGACTTACTTGACTTGGTATGATAATGTGTAATATGATATTCTCAAATGGCATTGTTTCATTCTTTTTTTATGGTTAAGTGGTATTTTATTGTGTATATGTACCACATCTTTATCCATTCATCTGTTGGCAGATGTTTAGGTTATTTCTGTTTTGGCTACTGTGAAGGATGCTGCTATGGACATAGGGATGCACGTATCTTTTTAAATTATAGTTTTGTCCGGGTATATTCCCAGGAGTAGGATTGTTGACTCGTATGATAAATCTATTTTTAGTTTTCTGAGGACTCTGTATACTGTTCTCCATAGTAGCTGTGTCAATTTACATTCCCTCCAGCAGTGCAAGAGGGTTCTCTTTTCTCTGCACCCTCTCCAGCATTTGTTATTTGTAGACTTTTTCATGATGGCCATTCTGACCTGTGTGAGGTGGTACCTCAATGTAGTTTTGATTTGCATTTCTCTAATAATTAGTGGTGTTGAGCATCTTTTCATATGCCTGGTGGCCAGCTCTGTGTCTTCTTTGGAACTGGACTGACAGTACAAACAGAGGCTTGAAAAGTTCTTACACAGTTGGGCTCATCCCCTCTGCCATCTCTGCAGTTGACATGAGAAAGTAATGACCCAGTTGACCTGCTGATTCCAGAAGGAAGGTGATAATTATGGACAGCACAGCCAGCCCCGACCCAGCCATCTTAAAAGGACCACCCTAGTCAGCCTGGAAACTGATGAGAAAGCAGATGTGACTGTTGTCTTATGTCTTCAGGTTTTAAATTCACGGCATAAATCATTTTAGTGAGAAAAATAGCTAATTAAATCCAAATAACACTCCTCAAGTATGTTTATACAATATTTTTCACTGAATTCAAGATTATTTTTCCAAGTAAGTTATTCAGAATTCCTAACTCCAAATTTCTAAATGTTTTCTTTCTCTACTTCCACTTACTTTTCTGACTTTAAATCTTCTTAAGCCATTTTTCCTGTAAGCTCCACAAGCTTCTCTATCAGATAGAAACAAGATGTTTTGCCTTGCCAGTGAAAATTCTCTTCGGGATTCTCTTAAAACTCATCTGCCTGCCGCCGTCAAAGGGCACCGCAGGTGGTTTGCATAGCCATGGAGGGTGAAATCAGTTTCCAAACATCCAACTCAGTGGACTTCCCATGGGGTCTGCAGAGAAAAGGAATGGAGGAGCACTCTGAGTTCTACAGTATTTGTGAACTGGAGATGTTTTCCTTCAGGGGAGAAACAGAATGAAACAGATTTAGGCACTCATATATAAACAAAGGTTCTCTTCAAAGGGAAAGCTTTTTTTATAGAAATCCATATATTAAAGCTGAGAGTAGACATATAGGACTGAAATAGTGTATATAATTGCAAGTCAAGATGTTTAGCCTTTGATCCCAGGTGGGTTTGTTTTCTAAATGGGCTAGGCAGTCTGGGATCAGGCTGCAGTGTACAGCCAGCTGAAGATCATATGAAGAACTGTCTTCTAAGAAGAGGTACTGACCAGCATCTACTCTTCTACCCTGCCTTCTAGGTGGCCCTTGGGGTTTTATTGCCACATGTTTCTGAAGCAGCAGTATGGAGCAGTAGTTAATAGCACTAACCCTGGAGCCAGATTGCCTGCATTCAAATCCTTGTTCTACTAATAGTTTATAACTTCAGTTATACCCTAGCAGTTAGTATATAACTGTATAACTTTGGGCAAGTTACTCAGCCTATCTTCTCATGAGGTGATACTGAGAATTACATTAGTTAAGACACTTAAAATGCCTAGAAGAGTTCTGAGCACATACTAAGCACCCTGTAAATGTCTATTGTTGCTATCATCCTTGTGTAACACCTATAACTGTTAATACTATTTTAGTGCAAACCCTGATTGTCTTCTAAGAACTCACCCCTTCCTGTTCTTGAGTTTATAGTCTACAAATGCTGGCTCCACCCTTCTTAGTCCTGCCTCTCCAGTTAAGAGTTGTCGTTACCTGGCACAGTGATGCAGTGAGGTTTGAGTAAGTGACTCAGTCTAACCAGGTGGTTAAAAGCTTTATTTTTTTTGAGGTGGGGCAACTGTTATTTATTGACTTATTTTTGGTTGTGCTGGGTCTTCATTGCTACCTGCAAACTTTCTCTAGTTGTGGCAGGTGGGGGCTAGTCTCCACTGTGATGCTCAGGCTTCTAGTTGTATGGCTTCTCTCATTGCAGAGCGCAGGCTGTAAGTGTGGGGACTTCAGTGGTTACAGCATGCGGTCTCAGTAGTTATGAATGGGCTTTGTTGCTCCAAGGCATGAGGGATCTTCCTGGATCAGGTATCGAACCTGTGTCCTCTGCACTGGCAGGAAAATTCTTATCCATTGCACCACCAGGGAAGTCTCAAGCTGTAAACTTGAGGTTTGGTGGGGTTGTGAGAGAGAAGCATGCTTTCTGTTCCACTGGAAATCAACTCATACGGAAAATATTAGATTGGAGCCCATTGCAAAGAGCAGAGCCAACAAATGGAGCAAGAGCAGGTCCTGATGACAATGTTTAGACCCCTAGATTATGCCCTTCCTCCTATCCATGGAGTTTTTTTCTTTAACTTGAGGCTATGCATTTCCTTTTGGTTTAAATGAGTTCAAGTTGAGTTTAAAAGAAAGAGGCCTTACACTCCTTAAAATAATTTTTTTTCAGGAAGTTTTTTTGAAACTTTGGTTCCTTCTTTGAAGTTTTCTTGTAGATTCAAGGTTATTTCTGGCTTCCTAGGTGGTGTGATGATAATGAACCCACCTGCCAATGAAGGAGACATAAGAGACACACATTTGATCCCTGGGTCAGGAACATCCCATGTGGGAGGAGATGGAAGCCCACTCCAGTATTCTTGCCTCGAAAATTCCATGGACAGAGGAGCCTTGTGGGCTACAGTCAATGGAGTTCCAAAGAGTGATACACAATTGAGCCACTGAGCATGCATGCACTTACAAGGCCATTTCAGGTCAAGCTTGAATGAGCAAACATAAATTAATCAAAATATGACAATCTCATTCAGATTGAACTACGAAGAAGTCATTTTAGGGTTCAGTTCAATTTAGTTGCTCAGTTGTGTCCGACTCTTTGCGACCCCATGAACTGCAGCAGGCCAGGCCTCACTGTCAATCATCAACTCCTGGAGTTCACTCAAACTCACATCCATCGAGTCAGTGATGCCATCCAGCCATCTCATCCTCTGTCATCCCCTTCTCCTGCCCCCAACCCCTCCCAGCATCAGAGTCTTTTCCGATGAGTCAACTCTTCGTATGAGGTGGCCAGAGTACTGGAGTTTCAGCTTTAGCATCATTCCTTCCAAAGAACACCCAGGACTGATCCCCTTTAGAATGGACTGGTTGGATCTCTTTGCAGTCCAAGGGACTCTCAAGAGTCTTCTCCACCACCACAGTTCAAAAGCATCAATTCTTCAGCGCTCAGCTTTCTTCACAGTCCAACTCTCACATCCATACATGACCACTGGAAAAACCATAGCCTGGACTAGACAGACCTTTGTTGACAAAGTAATGTCTCTGATTTTGAATATGCTATCTAGGTTGGTCATAACTTTCCTTCCAAGGAGTAAGTGTCTTTTAATTTCATGGCTGCAATCACAGTGATTTTGGAGCCCAAAAAATAACGTCTGACACTGTTTCCCCATCTATTTGCCATCAAGTGATGGGACCAGATGCCGTAATCTTAGTGTTCTGAATCCTGAGCTTTAAGCCAACTTCTTCATTCTCCTCTTTCACTCTCATCAAGAGGCTTTTTAGTTCCTCTTCACTTTCTGCCATAAGGGTGGTGTCATCTGCATATCTGAGGTTATTGATATTTCTCCCGGAAATCTTGATTCCAGCTAGGGTAGTTTTACTTTTATAGGGTTTGGGGGTATAGCAGCTTATAGTGGAGATCACTGCCTTGTAGCTCTGCCCTGAGTTGTGTATTAAACCTTTTCAAATCTAAGAATTCATGGAATATAAAACTGGCTAATAAAGCAAAGCAGCTGTGATCTCCCCATCCCCCCACCCATGAGATACATTCTGATAGTTTGCAACTAGATAAAATAGATAGTGGAAGTCCCTTGTCAGTATAACTCAGTTTAAATGTATTGTCGGATTAATAGACTTAGTTACCCACTTTACTGAAGGACCATAAAAAGCAAGGCTTGACATTATCCCTTCTCATTAACATGGAAAGGGATTAAAAAGTATTGCTTTCTTTTATTAATTTTTATCACACTGTAGTTGCTTTACAATATTGTTTTAGCTTCTACTGCATAGTATCATGAATGAGTCATACATGTACATATATCCTCTCCCTTTCAGATTTCCCTCCGAGTTAGGTCACCACAGAGCATTAAGTAGTGTTCCCGAGGTATACAGTATTTTCTCACTAGTTACCTGTTGTATAGATAGTAGTGTATATATGCCAATGCCAGTCTCCCAATTCCTCTCGCCCCACTCCTTTCCCCTTTGATATCCATGTTTGTTCTCTATGTCTGTGTCTACATTTCTGCTTCACAAATAAGGTCATCTGTACCATTTTTCTAGAGTCCACATGTATATGTGTTAATATATAATATTTATTTTTCTCTTTCCAACTTACTTCATTCTTATGATTTTCTCTAGGTCCATCCATAAGTCTACAGGTGACCCAATTTCATTCCTTTTTATGACCATGTAATATTTCATGGTATATATGTACCAAATCTTCTTTATCCATTCCTCTGTTTGTGGATATTTAGGTTGCTTCCATGTCCTAGCTATTGTATAGTGACACTGTGAACATTGGGGTGCATATGTCTTTCTGAATTATGGTTTTCTCGGGTATATCCTCAGTCGTGCGATTGCTGATTCGTATGGTAGTTCTTTTTTTAGTTTTTTTAAGGAAACTCCATGTTGTTTTCCATAGTGGCCAACAACAGTATAAGAGAGTTTCCTAAAAAGAGTTTCTAAGGGGGGCGGGGTTCCTAAGTACATGAGATTGTGAAGTGGCAAAGTTTGCTTTCAGTGAGCTATTTCCTTCTTAGTCGTGGATTATTTTTCCTCTTTATTCTACATTCTCCATTCTGCAATGCTTATGTTTATACTTTTAAAGAATTTCTGTTGTCTTTTCTACTAATGGTCCCATTTATGTGGCCCCAAGTGTGTATACATAGTCCAGGCTGGAGTAATTCCAGTCCTCCCCCTCCATAGCCACAATTCAAGGCATGGGCATGTGAAACAATGTTAGCCAATCACAATCCTTTGGCAGGTTTTTCTTTTTAATTGAAGCTGAAGAGGAAGATTCTTTGCTTGTGTGGTAACATCTATTAGGGTGTGAGTCCATAGATGCCTGTAGCCATGGAGAAAACAGATCAGCAATCAGCAATAGCAACAAGTTAGTCTTGGAAACATTCAAGGCCTCAGTCCTGTTTACTCCTGAGGGAAGCTTTATCTCTACCCTGCCCGTGAATTTGTTATGTAAGTGAATAAATATGTCTTCATTTTTTGAGACAGAGACTTTGGGTCTCAGTTCTGACATGTAAAGAGCTGGGAGACATCTTCTCATCCTTAAAATAAGAAAAACAACTCAACAATTGAATGAAAATCAATTAATTTTCTTTGGCTTTTATTGCCAAGAATCAACAGGCTTTGGAGAATGCACTCTTTCATGAGCATAACTCCCAGGAACCCCACTGGATTTTCTCATGGCTCTGGAAGAGGCAGGCAGGGGGAAATTAATCACAGTAAAATTCACCCTGTACTTGTATGTAACAAAGATCTCCTCTCCAGGAAAAAAGATTTTGCCAGAGCCTTATCCCAGTAGAGGAAGAACATTCCTCTACCTCCAGACCCTCAAGCCTTCCTGTCTCTCCTCTGGGGAAGTGTGGGGGCTGGAGAAAGGGGCACATTGAACAGGGGTCAAGATTTCAAGGAAATCGATAGCAAATGCTATAGGCAAGGAAGGGAGTAAAAAGCAGGTAGAAAATTTTATACCCCTGGAGAAACTAGTGAAGGTGACAAGTCTGAGTTTCAGGCTTCTAAAACACTGCAGTTTAATCAGAGTATAATACTCCCCTCTCTAACAGCTCATTTTTCAATAGAAACTCTTCAGGCCAGAAGGGAATGGCAGGATATATGTAAGTGATGAAAGAGAAAAACCTACAACCCAAATTACTGTAACCAGCAAGGATCTCATTCAAATATGAAGGAGAAATCAAAAGTTTTACAGACAAACAAAAGCTGAGAGAATTCAGCACCACCAAACCAGCTCTTCAACAAATGCTAAAGGATCATCTCTAGACAGGAAACACAGAAAACGTTTATAAACTCTAACCCAAAACAACAAAGTAAATGGCAGTGGGATCATACTTATCAGTAATTACCTTAAATGTAAATGGGTTGAATATCCCAACCAAAAGACAAAGACTGGCTGAATGGATACAAAAATAAGACCCCTATATATGCTGTCTACAAGAGACCCACCTCAAACCAAGGGACACATACAGACTGAAAGTAAAGGGCTGGAAAAAGATGTTTCATGCAAATTGGAGACCAAAAGAAAGCAGGAGAGTAGTAATACTCGTATCAGATAAAATAGACTTTGAAATAAAGGCCTTGAAAGGAGACAAAGAAGGACACTGCATAATGATCAAAGGATCAATCCAAGAAGAAAATATAACAATTATAAATATATAAGCACCTAACATAGGAGCACCTCAATACATAAGGCAAGTGCTAACAAGTATGAAAGAGGAAATTAATAGTAGCATAATAATAGTGGGAGACTTTAATAGTGCACTCATGCCTATGGATAGATCAACTAAACATAAAATTAGCAAGGAAGCACAAACATTAAATGATATAATGGACCAGTTAGACCTAATTGCTATCTATAGGACATTTTACCCCAAAACAATGAATTTCACCTTTTTACCAAGTGCACACGGAACATTCTCCAGGATAGATCACATCCTGGGTCATAAATCTAGCCTTGGTAAATTCAAAAAAATTGAAATGATTTCAAGCATCTTTTCTGACCACAGTGTGGTAAGAGTAGATGTCAACTGAAGGGAAAAAAAAAGAAACTATTAAAAATGCAAACTATATAAAAATGGAGGCTAAACAACACGCTTCTGAATAACCAACAAATCATAGAAGAAATCAAAAAGGAAATAAAAATATGTATAGAAACAAATGAAAATGAAAACACAACCATCCAAAAACTATGGGATTCATTAAAAGCAGTGTTAAGGGGAAGATTCATAGCAATACAAGCTTACCTCAAGAAACAAGACAAAAGTCAAATGAATAACCTAACTTTACACCTAAAGCAACTAGAAAAAGAAGAAATGAAGAACCCTAGGGTTAGTAGAAGGAAAGAAATCATAAAAATTAGGGCAAAAATAAAAAGAAACAAAGGAGATGATAGCAAAACTTAACAAAACTAAAAGATGATTCTTTGAGAAGATAAAATAGACAAACCATTAGCCGGACTCATCAAGGAAAAAAAAGGGAGAAGAATCAAATCAACTAAATTAGAAATGAAAATGGAGAAATCGCAACAGACAACACAGAAATACAAAGGATCATAAGAGACTACTATCAGCAAATATGCCAATAAAATGGACAACTTGGAAGAAATGGATGAATTCTTAGAAAAGTATAACTTTCTAAAACTAAACCAGGAAGAAGTAGAAAATCTAAACAGACCCATCACAAGCATGGAAATAGAAACAGTGGTCAAAAATCTTCCAGCAAACAAAAGCCCAGGACTAGATGGCTTCACAGATGAATTCTACCAAAAATTTAGAGAAGAGCTAACACCTATCCTACTCAAACTCTTCCAGAAAATTTCAGAGGAAGGTAAACTCCCAAACTCATTCTATGAGGCCACGATCACCCTAACACCAAAACCAGACAAAGATGCCACAAAAAAAGAAAACTACAGGCCAAGATCACTGATGAACATAGATGCAAAAATCCTCAACAAAATTCTAGCAAAGAGAATCCAACAACATATTAAAAAGATCATACATCATGACCAAGTGGGCTTTATCCCAGGGATGCAAGGATTCTTCAGTATTCATAAATCAATCAATGTGATACACCACGTTAACAAATTGAAAGATAAAACCATATGATTATCTCAACAGACGCAGAGAAAGCCTTTGACAAAATTCAGCATCCATTTATTATAAAAACTCTCCAGAAAGCAGGAATAGAAGGAACATACCTCAACATAATAAAAGCCATATATGATAAACCCACAGCAAACATTATCCTCAGTGGTGAAAAATTGAAAGCATTTCCCTTAAAGTCAGGAACAAGACAGGGTGCCCACTCTTCACCACTACTATTAAACATAGTTTTGGAAGTCCTAGCCACAGCAATCAGAGAAAAAAAAAGAAATAAAAGGAATCCAGATTGGAAAAGAAGGAGTAAAACAAAACTCTCACTGTTTGCGGATGACTTGATCCTCTATATAGAAAACCCTAAAGACACCACCAGAAAATTACTAGAGTTAATCAATGAATATAGTAAAGTTGCAGGATATAAAATTAATACACAGAAATCCCTTGTGTTCCTATACAATGACAATGAGAACACAGAAAGGGAAATTAAGGAAACAATCCTATTCACCATTGCAAGGAAAAGAATAAAATACTTAGGGATATCTACCTAAAGAAACAAAAGACCTATATATAGAAAACTATAAAACACTGATGAAAGAAATCAAAGATGGCACAAATAGATGGAGAAATATACCATGTTCATGGGTCAGAAGAATCAATATAGTGACAAAGAGTATACTATCCAAAGCAATCTATAGATTCAATGCTACCAACAATATTTTTCACAAAACTAAATAATTTCACAATTTGTATGGAAATACAGACAATCTTTAATAGCCAAAGCAGTCTTGAGAAAGAAGAATGAAACTGGAGAAATCAACCTGCCTGACTTTAGACCATACTACAAAGCTATGGTCATCAAAACAGTATGGTACTGGCAAAAAGAAGTATAGATCAATGAAATAAAAAAGGAAGTCCAGAGATAAATCTGTGTACCTATGGACACCTTATCTTTGACAAAGGAGGCAAAAATATATAGTGGAGAAAAGACAATCTCTTTAACAAGTGGGGCTGGGAGAACTGGTCAACCACCTGTAAAAGAATGACACTTTCCAACGCCACACACAAACATAAACTCAAAATGGATTAGAGCTCTAAATTGAAGACCAGAAACTACAAAACTTCTAGAAGAAAACATAGGCAAAACACTCTCTGATGTAAATCACAGCAAGGTCTTCTATGACCCACCTCCCAGAGTAATGGAAATGAAAACAAAAATAAATGAGACCTAATTAAACTTAAAAGCTTTCGCACAATGAAGGAAACTAAGCAAGGTGAAAAGATAGCCTTGAGAGTGGGAAGAAATAATAGCAAATGAAGCAACTGACAAAGAATTAATCTCAAAAATACACAAGCAGCTCATGAAGCTCAATACTAGAAAAATTAATGACCCTATCAAAAAAATGGGCCAAAGATCTAAACAGACATTTCTCCAAAGAAGACATACAGTTGGCTAACAGACACATGAAAAAATGCTCAACATCACACATTATCAGAGAAATGCAAATCAAAGCCACAATGAGGTATCATCTCATGCTGGTCAGAATGGCTGCTATCAAAATGTCTACAAACAATAAATGCTGGAGAGGGTGTGGAGAAAAGGGAACCCTCCTACACTGTTTGTGGGAATGCAAACTAGTACAGCCACTATGGAGAATAGTGTAGAGATTCCTTAAAAAACTGAAAATAGAACTGCCATATGACCAAGCAATCCCACTGCTGGGCATACATACTGAGGAAACCAGAATTGAAAGAGACATGTGTACCCCAATGTTCATAGCAGCACTGTTTACAATATCTAGGACATGGAAGCTACCTAGATGTCCATCGGCAGATGAATGGATGAGAAAGTTGTAAATATACACCATGGAATATTACTCAGCTGTTAAAAGTAATACATTTGAATCAGTTCTAATAAGGTGGATGAACCTGGAGCCTATTATACACAGTGAAGTAAGTCAGAAAGAAAAAACACCAATACAGTATATTAAGGCATATATATGGAATTTAGAAAGACGGTAACGATGACCCTATATGCCAGACAGCAAAAGAGACACAAATTTAAAGAACAGACTTTTGGACTCTGTGGGAGAAGGCGAAGGTGGGATGATTTGAGAGAATAGCATTGAAACATATATATTACCATATGTGAAATAGATTACCATCTAAGTTCAGTGCATGAAACATGAACTCAAAGCTGGTGCACTGGGATTACCCTGAGAGATGGGATGAGGAGGGAGGTGGGAAGGAAGTTTGGGATGGGGGGATACATGTATACCCATGGCTGATGCATGACAATGCATGGCAAAAACCACAACAATATTGTAAAGTAATTAGCTTCCAATTAAAATAAATTAATTAATTAAAAAATAATACTCCCTTCTCCCTAATGTAGTACCACACCAACAGGGCCTCAGTATAAAAACAGTAGATTATAGCTGAAAGTGGTACAAGATGCAGACTCAGAAAGTATACTTGGGGGAGCTCAAAATCTATAGATGAAATAAAAACATGCTCAGTAAATACTGATTTCAACACGAACCTCTGGAAGCGATCAGATCATCTTTCATGCTAGGTATTTGGAAACCTCTGGGTGTAAATTGGGGATGCTGTGACAGTTGTCCTTCAATTCAGATGACGTATATCAGGCTGCCTTCTGAGACCAGCTCTCATCCAAAGTTCAGTTCACAGGCTCATCTTCATGGTTAATCTTTGCCCTTTCTCTCTAGCTCCAAGCTGGAGACAAACAACATCAGTGGTGGTGACCAAGTGGATAATCTTCTTGCCAATTAAGTCTATTCAAGTCCAGGGTTGTATGTATGGGAGCAAGGGTTGTATGAATGGGACAGTGATCTATTTCACATATGGTTGTATGTAACTAAGGGTGAGTTTAGCCTTTACCCACCTACCATACCTCCACAAACAGGAAAAAGTCTGTTAACAAACAAGTCATGCCCTTTATAGTATCAGACAAATTCAGTATGAAATTTTAAAAACTAGTGAAGGGATTTGGGGGCTTCTCTGGTGGCTCAGATGGTAAAGAATCGACCTGCAATGCAGGAGACCTGGGTTCAATCCTTGGGTTGGGACGACCCCCGTGGAGAAGGGAATGGCTACCCACTCCAGTATTCTGGCCTGGAGAAGTTCATGGACAGAGGAACCTGGCAGTCTGCAGTCCATGTGGTCACAAAGAGTTGGATATGATCGAACAACTTTCACTTTCACACTTAGGGATTTTCAGTCTCTGCAAAACGGATATGTTCCATCACTAAATTAGAATAATTGCTGGGTTTTTGCAATCTTCAGAAAATATAACTTACTGGATAAAATTTTCTCAATTTTAAGCTTTTCTTTGCTAAATTTTTTCAGCCTTTCTGCACCTGCTACTGCTCATCTGCTGGTGAGTTCTAGCTGGTATCAAATCAAATGAATAAGTAGAAAGCAAACATTAATGCAAACAGCCAATCACTCTTAATTCAACAGCATGTTTTTTATGGATGTGTGTTTATGGTTATGATTTTATATTGTAACATACAATACAGTCATATTTTCTGTGTGAAGTTGTTCCTGGAATTAAATATATCAATATTTCATGGTGTTCTATGAAAAACATAATAAGCTCCAAGTGTTCAGTCATTATGAGTGCTTTTTAAAAGATCAAGAAAGTATTATTTTTGTAGGTCATATGCCAGATATGGAAATCACATCCTTGGACATATATGGCCTGGTAATCCTGAATCTCAGCTCAGTGAAATAGCCAGAAGAGGGAGCACTACAGCTGGGCCCCTCATCGTACATTTCCAGGTTATCCATAGGGCAAAATGATGAGGGAGTGCTAAGAGGAGGAAGCCAGCAAGGGAGGAATGTTTATGTGGGGTGTTCATGCAGCCGTTTTTTATTAGTAGCAGCTGTCTTAGCCTGCTTGGGTTGCTGTAACAAAATACTATAGGCTTGTAGCATTGGGGAAGACTCTTGAGAGTCCCTTGGACTACAAGGAGATCCAACCAGTCCATTCTAGAGGAGATCAGTCCTGGGTGTTCATTGGAGGGACTGATGTTGAAGCTGAAACTCCAATACTTTGGCCACCTGATACGGAGAGCTGACTCATTGGAAAAGACCCTGATGCTGGGAAAGATTGAGGGCTGGAGGAGAAGGGGACGACAGAGGATGAGATGGTTGGATGGCATCACTGACACCATGGACATGGGTTTGGGTGGACTCTGAGGGTTGGTGATGGACAAGGAGGTCTGGCGTGCTGCGGTTCATGGGGTCACAAAGAATTGGACATGACTGTGCAGCTGAACTAAACAGCAGGCATTGATTGATGTTCCCCCAGTTCTGGAGGCTGGGAGGTCCAAGATCAAGGTGCTGGCTGATACAGCTCCCAGGAGAGCTCTCTTCCAGCTGGCAGACGTCTGTCTTGCTGTGCCCTCACACGACAGACTGCAAAAGAGATAGTAGGCTCTGTACTCTTCTTTTCTATTTTTTCCCATGTGAATAAGAAACCACTCTTTTTTTATTGAATATATCTGACATAAAACATTCTGTCTACTCTTTTCTTATAAGCATATTAATCCAATGATAAGGGCCCCACCCTCATCTAACTTAAATTGTTTCCCATAGGCCCATTTCCAAAAACTACCACACTAAGGAGTTAGGGCTGAGCAACTGAACTGAAGGAGTTAGGGCTTCAACAGATGAATTTCAGAGAACACATTCAGTCCACAGCAGCAGATATCTGTGCCTTGTCAGAAATGCAGCCACTCTCCACTTTCCTCCGGAATTCCTGTCCCAGTTGTGTGAGGACAGTATGCCCATCACCTTTTTTTTTTTTTTTTCTATTTCTTTTGTTTTTTTAAATTAATTTATTTAAATTGGAAGATTATTACTTTACAATATTGTGATAGTTAAATGTCTGCTTCTGTACAATAGAGATGAGAAGCTTAAGTCCAAGGACCAGGCCAGATGTTCAGATGCATGCTCCAGTTTGTGTTTATCAAAGAGGCCACCCCTTGGGATTCTGTGTTTGCCAAGTGACTGCTAAAGTTACACTTCATTCCCCATTGTGTGAATTATTCTTCCTTGGTTGCAAGCTTCTTGCCTGAACAACCCTGGTGGAAAAGAGACACCAAGGCAGGACTCAGTTCCCCAAGTTCTTAGCATCAACTGTTTACTTTCTTCTTTTTAATCAGAGGATATTATATAATTTATGTACCAAGTCATGGCCTCCAACTTTAATTCAGCCATTTCTTTGTTCTGGGTTCTAGTAAATGTTACCGGTGACCTCCTGATTACTCAATCAATAGACTCCTTAATCGCTTATATTATTTGAACTTTCTAGGTCACTTAGTATTCTGGGCTCCTCCCTTTACTAAACCGTTTCCTTCTCCATTCATTTGCAGCACAGCACTACCTTTAGTGTCTTCCTGATTTATGACCACCTAGCATGTGCTTGCTGGTTCCTCTTCTTTTGTGTTCCCTTTTAAGACATTGCCTACCGCTCCCTTTCTCTTCTCCCTCCACCTGCTCTAGCTGTGTACTCCTCTCCGTGCTGCACATTCATCTGTCACCTGCATACAGGGGGTCCCAGAACAATGTCAGCAGCTCCTGGCCAGTTTCTCCGTTTATGCCTAACAAGATGACCCGCAGGGGCCCCAGAGGAGATAGCCCAAGTGGAACTTGTCTCCAGTTGACTTAACTTGCCCTGAGTTCTTGCTCTTGCCACATTCTCAAATATGGTGATGGTGTTATTAACAAAGATGAAGGAGAAGGTGGGAAGAAGAAGAAAGCAAATAATTATAAACATTCTCTTCCAGTGCAGTTCTGAGTGCTTTCTGTATGTTAAATCATTTAGTCCTTACATTATTTCTATGAGAAATGTGCTCTTACTGTCCTCATTTTACAAATAAAGAAATGGAGGCAAAGACATGAGGAGTAACTTGCCCAAAAATATATAGCGAGTAGTGTCAGTGTCAGAATTCAAACGCAGAAAGACTGGCTCTCAGTGCCACCTTGCATACTTCTTCTCCCTGTCTCTGAAGATAGCAGTGATGCCCATCTGGTCACCTGAAAATGAACCTGGATGCTCCCTCTTCCTCAGTATCCAGTCAGCCACCAGCAGGGAACTTGATTTGAAGCTCAGGATGGAGGGTTGTAGAGAAGGGAGAGAAAGGCCCTTCCATTTATATGGAGTTCTGCAACATGGTAAATAGATGAACAGGCACTAAAAATCACTCATAATTTTGAAAATTCCTCATAATGCAGTGTGGAATGTCATGTGCTTTTTCTGACTATTTTTCAAACAATTTATTCTACACAAACATGACTAGTGTAAGAAATGACTTGAAAATGATGCTTCAATGCAAAGGGCAATTCAGAACTTGTGCCTTTGTAAGATAAGATGTGTAGTCTCATTCCAAAAGCAATTTTTGCTTAATATGGAATCAAAGCAAAGGGTGGAGGCTTTGGGTGCCTAAATTCCACCACTGGTGGGCTCTGTATGATAGGATTATAACATAGATATCACAGCCTTATCAATAAAATCCTTTTGGTCCATAAATCATGAGCAGGAGAAGCCTGTCTTCACCTGAACTTTTCTCTGGGTGGAGAACATGAGCAGACTGTGCAGTATTCTTCATGATTTCCGAGTTGAACATTGGAAACACTCTATGCATGTTGATTCTTCTAAGTGTTACAACAGAGAGATAGGAGTGAGCTTATCTGAAAGTCATTTAGTAAAGACTCTTTTGTGACGTTTTCCCCAATGTTTGAGGAAGGTAAACTAACCTAACTATCTTTTAATATGAGCTGTTTCCCTTTAAAGACATATTTGAGCAAAAGCACTATGTCAGGCAACAAAAGTAGGTGCTAAGAATACAGCATTGATAAGACAGATGTGAATGTTGCCCTCAAAGATCTGAGAAGCAGTTGCAAATAAAAAAGTAAATAAGTAAAAGCAGAGTAGTGAAATAATTATGCCCTAAGAGTGTTATGAGGAAAACAAAAAGAGGTCTAATATGAAACATAGTTCACAACATCTCTCTCTAAAAGCTATCAAGGAAGACATCCCCAAGGAGGTGATATGCAGACTGAATCCTGCCCTTTCCACCCAGCTTACCCCCTGCTCCAGGATGAGGATGAAATGCTTGATTTCTCCTCGCCCTCTCCCCTTCCATTTATCTTCCTGATACCGTTTATCATGCAGAGTGCATTTCCCAGCAGTAGGTAGTCACTCCAAAACCGGAGGCCACATTCTGTTCACCAAAGGGCTCTTGGCACTGCTATTGAAGTGATACCACTCAGTTTAAAAATGGGCTAATGATATGAATAGACATTTCTCCAAAGAAGAGAAAAATATGGTCACCAAACACATGAAAGGGTACTCAACTTAATTAGCCATCAGGGAAATGCAAATCAACATCACAAGGAGATACCACTTCACATCCACTAGGATGGCAATAATCAAAAAGAGACCTAAATATTGGCAGGGATATGGGGAAATTGGAAGCTTCGCACCCTGCTGATGGGAATGCAGAATGGTGCAGCCACTTTGGAAATAGTACAACAGCTCCTCAAAAAATTAAAAATAGAATTACTATATGATCCAGCATTTCTTTTCCTTGGAACATACCTTAGACAAACGAGAACATATGTCCACACACACACTGTACGTGGATGTTTGTAGCAGTTTATTCATAGTAGTGCCAAGGTGGAAACAACCCAGATGCCCATCAGCAAATGAATAAGTAAACGAACATGGTGTATCTATACAATAGACTATTATTCTACCATAGAAAAGAATGAATTCCTGAGTGGATGAACCTTCAAAACAGGATGCTAAGTGAAAGAAGTCAGTCACGAAAGATCATGTAATGTAGGTTCCATTTAAATGAAATTTCAGAATAGGCAAATCCGTATAGACAGGAAGCAAATGAATGGGAGCCTAGGGCTGAGGAGAGGGGAGAATTGGAAGATACCTGCTAAAGGGTCTTTTGGGGGTGATTAAAATAGTCTAAAATTGATTGTAGTGAAGGTTGCACAACTCTGTAAATGTGCTAAAAACCATTGGATTATACACTTAAACTGTGTGAGTTATACAGCATATATGTATTAAGATAATACATATCTTAATAAAGCCATTACTTAAAAAAAAAAGTGAAAGGAAACGGAGGCTTGAAATGGAGGGCGGGATACAAATGCAGAAAAGGATTATTTTTCTCCATGACATCTCATCACCTTTAAAGATACCTCTTTCTGCCTTTGTCCAAGAGGAAATTGTTGTACACACAGAGTCTGTTATGGCAGTGATCGATGGTGACATCCTAGCTCTAACACTGAAAAACAATCTCCTTCCACACATGGGGGAAAAAAATGGCCTCTTGGCTAACTTCACCCTAATGTAATTTTTATCTCTCTTGCAAAAAAAAAAAAAAAAAGGAAATGTGCTAGGAGTAATCTTTTTATACACTCTGGAATCAGAAATCTAGCATGAGTTGTGCCTAAGTATGGGTCACAGTACAGTGAGACATGGAGATGTTTAATTGACCCCTTCATTGAAATTGCATTTGTTTAACTGTATTAGAATTCTGTAATGCAACAGAAACCTAACCCAAACCAGCTGCCTGAAGGAATGGAGGGAATGAAGTATGTTAGCACGCGCACCTGGGGAGTCCAAGTGTGCATTTAGCTCCTGGCCTCAGGAACGTGCAGTGTGAATGTTTGCTGGCACGGCCTGTGGCACATCACACATGTGTCTCTGAGAGCCCCAGCCTGTGTGTTCACAGCTTATGAGCTACAACTGAGAGCATGCTGTCTGTCTGTCTAATTTGATCAAGTTTGAACATGAACTCTAATTGATCTGACTTTGATCCCAGGCCTGTTCCTGAGCCCGTCACCATTTCCAGAGGGGAAGTGTACTGTCTGGCCCAGCTTGGTCTTTGTGCCCAGTCCAGTCCACAGTGTTGAAGAGTAGGGCTTGATGCTTGACAGGCTCAAAATGACCACCTGTGCTGATGGAGGAGTTTCTCAAAGGAAAAGGGGGTTCTGTTACCAGAAGGGAGATGGGAATACACGCTAAGCAGATAGAAACCACCACCCACTGCAGTGCCCATCACATGTAGAAGGCTTTACTGCTAAGTTGTGGAGCACAGTGAGGCAGAAACCCCATCTGAGAGGGCTGCCCAGCCTGGCCTCCAGGATCATCTACCTGCCCCAGGTGGCACATTCAAAGTGGCAGCTCCCATCTCCACTGCATTTCACCCTGTATCCTCCCTTTCCCTTTGGAAATCCTCTCTCATCACAGGGGCATGGCAGACATTTGATGAACTGCAGCACAAATGAGGTGCATCTTCTATGCTGCCGCCTGAGTACAACTAAATTAGATATCACAATACACTCTATCAAACATTTTAAATGGTGCAATCAGATGAGAGGTTTATGGTTCCAAAAGCACTAATGATACATCTATACTTGCTGCAAATTGTTGTTTTATGCAAAGAGTTTGTCATACCAGCTGCTGTGTTGTATGAACTACTCCTTTTTATCTTTGACCTAAAGGTACTTCAATCAAAGATTCATTGTACTATAAATGATGACTTGCCACCCACCAAGATTGGCCATGGCTTAGAAAGTACATGTAAGAATAATTGCTTGAATCGGGTTTCTTTTGGTCCCAAAAATTCTTTGTCAATCTGGTTGAAGAGAGGGTTGTTTTTCTTTGTTTTTAATTATTTCCAAGATCCAGATGTGTAGGAAAATGGCAAGTATTTCTGCAAGTCAGACTGAAATATCTAAGTTGTATTAAATGTAGAGGTGGTTCTGTTTTGGCTTTTGTTTTTAATGAAATCGATGTCTTGATCATTAGCTGTCAAATATAGCACAGTGAGCCCAGCTGGTGTCAGGAATAAAGGAAAAGAACTGCATTATTCACATGTTATATGATAGTAGGAGCCACAGAGCAAATGTTTATTATGTTCCAAGTGTATTTCTACCCTGTGGTCACAAAGAAGTCTTGTAGAAATTAATTCAGGGACGGAAAGGCCATTCTCTATTGTCCAACTCTACAGAGGCCTCGGTGCCTTTGGTGGAAATAATGAGACTTCAGAACACTGATCTCCATGAATCTCCATCATGGAGACCATCTTATTGCTATCAGTAACAAGAAGATTGAGATGGAAGAGTAGTTCAAGGAAGCTACACATGCATGGAGCCAGGGGCTATGCTGGAAGACAGGATAACTTCAAAGACATCAAGGCATGCAATGTTTCCAAATGCCATTTAGTGAAGGAAAGATGAGGCAACCTGAAACATTTATAACTAACCTTGAGGGAAACGGTGGGTTCATAGAGGGAGGCACCACTGCACATTCTTTGTGAGGTTGATCCACCAGAGTAGAAAGTGATCCTTCTCCATGTGGACCCTCTGAAATTCCATCTGTAAATGGTCCTAACAGTACTCCAATCCTTAGATTTCTGAGGCAAAGAAAACTGGACTGTGGTTATGTAGCTTCTATCTCTAGGTGAACACCTTTCCGTTATAAAGCTCTGCAGAGTTATAAAACACTTCCACAGGCAGGGTCTCATTATTTTGTTGTATAGATAACAGATTTTATTTCATTGTTTAACATTTTTAGAGTATAATTGCTTTGCAGTGTTGTGTTGGTCTGTGCTGTACAATGAAGTAAATCAGGTATGCGTACACATACATCCTGTCCCTCCTGGACCTCCCTCTCTCCCACCCGCCCCTCGTGGTCATCACAGAGCATAGAGCTGAGCTCCCTGTGTTTTACAGCAGGTTCCAGTAGCCATCTATTTTACACATGGTAGTGTATATATGTCGATCTGAGTTTTACCATCCAGTTTACATGTAAAACTAAACCTGCCTAGATAAAAACCACACACCAACCTAACAGCAAAACCAGGGCTGGCCACATTATCGTGTGTTCAAAGTCCTCTGCCCCTTCCACTATCATATCAGCATCCATCTCTGACTCTAGCTCTGTGTATTGTCTTCTTATCTAGTCCCCATCATCCTGTCACTTCCCTCTCTTCCCATTGCTTCTTCATCAGTTTAGATGACTGTCCCTGCATATCAGCATTAGACTATTGCCTATGCATTAACCACCCTGTTTTCATCTTGCTGCCTTCATCCTTTACACAGCAACCAGAATTATCTTTGCAAAATCCAAATCAGATGGTTACCATTATCTTGCCCTTTGAATCAAGTTTAAAATCCTTCAGGATCTAGACCTTGCAGTTTTCTCTTACTTCCACCTGCATTTCATTCTCTACTCCGGTCACAACTAGCCACTGTCAGCCAGTCCCTCCTCACTCTCTCCTCCAGGGCTTTGCACGTTTTTTTTTTTTTTTTCCCCTCTGCTTGAAATGCTTACCTTCCATCACCCACTTTCTGCCAGCCCCTTTCACCTTCCATGGGCCCTTCACCTTGGTACCCACTCATCACTGAGGTGTTGCTGAATGCTTTGTCACAATTGAGATGCTTCCTGAATCTTCCTTACCCCTCTTCTAGTATCTCATTCCATTTATCACTTCTCTGTTGACCTTGGCTTTTTTTTTTTTTAATTTTAAAATCTTTAATTCTTACATGCGTTCCCAAACATGAACCCGCCTCCCACCTCCCTCCCCACATCATCTCTCTGGGTCATCCCCATGCACCAGCCCCAAGCATGCTGCACCCTGCGTCAGACATAGACTGGCGATTCAATTCTTACATGTTAGAATGCCATTCTCCCAAATCATCCTACCCTCTCCCTCTCCCTCTGAGTCCAAAAGTCCATTATACACATCTGTGTCTTTTTTCCTGTCTTGCATACAGGGTCGTCATTGCCATCTTCCTAAATTCCATATATATGTGTTAGTATACTGTATTGGTGTTTTTCTTTCTGGCTTACTTCACTCTGTATAATTGGCTCCAGTTTCATCCATCTCATCAGAACTGATTCAAATGAATTCTTTTTAACGGCTGAGTAATACTCCATTGTGTATATGTACCACAGCTTTCTTATCCATTCATCTGCTGATGGACATCTAGGTTGTTTCCATGTCCTGGCTATTATAAACAGTGCTGTGATGAACATTGGGGTACATGTGTCTCTTTCAATTCTGGTTTCCTCGGTGTGTATGCCCAGAAGTGGGATTGCTGGGTCATAAGGTAGTTCTATTTGCAATTTTTTTAAGGAATCTCCACACTGTTCTCCATAGTGGCTGTACTAGTTGACCTTGGCTTTTGTATCACAAGTCAGTCTTACCTTCTGTGATATACAAACACAAAAATGTCAGTGGCCATTAGGATACATGTTTATTTTTTACTGAAGCCACATTCTGTTGAATCTTAACAGTGCAGGTTTCAACAAAACAGCCTTTCCTGGGGATTCAGGAACCCAGGTTCCTTCTGTCTTGTAGCTTTGCCATCTTCCACAGTTATTGCCAAAGAGAACAAACACCTATTTCTTTTTTTTTTTTTTTTTGGACCTACTTCTTGACTTAGCTTAAAAATGATACACATCACATCATATCCATTTATTGGCAAAAACTCATCATGAGGCTGCACTTGGAAGCAAGAGGGATTGTGAAACATCGCAGACAGGACAGCTGCTTCCTAGCAGCAGCGCTGCTCTTTGGAAAAGGAGCATGTGTCTTTGGTTAACTGGCCATCGATATCATTCTTTGGTTCTTTGTTTTCTTTGACAGCTTGAAAGTTGGAGCTGTGTCCCTTCACTGTCACCTAGGCAATATTTGTGAAATTAATGTCATGTATATATTTATAATATAAATATTAGTATTTTGTGGGTCACAGACACCATTGTTTATATATCATATAGTCATGTACATGTTCCCCTGAAACTATCAAAACATTGTTAAACAGCTGTACCCCAATACAGAATTTAAAAAGTTCAAAAGAAAAATTAGTCATTCACATTTTCTCTAGGGAAAAAAAACACGCAGATTCATGACATTTTACCTATAATTTCATGTCTCCCATGTCACAAGATAGGTAAACTCATCACCTGTTCTCAGATAGAATGCAGGCAGGCCCAGCAGAAAATCAAGCCCACTCATGAAATCTGAAGGGGGTCCCTGGACTCCATGTAAAGAACTATGGTGTGGGATACATAGTATATTTGAACAGGTTATTTGCATCCAGCTCAAACATAGATTTTTATTCCTGGGAAATGCCATATAAGGTGGCTGTCTTGCTCTCATGATTAGGCATTCTCTCTTCAGTGTTCCTGTTAATTTCCTGTATCCCTGTATCAGTGCCCAATGTATTTAGAAGTTGGTCTCCCATCAAAGTTGATTCACTCCATCTTTATCACCTCAGGGCTCTAGCACACAGTAGGGCACACTAACCATATCTTAAATAGAGTGAACTGGATCAGTTGAGCACCAACCCTCTATAATGCATGTCTCATGGAAAATCAGCCTAAGGTCTACCCTAGAGAGAACACCAAGCAGAGCCCAAGTAGCAACTGAAGGGACAGTTACACACCAGAGTGACTCATCCCCAACTACAGGGGAAGGCGGGATCCATCTGGAAAACAGATGGACTGCTCCCTTTTAGCTACACATAAATTAAATCTCACTATCTGCCAAAACAGAAAGTTAACATTGATTTTTGTGGGGTTTTTTCCTCCTTAAAGAAAAAAAATCCATTTGTTTATGAGTTAAAACTTCATGACAAATTTTTGTTCCATATTGTGATTATAACACCTAATTTCCTAATTAAGTATGCTAATTCCAAGTTACCTCACACAACTACAGAACACAGAAGTATAATTATGTAATAAAAAGCTTTTATGAAACTTTCGAGGGGAAGAGGGCTGGATGCGGAGGCAGCTGCTTAGCAAGAGCTAGAATGGTATTACCTATGGGCCCCCTGTGTCTGAATTACCCATGGGTAACAATTACAAATTGGCTCCTTGCTTGCATTTCTCAAATTTTAAGTCTGAGAAAACCTCTTTCTGTAATGGAGGGCATGGCAACGAAGCTGCTGTGTGGTGAGAAAGGAGAAACCTCTTCATGGAAAAAAGGGATTCTTTCACTTCCATGTTGATTCTGGAACAAGCCACAACCTTCTCTGTGGTTGGAACATGGGATTGTTCCCTGTGCCCCCTCCCCAAACATACACACGCAGCTTCCTCTGTCATCATCTATACCCACTTACAGAGTTTTAATGACTCCAGTTTCCTGATCTTTTATGAGACAGAATCACAAGCAAGAAGATCAGGGTAGGGGTGAGCAGAAGGGTCAAAATGATAGAGTGTGAAGACCCTGAGCTCATCTTCTCCCAGGGAAACATGAAAATCACAGGAAGCAGATCAGAGGCAAGAAGACAGCTAGTGGAATGGACCTACATGATAAAGAACTGGGGGGAAAGGAATAAGTATAGAGGAAGAAAACCCCTTGAGCTTAGGCTTAAGAGTGTTTGGTGACTTGATACAATATAGGAAGGAGGTTTGGAGAAGTGTTGCTGATCAGCGTGCATGGGGTTCCTTTACTCTTTTCAGGAGGCACGAGTAAGGAGTGGGGTTTCATTAAATACCCTACAGTGCCAGGACTGTGCTTCTCAGGGTGCACCTTTGCATAGCTACCAGACCATGTGAGGCCCACAAATATATTTAGAGTCCTCATTATCGTCTTATCCATATTCATTCCTCAGGAATATCTTTTATTTCTGTTCTTTTTCTCCCGTATATAACCTATTCACCTTCAGTGCGTGTATGTATATGGGTATATATACACATACACATATATATACACACCTTCTAGCTGCCTTTTTCTTTTTAGGTTGTCATTTAAAAATTTTTCTAGTTGTATACAATTTTAAGGGTTACTTTCCGTATACAGTTACTACAAAATATTGTCTGTATTCCCTGTGTTGTATCATACACCCCTGAGCCTGTCATTATCCAGTAGTTTCTGCTTCCCATTCCCAACCCCTACTCTGCCTTAGTGGTAACCGCTAGTTTGTCCTCTAAATATACAACTAACTGGTGAATATTTTAAAAAATTAGAAGTAGATTCACAGATGTAGCTGCTTTTTAAAAGAAATCCTTATTATTATCATAATTGTTGCATCCACAGTTATTTCCAATTCCTGTCAGATCTTACATTCTTCCTGTTTGTTTGGCTCTTGGGGTTTTTGTTTGGTTGTTTTATTTCATAGCTCACTGCTATCAAATCTGTCAAGTGGGCCTTAATTTTTCCAATCAGCAGTCCAAAGTTCAAGGCATGTAAACACTTGAGCTGAAGCACTGAAAAGAAACTTGATAGAGAAAGGTTGAAACTATGTCATGTCAACTGAGTGAGCTGTAGCCACTGTAAGATCCCATAATTGTGTTCGTGTTGCTCACTGCAAGATGCTGTGTAATCCTCTCATCAAATCGTGCATTTGGGATATTATCCCTGAGCACAATTATCAGGTTAGATTGATTTTTCCATCCCATCTTATATACATAACTGAAGCTATAGTCTGGCATCCATAAATCAAGTCACATCACATTGAAGTGACCTAATTCATGGTGGGAAGTGGGAGAGACACTTTGATGGCACTTTGTCAAGATGCTGCTCCCTGATTCTTCTCTCCTGTGATGTTAGAGACCAGCTAAGCTTAACCTTTCCCAAGCTGAGCGTTGGGATAGCGTATTCTCATTTATTTACTGAGGGAACACACAGGCACTAAAAGTTATTGTTCCAGAGTAGAATACAGCAAAAATTTCCTGAACCCTCACATAGCTGGTGGCATCAGGATAACACTTGGAAATAGAACCACCAGCAGCCACCTAGGGCATCTTTTGGTGGCACAAGTTGACCAGAAACAGTTTTTCCAGAAAAAATAGATTGGCTTATGTCTAGAAAATTCTACTTAATACCACAGAGAGGTTTTAAAGTGAAGGTTATACTTATAAAAGAAAAAATATATATTTGTGATAGCGTATTACCTAGCTCATAGTAGGAGATTGATAAAGATTTGTTGAATAAATGTTTTTAAGTTAACACATGTTGGTGGTTTAATTTTTCTTTAAATTTTTGTGTTTATTTTGATAAATTCCATATTCAATTCCATTAAGTTTCATGAAAAGGGGAGAATTTTTTTTTACATGCCATAATGTAGAAAACTCTACTGGGCTTTGATTCCTAAGTTCACTTTTTAAAACTGTTATTTTGAGATAATTTTAGACTTAGAAAAAAGTATCAAAAACCATGCAGAGTTCCCACATTCCCAGCTTCCCCTTGGACTAACCCCTCACATATCGTAAAATAAAGATCAAATCTAAGAAAGTAACCTTCTACACTACTATTAACTAAACTATGGAATTTTTTCAGATCTCAATAGTTTTCTACAATTGATTATTTTTTTCTGTTCCAGGATCCAATTAGGATCCCAAATTGCATTTAATTTTTACATTTCTTTAGTCTCCTCTTATCTGTGACAACTTCTTTATCTTTGTCTTCATGACTTGGTCACTTTTGAAGAGTACTGGGCCTTGTTTTAAAGACAGTCCCTCCCTTTGTGTTTGTCTGTTTCTTCACTGTTCAAGTGGGGATGCACAAGAGAAAAGGATACCACACAGGCGATGTACTTTTCTCTGTGTGTTAAATCAGGGGGTACATGATCATTGCTAAGTATCAGGGGTGATGTTAACTTGGTCACTTATCTAAGATGGTTTTCCAGATTTCTTGACTATAAAGTTACTTTTTCCCCTGTGTGTTATTACTAAATATTTGAAGGAGAACCTTTGGAACTATTCTAATACTCTCTTTCTACCTAAAATTTCATCCATCAATGTTAGTATCCATCAGTGTATCATCCCAGTGGCATCTGTTACTGTGGTGTGCTTAAGATGATTTTCTATTTCACTCTGTTTACATTTATTAATTGAAATTCTTCTTAAAGAAGAGTCATTGATTCTCCCTCACTTTTTTGTTCATTCATTTATATCACTGTGAGCTCCTGGGGATTTATTTTCTTCTTTGGCTTATAACCTGTCACTTACTGATGCTCACATTGTTCCACCTTCAGCCATTCAGAACTCTTTCAGTATGTGCCCTTGTAATATGCCCACATCCTCTGGTCTTGTTTTGTTTTGGGGGTCCTCCCTCACTTTCTTGCACTCCACAATGCTCCAGGTTTATTTGTTTTCGCTGCCCTTGCCCTAGAATCAGTCAGTTCACCAAAGAGTGCTTAGTTGCTTCTGTTGGAGAATGGTGTTTAAAATGGTATTATCGAAGTGTCACCAACTCATTGCTTTTAACATTGATTTCAGGTCAGTGCTTCAGAAAGCCTCTGTTACAGACTGAAAGTGCCCCTCCAGATTCATATGTTGAAATCCTAACCCCTCAGTGTGATGCTCACAGGAGGTGGGGTCTTTGGATGGTACTGCATTCTGAATGTTTGTGTCTTCCTCAAAATTCACAGATTGAAATCTTAATGCCACTGCGATGTTATTAGTAGGTGGGATCTTTGGGAGGTGCTTAACTCATGAGGGTGGGGCCTCTTGAATAAGCTTAGTACTTTTATAAAGTACTCCCTCATCCCTTCTGCTAGGAGAGAACACATAAGAAAGCTATGAATCAGGAATAGGGCCTTCACCTAAAACCAAATGCCAGCACCATGACTTTGGAGTTCCCAGACTCCAGAACTTTGAGAAATGAATGTTGTTTAAACCACTCAATCTGTGGTATTTTCATTATAGCAGCCCAAACAGACTAATACAGTCCCCTATCCCATCCACCTATAAAATAAAGACACAGACTCTCAGCCTTCAACATGTATAATACATTGACGCATAATCCTGTTGACCAAGAGTAATGTGTTTTTTTTAATTCACAATCATTGTGGCAAGGATAGCAACAAATCAAATTCTATGCTAGCCTTAACCCTGGGGGAGGGTCCAGGCCTGCCCGCCATGATGAGTATTCACAACCCGTTGCTTCTAGGTCTGAGGCTATACCACAAAGTAGAGAGTGAAAGGGGGGCCCAAGGGAGGAGCTCTGGAAGCCAAGACCAAGAGACAGGCACACAGGGGACTTGGCAGTGACAGTTTCCCACGTGTGGGATGGTCTCTGTAGTTTAAATGTTGGTAGAGCCATGGTGATATTCTGATTCATAATGAGAAATATATATTTGGTTTTCATCTCCATTTCTGGCACACAGTTCCTAAAACCTTTCAAATTTCAGAAGTTTGAGAGCGACAGAGGCATCTCTTTCTCATTATTATGAGTTGAGTTTGGAAAAGCACCTGAGATGAGGGGCTGGTCAGCAGGGGACCCAACCTTGTGATTAGAGGGTTTAAGCTTTCAGTCCCACCCGCTCCCAACCTCTTCTTCCTGGGCAGGGGAAAGGGACTGGTGATTGAATCAGTCACCAATAGTGAATTACGTAATGAAGCCTCCATTAAAAACCTGTAGGATGGGGTTCCGAGGGCTTCCAGGTTGGAGATTCTAGGAGAGCAGTGCACTCCGAGGGCATGACAGCTCCATGCCCTTTCCCCCTACTTGCCCTGTTTATGTTTTCCAGTTGGCTGTTTCTGAGTTATATCCTTTATCCTTTCTGAGTTATATCTGAGTATGTGTATCCTTTAGTATATAATAAGCTACTAATCTAGCAAGCAAAATATTTTTCTGAGTTCTGAGTCACTCTAGCAAATTAATTAAATCCAAGGAGGAAGGCATGGGAACATCAAGTGTACTACCCAATTGGTCAGAAGCCCAGGTAGCAATCTGAACTTGTGACTGGCATCTGAAGTATGGAGGGGCAGTCTTGCAGGACTGAGCCCCTAATCTTTGGAATCTGATGCTGTCCCAGGTAGATTGTGTCCGAATTGAATTGAATTACGGGCCACCCAGCTGGTGTCCAAGAATTGTGAAACAAACACAGACAAATAAGAATAGGGTGATGTAATTTTTAGCCATTCATGTATATAGCAGCTAAATGTCAGGCTCTCTGTTGATACCTAACAGGGCCAGTCCTCTACAAACTGGATGCTAATCCTGACTGGTTATACTGCATATGAGTCACTTTAGCCTTCTAGCTGAGGGCCAGGATTCTGGAGTCAGCTCAAACTGCATTTGAATCCCATTTCTACTACACACCAGCTGTGTAATCCAGGGCAAGTAACTTGTCCATTCTGAGCCTCTGTTTCTGCAGTAGAAATAGATAATGAGAATGCTTACCTCACAGCATTGTATATATGATATAATTGACATGGAACATGACATAGTGCCCAGAACAGAGTATTTGTCCGACAAACAAGAACATTTTACTGCTACTGCTATTATTGTAAATAATAATGCTAGTCATTATTTGATCTATAATTGAGGTTACTTTTTTCTACTCTCCGTAGAGCCTGTGAACATTGCAAAATATTCTCTGCACAAGGGGAGGGACTGTGCAGTTTTGTCAAGATGATGCCACAACAATGAGATGGAGTATCTCGCCTCCTGTTGTTAATTACCTGGCATAGTTCACAGAGCTGATCAACTTTGCATGGTGTGGTAAGATAATGAATTTTTGCATTACTTTGTCTTTATGAAGCCAAAAATGGTAATTGCATAGAAATTTGATCTCTGTTGGCATGATTAGGTAGATTTAATTAGTCTCAATGCTATAAATATCTTGGACACAGTTTTAAGGATTGCACCACCTGTAATTATACTCATAGAGCACTAGAGGCAAAAGTATTCTTAATTAAATTTTACTTTGATAAACTCACTGTGTGCAAAAGAAAATTGACAACCAGAACAGTAAAGTGACTTTCTCAAGGTCACACAGCAAGAAAATGTGTTTGCCTCAGATTCCAGTGCCTTCTTTCAGATACAAAATACCATTCTGCAGATTTAGCACGCACTGCTTAGAGGTGAAAACTGTGCCCTGATGAGGCTAGTATTTAACTGACTTGTGTTCTGTCCCATGGCTTTAAGCTGGAAGCGTCAGTTATGGCCAGTACATCCCTGTGATCACTGTAGTATAGATAGGGAAACTTAAGCTCCTGGATCTCAGATTTGGAAAAATGCACTCCTCTTGTGCAGTCACGGAAGACTTTGTGGAAGAGGTGGTGTGGTAGTGAGTTTTGACTGCTAACACAGAATACCATAGACTGGGTGGTGCAAGTCTCACAGTGCTGGAGGCTGAAAGCGCAAGTTCTGGGTGCCAACATGGCTAAATTCTTGGTGAAGGCCCTCTTCCTGGTTTACAGATGCCTGTCTTCTCATTCTATCCTCACATAGTAGAGAACAGAGAGAGAGGAGGCAAGCTCTCATCTTTTCTAATTAAGGGCACTAATCCCATTCATGAGGGCTCCACCCTCACGACCTGATTACCTCCCACCTACCTACTAATTAGGTCTTCCTACTCATACCATCATATTGGGTGTTAGAGTTTCAGCATATGAATTTCGGGGAGACACAAACATTCATTCCGTAACAGATGGCATTTAATCTGGAACTTGAAAGATAAAGTAGAATTTTACCCATTGAATCATAAAAAAAAAGGGAGGGAGACATTCTAGGCAGAGAAAATCCAGTGAGCAAAAACAAGTGGCCTAGTGCTCCCCTGGTGGCTCACTGGTAAAGAATCCAGCTGCCAATACAGGAAATGTGCGTTTGATTCCTAGTCCAGGAAGACCCCATATGCCACGAAGCAGCTAAGCCTGTATGCCACAGCTACTGAACCTGTGCTCTGGAACCCATACTCTGCAACGAGAGAAGCCGCTGCGATGAGAAACCGATGCCCTGCAACTAGAGAAAGCTTGTGCACAGCGACTAAGACCCAGCACACCAAAATAAAGGAATTAGTTTAAAAAAGCAGATATACAGTGGTATATCAGGGTGTTTGTTAATGAACTCCCTCTTATGCCTTGATTTAATGTATTAAATCCTACATGGGAGGTACCAAATGAAAGAGATATTTTTATTGGTTGTAGAATTTCAAGGGCTTATCAGTTAACGAGCAAGAATTGTGTACATTTCGTGGTTACAACTTTAACTAATAGGCAGAAGGGGAATTTGAATTTTATCTTCCAGTGTCCATAAAATAGCATCGTGGCACTGTAATTATTAACATAATCATTAAAAAACAGTTTAGTTAAATTTAAGAAAACCTAGAGACATGAAGACATAGTGTCTTCATCAAAGCGGCTCCAGTCCAGATAAAGCAAGCCTTCTAAATTAACTCTGATGCTTTGAAATAAAATCCTTGGAGCACCAATTATAGTGGGTTCTGAAAAGCAATTATTATCAGCTGCCACAGCTTTCCGCCACGACTTCTAATTTAATTACATCTCCTCTGTTTAAAATGTGCTGTACTTTGAGGTACAGCAATGGGAAAGGAGTTTAAGTTACTAAAAAAAATAATAATAGAGGTATTTTTTACACCTAAGGTAATTAGTCGTGGACATAACTGCTTCCAAGAGAGACAGAGGATTATCAACTCATTAATTTCAAGTGGTCATTGCTACAAAAGAATGTTCATCTTCAGAGGTGGGCAAATAGCTATCCTAGATGAGACGAGTATAGAGGGAAAGAGACAGAGCTTGTCCATCTCTTCACCCTACCAGCTGCTCATTGCCTTCCAGGGCTCTCTTTCAGCCAGGTTTCCTTATTCCAAGAGAAATGAAGTTTGCAAATTTGTTTTATTGATTGTGAATATTTAACAGTTGTATTTGGCTTCAACTCCTGTCGATGAAACAGATTTTGCGCAACTTGTGAATTCACTTTTCTCCTTTGTGATGTTGAGAACAAAAGTGGCTGTGCACTTCTCTGGCAGAAAACCAAGCCATCTTGACTTTTTACAGAAAAGGTTTTTCCCATCATTCTTACAGCACATTGCTTATCTGGTTGCATGAAAATTCCACCTGTTTCTAATTCACCATCTCCCTGAATGGTGGCAAAGAATCATTGCATTTGGTGGGTGGAAGAGTTCTTTTGATCACAGGCTTACTGATTTATTATACAGATGATGTGATGGAGAGCTATGGGCTTTAAATAGACTCCTCAAGGTCGCCAAGATGCCAGGCAGAGCAGGGACTAGATGTCAGGTCACCTGTCTTTCAATTTCATTGAGGTAGATAATATTCTATGGGAATGAAGTTGGCATTTGACCTTGACCTATAGAATGAAGTTCATCTCCACCTTACCCGCATTTTTTAAAACTATGATTAATCACTGCTTCTCACAGTCTTCCTAACAGTGTTTTAAATCTCCTGTATGAACCTTCCTTTAAGACAAATTATAATTGCGTATGTCTGGGTTCTATGATAGATCTATTCAATCAGAACATATCACAATGAAATTTTAAAATATTGTTCTTCTCCAGTAGCTCTTAACCTGGGATTCCCTGGTGGCTCAGTGCTAAAAAATTTGCCTGCCAGTGCAGGAGCTGTGGGTTCAAGCCTTGGGTCCAGAAGATCCCCTGGAGAAGAAAATGGCAAACCACTCCAATAATCTTGCTTGGAAAATCTCATAGACAGAGGAGCCTGGGAGGCTGCAGTCCATGGGGTCACAAAAGAGTTGGACATGACTAAACAACAACTGGCTCGAGGAGCTTGATGTAAAATTCAAGGAACTTCTATTGACGCATACATACCAAGAATTCCCTTTATTACTATCCCTGGTAAGGTACCTAAGAATAGACTCTGAAAAAGAATATTCCCCCGTATGAAAACCATTACTGTGAAGAGCACCAGGAACAAAAATATACAAGGTGAAATATCCATCTGGCATTAGAATGAATGTTTTCTGTGTACTTATTTCTCACTGCCTAATGAAAGACACAAATAGAATGACTAAAATCAAAGAAGAAAAAGAAAAATCAATGAAATAAAATAATAAATAAAAATGTCTGGGGAGAGAAAAACTGTGCAGAAAATGGAGGTTAATGGAACTAACTAATACAGAGCTCATAGCAACTTCTGAGCTTCCTGGCAACCCGTGCAAAAAGGAAAATACAAAATGCTCCTGTGCTCTCATAATCTTACAGCTGTCTAAGGGAATACTGGGTTTTTCTAAGCATGAAATTCTGAAAAAATTTAATGAAATAACATTGCACATCTCAGGAGCAATGTTTGTCCTTTTGCATGCTTATTCTAGCACTTTCTGAGTACGGTGAGCCAGAGCAGTAAGACTCTGACCCCTACATATGCCTTGGTCTCATCTCATTGCACACCATGGGGAAACAAGAGAAGAGGCAGAAGAGGACGTTTTGGAGGAGTGATAACAGCATCCCTGGGGTTGCCTGCATCATGCAGAGGTAGATTTTCCACATGAAACTTCTGCCAGGCATAGGGAATTGGGCAGCTGCCACATCGGCCTCAAGCTAATGCCTCCTGTAGAGATCCAAACAGGGCGACTTTGCGTTAGATGCAGCACTGCAACTCACCAACTCCAGCCCCAAGAATGCAGCCTTAAAGACTCAGACATCCAACCAGTCATACACTTTGGAGAACTGGAGAATTTGAGCTCTGGTTCACTCTAGGAGCTTCCTGCAGCACCTCTTAAATTACCACCTTCAATGTGTCAGTATGAAAACCCAGCTGCCGTTCCCTGTGGCTGAAAATTCTGTGACTTGAGGGGTGTTCTGTCAAAACATTTCTCAGAACATTTCTTGAGGCTATAAAAGAAAACTGAGCCAAAGAGCTTATCTACAGATCGGTCACTCTGTGGAGAGCCATAAAGATAATTTTTGTTTATGTACGGGGGGGGGGGGGGTGGGGGCGGGGAGAATTAAAAACAAGACCACAAAACCTGGCCTACAGGTTTTATCTGACTCCTTTTGAATGCTCTGATAAAACTCTGGAAGATAGTAAGTTTGTCCTCCAGAGGAAGAGACTATCAAAAGTACTGCAAATAGTCTGTTTTAGTCACATTTTCTTGAACAAGTAGGACTCATGTGATTTCATTATTCTCATAGTGAGGTGCTGCATTTTTTTTTTTTTAATGTTGTTTATAAGCATTCAGCCTATCACACCAGGAGGAGGAGGCAGCAGGCAGCTTTGTTCGAGGTGTCAAGTGCTCTAGAAAAGAGAAAAGTCACCCCCTTACCAGGGGGATTTCACTCTGGACTGTGACTCATTGCTAATTGCTCGTGTGCCTAATTCTCAGGTCATGCTTGAAATCATCCAGTTCAAAGTGGAGCTCCTCGGAGATTATTTTTCTTTTGCAAATTTGACACTCAAAGAACAGAAATTGCAGGTCTCTAGTCTTCTCCTTTCTTTACCCATCTTTGCGAAGACTGTACTCCTCCCCTATTCCATCTCAGCCGGAGAAGACCAAGACCCGATGTCCGTCTCGAAACACTGAAGATTCTCCCCCACCTGGAAATTTGTATACCTGAAAGCTAGGCCTGAATTCTGCGTCTTCACTCAGGGTTGGATTGAACCAAGAACTAGATGGTTGTCAGAACTTTTGGGAGTAGGAGGAGATGGTTTCTGAGTAATGGTGAAGCCTAGATCTTGTAATCTAGTCCTACCTCCCCAAATCATCTGGGGGTTCCAGGTGGTACTGGTGGTAAAGAACCTGCCTGCCAGTGCAGGAGACATAAGAGATGCAGGTTCAGTCACTGGGTCTGGAAGATCCCGGAGAAGGGCACGGAAACCCACTCCAGTATTCTTGCCTGGAAAATCCCACCAGGAGCCTGGTGGGCTACAGACCACCAGGGGGGTCGCAAAGAGTCAGACACGACTGAAGCAACTTAGCATGCACCTCAAATCATAGAATCACTGACTATGCCACTGATTGTCCCAGATAAGAGTATTGTACTCTCTGATGACCCACATCACCTGTCAGAGACACAGAGAATTTCTAGAGAGGATTCTAATGATTCTTAGCATCATTAGATGCTGGTGACAAGCAGAGAGGAGAGAGCCCCATCTAAATATACTGTCCCCATGCTTCACCTTGGACTGGAAATGCAGCTTCCTACATTCATTTTGAAATGTAAATAAGTTCTTATTCCTTCCTGAGAGCAGGCTTGTATCAAAGGACAAAGGACTTCATGACAACAGAACAGAAAAGGGGAGGTCCTGTACCCAAAATTTGGCTTTTGTATCTCAGTACTGAGTTGAATCTCTTGGGTGAAATATTGTGGAAAAGAATGCTTTATTGCTTTGCTAGGGAAAGGTGGCCACAGTGGGCTGATGTCCTCAAAACTGTGTGTTCCAACCTGGAGAGAGTAGCGAGGAGCTTCATAGTAATGGTTCAACCGGGAAGGTGTGGTCAGATTGTGAACAATTTTTATGATTGGCTCATGGTGAGGTAATCAGGAGTCAGCATCATCAACTTTCTGATTTCAACCTATCTGGGGGTCTGCGTTGCTTATAAGCAGCTTGCAGTTACCATCTCCCACCTGGTGGGGGTTTCACTATCTGCAGAACAGCTCATTGTTATGCATATCCCTTGAGGGGGAACCAGGAGCCTGCCCCAAGGCTGCCTTCTCCCTTGTCATCCCCTCTCTTCCTGGATTAGCCACTCCTTGTACCTGCCTGTTGGAACTCAGGGAAGGTCTAGGAGGCTGAATGAAGCCTATTTCCTGTCATCAGGAAATGGGAGACACAGAAGGAATTTTACACCCAGAAGCCCCATAGTGTCCTGCTCTGCGCCAGTCTTGAGTGGCATAGAAATTAGAGGCAATGTTTACCCAAAGAAAATCTTCAGCTTTTAAGGATTTTTGCCCTATGCCCCAGTTGAGCTTAGAGACCATACACACACACACACACACACACACACACACATATATCTATATCTATATATCTAGTTTTCATAATAGCTAAATGTCATCCTCTTATTATACATTTTACTAAGGATTTCCACGGGCAATAATTTATTGGAGTTTCTCGGTAATAAGACTAGTCAATATTATTATCTTCTTTTTTTATGAGAGTGCTGGCATACTTTTCACTTCATTCCTTTATGGATACTGGGGAAAAAAAAAAACAACTCATCAAGCCAATATTAATGGAAAACATTAAAGTTATAACAGGATGGAAGAAAACTGAAATTTATTGATATTAGAGGAATGGAAGAAAAAGCTAAGACACTCAGAATAAGAAAAAGGAGGTCATAGACGGGATAACCTCTGAGCACCTTACTGCTCTCAGCAGTCCAGGTCAACATTATCCAAAGTGGTGTCCTACAGACACAAGTGTTCCATGGCCAAACGTGTTTGGGCAGCTATCAGAATAAAACAGAATTCTTCAGTGAAGGTCTTCCTTAGGGTTATTGACGTGTATGAAGTGCCTCCTAAAGGTGGATGGATAGTAGGCCTAGCTTACCCACCACTTTTCATGTTTTCGTAGGCCACTTCCTTGCTGCTTTTTGTTGGGTTGGTTAAAAAAGTTGTTTGGGTTTTTCTGTAAAATATCAGGGAAAACCCAAAGAAACTTTTTGGCCAACTCGATACATCAGGAATCCACGATCTATGGCTCTGAGCTACTTCCATATGATGATGGCATCGTCAGCTCAATGGACACGAGTTTGAGCAAACTCCAGAAGATGGTGAAGGACAGGGAAGCCTGACGTGCTGCAGTCAGTGGAGTCACAAATAGTCGAACAGTACCGAGTGACTGAAAAACAGCACTTCCGTATAGCTGATGGAGTATCTCAAAGCACTACCACTGGGTTGTTGCGTCCTCGCTACAGTTTGCTCTGAAGGACTGTGGATAAGTGACATCTGTAAATAACACAGGAAAGAAAGAAGAGCCAATTGCAAATACGTGGGCTAAGTCAGTGTTCACAGCCATCCCTAAAAACGCAACTTCAACCTAATTCAAAGGCTTTGTGAACTCATGTTCAAAACAGAAGAAAAATCTGTGGTCTGTATCAGCCAGTGATATTTGGGTCTGAGGCATCATCATTGGAAATTGTACTTTACCATAAGGAGCCAGTGATTCCAAATTAGTAGGCATTAGAAATCTTCCCTGTAACCCACTCCACACAGAACTTGAGAGATCATAAAAAACAAATGTCAGAATTGTATTACAAACACATAGATGTGATTTTAAGACACTGTTCTATAGGTTTCCCATACTTTATTCTTGGCTTAGCTAACTTCCCCTAAGTCACTGAGAATCAGCTCTCTAAACCAAACATGCAACTCAAAGGTTTCTGTGCCAAGAAGTCACCAGGGTGTTATGAAGTAGTAATCAAGACAGGTGGGAAGGGATTAGTGAGATGTTTTCATACTTTCTACGTGAGCTTCAGTAGTGATCATCAGTGCAGTATTACTGAGCAAAATTATATCAGGCAGACCAAATGGAACAATCCTTTAAACAAGAAGAAATTGTTTGCAGGTGCAAACAAGCATGAAATAGAATTCTGCTAATGAGTTTCCATTACTAGTTAAATACATAATCAAATTACATAGGCTCAGCTCATGACAGTGAGAAATCAATTATTCATCATAAATCTGGTGCTGTGTATTGACCATCTTGGTATGTGTCTAATCTGGTCTGTAATGAATAAATGTTTCAGTTTCAGCAGTATGTTTTCTTTAGCACATAGGTAATGAAAAATCAAAACCAGTTGAAAAGTTCTGAAGTGATAAAAAAAAATAAAATAACTAGAGTTTTCCTTCAAGGTCTTTTAAGTAATAAATATATGAGGATAAAAATTGCATTTCTTCTTTTCAAGAAATGGTTCTAGAAAAATTGGCTATCTATGTTCAAAAAAATAAGCCTGAACCCAGATTTGTTAAATACAAACTTAGCACAAAATGGATTCTAGATCCAAATGTAGTACGTAAACCTACAGAATTTGTAGAAGAATACATAGGAGAAAATATTTGTTACCTTGAGTTAAGCAAAGATTTATTAAGACACAAAAAACTTGTTTCATAAAAGAAAAACAGTGATAAATTAGATACCACTACAATTGAAATCTTATTTTCAAAAATACTGCTAAAGAAAATGAAAATAAAAGCCATATACTGAAGGAAAAGTATTTGCTAAATGTCTATCTGATTAAAGACTACTATCAAGAATATATAAAGAATTCTCAAACTCAGTAAGAAGAAAATAAACAGCTCAATTTTTTAAATAGGGAAAATTTCAAACAAACATCTCATGAAAGAAGGCATATGATGGCCAAAAAAAACTTCATGGAAAGATGTTCAACATTATTGTCATTAGGGAAATATGATTTAAAACTATAATGTGCTATGACTGTACAGCCCTTAGAATGACTTAACTTTTGAATTGACAATAGTATATGCCTATGAGGTTGCAGGCCATGATTGGCAGAATAATACCTCACCCCCACAACCAAAGAAGTGCATGTCCAAATTCCCCATGCTTGTGAATATGCAGTGTCACATGGTGACAGGCAATTTCAATTGCAAATAGAAATTAGTTTGTTAATCACCCGACTCTAAAGTAAAGAGAATATTATCCTGGACTAGCTGAGATTATTATCCTGGACTACACTGCATAGTGTAGTCGCAAGAATCCTTTAAATGTGGAAGATGAAGGTGAAGCATGTGTCAGACTATAGCTCAGTGAGAAAAACTCCAGCAGCGATTGTACTGAAGATGGGAGGGGCCGCAGGCCAAAGAACTGGACAGCCAAGAGGAGCTGGGGAAGGCCAGGGAACTTCCTCACCCTACCTAGAGCCTCCAGAAAGCAGCTCAGCTGGCCACACACATGAGCTTTAGCCCAGTGAGATGTTTTGTGTATCTCACCCCCAGAACTACAAAGTTATAAATGCATGCAGGTTAAAGCCACCAAGTTTGTGGCAATTTGTTATAAAAGCCATAGAAAACTAATATGTAAACTAATCAAAACTCTCCTAAATGTCTGATGATTGCAAAATAAGTACAAAAATTGTTTTGATTGGAAACAAAATGTGGCAGTATCTAATAAAGTTAAAAATACATCTTCCATGTGACCCAGCAGTCTCATTGCTAGGTACTTAAACATTTATAAACTCAAATGTTTATTGCTGTTTTTTTTTTTCATAAGTCATCACTGGTTAGATAAACAATTCACAGTGGAATGCTCAGCAATCAAAAGGGGTGAACTCACTAATAAAAAGGGATACAGATGATAGCAAGGATGACTCTCAAATGTAACAGAGTGAAAGAAAGCAGACTCAAGTCTGTGTATACTCTGTGACTATGTTTATATGACTTTCTAGAAAAGACAAAACTGCTGGGACAGGAAACAGACTGGTTTCCAGGGACTGCAAGGGTGAGGAGGGTGATGGCAAAGAGGGTGACGGAACTGTATGTGATTGTGGCGGTGAGTCCATGGTTATATGTTTGTCAAAATTCATAGAGTTGTGTATCAAGAAAGAGAAAGCTTCACTGCTTGTAAATTTTACCTCAGTAAGCTTAAGTATATGTATAAACAGGCTGCCTCTGAAGTCAAGGAATCTAAGAAACTCTGTCTGTTTTTTGTATGTGTTCTTTATAGTTGTTTTGTTTTTCCTATAGTTGACATCTAATCTTACAGTGTTGTGGTCAGAAAAGATGTTTGAATTGATTTCTTTATTTTTTTTTAATTTACCAAGGCCCAAAATGTGATCTATCCTGGGGAATGTTCCACATGCACTTGAGAAAAAAGTGAAATCTATTGTTTTTGGATGAAATATCCTATAGATAGGCATCAGTTAGGTCCAGCTGGTCCAGTATATTATTGAAAGCTTGTGTTTCCCTATTAATAAACCCTGTATATTGAGTCCCATTTCTGTTGTTTCATGAGAGTTACTTTTTAGAAAAAGGAATTTTAGAAATAGAAAGAATTTTAAAGATCATTATTCAGATTCCTTTTTGTTTCAGAATCTTTTCCCCAAATAGTATTATTAAGTAGATACTGTACGCCATAACACTATAGCTAGTGCTTTACTTCTTTTAACCCATAAGACATTCCTATAAAAAGAGTATTTTTTAATAATAAAAAATGTTCATTATAGAGATGTGCAAGTGGAAGAGGTTATTTAACTTCACACAGCTGCCAGTGGTAGAGTGGCCATTCAAGCTCTGTCATTTGGATTCTAGAGGACACTCTTGTAACCATTACATGGCACAGTCATTTTTTAAAATGAAAGCCTTAAAAAACAACTACATGTGGAGCTGCTCTGGTTGCTTAATATGTTTGTGTGTATGTAGTGGAAGTAGGGGGTCTGGATCTTGGTGGTGGTTTCACAATAACAGTATAACTTGAACACTACAGATCTGGTCCAATGATATGATTATATAAGAAGGAATTTGCAGCCCAGAGAGGTCCAGTGACTTGCTCTAGGTCACACAGCTGGTTAGTGACCATCGCAAGTCACTCTCCTCACACCTGGTCAAGTATTCCTTCCCCAGTTCACAACAGAGGCCCCATTTTTAATACAAATATCTATCCTTTTAACCCATGCAAGACCAGTCCAATAGAAAATTTATCAAGTTGGATTTCCCCTCTTGATGCCATGTTTTTCCATTTAAAAAATAAATAAAAGCACATTCAAAGGAGAAACATTGCTCCCAAAGAGATGAGTCAGAGAAAGATAAATAAAGACCCACCTGATTCTAAAATCTGGGCTTTACAATCCTCCATTCTTCTCTTTCTTTGGGATGGTGTTAACTACATGTTTTACAAGCCCAGTAACCTATATTAGATTTTATAATGGAGAACTGAATTGAATTTGCATTTCAGAGGCAGCACTTGCTTGCATTCTCCCTTCTGTTCAAAGCCTCTTTCTGTCCCTGTGAAGCCTGCAGTGCACTGGAACCCCACATGCACATGATTTCCACTGAGGACTGCACAGCAGACCCAGATAGGAACAAAGACCCAGCTGATCTTCCTCCAAGTAAATCCCAGGAAAATACTACAGCAGTTGATAAAGAAACACAGACCAATTAAGAGCTCAATATAGTAAGGTGCTAAAAAAAAAATGAAGAATGTCAATTTCACTGTACATATTCTCACATTACAGAAGAACAAATGGATTTCTACATTGTTTCATTACACAAGGCAAAAATAAGGATCTGTGGCTTTAAGCACCTTTCAACAGAAGGTGGGTGCAGTATGGGCTCAGTGAATTATGTGAGTCTGAATTCCAAGGTTCCACTGACCTTCTGGATCTAGTCCAGAATATCCCGTCAGCACATCTTTTGTCAGTGATGTATAGTGTAGATGTACTTGCTTCAGTCATTCAGTATTTTATTGAGCACCTACTATGTGCCAGAACCAGGCTTAATGTTTTCCGTCCATTATCTCACTGAGCCCTGTGTAACGTTCCTAGATACAATCATTGTTATTCTTGGTTTTGTTGTTTTATCTTTTCATTTTGACTCTATTATGATTTTAAAGATGCTGAAGAGATTAAGTATATTGCTCAAACTCACATGTTTATTAAGGAGTGAAATCAGAATTAAGCATGTCCTTAGTCACTCACTTGTGTCCAACTCTTTGAGACCCCATAGAACTGTAGCCTGCTAATAAGCTCCTCTGTCCATGGGATTTTTCAGGCAAGAGTACTAGAGTGGCTTGCCATTTCCTCCTTCGGGGGATCTTCCAGACCCAGGGATCGAACCCGCCTTTCCTGTGTCTCCCTCAGTGCAGGAGGATTCTTTACCTGCTGAGCCATCAGAGAATTAAACACAGGACTCTCTGATTCTAAAAATGCTTTTTTCTGTGGATTACATTATCTTCAGAAGTAGATGTGGAGGCAGAATAGCAAAATCAAACTAAGCTGACCAAGAATATCAACTTTGCCATCCAAACCTGAACTTGTCTTACTCCTTAGTCATTTCTAATATGTTTATTCGACTTGGCTAAGACATTAAAAAATTATTAATATCCAAATAATACTAGCATCAGCAAACTCTGAAACCATGCAGTCTAACTCCCTTATTTTGTAAACTAATTCTCTATTCCACACATGTTTACTGAGAATCTGTTATCAGATGCACAGTGCTGAGGGTACGCAGTCTCCAAGCCCTTGAGCAGATTGCAGTGTAATGGAAGCAAACAACAGGAATACAGATCATTTGGAGTCCTGGCACTTTGAGAGAGATGACTGGTAGGGGGTTTAGTAGAACACAAAGAAAATAACCATGTGGTATAGATTTGGGGGGTCTAGGAGAAGGTTATGTCTTTGCTGAATTCTGGGAAGGACACAGAAGAAGATAGCAACTCAGAAGGACTGGCATTAAGGCCCCAGGGAAAAGGGGCTTGAATTAAACATCTAAGAACTATACTGTCTGAATTTGACCTCTCCTTCTTCCCAGTCCCACAAAGAGGAAGAGAGGATGGTGGCATTAGACACATGCAGCCAGAACTCTGGGCCAGGGCTCTAGGAATCTAGACAACCACAAGGACCAGGTGAGAAGGATAAACATATATTAATACAAGCAGTGTTTGGTGGGAGCGACTGTGGTTTGTGTGGTATAATTTATACCTCTCATAAAAATTCAAGGGAGGGAAGCCTCCTACACTATTGGTGGGAATGTAAACAGTATGGAGAACAGTATTTGTTGTTACTGACTTTTAGCTGCTGTCTTGTGAGATTCTTTGTGACCCCATGGAGTAGTCTGCCAGGCTCCATGAGATTTCCCAGGCAAGAATACTGAGTGAGTTGCTATTTCCTTCTCCAGGGGATCTTCCTGACCCAGGGATTGAACACACATCTCTGCGCTGGCAAGGAAATTCTTTACCACTCAGCTATCATGGAAGCCTATGGAGAACAGTATTGAGGTTGCTTTAAAAGCGAGCAAAAAAAGAGAGTTATCATATGATCCAGCAATCCCATTCATGGGCATATATCTAGAGAAAACCATAGTTGGAAAGGATACATATACCTCAGTGTTCATTGCAGCACTATTTACGGTAGCCAGGATGTGGCATCTGAAATGTCCTGTCAGCAGAGGGATGGAAGAAGATGCAGTATGTGTATGTGGTGGAGTGTTACTCAGCTGTCAAAAACGATGAAATGATGCCATTTGCAGCAACCTAGGAGAAGGTGATGGCACTCCACTCCAGTCCTCTTGCCTGGAAAATCCCATGGACAGAGGAACCTGGTGGGCTGCAGTCCATGGGGTCGCAAAGAGTCGGACACGACTGAGCGACTTGCCTTTCACTTTTCACTTTCATGCATTGGAGAAGGAAATGGCAACCCACTCCATTGTTCTTGCCTGGAGAATCCCAGGGATGGGGGAGCCTGGGGGGCTGCTGTCTATGGGGCCGCACAGAGTCGGACACGACTGAAGTGACTTAGCAGCAGCAGCAGAGTTTGTCATACTGTGGAAAGTAAGTTAGAGAAAAACAAATGTATGATGTTGTTTATAGTGGAATCTAAAAAAATGTTACAAATGAATTTCTCTCTGAAACAATTACAGATGTAGAAAATAAACTTACGGTTACTGGATGGGTAAGGGATTAGAGGAATAAATTAGAATTTTAGGATTAACCCGTATACCCTACTATATATAAAAAAAAGGATAATTATTAAGTACCTTCTGTTTAGCAGAGGCAACTCTACTCAATATTCTATAATGGCCAATATGGGAAATAAAAAAAGAAAGAGTGGATATGTTATTTATATGTTATACATATTTATATATGTATAACATGAAATCAAAAGGTGCTTGCTCCTTGGAAGGAAAACTTGGGAAAATCTAGACATTGTTTGAAAAAGCAGAGATAAATAGTCAAAGCTGTGGTTTTTCTAGTAGTCATGTACAGATGTGAGAGTTGGACCATAAAGAAGGCTGAGCATTGAAGATTTGATGCTTGTGAATTGTGTGCTGGAGAAGAGTTAAACCAGTCAATCCTAAAGAAAGTCAGCCCTAAATATTCACTGGAAAGACTGATGCTGAAGCTGAAGCTCCAGTGCTTTGACCACCCGATGTCAAGAGCTGACTCACTGGAAAAGACCCTGATGCTAGGAAGGATTGAAGGCGGAAGGAGAAGGGGGCTGCAGAGAAAGAAGATGGTTAGATACCATCACTGAATCAATGGGCAAGAGTTTGAGCAAACTCCAGGAGCCAGTGAAGGACAGGGAAGCCTGGTCTGCTGCAGTCCATGGAGCTGCAAAGAGTTGGACACGACTTATCGACTGAACAGTGATGGCAGCAACATAACTGATTCACTTTGCTATACACTTGAAACTAACACAACATTGTTAATCAACTTAGCCCAATAAATTTAAAAAAAAAAAACTCAATAAATAGGCAAATGGGCAAGGACACTTGACAATTATTTTAGGTTGCCTGGTATATTTATCCTCTGTCAAACTTGCTGGGGTAACAGAATCTAACTCTTGACACGAGGGTAGGTGCTGGACTCCGAAATCGTCAGTTGCAGTGCTTGGTTGTCCTGGACACAGCTGTTGGCTCAAGCAGAACCAGCTAGAGGACTTCTCTGGGACCAATACGCAGAAATTGAAAAGAGACCTTATCTTATCAGTGAGGTTTCTAAACCGGAAGGAAGTGAATCTAGAATAATAATAGCCATTTATTTTCCTTGCCTTACAGAGAGCCTGCCTTCAGTCTGGATCCAAGCAGAGACCTGGGAAAAAAAGACGTGGAGTCTTAGCAGCACGAATTTCCTAATCCAGCCCGTAAAGCTCAGGTTCCTACAGTTCTTCCTCCAGTTTTCTGAGGCACTCCCACGTCTCTCCCAGCTGGTGAGTCAGTGCATCCCTTTCTTGTTGATTGACATGTTTTAGATGAATTTGAGATGGATAACTTGTAATTGAGAGTCCTGAAAAATAGAAATGACTAAAGAAGAAATTCAAATGTCATTGTATGTATGTGAAGTTCTTTATTATGCTAAAAATTTAAAAAGTGAAGCGAAACAGTTAATATCATTAGTTCTCTATCAAAGAAAAGAAGACCAAAAGGTACAATGATACTTGGGACTCGTTAGGGTACAGGAGGTGAGCTCTCATAAAGTCATGGTGGGGGTCTAACTTGAAAAGCCATCTGAACATATGTAATCAGTGTGTGTGAAAAGTACCCTCCTTTTAATCTAGCAATTCCTCCTCTAGTAATGGATTCTGAGAAAGTAATTGTATAAGCTTACAAAGTTGTATATGTACAGGAATATTTATTGCAGAATTGCTCCTAATAACCAAAAATTGGAATAAGTCCAAATGTCCTTTGGGTTTTGCTTTTTTTTTTGAGGTAACATTTGATTTGTAACATATGTTTTATGTATACACCATTATAGTTTTACTGCTGTGTACCCTAGAATATGCTCACCACAAAAATTTTTTTCTCTGTCAGCCCCATACAGTGGTTCCTCACTCCCCCAAGCCCCTTTGCCTTTGGGAACCTCTACTCTGTCCTCTGTATCTATTTGTTTTTTGTTTTTGCTTGGTTTGGTTTGTTTTTTATCAGTTGTTTATTTTGTTTTCTTTCTTTCTTTCTTTCTTTTTTTAATATCAGGGACACATGAACAGTGTTCCAGTTTATTCTTTTGTTTGTTTGTTTTTATATATTTTATTTTATTTTACTTTATTTTACTTTACAATACTGTATTGGTTTTGCCATACATCAACATGAATCCACCACGGGTAGGCAAGAATATACAATGGATTAAAGACAATCTCTTTAATAAGTGGTGCTGGGAAAACTGGTCAATCACTTGTAAAAGAATGAAACTAGAACACTTTCTAACACCATACACAAAAATAAGCTCAAAATGGATTAAAGATCTAAACGTAAGACCAGAAACTATAAAACTCCTAGAGGAGAACATAGGCAAAACACTCTCCAATATTTTGTTTTCTTTATTAGCTCTTTACTTCCACAATCGAGTGAGATAATACAGTATTTGTCTTTCTCCATGGGACTTCTTTCATTTAGCCTAATACCTTTAGGGTCCACCCAGTTGTCACGGATGGCAGGCTTTTGTCTTTTTATAGCTGAGTACTACTCCGCTGTGTGTAAGTATGTATGTGTATTTCTCACATCTTTATCCACACATACTTTGATGGGCACTTAGGTTGTTTCAAAATTTTGGCTTTTGTAGATACCTTTTCAGATTAGTGTTTTCATATGATTTGAGTAAAGACCCAGCAGTGGGACAATTGGGTCAGCTGATAGTGCTATTCTTACTTCTGAGGAATCTCCATATTGTCTTCCAGAGTGGCTGTGCCGGTTACATTCCCACCTGCAGTGCATGAGGGTTCCCTTTTCTCTACATCCGTTTCAAAATTCGTTATTTCATTTTTGTTTTTTTAAATAACCTTTGTCTTAGGTATGAAGTGACATTTCATTGTGATTTTGATTTGCATTTCCCTCATCATCAGTGATGTTGAACCTCTTTTCATGTACTTCTTGGCTCTCTGTGGGTATTTGTTGAAAAAAAATAGTTCATCTGTTAATTTCCCCCCATTGGGTTAGTTTGATTCTTTTGCTGTTGAATTGTATGAGCCCTTTATCTATTTTGGGTATTAACTCCTTATCTGATACATCCTCGGCCATTCAGTAGGTTATCTTTTCACTTTATTGATGGTTTCCTTGCTGTGCAGAAGTTTTTTAGTTTGATGTAATCCCAATTGTTTATTTACTTTTGTTTCCCTTGCCTGAAGAGAGACATCTAGAAAGATATTGTCAAGACCAGTGCCAAGGAACATATTATATATGTCTTCTTCTGGAAGTTTTATGGTTTCAGGCCTTATATTCAAGTTTTTAAACCATTTTGAGTTAATACGTGTGTATGGTGTGAGTTAGTTGTCTAGTTTCATCTTTCTGCATTTGGCTGTCCAATTTGGGGGAGGGGGATTGACTTTTTAAATGATGATGTGATGATAGAGTGGAATCCTATTCAATGATTTTAATCATTAAGGCAGATCCTTCTGTAGTGACACTGGAAGATGTCTTCAATGTGCTGTGATGTAATCAAAGCATAATATAGAATAGGAAATATAGTGTGACCTATTTTCATTTAAGATGTATATGTTTATATGTATGCATAAAAAATCTGGAAGGACTCATGACTGAGGATAAGGAAGGAAATTTTACATCTGAGTTGTTTAAATAGTTCATAAAAAATACACTATTTAAAATACAAAAATATGTTCCCATATTCATATGGGAGGAAAGGATATACGAAAAGGATTAGACCAGTAGCCTTAGGAATAATCACATCATGGAAAAAGTGAGCTACTTAGGCTTTAGTTAAGCCTTCTGCAAATACAGAGTAGCTACAGACTGACAGATAAGATTTGGAAGTAACCTGTCAAATTTTCGTATGATCCAAAACATAGGGGCTAATCTGGAGCTGGGTTAAATCACCACCCCTTTCCCTCCTTCTGTGCCAAGCATACCACCATTAGGAGTAGACCTGGAGGCCCAGCCCCTGCTCCACTAACAGCAGCTTTGATTTACCTAATTCAGTTAGCAACTCCCTCGTTGGGATTTTGAGAACACTGCCATCTTTGCTTAGAGGACAGAGAGGGTTTAGGTTTCCCCACTTTTAGGTTGAACCATTTGAAATGGCCACCACTGAGCTAATTCAATTTATAGGAAGGTCAACCCATAGTTCATCAAAACACACTCTAATACAGAAGTTTATAGTTTATACAGTCTGTATGAAATGATGTCTTCAGTAGCTCATAACTACTAATCAAGAGTATATCTGGTCTGAGTGGGTATCTAGTCTTCCAAGTTTGGGTGATGTGAACAGTCATGGTTGCACGATCTGAACTGTGTGCATATGTTAACCTTATTTTAGAATGATTGGTAGAAACTCATTTAAAAGCTCTGCTCCAGCCTCTGCTGCCACCCTCCACCCCCTCCCTTACCTCCACACCACTCCAGGTCCTATCCCAGCTCTCTTTTTCACACTTACCAAAAGAAGCTTTGAGAGTATCTTGTTGTTTTTACTTCAAAGGACTGTTAAATACAGAGGCAAGGCATAGAAATCAAACTGTGGAGGTTCTCAGAAGCTAAAGTATGCTCTGTCAAAGATGTGAGAGCAAAGCTAAATCAAATAATAACTTGTACATTTTAGGTGGCCTAAAGTTATAAATTGCAAGGCAGCAAAGATAATTAAGAATAATGTTCAAAAAGGTAGAATCAACATAAATCATATAAAAAGGATAACAAGTTTTATCACCCAAACCGATTTTGAGACAGGTTTTAGGTTGGATATGTTTGGAAGGCACCAAAGTGGATGATTAGATATGATATTCAGCTTAATGTGCAGGAAAAGCAATTGGCATGAAGCAAATCAGCTTCCTGACTCTAATGCAGGGAATGTGGAGGGGTTTATTAAATATAAAATTAAATTTAGATTTATAGCTGCTATTGATTCACTAGAAAGAAACTGACATTATCATATCATTATTTTTTAATTTCTAGCTTCAGATGCCTTATTAAACAAACAAAAAATAGACTGAAAGACAAAAGTTGGCATCAGTTTCAGAATAATTTTTGCCTTTTTCCCTTAATTATTTCAATCTATATTCATTTATTCCCTGCATCGGTGTCACAGGGAGCACACTGCAAATATAGAACATTATGTTAAGGTGTAGATGAGACACGGGGGGATGGCATTTTCAAATATTAACCTTCTTATATAAATGAACCAAGTTATTAACATTTTAAAAGATCTCTCCATGACCGATGGTGTTCGAGGCAATAGAATATGTCTAGAGAGAGTAGTGCTGGGTGTTAGTTTCCTAGGTGGAGGTTCCTGAGCAAATCGAGAGGCACTGAGGCACAAGGATGAGCAGAGAGGACAGACATGGCGTTATCCAGCGGGTTGTCATTGCCAGATCCGGGGTGACTAGAACTCAGCTGCCTCATCCTGGAAGATGCTGCTGAGTCCTGGTGTGACAAGGCAGCGTCCCCCTTTCAGAGGGCTTCCCCTTTCTGCTGTGTTCCGCTACTGTCAGCCTAGAAGACCCAGCACAGAATGCAGATGCAATCAGTGTAAGGTAGAACCCTGGAGAGGAGTGTTCCTTGGGTTTCACCATGTAATAGGAGGTGGAAAAAACAGCTTAAAAACCTGAAATGTGATTAGGTCGTGAATGTGGAGCCAGCTGGAGAAACTGAGGAGAAAGAAGAGCTGTGGCCTAAACTGGAATAAGCCAGCTGCTGAGTTTCCATGAATGGTGAGTTTATTTTCCAGAGTCATCTACCAGGAAACCCCTCGTCATTGCTCAGGGCTGTCAGAAGTCCCAGATGCTCCTTTCCCACCGCTGTATGGGGGCAGACCCATCTGTCGCTTCTAATCGAGCCCTAAACCCTCAATCCGCAGGTGTGAATGTTGTTCCCTGGTGCTATTCCCACCTGACTGAACTGACAAGGCGTCATGCCTTGGCCCCCGACTCAAGTTGCTACAGATACCCTCCGGCTAGCGCACGTCTAGTTGTCACCACCTTGAGGCCGCCTTGTTGTGCCACCTCCACCCTGTCAGGGAAACAGCTCAGTCCTCCCCTGCTCTGGGGGTCACAAGAGAGCCTCTTTCTTCCCTGGAGAGGTTGGAATGAGAATGGTTTAAGGCAGATGGGCGGGGATTGGTGTTTTATCTTGACCATTTGCTAAGATTGTTAGCACTAGGGAGCAAAGGAGTTTCTGATCCCTTTCCAACACCTCGGCCCCAGCTGAGGAGGCCTTCCCGGCTCCAGTGAGCCCCAGGCCACGTACACATAATGGCAGCATTTGCTACAGAGTGTGCCTGTGATACGCTTTGATAAACGGCCAACTGAAGATAGCCAGGATAGTTTTCAGTGGGATAAATATATATGTGATGACTGTTTGAGTCACATACCTATCATATTGCATCAAACTCACGAATTTATGGGTCGTGTAGGATGAGGCTGTGGTGGAAGTGATGAGTTTATTTGAAGAGTAAAATTGCAGGAGTTATGTGTGTGCACCTGCTCAGTCACTGAGTCGCGTCTGACTCTCTGTGACCCCATGGAGTAAAGAGCCCACCAGGCTCCCTCTGTCCATGGGATTCTCCAGGCAAGAATACTGGAGTGGGTTGCCACTTCCTTCTCTAGAGGCTCTTTCTGACCCAGGGATCAAACCTCCATCTCCTGCATTGCAGGCAGATTCTTTACCAATGAGCCACTAGGGAAGCCCCCTCAAGAGGTACAGAGATATTGAAAAATACTGAAGGGCTATGTTAATGACTCCTGGAGAAGGAAATGGCAACCCACTCCAGGATTCTGGCCTGGGGAATCCCACGGACAGAGGAGCCTGGTGGGCTACAGTCCATGGGGTCACAAAGAGTCACACAGTACTGAGTAACTGAGCACACTCATGACTGGAGGTCAAGAATGCTCACAGTAAAGGATTTAAAGAGCATGGGTGAGACACGACTGGCCTGAATGGTTTCACAAGGAGCCTTTTGTGCAGTTGGGCTCTTGATCTTATATACTGCCCTAGAGATTGACGTGATTCTAGGTTGAGGCAAACTTTCCTTTGTCCAAAACACTCGGTACATCCCACTTCATGAGCCAGCACTAGAATGCAGGATAAAGATGAGTTCCAGTTGTGTTTGCCAACTTGGGACCCAAGTTCAAGCTTCTCCCTGGGCCCCACAAACGTGAAAAGCTTGAGGACGCTTCTCCCAATATCGTAGTGCCTTGGGGCCCCTCATTCTAGGGATGGCTCTGTGGACTGCTGCTGCAGAACCTGGTGGGGGAGGGACTCACTGAGGGACACAAAGATGAGTTCCCCCACCCACTCCAGTGGGGAATCAAGGCAGTTTGGCAGGACTGTCTTCTGTGGATCCAGAGGAGGGAAATTTTTTTGCAATGGTATCATTTGGTATTAATGGACATGAACTTGAGCAAACTCTGGGGGATGGTGGAGGACAGGGAAGCCTGGTATGATGTAGTCCATGGGGCTGCAAAGAGGTGGAACAGCGTAGCAACTGAACAACAACAACAGTGTTGATACTCGGTGTCAACATTTAGCGTGATCTTCTGACTGAGGATCTGCGGAGTGATGTGTGAAAATATTCATGGATAAACATCGATACAGACACTCAGAAAGTTTACTTCTTTTCTTCTTGGTTTTAGACTTTGTTGAAACTGCTTGATGTTTTATGTCTAGTAAGTGAGGAGATCCTGAGTACTAATAGACAATACCTGTGTCTTAAGTGTATTAGTTTCCAAGTGCTGCTGTAACACATGGCCACAGGGTTGGTGGCTTATAATAGTAGGAACATAGACTTCTCTAGTGGTCCAGAGGCTAAGACACTGCACACCCAGTGGAAGAGGCCTGGGTTTGACCTCCAGTCAGGGAACTAGATCCCACATGCCACAACTGAGGATACCGACTGTGCTGCAGCTAAGCGGCAGGCATAGCTAAGTAAGTATAAAATAATAGGAACATAATCTCTCACAGTTCTGCAAGTTCAAAATCAGTGTGTCATTGGAACTGTATTTCCTCTGGGGAGAACCCATGTCTTGCCTTCTGTAGTTTTCTGGGTAGTTTTTGGCATTCCTCAGCGTTCCTTGACTTGTGAGAAACACAGTCAACAGGGGTGGGTGTGTGGGTGTGTGGGTGTGTGGGTGTGTGTGTGTGGGTGGATGTGTGTGTGTTTACACAGAGATGCATATGCCCACACACAAAGGAGAAAGACACATAGAAGAGAAGCCTTCAGTAAACTGTAGTAGTAACATCAGAGATCACTGATAACAGATTGCCATGACAAATTTAATAATATTGAAAATGTTAGAAATATTGTTAGGGTTACCAAAACATGACACAGAGACATAAGCAAATGCTGCTGGAAAAATAGTGCCAATAGACTTGCTTGATGTACAGTTGCTGCCAACCTTCAATTTTGGGGGGGAAAATGCAGTATTTGCGAAGCTCAGTAAAGCAAAATGCAATAAAATCAGTTATGGTATGTCTATGTGTAGATATATGCATATGTGTGTGTGTGTGTGTGTGTATATATATATATATATATATATATATATATAGAGAGAGAGAGAGAGAGAGAGAGAGAGAGAGAGATTGACTGAGAGATTTATTTTAGGCAATTGACTGATGCTATACTGTGGGATGCTTGGTGAGTCCAGAATCTTCAGGGTGGGCCAACAGGCTGTAGACTTACGAAGAAGTTGTAGTTAAGTCCAAAAGTAGTCTGCAGGCAAAATTCCTTCTTGCTTGGAGAAGATCAGTAGTCTTTGTCAATTAAGACCTTTAATTTGCCTGGATAAGACTCACCCACATTATGGAAGGTAATCTGCTTTATTCAAAGTCTGCTTATTTAAATATTAACGCATCCAAAAACACTTCCTAGAAAAATCTGGAATAATGTTTAACCAGATATTGGGCACCATGTTCCAGCCAAGTTGACACATGAAATTAACTGCTAATTTCACACAGGGATTCAGATGTGGATATACCTTTGGGAGCCATTATAAGCCTACCACAGTCAATAATAAATTCTAGGCACTGTTCTAAGCTACCACAGTCAAGAATAAATTCTAGGCACTGTTCTAAGCTTTTACATATATTAACTCTATATTTACAACAACTACTGAGGTAGAATTGATTTATTATCTCACCTTACAAATAAAGAAACTGAATCAAAGAAAATAAGGAATTTGACGAAAATCACACGGTTTGTAAGAGAGTCAGGATTTGGACTCAGAAAGTCTGATTTAATCTGTCAAGTTTGGATGAAGAGATCATCTTTCTGGTGAATCTCCATCTTTGTTGTGTCATGGATCTTTGGATGACCTTTGGTATTGCGTACTTCTGCTGGATTATTTTTTTTTACACTGGCTAGTTCATGACATGAGAATGAGAAATACTACGGGTGAGACAGTAGTCATTTCTCCTTTCTCCTCTTCTTTCTCTTCCTCCTACTGCAGTGATTGCCTTGCACGCTGTTTGGCTTTTTACACCTGCCTTGATCGTGGCTCTGCCTTCCTTTGACATTTGATAAACACTTACCCAGTCTTGTCTCATGTCAGGTGCTGGGGGCACAGTGAGAACCCTGTGTTTCACGTCAGTGCTAGTAGCTTCCTCCACATGTCATTCCATCATCTCTCCACCCCCTCCACCAGCAGATGCCAGAAGCTGGCTCAGAGGAGCTAAGAAGAAACCTGCCCTCTGACTGAGTTCAGACCTGAAGGGGTCAGTGAGATGCTTTGAGTATCTACTGATCTTGGGAGAAGATAGCTAGAGGGTTAAAGTATTTTTAATCATCCAGGCCTTTCCTTATCTCAAAGCCTGGATATGGCCTGGAAATCTAGCAGGTGACGAGTATCAGCTGGACAATGCAAGTCAAGATTCAGGGAGCGCTTAGGCAGCTTTATGCTGCTTCTCCTTCTCAGGCTTCCAGCAGCACAAAGAGAAACTCCATCTTCTTAAACTGAAACTTCATGAACTTAAGGAGTTTTCAGTATCTGTTTCTCTTGTCCTAAAAACTTCTTTTGAAAGATTGAGATTTTAATAGCTAAGTGTTTTGGACTTTCTGTTAGAATTAAAGTTTAATGAGAATCTTGTTTTATTTCAGTAGGGCTTCTGTTTTCCAAGTGTTTTCATACATGTGATCTAGTTCAGCCTCACAACAACCCCACTGGACAGATAAGACAGGAAGATGTCTCATTTAATGGATGAGGACACTCAGACTGGGTGGAGTGAAGTACCCAATAAAATCTGAACAGTCACAGCAGGCACCTCTATTTTAGAAAGATAAGAATTGCCATGGTCCCTTAGCATCTCTCCACCATCTAAATGATTTTCTAGAGCTGAGTAAGTCCAAAGAGTTCATTGAATAAAGTTAGATTATTGAATATGACCTGACATATTCTATGCAAAAAATTAAGTATATAGTTTCAGTTCACTATAACCTGTTATGATACAATGAGGGAAACTTAAATTAATTTTTATTGCACTTATTTTACATAGTGCAATCTGATGACAGGAAGTGAGCCACTTGGGTAAAACTGCTGCAATCTGACCCGAGTTATTGGTCAATCTTTAAGCCATAGCTATAGGGCTTCCCTGATGGCTCAGAGGTTAAAGCATCTGCCTGGAATGCAGGAGACCTGGGTTCGATCCCTGGGTTGGGAAGATCCCCTGGAGAAGGAAATGGCAACCCACTCCAGTACTCTTGCCTGGAGAATCCCATGGAGGGAGGAGCCTGGTAGGCTACAGTCCATGGGGTCACTAAGAGTCGGACACGACTGAGCAACTTCACTTTCACTTCACAGATGAATATAAAATGTGCCCTTTTTACCTGGGAAAATGTGAATACATATTCTAAATGGAGTGTTTTAGAGTGGTGTTGTTACTATCATATTATTTATGCTAACAGTTTTTTAAATCAAGTTTTCCCAGAGCTTCTAGAGCGTGTGGACCCCACATATGGAGATACTTACATACCTACGCTCTAACAGCTAAAAGTGTAAATTGTGGTATTGTACCACTTGCATATATCAGCAGTAAACTCTGTGACTGTAGGTAAATTACTTCTCTCTAAAAATTGTCTTCATTTCCAGAGATAGGAAATTAATCATCTGATCTGTCTCCTGGACTTGTTTTGAAGATTAAATGATATAAGAACTGGAAAATGATAGGGATAATCACTTGCCCATGGTTAAGGCACAGCACTTGCTACCTATTATTGTTATCATTCACAGGACAGTCTCATCTACCCAAAGTGGCCTAGGTAACAATGCAAACAATATAAAAGAGAACCAGAGGGAAAAAATCAAAAGGCCTGTGTATTTCTTCCCTACCGTTGCTGTAACAAATTACCACAGATCTAGACACAGAAAACTGCATAAATTAACTTACAGTTCTGGAGATCTGAAACCTAAAATCAGTCTCACTGAGTTCAGATCAAGGCGCCAGCAGGCCTGCATTCCTTCTGGAGGCTCTAGGAGAGAATCTGATCCCTTGTCCCTTCCACCTTCTAGGCTGATCTTTCTTCCATTCCTTGACCAATAATGCCTGGTCAAGTTTCACACTGACACTCCTCCTTGTGGTCAAGTATCTTTCTGCCTCCCTCTTATGATTACGTTGGGCCCACCCAGATAATCTAGGATAATCTCAAGATTCTTAATCATATTTGCAAAGTTTCTGTGTAAGGTAGCTCATATGTTTGAAGGTTTAGGATATGGACATCTTTGGTGGGAGGGGGTATTTTCAGCCTCCCAAAGTTAATTTCCAGTATATACCATAATGGGCTTCCCTGGTGGCTCAGATGGTAAAGCGTCTGCCTGCAATGTGGGAGGCCCGGGTTCGATTCCTGGGTTGGGAAGATCCCCTGGAGAAAGAAATGGCAACCCACTCCAGTATTCTTACCTGGAGAATCCCATGGACACAGGAGCCTGGTGGGCTACAGTCAATGGGGGTCACAAAAGAGTCAGACATGACTTAGTAACTAAACCCCCAATCATCCTGTATCTGGAAGAGACCTGGGATTAGGACCTGTCTTTGCCCGCCTTCCAGTGACCAGATCATACTCACATGCCTGCCTTCCTTAGCAAACTCAAAGGAAGGAAATATTGGCTGATGCCCAAGAGGAAAAAGAAAAAAAAAAAAAGAGTTTCATCCGTTTATACCAGCATCTGTCACATTCTCCAGCTATTGTAATAATCCAGTTTAGAAATGAGGACAGAGGAGGGTCCAAGAGGGTAATAAACACTGAAAAGGAATTGAGACACAGCTAAGATAAGCTCCCACTTTATAGTCTGCCAAAGACCCATAGAGAAGAGTAGGGAAGGCCTGAGCATCTGACCATCAGTGACTTAGCCTGACTAGGCTTAGACAGAGAGCCTTGGAGGCCAAGCCAGACTGTCTCCTGGAAGACCTCACAATGACTGTGGAATCCCAGAACCAGTGAACTCAGTTACACTAACTGTGCATAGAACTGTTCCCTCTGAGACAGCTTTCTCTGATGCAGTTCTCTCAAACTTACACTTTCAAAAAAATAAAAAGAACACTATTTTTTGGCCTGGACACGCAGCTTTTGGGATCTTATTTCCCTGACCAGTGATCTAACCCATCCTCCTTGCAGTGAAAGCACAGAATCCTTTGGCCTGCCAGGGAAGGACCAAAAGGAATACTTTTTAAGTGAAGGAAAACGTTTCCATTTTGCTTTTCTGTAGCCAAATAGCAGATATCAAAAGCAGAAAGAAACTAGAAATCTGCGAATTGGCCTCAAAGGACATATTCAGTCTAGGGAGCTCTTAGGAAGACTGACTCCTCTAGGCACGATTCCTAGCACCTCTCTCTTCTTATCACAAAACTTCCCTGCTACTTTTAGAGGCAACCTCTTTCCTTCCATACTTATGATTCGTTTTAGGTAGGATTTGGAGTATCAGACTGCTTTATCTCTAGGTTTGGGCAGTAGGAAAATAAAACTTAAAAGCAAAGTTGCCTCCAAGTTACCAAATGTTTTGGTAAAGTAAAACAGTGAATGAGGAAAGAAAGAATCCAGACGCTCATGTAGAACATCAGGGTAGGGTGTCGATTGTAAAGCCTTGTGTAATCTTTTCAGCGTGTCTGAATAATTTAAATCAGAATATTAGAACCCATTATTTTCTATAGTATTAAAATAGCCATGAAAATATTTACTAGTCCACAGCCCAAGAGAAAAGTAGCAGGTGGAAATCACAGATTATGTTTGATGAAACGTGTATACTTAGGAGACATCTACATTTTTTAAAAAAAGTTCGGCTTTCATGGAATTTTGAGACTAGAAAAGTATGAGCTTGTCTCAGTTTGAGAATTAAATCAGTAATAAATGAAACACAGTGATACAAATAAAAACCTCTCCCAGCCTTGGCACTGCAGCTTCAAGTTTGGAATGACCAAAGTACACACATTTACATTGGAATGACCCCCTATTGCCAAAGTAAGGTAACTGGATGAGCTTAATATCTGTGGATCTCTGTAATCAGAGAATTACCTCTGGAATCAATGAGTTGCTTTTCTGTGAAATGGGGGTTTGTAAATACAAATGAAATACTAGCTGTGAAAATCTTTTGAAAGGTCTAAAATACTGCACAAATGCAGACTGTTAACATTTTCAGTCGATTTGTTCCTATTCCACAGAGGCCTGCTTGCTACCGATGAGGTATAACATGCCTGTTAGGATCAGATGTGGATTCAAATCTACAAGTTGCTAAACATCATAGCTTGGGCAAGTTCCCTGAGCTTTCTGTTCATCATATTTTGGGGGGAATGAGAGGAACTTCACAGTTAAGAAGATTAAGCAAGGAGGGTCTGGCACAGCGCTTCAGTTGTCAGTTTTATTCACTCACTGCCTCCCAGCATGAGGGTTGGCCGCATCCTTCTATGAAGGTGAATGTCCTCAGTGCAGGATTCGACACGTGACTACCAAATGGCTCAGAGATAATGAATCTATCTACAATGCAGGAGACGTAGGAGATGCTTGCCAACGGTGATAGGAGACGTCGAACCTTACCAGAGGGACTGTTTTGTTAGCCTATCTAGCAGGCAAGCCCCTGTCTGAACCTCACAAAGCTCCTGAGTCTAAGAAGAAATTAGAAATGTTGAGGGCAGAGCTCTCCTGTGACTGTTCTACACTGTGATAATTCAGAGAGAGATAATTTGAGGGAGAGAAGGGTCAGGGTGGGAGGGAAAGAGTTTTCACTTCCGAAAGATACTGACTGGTCCTGGAGGCTCAACCTCAGGGACAGGCTTTCTTTTTGAAAACTGGCACTTTTCAAAAGCGTTGTGTGCCAACAACATTCCAAGCATGCTGGCTACTCTATGTCGATTAGCTCATGGAACTCTCAAATGACAACTTTATGAGGAGGTACAATTATCGCTGTTTCTAGGTCACCAGGCAGGTCATCCAGGTTTGAAGTCTATGGCAGTGACCTTGTGTCCTCAGGAACACCTCCTTCAGATAAGTCCACAGATAGACAAAGAACATGTTCCTCAGAGTGTGGGATGGTTGTTTGATGATAATTTTAAGTTGCTCATGATATCAGGTAGCATTGATTAACACAGTAAGAAAATGACTCACTTCCCTTTTATTGTACCACAGGAGGAAGGAATCTCTCAGCCTGGTGTTCACATCTCAGCTCCGCTCACGCTTGTTAGTCCCCCAGAGGGCAGACCTCAGGCTGATGAGATTCCTGTTGTCAGTGCCATCTTGCTAGAAATTAATAGCTGTTCTGGCTTTCAGTATGTATTTTAAATTAATTTCTAGTTATTGCTGTACTTCTGTTTATGGGAGTGGGGTACATGTTTCCTTTTTAAATAAATTTGTTCCATTTATTATAAATGCATTGCCATTAAAAACAGCTTTAAAGTGTACACCTCAAAGTAATATGCCATATGCCAGTTATAAATAAATAAATAGAAGGAGGAGGAAGGGGATTCCTACCAGGAAAATGAGAAGTAGAGTGTTCTTCAGCTCTGTTTGTGTGAGGCTCTGCCCGTGTGAAGTGAGAAACAGAGTTAAGAGGACAGCTGATTGGAGGAGTGAGGGAGATGGAGCTGACTGGGGTGACTGCCAGGTTTTAGATTAGGTTCAACTTTTCTCAGCTGAGATTCCTGGAAGCATCAGAAGCTCTGATGTACAGTGGTGTCTACTGTATGTAGTAAATGAATTCACTACCCTCCAAAGCATCTAGAATGGTTCTATGTGCAAAGAAAAAAATAGCTTTAAGAAATATTACTGAGTAATAGTACAGGTGGCTTAAAAATGATCAAAAATGGTCCCAACAACAATGCTCAGAAACCTAAATGTGGCATATTCTGGACCAAAATTTGAGATGTTATCCAGTGAGGTACAATAGAGACACCAGACAGGAATCTGGGCTTTGCTGTTAGCTCAGGGAGTAAAGAATCTGTCCTGTGCTGGCTCAGACAGTAAAGAATCCTCCTGCAATGCCAGAGAAACTGGGTTTGATCCCTGGGACGGGAAGATCCCCTGGAGAAAGGAACCCACTCCAGTATTCTGGCCTGGAGAATGCCATGGACTGTACAGGGTCGAAAAGAGTCAGACAGGACTGAGCAACTTTCACTTTCACTTTTTTTTTTAAAAGAGAAGTCGCTGTAAAAACGGTGAGTCCTACCATCACATAAGAGCCACAGCCCCAGTGGTTTTCCATCAAGAGCAGCTGTGGCCCCTGGGCACCGTTGGCCGTGTGTGGACACACTTGGTTGCTGCAGTCTGGAGGAGGGAGGTGGGTGTTGTGCTCCTGGCATCTAGTGGGTAGGGAGCAGGAATGTTGCTCGCCGTCCTGCAGCGCACGGAGTGCTCAGCCCTGCTCCGTGGTGCCTGCAAGTGCCGGAAGTGATTCGGCTGCTGCCACCTACCTGATCTGAAGTCAAGTTCTGTTTGATAAAGTTGGCGTATCACCTTATGGTTGACCATTCTTGTTGGGTGATTTGACCTTTGGCTGCAATTTTCTCCTTGTTCTGAACATATTATTTAATTATAAAATGTCTTGATTTTAACCGTTAATTCAGAGGGTGGCCCAGCAGTGAGCTGCAGTTTGCCCCTGGTCATGTTATACTTAGACATGCTAGTTAGAACACTGCTAACTATTTATTAATTGTTTCAACTTCAAAAAGAAACCTCACATGGGTGGTTCTGATCAGAGGGGTGTGATAGTTTTTATTTCAGTTGTTTGGACCATTTCTTTGCAGATTTTCTGACAATTTTTATCTTTTAGCTTATTTTTACCCTTTTAATTGAAATCTGTATTTTACTTTTTAAAATCTATAATGACATATAATTCACAGCATGCAATTAAACAGGTGTCATGTTAGCATTCTAAACTTCAGTTTCTATTATTGAAGAATGCATAGGAGCCTGGTCTGAAACTGTACCAACCTTGGTCCATACCCAGAAATTGGATTTTTAGACTCATTACATGAGCTCATTTTCTTGTCTATTTCTCCTCAATATACACTTCAGAGAATAGCAGTTGGTTCATTTATGATTTCTATCACTGAAGAGATAAAGAAAACAATTAGAATTTTTCTATAATGACATTATCCTGTGTTCAGTGAAAAAATACTTTCATTCACTAAAATGGAAGAGAATCATGTAAAAGGCTATAAATTCATTTTTTGAAAAGAATGAAAGAATATTTAATTGCTCACTTTTTATCCTAAAATTACTTGAGGGTGAGGAATCTTGTAAGTACAAAAATATTTTTCTGATAATTAACCCTTTGTAAAGTTAGTCCCTTCCCCAAACACAGACTATTTGTCCACGTTGGGTGGTACCTTATTGACTGAATATTTGTCAGTTCTTTGTTTCAGCAATGCAAAGCAATTACAAAATAAAGTTCGACAAATCTTGTCTCCAAAATGTGGGATTTCAGAAAGCCTATGAAAGAGAAGGAAATCTCTTCTAATTGAACACAAAGCCATTGACACATAAGGGTCTAGGAGCGTTAGACAGCTAGCAATTAAGAGAAAATCGACAAGAATGATTACAAGGTAAATGCTTCAGAACAGAAAGATTTAAATATCAAAGATAGAGACCCCTGGGAAAACTGATGAAAACTTCAAACACTTTTACAGAAGTGACTCTCTTGATTATCACACTGTGAAAGTCAAACACGAACTAAAGGGTATTGTTTCACTCTACTGTTCAAATTGGTCAGAAAAAAAATTATTCTCACCCCCAAATAATCAATGTTTGGTCCCAGTTGTATTCATTCTGACACTTTATACATAGCTGCATTTATAATTTAAAAGTTAACATTGAAAAAAATTTTATAATTTTGATTTCATTTTTCATATCATTTCAATCAAATATTTCACTATTTGCTGTGGATTTTTGGTTCACATTTTAATTGCATTCATTTTGAATGAGCTTTTGACAGTACCAATTATCCTTGGACAACTATCACCTTTTGTAATAGAATCTCCTAAAATAGTAAAGTTGAAAGAACTTTCAGAAGCTATCAAGTTCAACACCCCTTTTCAAATAAAGAAAATAAGACTGAATGATAATGTCACCTGTCCCAAGGTTACAAATTATACAGAACATTTTAACAAAGCAGAAAAATTACCATAGGCCAGTGCATTAATTCCAGACAAAAGGATCACTCTTTTGAGGACCCTTTGATGGTGCTTCTGAATTTGAAATTGTTTGTTCATGTGAGAATATTAACTATTTTTCCCAGTTTTTTCAATCCCTTTATGTTTTCAGTAAATGGATAAGAGAATAGAAATTATTACTTGTCTACCACTTTCTCTGGGTTAGTCTTTCTCTGCTCCTCCTGAAAATCTATTCCAGCTCAGTGTTTGTTTTTATTTTCCCCTTCACTTAGTGTAATCTGTGACGGATCACTATGCAATTAATTCATATTACCACCACATCATTCTGATAATCTTTTCAACTACCTTGAATTGAATATGGTCCTGATTTGACAAGTTCTCATGTCTTCTCATAAGAAGTCATATGAATGCATCTGCTTTTCTCAGCCTCTGAGGATGATGAAGTTACCATGTTCTTACAGGGTTGTTTTTCTCCCCACTTCCACCCGCATTCCATTTAGCCTAGGCGTCTACAGCTAGTGATCTGTGAGCCAGAGATGGCCCAAACGTGTTTATCCCTAAATGTATGTCATTTAGAAAAAAATTTGTATTAGTGGCCAGCTTCAAAAACTGGATTGTTTGCATAAATCCAAATGTCTTGTTCCTCTTTTTAGAAAGGGCAAATCTTGAAGTATCGCTTTGCCATCTGCACCAGTCAGCCAAGGCTTGGTAACACCTGGCCTCTGTTTACAGAACACCCGGTTTGCAGTGTGCTGCAGTACCGTCAAGTCCTACAGCCTCTGTCAAGTCAAAGTGTCTGTTTCTATTTTGTACTTGCACGAAATAGAAATTTGTATTTCTATTTTGTATTTGTATTCTATTTGTATTTGGGGTTTGTATTTTCTTCCATTGGAGCTGAGATGAACTGCTTCATATATCTGCATCCCTGGAGAATGCAGGAGAATGCAAAAGGCAGAGAGAGCTGGATGTCTCAGCGAAAATGGGAGGGAGCCTTCTTACCCTCAGTTGTTTCCCCCAGGACTCCTGTCGACACTTGAGTTGGCGCTCTGTGATGTAACCTATTGTTCCACATTTTTTAAAGTTTGAATTATGGTTCTCAAGAGAAGCAGTCTCTTTACTATATATATGTATGTATACACACACACACACATATATACATATGCATGCGTGCTAAGTCGCATCAGTCGTGTCGGACTCTGTGACCCCGTGGACTGCAGCCCTTCAGGCTCCCCTGTCCATGGGATTCTCTAGGCAAGAATACTGGAGCGGGTTGCCATACCCTTCTCCAGGGGATGCTCCCATCCCTGGGATCGAACCCGCATCTCTTAAGTCTCATGCATTGGCAGGCGAGTTCTTTACCAGTAGTACCACATATATGTGTATACATATATGCACATGTCTATATGTATGTATATGATTTATTATAAGGCAGTTCCTGTGATTATGGAGGCTGCCATCTGTAAGGTGGAGAGCCGGGAAAACCTGGTGTTGACTGAGAGACGGGGACCGGTGGTGTATTTTCCAGTCCGGCTCTGAAGACTTGAGAATTGGGAGCATGAAGGGCAGGAGAAGATTAATGTTACAGCTCAAGCAGTCAGGCAGAGCTAATTCAAACTTCTTCTGCCTTTTTGTTCTATTCAGTCCCTTAACAGATTGCCCCCTGCCCCTGCCCCCCACAGTGGGGCGAGCCATATGGTTTACTCAAGACACCAATTCAAATGCTAATCTCACCGGGACCGCCCTCACAGACACACACAGAAATTGTGTTTAACCAACTATCTGGGCATCCTGTGGCCCAGTCAAGTAGACAAATAAAATTAAACATCACAGTGTTCATGTTGTGGGCATGAAAAGTATGAATCAACACATGGAATCAACACAGAGGAAAAGTAGGTGTATGCTTTACGGACCAAGGAGGCTTGTCCCTGGAGATACTCAGCCATTGTCTGAAAATGTATACTACGGATCTTAAAACCAAAAGTTTTTTTTTGGTACTGGATATATGACTATTAGATTTTTTATGCCCAGTCCCACTCCTTTTCCAGGAAAGCTTGATTTATACCGGAAATTTACATCAAAAGAGGACGAGAAGGCCTAAGTATCTCTGGATTTTTCAGATCATCCTGGATTTCATTTTTTTTTTTAACTTCCTTTACACTTTTTTTTCTTTTTACTTCCTTCCCTCCCCTTTTTATAAGATGATCGTAAAGAGGATTTGTGCTATCTTAAACTATTTCAACTTAAATGGAAACATTTGCTTGCTTGCCTTTTTTATTAACTGAGCTATAATTGACATACAATGTTGTATTAGATTTAGATATACAATATAATCATTGGACTTCTGTATACTTGGTAAAAGTGTTACCACAGTAAGTCTGGTTACCAGTCAATCACCATATGAAGTCAGAAAATTTTTACTTTCGAATTTAGAATACAGTCTTACTGACTGCAGTCGCCATGCTGTCTGTAATCACATCCCCATTGCTTACTTTTTACATGACTGGGAGTTTGTACCTTTCACCCCCTTTACCCATCTCGCCCCCCAACCCTTCTCCCGTCCAGCAGTCCGGCAACCACCGCTCTGTTCTCCACATCTATGACTTTTGTTTTGTTTGTTCATTTGTTTTGTTTTTTAGCGTCTGTATAAAAGTGAAACCATACAATTTTTGTCTTTCTCTGACATACTGCATTTCACTTAGCAAAATACTCAGCAGAAAAAGGTGCATTCTTGTGCTCACTCCTATATTCACTCATTCTTACACTCACTCTCCTCTCGTTCTTGTACTCAATATATGAGTGTATTTTTAAACTCTTTGTTATGGCTGAGTAATAGTCTATTATGTATATGATGGAATACGATTGATTGACAGCATCATATTTCTTTTGGATGTACAGCAACCTGATTCCATTGTACGTGTACACGTAGCTCTTTTTCTTTGGAGTCTGTCCCCTCATAGGTTATCAAGAGTGCTGAGTAGGGTTACCTGTGCTGTGTAGTAGGTCCTTGTTGATTATCTGTTGTGTGTGTATTACCACGTATGTTAATGTTATTCAGTTGCTAAGTCCTGTCCAACTCTTTGTGACCCCGTAGACTGCAGCATGCCAAGCTTCCCTGTCCTTCACTATCTCCTGGAGTTTGCGCAAACTCGTGTCCATTGAGCTGATGATGCCATCCCACCATCTCATCCTCTGTTGCCCCCTTGTTCTCCTGCCCTCAGTCTTTCCCAGCTTCAGGGTCTTTTCCAATGAGCCAGCTCTTTGCATCAGGTGGCCAAAGTATTGGAACTTCAGTTTCAGTATCAGTCCTTCCAATGAATATCCAGGGTTGATTTCCTTTAGGACTGACTGGTTGGATCTCCTTGCTGTCCAAGGGACTCTCAAGAGTCTTCTCCAGCACCACAGTTTGAAAGCATCAATTCTTCGGACCCCAGCCTTCTTCATGGTCTAACTTCCCAACGGTCTGATTTCTCCCTCCCTCCTCCTACCCCACCCCACCATTCCCATTTGATAAACAGAAGTTAGTTTTCTATGTCTGTGAATCTGCTTCTGGTTTGTAAATGAGTTCATTTATATCAATTTGATTTTTAGAGTCAACCCATAGTGATACCATAGGCTATCTGTCCTTCTCTGTCTGACTTCACTCACTCACTGATTATCTCCATGCCACCTGTGTTGCTGGAAAAGGCCTTATTTCATTCTTCTGTGTGGCTGAGTCACTCTCCATTGTGTGTGTGTGTGTGTGTACATAAATATACCACATTTTCTGTTTGTCTACAAAAGCTTATTATCATTATTTACATGTAATATGCAGGTAGAGGAAATTGAGAACATGGCCATTTTCTATCCTGGTATTTTTGACCCAGGTCACCTCAGCATTCACCTGCATCCCTGGGTAACTGAGTGTTTCGGGGCCATTGCTGTGCAGGGCTTGCAAGCAGGCTCTCAGTAGGTAATGGTTTGGAGAATGTACGAATGAATGACCTCTTGTTTGGCTTCCAGTGTAGACCATGACTTGAAAGGAGGGGGCACTTCTTATTGATTATTGCTTCCCAAGCATCTGGTGTAATGCTTGCACATAGTAGGTGCTAAATATTTTCAGGAAGAAAGAAACAGGAAGAACAGAAGGGAAAAATAAAAAGGAAGAATTGTAAATGTTCTTATCTAGATGCCTCAGTTAAAAGAAGTGCTTGGTAAGTATGGGCAGTTCAACTTTTGACCTTGTTTAAAGCCAATGCTTATTTTTAATGAGTGAAGTCAAGAGAGAGTCTCATGATAGCAATTACCAATCTATCCATCCATCCGATGATGAACCCTATGGTTATTTCCATGTCTTGGGAGGGTAAATGGGGCCACAGTGGACACTGGGGCGCATGTGTAGTTTTGATCTATGGTTTCTCTCTACAGCCAGACTCAGGAGTGAGATGGGTGGATTGTGTGATACTATGCTTTTAGTGTAGTAAGGAACCTCCATACTGGCTGTTACCAGCTTACATTCCCAGAAACAGAAAAGGAGGGTCCCCTTCTCTCCAAACCCTCTCCCATATTTACAGCTTGTAGGGTTTCTGAGGATGCCCCTTATGAATGGCCTAGGGATACCTCATTGTAGTTTTAATTTGAGATTCTTGAATAAATACAAATGAGGAGCATCTTTTCAAATGCCTTCCAAAAAAAAGAGATTGAGAGGGAAACAGAGACTAAGAGCCCACCTGTTGAGACTGTACTCTTGAAGATTCACCCAGGTTAAATTGCTTTTTGATTACCCAACCTAAGAGATTGCTTGAGGGCAGGCGTCTCTAGAAGCCCGGTTCCCTGTGAATTTGAAGTGCCCTTCTGCAGGTTTTCAAGGTGTTGTTACAGAAAATGTCCACAAGGCGGCAGCACTACTTTATGTCCCACTCATGTTCCTCAGGTAACCGGAGCCCCAGAGTAAGTCCTGCTCCTGACTCTAGCATAAAGTGTAATGTGCCAGCGCTGCTATCTAGTTGCTTCTTCCCCCTTACTCTGCACCCCAAAGACAAATCCAAAGCCCTGGTCAAACTGGGGTGCTGACGGTACTGTAGTGCTTAGCTGGGCGACAAGGAGGAAGGAGCCTATGGGTAGGAGCCTTGGCGCTGGGGGAGTGGACCGCCAGGCGACTTTTCAGAGCTTTTATCCCAGAGGCTCCACCTTCTTTTGAATACCCGAGGATCAGTTGTCATCTATGAAGCACCACCTGCGCCTAGAGATCGGGGCCCATCCACAGTGGCCTGGGTCCTCCGGGTCCAGGGACCCGTCCTTTGCTGCACACCCTCACCAGCTCCCAGCTCCACACACTCCAGCCTTGGGACCCACGGCTTCACGTGCCCAGCAATGTGATGGCAGCCCAGGTCACCTGCGCGTTTGGGGAACGCCATTGGAATTTCTTTCCTTTTCCTTTCTTTTTAAATTTAATTTTTATTATATACTGGAATAGCATTGATTTTCACTATCCTCTTTGTTCTGGGTCTATAGCTACCTGATTCAGTTATACATATACATTTATCAGTTCTTTTTTATGATTCTTTTTCCAGATGGCTTATTACAGATTGTTGAGTAGGTTTCTCTGTGCTGTACATTCTGTCCTCTTTGATTACATATTGTGTGTATATACTGTGTATATGTTAATCCGAACCTTCTAAACGATTCCTCCCACCATCCCACATTGTCCTTTCGCTAAGAAGAAGAAAAAAAAAAGCTTTGTTTTCTCAGTCTATGAGTCTGTTTTTCTTTTGTCGGTGAGTTCATTTATACCGATTTGATTTCTAGATTCTACCCATATGGCACCATGAGTCTAATGTCTTGGCCTGTCTGACTCCATGCGCTTACTGTGGTCCCCACCAGGTGCATCCGTCCTGCTGGAAAAGGCATTATTCATCACTTTCGGGGGCTGAGTCATACTGCGTTGTGTATGCAGATAATCACCTCTTCTTTATCCGACAATCTGATGGTGCACACTCGGGTGCTTCTGCGTCTTGGCTAGCATAAGCCATGGTGCAGAGAACATTGGGTGCATGTGTCTTTTCAAATTACGGATTCTCTCTGCAGTGAGGTTTATGAGTGAGATGAGATCACGTGGTAGCTCTAGTTTCCGTGTTTGAAGGGGCCACCCATGCTGTGCTCCATCATGGCTGGGAGCAATTTCATTACCCGGGTCTCCCGCACTGTAAGCAGACGCTTTACCACCTGAGCCGCCAGGGAAGTCCTAAGCAGTGCAGAGGGCTCCCTCTTCCCCATGCCCTCTCCTGCACTTAGGCCATATAGGCTTTTGAGGACTTCCCTGGTGGCTCAGACGGTAAAGCGTCTGTCTGCAGTGCGAGAGACCTGGGTTCGATCCCTGGGTCGGGAAGATTCCCTGGAGAAGGAAATGGCAACCCACTCCAGTACTCTTGCTTAGAAAATCCCATGGACGGAGGAGCCTGGTGCAGGCTACTATTCGTGGGGTCGCAAAGAGTGGGACACGACTGAGGACTTCACTTTCACTATTCTGACTGGTGTAAGGTGAATCCTGGTTGTAGTGTTAGTTTGAATTTGCAATTCTTGAATAATTAGTGACGTGGAGTATCTTTTCATGTTCTTTCCAAAAAAAGAATGAGAATAGGAGAGACACTTAGAAACAGTGTGTTTCGAACTACTTTGAGATTGCTTTTTTTTCCAAGATCCACCCTGGTTTAAACTGCTTTTCCAGTGCCTTACCAGGGCTTTCCTGGTGGCTCAGACGGTAAAGCGTCTGCCTACAATGGGGGAGACCTGGGTTCGATCTCTGGGTCGGAAAGATCCCCTGGAGAAGGAAAGGGCAACCCACTCCAGTATTCTTGCCTGGAAAATCCCATGGACCAATCAGCTCGGTAGGCTACAGGCCATGGGGCCGCAGAGAGTCGGACACGACTAAGCGACTTCACTTTCACTTTTCCATTGCCTACTCCAGGATATCGATGGAGGGCAGATGTCCTTTACAACCCCTCAGGTCTTGGCGATTTGAAGTGCCCCTAGGCCGTGGAGGAGATGTAAAAGATGCGGGTTCAGTCCCTGAGTGTGGAAGATCTCCTGGAGAAGGAAATGGCAGCCCACTCCAGTGTTCTTGCCTGGAGAGTCCCAGGGACGGGGGAGCCTGGTGGGCTGCCGTCTATGGGGTCGCACGGAGTCGGACACAACTGGAGCAGCTTGGCAGCAGCGGCAGTAGGCCGTGGATTTCAACTTGTAGTTACAGGGAATCTCCACAAGGCGGCAGCACTGCTTCATGCCCTGCTCTGGTTCCTTTGGCTACCGGAGCCCGAGCTTAAGTCCTGATCCTGGGTTGTAGACTAGATGGAATATGCCAGAAGAGCCTCATTACTTTATACTCATTACACTAAAGTCGGCAGACAGATTCCAAGTCCTAGCCTAACCGGGGTTTTGACGGTGCTCTTGTACTTGGAGTGACAAGGAGGAAGGAGACAGCAGGTGGGAGCCTCAGCCCTGGGAGAGGAGACCAGGCGACTTCTCGGAGCTTTTATCCCAGAGGCTCCACGTTTGCGGTGCCCAAGGAGTGCTTGTCATCTATGAGGTGCCACTTGGATCTAGAGATCGGGGCCCATCCGCAGTTGCCCGGTCCCTCCAGCTCCAGGGGCCTGTCCTTTACTGGCACACCCTCACCAGCTCCCTAGCTCCACACCACTCCAGCCTGGGGACCCCCGCTTCCCATGCACCAGCAATGTGACCGCAGCCCA